>NC_089684.1:44733972-45348496 GCF_031753505.1 Anomalospiza imberbis | reverse complement strand
CAGGTTCTTTTAAGTTTCATTTTAGCATTCTCTGCCAAAGTGACCACAGTATTATGATCAAAAACACATTTTCAATAATTATGCCCTAAATAGTTTGCAGCACATCCATATATTGACTTACACTGCAGAGCTCAGATATTCCATAGTAACTTAGAATTCTGCATATCCTTCTCATCCATGGCAGGGTATTTCATGACATGAAGCCTGCACGGCCTTCAGGAGCCATCCCAACACCCACACCAAATGCTCAGTCAGAGCAGGCAGGTGGCAGTAATTAGAATGAAGATAAGCTGAGGTGACAAAGAAACGAGAGCACATCAATTACTGCCTGTCACTCAGACCAGGGACAATCTCAGAAGATGGACTGATACCACCGTATCATTCCCTGTTATATTCAGCTTTTCTCTCCTTCATTTCCTCAAAAGGGAAGGTCACCACAACACCATTACATTTTTTAAACAAGTGAATTTTTTATAAATATTTGCTGTATGCACAATACAAACTAATGTTTGCCTACAACTCACAGGCTGCACACAGAATAATGCCATGATTTCCCAAAAGTAGATAATGTGAGAGTAGTGGACATGAATACTTCGAGTAAGAGAGAGGTGACTCCAGAATCATTTGAAAAGGTTTGTTTTCCCATATAATTTTTTGTATTCATATGTGTCTTTTATATTCATATACACACAAATATATTTAAATCTATCTCTCCATCTTGATAAATAAGTAGAGACACTGTATTTATATGCCTTAAGGGGTAAAAGCAAATACACTCCCAAGCACACACCATAGTGGTGAGTTACCAGCAAGAAATTAAAACAAACCCAAATTTTGAAACCTTGAAAATTCTCACAGAATAGGTTTGCCATCCCTTCCCTCTCTCTGCAGACCATCCTACTAGTAGTCAAAGAACTCATGTCACCTATGATCCAGCTGCTTTAGAACTAAGTAATTATTGAAGTCGGTTTTAAGATGTTTCTATACCTTCTTTTTTTTTCCACAGGATTTTATAATCTAACTGTCCAAATGTATTTTTGCCTTTAAATGAAAGCAAAGCAAAATTCAACTCTGGCTTTAGACAACCAGTCAAGCTACCTAACTACATGATTATGAAAAAACCAACCCAATCTGATGGACACATGTCCTGTAAAAACTTGCAGCCATCCTTCCTTCTGGTGATGCTACAGCAACCAAGGCTCAAGGTACAGGACAGCAAGAGGAGAGGCTTCCAGCCACAGGACAGCAAACAGGGGACTGGCCAGATACTAAAACCCTTTGGACAGCAACTGTGCACAGACATAATCAAGTTTTGCTTCCATAAAATAGATGGAGGTCAAGGGAATCATGGCTAAGATGTTTTTCCTCGCCTTTCATCCTGGACTTCAAAAACTGCCTTTTAAATCCAGACAGCTATTGAAAATGGCCAATTTTCAACCAACTGCATTTAGTGGACAGTGCTGTGACCACTATTAGAGCAGAGGGTTGGCGCAGCCACTAATCTGACACAGAAAGATTCACCACCCTTTTTTGCACATCTTCCTCTTCCATCAGACAGAGGAGCCACAAGTGCACATCACCTCTTCACTGCTTTATCCTCCAATAATACTCTTACAGACAATATAATTACTTGTGTTATTGGCAGTGCAAAACCTCCCCACAATTAACAGATAAAGTCTGTGAAATTCAATGGGTTAAAAAATATTTTTTTTTGCTACTCAATGACCATTCTCTTGGGATAGCAAAAAGAGGCAAGGAACAGCAGGAAGGCCCTGAAAGCCATTCCTGGCTTGCACACCCTTCTCTGCTGGACACCCTTCAGCCCCCCATACTCAACATGTTTTGTGCTGGGCTGACTGCAGGAGTCTTGAAGGTACTTTAAGAGGGGATCACTTATGATACTCTCCCCTCACAGTTACAGCACTGTATAGAAATCACAGCAGAAAAGAATGGATGTTTTCATGTCCCTTGGGACAAACGGAGCCATCTCCTGCAGTGACATAACACTGTGTCATAGGAATTCCTGTACCTGCAGCTCTACACTGTTAGTGAGTCACTTCTAAGATCAGAAATAGAAACCTTTTAAGTGCTTGTACACAATTACCCAATATTATTATCGAACGCTGACAGCTGAACACTGATCATCTCCTAGAAAAAAAAAACCACTTCTTTCAAAATTAAACCAATAATTTCTTCTATAATACATAATAATTTTGTTTCATCCATGTGTGCACTCCACCTATTGCCTTTCAACCAATTGTTCAAAACCTATTTTATGGAAGAAAAGACAGACCTGAAATGCTTTATCTTCCTAAATAATATATAGTCAAGAACCTGATGAGCCAACCGTAGGAAGCCAATGAAATGTGTGACACCTGGGAGTGGTGAGCACCCACAGCAGGGGAAGAGGCAAGGAGGGAGCCAGTGAAGGTGCCTCACTGAAACAAATCTCACCGAGAAATATGTGGATTCATGGCTTTAATTGTACTTATAAAGATTTCTGCTGTCACTCTGAATAAAAGCAGCATGGTGATGAAATCTGAGGAGCACCTTGGAACACATCCTAAGCACCACCTTCCTTTCCAGGTATGCATCCTACCTGGTCCCTGCAGCCCGGCGTCAGCAGGTTCACCCCGCACGCTTCACTCCCACGGGTGACAGTGAGGAAGCATGTGGAGCATCCATCACGGCTGAAGAATTCCCCACAGGCAGGCAAGAGGCTGTGTAGTTTTGTCCATCTGAACATCAGATCCACCAAGTAAAACATGGTGTGAAACGTGACCAGCTGCTCTGCTGGTCAGGGCTTTCTCTAACTGCCCAGAATTAAGATTTTAAGTCATTGTCACTATTTAAAAATTACTGAGAAATAAAAAGAGCCCATAATGACATGTTTGCTTCAGCTCAAAGCATAACATTGATTTCTCTGCTTACAAATAACTCCTGAATCAATTCCTCTTCTTAAAAATTGATATATACTCATTTATTCATTTCTAGTAGTCATCAAGTTTCTGTTCAAGAAATAAATAGAAATTAAAGATCTAGGTTCTTCCTGTTTAACATCAAAACCATGCTAATAACTGCACTTTCTGTACAAGTTGCAATATGTAAAATTCCTTTGCAGCTAATTCTATAGTTTCCCTCTAGGTAGATTATAACTGTAAAGCCACAACTGATTTAAGTCATCTGCATGTGCTAAAATCTCACCACTGCCCTACATCTTTTCCCAGAAAAAAAAACAAACAGCATTAGATTTTCACTCCACAGCTTCAAATAGCAGATAGGAAAATAGCTAGTTTTTTACACAAGTAAAAAACATATGCTGCCATCTATAAGCTCAGGAACTGGATCACAAGTATAGGACTGCTACCACCCCAAAACAGTGCTGAGACACAGAATAAAAATCCCAATGGAGTTCAACTACTGTTAACAGTGAGTGGTGAATCAGTGCACTGTAAGTCAAAATAAACCCAAAGGGTCATTATCTTTTGCTTATCATGTGAAAAATGGCTTTACATTCAGAATAGTCATCTTGATAAACAGTTTTCAAGACTCTGGAACATTGTAGAAAACAATTTTAGATTAACTATTTTTTTTAAATAACTATCTATGTTGCTTGTTTTAAAAAGCTCTCCCTCCCTTTCTTTCCAAAAGGAATTTTTAGAGTGAGCTAAGAGGTGGTGAGTCAAATTTTCTATTTTACTGATGTATGTACATGTGTATGCATAAATTTCTCAAATATATATAGATATTTTTATCATTTATTTGCTTCTTCACTCCAACCCTTGTTACAAAGTTGGGGAAAAATGTAAAATGAAAGCCTCTGTCACGAAAAAACAAAAGAGTGGGGGAAGATGAAGATATTCTAAAAGAAGTTGAAATTAAGTTTTAGTAGCAACTTGGAAATCATTTTCAGGTCAATCATTTAATAAGAAAAGACTTCCTCAGCCTAAATTGAAGCAAATGATATGAGTGTCTTTGGAATTTAACCCATGGGCCCAGATGAAAGCCAATGAAGCAGCACAGGAAGGTGGTCAAGTGACAAGTTTCAGCATCCACTTTCACTGCAAAGGTTGAAGAGGGGATGCAGAAGAGGTGCTGCAGGGGTGGGAAGGCAAAAGGATGTGTCTGGAGGTGGAACAGGTGTTCTGCTGGAAGCTTAACTAGCCAAGCAAAAACACGGAGCAACAAATACGCATTTCTGACACTTTCAAATAGGACCTATGGAAAAATGAACTAATTCTGGACAATGGTGACAGCAGACTCGTCTGAAGGGAGACACAGCTCATGCCTGTCATGAGGGCAAGTCACAAAAGAGCCGGTGCTGCTGAGGAAGCTGGAGGAGCCTCAATACTGCACACTCCCTGCACCAGGATTGCCCTTCTGGGGGCCTGGCAGTCAGACAGACTCACATCCATCCCACCACCTGCTCAAAACATCCACTCCACACAGGAGGTTTCTCTCTGCAGCAGCCCACAGCCTACAGTTGCCTACATCACCACCCATTTAGGATGCCTAACACAATTAAAGCTGCTGCACCAGAGTTTAAGAGCTTCCTGTTCTGTGTAGTTAACCAGCCTTGATGAAGTTGTTCATGGAACACAAATATTTGGCTTCAAAGAAGAGAGGTGTCCCAAAGATCCCCACTGTCTTGTTGGTTTATTCTAAGGAAGGACTGAGGTTGTAAAGCTTAAATTCTAACTTTGTATATATGTGTTAATTTGAAGCACCAGAGTTTACATAATTTAAGATACCCAGACTCTTTACACTTGGCCAAGAATTCCCAATGAATAGGACTGAACCACTTTGAGGAATTAAATCTTCCAAAGTTAAATACACAAATAATTTTGGATTACCATCAGCAGCAGTTGCCAGAGGAGAGGTTTCCATGCCATTATCCCCAGCACATGGGAATTACATATTTAAGTCCTCATCAGAGCCTGCATTATCTTGTCATTGTTAGTACACGGCGAATTTCAATGTTGCGTTTAACAACTGGAACAGTCTCAGAACACTAGGTTGGAACTGACAAGGAACAAAGGCTTTTCTCATAGCTGCCCCACATCAAGGGTCAGGATTTATTGCCAAAATTAAAACAGGCGTGTAAGCATATTATAATATGAAGCACATACATAGGCTGGCTAACAGACACAGGTATTGTCTCGTTATGTACAAGGCACGTGCTGTTCAGATGCACTGTTCGATATTGCATTTAGATTTATATGACCCCCTCACAAATGGATCTAACCCAATAATCCTCACACACCCTGTGAAAAAGAAGGAGGTACTGCCAACCCTACTCTACTGAAACATTTAATGACTTGCCCCAGGTCACACAGGAAATCTGTGGAGGCAAAGCAGGGAATGGCCCTCCTGGGATCTCTTAAATCCCATCTCAATATTCCGGCCACACTGCCACCCGTCCTCAGCCGTACTTAATACGACTAAATTACTGATGGCAACAAACAGCAGAATCTGACTTTCAGATGAGCTGATTTGTACAATGAGTCAATCCATAACTTTTGTCTCCTCCAGACACTTAGATTGATGGGCTGTATGCCCAGCATGTTATAATAACCCTGAAAAGCTTTTGGCTCAGCCTGCAAACACATTAGCATTAACTTAAATCTGCTGCTTTGTTTACTATACGAGGTATCTGCTTGTGCTCTATGCCCAAGCGATACCAATTAAAGAGACCCAAATACAGATCTCACAGGGCAGTACAAGACTAGAGCTTACCCATGAACACAAAATTTACTAAACTTTAAATGGTATTCATTCCTCCAAAGCATTATGGTCTGACAGCCACACTTTTCCAGTCACGGACTTGTCATGATTTATATTCAGAACCTTCCCCAAAAAGCGATTCAGAAAGTGTTGGGAACTGGCTCCCCTCCCACTGCTTCCGAAATGGATTAACATGACTCCAGCCTTGGATCCACAAGACTATAAATTACAGTGAAGCCACCCTTGATTTAAGCTGTTGGAGAGCACAACAGGAAAATCACCAAAAATTCTGCTCTTTCAGCTCTTTAAACCCATTCATTACAGAGTCCACAGGGCCACATAGGTACCAGGGTAAATCACTCAGTGGGAGAGGACATCACCCAGTAACAAGAGGCTTTTCTTATTTCCTCAGAGGTACAAATGTAGCAGGGCCAGGAGGGGTCTAATTAGTCTCAGAACACCCAAGAAGCATTGGAAGTGATAATTTATTGACCATATCAGTGTAGCTTAGTGCACAGAATGAAAAGACAAGTCAAGGATTGTATCCACACCGCTGAAATGCCCAGTTTGCCAGGGCAGGCAGACTGATACAAGCCAACCAAGTAATCTGGCAAAACCCTAAACCAGATTTATAATAGAACCATGCTTGGCTTTTTACTGGGTTTTAGCAGAATAAGAGAAAGGTAAGATTTGAATTTTATTTTCAAACATTTAGAAACAAGTTTGGGAATGGGTACCTACACAGCCGGCTGAAATCCAAGAGTCCCTAATTATCCAGAAGGGCAGTTAGGAAGCCGATCCAAAAATCAATCCAGGTCAGCAGAGCCCTTTTTATCCATCACAGTGGCCATCAGGTGAAGCCCTGGAATACCAGTGTTAACCTGACTAGTACTAGTACTAGCTTAGCCTTTAACTCAAGCAATAACCACCATCCAGTGCCAAAGTCTGCACGGCTCTGCCCTTTTGTAAGCACAGACCCTGGAAATAACATCGATACACAACGCACCAGAGTCAAACAGAATGGCAAAAGAACTCATTAAAAGTGTTTCCTTGCTCTTCCACACCAGCCCACTCTTCCATCTTGTGCTAGCAAAAAAAAAGGAAAGGTTTCGGAGTGAAAAGTGCAACAGATTCACAAACACATTTTCCAGCAGCTACAACATCCTACTCTCCAGTAACACCTCCACAAAGCTCAACCCTGCTTTGCAGAAAAATGAGGAAAGCAAACAGCAACAGGGGAATTTCACAGACACGACCCCATCCATGTGCAGTGACTCATGGCTGCTGAAGCATGTTCTTAGAATGGATTTTCCCTCCACAGCACCCTAACAAAAGCAAAAATAGAGTAAAATAACTAAGACTAAAGTGGGAAAAATTGATTAACATCTCTGGTATCGCCTTTTTTCCTCACCTGAACAAAAAGATAAGAAGCTGGGAGCAAAAGCAAAGGTTAAATCAATCTGTCTTTTAAAGAGGTGACACACCCAAGGGCCTTAGTCAAGGCTCCATCCTTGGCTCCTGCACAGTCACAGTCTGTGCACTGCTGCCAATGGAGCCTGGAAATCGTTTGGTGGAGCAGCAGACATGAACAGTCTCTACATTCAGCTGTTTAGTATCAGAAATGCTAACGAGTGTTGCTTGATTATATCACGAGGGAAAATTAAATAGGAAACAAGGGTTTAACATGCATGCCTGATAGTCAGGCTTCTGGAGGAGAAAGAAAGGGAAGGGAGAAAACCCCAAGAACTGAGGACATTTTCCTTCCCCTGAGCCCTCATTAATTCAAAGACAAGAATCAGAAACCCTGACAATCTCCTCTAGCAACCCCCTCCCATAACATCAAAGGGAAAAACTTTTCTGGACAGCTCTTTACAGAGGATACAGAACAAACTGACCAATCTCCCTCTGCTGTTTCTCACCTGAGGACTGCAGAAAGGCAGAGTTTGCACAGCTGAGGCAAGCCCCCCTTCCATGCAGCTCTTCCACAGATGCAGCAAGAGCACCTGTGCCTACCAGCGCTACACGGCTGTGGGTGGCACAGAAAATTCTCTCTGCACCCAGCACTACGAACGGGGGCTTCCCACCCGATCCCCTCCGTCTGCCTGACACGTTACTTTGGCAGAAGGCAGACTTCCTGCTTCTGTTGGAAAAAATAAATTTCAATTATCCCTGATATTTACATTTTAATAGTTCCATACACAGGACGAGCCCTGCGGTTGCCATTAACAAACACCGATGGGAGAAAGAAAAACCACAAAACCCCACCACCCAAACCAGAGCCACGACACACGACGCCCTTGCACGGGCTCTTGGATGGGCAGGGACCCCGGGTAACTTACGGGTATATTCCTTCCCCAGCGCCGCGTTCCTGCGAGCCGCCCGTCACAGCGCCGGTGCTGCCGCAAGCCGCGGTGCTGCCAGCCGCCTCCCGCCTGTGACAGCGCCGAGCAGGGAGCCAGCCCTGCCTCTCCCCTCCCGCCTCTCCCGCTATGTCCAAGCTCGCTCACGCCAGATCTGGCACACGAGCACGCAGGACGGCACGGAGCCCGCTGCTGCCCCCGCCGGGCGGCGGCCACAGGCGGGACCACCCGCCCACTCGCGGACAGCGGCGGGGCGGAGGCTCCCGGCCCGCCGTGACTCCCGTGGAGGCGGCCCCGGCCCCGCGCCGCCCCTCCGCCGCTTTCCCGCGGTAACCCGCGCCCGCAGCGCGGGAGGAACCTGCGTGGACACCCTCCGGGCTCGGCTCTCACCACGGGCGGAGCGGGGAGCCACAGCCTCTGACAGACTACGCACACACACCGCTGTGCTCGTTCCTCCACTCCCCCCTTCCCCTAGGAATGGACAGAGGGTACATCTGGGACAGGGGCTGCCAAGTTATGGATAAGCCAAGCAAAGGAGCTGTGCCGGGAGCAGGGAAAAGGGGAAACTAAGCAAAGCAGCTGCTTCCAGACAGCTTTGCCAAGCCACAACGAGGCCAGGAAACAGTGCTAATTTTGCTTTACTGCTGCATTTCCATATATTTCTGGGACTACAGGTATGCTAAAATAGTCATGGAATCACCAAATGGCTTGACTTGGAAGTGATCTTATAGACCATTTCCTTCCAGCACCCCTGCCATGGGCAAGGACACCTGCCACTAGACCAGGCTTCGCCAAGCCCTGACCAGCCTGGCCTTGGACACTTCCAGGGATGGGCCAGCTACAGCTTCTCTGGGCAACCTGATCCTGCCTCTGGCCCCAACCAGGGCCTCACCACCCTCACGGCCAAGAATGTCTTTCTAATATCCAATATAACTCTGGCCTCTCTCTGGTCACTCCATGCCCTTGTGACAAGTCTCTCCCCAGCTCTCTTGGAGCTCCTTTAGGTACTGGAAGGTCTTCCTAGAGCATTCTCTTCTCCAGGCTGAACAACCTGTTTGAGGTACAAAGCTGGAGTGAGAAATTAAGTCTAAGCCAGTACTCCAAGGAACATCTAAAGGCAAAACCTTGGAAAAGAAGATGCTGGAGAACTAGGAACAGAAGGAAAGGCATATTAGGGCTGGCGGAGAGCAAACAGCATGTCAACACCTCCAGCAAGATGCAGCACACCACAGACCCCGGCTTCAACAGTTCCACATGCTGACTCATGTGGTCTGACACACTCAACTACACGGGCTGAGCAAAGCACAGGACACAGTGGGACTCAGAAAACACCATCTGGTTCAAAGACCACAGGTAACACCTCATTCTCCTTCTATTCTGTCATCACTTCAGCACAGAATGGACAAAGTTTGACACTTTCACAATATTAGGGCTTCCTTAGTGCAATAAGGGGAATTTACAATGAAGGGCACCAGGCATTTTCCATAGCTGTGCACTATGCCAAAAAAAAAAACCTCAACAATTAAACATACAAAAATCTTGTAGTGCAAACACATGGATATTGAAGCCTGAATTGTTTCAGCCACATAAGGTTTGATAATTTTAGTAAGAAAATATTAACCCATACATCAAGAAGAAACACAAGATAGTCTTTGATGTGCTGCAAAAATCAGCAGATCAGGGTTAAAGGGAACAGGAAATAAGGAGAAATGCAGAAATAGAAAGAAGCTATTCTGTGAAGCTGTACACATTAGATCTTGTCAGTGCTGTCTGGAACCAACACTGAGAAAGATACAACAGTTCTCAATGCTCCCATTAAAACTGTAAATGAAATTTTTAAAAAATTAAATCCACCATAACTACCTTAACAGATCTCTTTGTGTACATTCCCTCCCACCTTCAAAGTAACGACATTATGCTTCCACATCACTGACATAAGATGACTAATGTGACCTACAGCATCATTCTGAGACCAAAGCGAGCAATGGTACTGTGTGCGCAGCCTGATGGGGCTGGCCATTCTGAATCCTGCAGCACAAAACACACACCAAGTGCAACACGAAAGAACTCGGCAATGATGAAAGCCAGGAAATTGCTGCATTGAAATATGTGGCATGAAACATTCATTTTTTTCCCATTCCTCCTTCTCTCATTTTCCAGATACATCTAAGTTGTTTCGTTCATAGCAAATGCAATCGATAATGCTTTTAGCTCCAACTGCATGAAGAGTTCAGCATAATACTGCACCCACTTGGAATCTAACCCCTTCCGGAATTACACGGGAGCAAATCCCAAGTGCAAAAGAAACTCTGGAGCAGGCCCAGCACAGCCATAGAGGAGCGTTTTTTAACAAGTAAATACACAAATATACACATGCATCGGAGCTTTGGGAAGGATGAGGAAAGCAGCAATATTTCAATACTGTTTAGTGAATTGGGTGTCAAAGCAGCTCTTAGTGGGGAGCAGGTCATTCCACTAATTAAAGCTGTTCTTCCATGTTTCATTTTCTGACATTTGAGCAGTCCAGTTGCCTTGTCACGGGCAGAATGGAACTGAGCTCAAGCCAGAGGCTGATCACTTGTGACTCAGCTCAAATTAAAAATACACAAATAAAAAGCTAAAGCGACAGGTTACTTCCCAAAGATGCATCCCTATCCACTGAGCTTCAGAAAGCCTTGTCCAATATGGAGTTAAACTATCTTTCTTACATAGCTAACAAAAAGGAGTGGCCAAAACAACCAGTCATCAACCAGCAGAATAATGACTTCTCTCCTGCTAGGAATCTTTCAAGGATTTCATCATTCAGTAAGTTCACTGCACAGCAACAGGCTACTGAAGAAAAATATTCTCTCCAGCATCAATCCCTTCAGAACTAAGTTCACAAAGGCCAGCTGTGAGAAAAGCCCTGCGTGGGCGGTCGGACTATTGTCACCTTCCAGGCAGAGCAAGCCACAGAGTAGCAGCTGCCAAATGCAATTAGCCCAGGGCTACAGAACAGCTTTGGAGTACTGGAGACCAGAGCCTGGTGTGCTTCAAAGGCAATATGGTTATTTTGGAGATTTTTAAGTTGCATTCTCCATGACAGTTACTTCACAAAGGTAATGGCAGCAGTGACCCTGGAGATCCTTCCCAAAAGGAACTGCTCTTGAAGGGATGGACCAGAAAATTTATAGAAGCAAATCCATATTCCTCCCAGGGGATGCTCCACCTGCAGAGAGGGCTAGACAATATCCACCCACAGATTTGGGTCTCCACCTAAGCTATCACCACTAACCCCAAATCAAATCCCACAGAATGGACCAAGGAATGGGAAAAGCAAAGAAAAGTTAGGGTGCTTATGTCCTTGACTTCTGCTTCCAAAACCTAGGAGGTTTGAATAGAAACCCATCAAGAAACCTCACATGGCCAAATTAGCAAGTGAAGGATGCTAGGGAATAATTTTTTGCTTCCAAGGATGACTTCAAACAATTGTTCTACACTCTATCCATTTTTTTTTCACTGTTGTTTGCTTTCCCTTTCCTTCCCCTCAAAGCCTTACTGGTAAAGGAATCTAACTTCATTTAGAGAGCAGGCAAAAGGAAGCTCTCTGGTATTGGTTCATTTCCAGCATTATGTCCTCCTAATTAGATTTCTGTGCATCTCTGTTCAGCGTTAGGGCCACAAGTGAAGGATGTGTCTCCTGCAGTTCAGCCAACAGCATGAGCCAACCTAAAGCTTTTTCCAAAGCTCAAGACAGGAACAAGCAGCTTCCCAACAAACCTAACAATTCCCTGGGGAGCTGGAACCACAACGGGCAGCTTCCATCAGCATTCCCAGAGATGACCACACTGTAATCCTTACACAAGCAGAGATCCACAGACTGGATCTACTCTACAGTATCCAGCAAAATTTAGGTTCTGATTTTTCCCCCAAGAGAAACTGTCATCTTATCACATCAATTCATCCTACAGCCTGTGGAAATCAGAGCTACAGTGTTCACTCACTGAGATAACAAAGTTTGCTATAAAGCACAAACTTGGAAAGATCACATTTTTCTTAATTGAATACAACTTTTCCTCAGGCTTTCACTTACCCCCAAGGGATGCTTACTATCTTCTGGGATTAAATTCACTGCAGAAGCCTCTGGAGCATGCCAAGAGCTGCTTACTCTTGCACATAGGCCATTCTCAAGGCAAATTTATTGAAAATACTTTTCCTACTGCACCTGAGGGATAGCTGGGAGACAGTGTGTGGAGGAAAATGAGCAGAGCCTCAAGTCAAAGAGTAAGATGCTGGCAGGAGGCAGCGTGAACAGGGAGGATTTTTATAGTGTCTCCTTCTTCCACTTGAAAATAAAAAGAGTTCTGGGTATTGAGATAGACTCCCTCTGCCTACGGATGAATCTGGACTTCTAAACAAAAGCTTCTTGTTAAACAGCAACAATCAAAAACGAAAACAACCTTGGCACACTATATATTTTAATGGAACCATCCTTGACATGCAATATGAAGGCAAATTCGTTTCCTGACAGCCTGACTCAGTCTAATGGACTTGGAGGCTGCAGCTTTTCCACTTCTCCTAATGACTTGTTGCAATGGAGATGAGTGCTCTGCGTACAGCAATGCCATCTTCTGGCACAGTTCCTGTGAGAAAGGCCACTTGCTGAATACCACTAGAAGAAAGCTCCTGTTTCGGGAAGACAGAAACTCAGACTCCACAATAAATCTCGAATATTTCCCCTCTCCACTGCACTTGCTATTGGGCTCTAATTGTTCAAGGGCGTGGAGCTAGGCAGAGGGAGCACACACAATGTGTGGCTCAAGTGGTTGCTGAAGGCCAAGTGCCAAGTACAGCACTGAGAGCCAGCGAGCATTTATAGGCTGAAAACGGGGATGAGTTCAAAGCCCACCGATGGAGGAGTCTGGCAGGAAGGGCAAGCAGTCACCCAGAGCAAGCTTTGCGTGTTCCTGGGAAAATCAGCAAACACTTCACACGTCTGACTTTTTAACTTCTGTATTCCCAGACAGAGAATCTATATTAGGCAACAGCAAAGATGGAAAACATGTGCTATTTACACTGAGGAAATAAACGGGCTGGCAATCCATGACTTCCTCACCATTCCCACTTGCTCTTGAACAATCTTCATTTGGCCAACAGAGGTGCAGTAGGACAGTCTTAGGACAAGATTTCCCACTAAACTCAATACCTATGCTTCCTTTTTTCCCCCCAAAGTTTGCAAGTTTCATGCTATAAGTAGGTATTGAGAGTACAGACTTCAGACTGAGACAATCAGATCTTATGTAGTTCTAGTCTGACATAATACCTGAGAAGAAACAAGACTGCGGAATTCCTACCTGCTGTGTCATTTGAAACCAAAAGCCCTCCCTGGGAATCGGATACACTGCAGAGGTGCTAACATGGCAATCTCAGCCAAAACAGCCCATGCTCTGCTGCTTCTAAGATACCCACAGCAGTGAGGTGATCACCAGCCAATTGCAGTCCATTCCTTTTCCTCTCTGACGTTTTCACTCTGCAGCTCATCCCAAAATCTCAGAAAAACAGCTTCCAACTCCCATAAAAGCCCAGTTTCATTTTCATTCCACCAATGAAAATAATTAAAGGAATTGGATTTTGTGACTGAAATCAGCCACGCTGGTTCTCAGATATATGCTCATTAAAAAAAGTACCTCCTTCACATAGTTATTTAATAAGAGCATATTTTAAATGTTTATACTTTCACTGTGTGAGGAAGATATTTTGGGCTGTAATTTGTCAACAGTCGGACAAAGCTGAAATTGTTCTGCTTTTATTTCCAATTGCTTTGATGCCTTCCACTGTTTTTCCTTTGCGTCTTTCCCACTGTCAGTTTTGTCTCTTCTCTCTCCCATGTATCTTTCAATTCCCATAAAAAGGGGCCTTCCCCAATTTCCCGGTACAAAAATTATCCTCTTTTGCTATTGCTGTAAGTTAAATGCAGTTTTTACAGAGGGCCCCCTCTGTGATGAGAATTGCCTTCCTCAATGCTTGCAATTTATCTCTTAACAAATGGTTTGTACAAAAAAAAAAAAAAGCAACCAGAAAACATTTATTTTAGAGAAAAGTTTACCTGTTACTTTTTAAAGAAGAATTTCATAGGTCTTGGACTTGAAAGAAGATACACAACAAATATCACCAAAACAGTTTCCTGAGCCCTTCAAATCCCAGATTTCTGCCTTATGCTGCTGAACAAGTTAACTGGCTGTCACATCTAAGATGTCATTTTTTTAAAACCTTAACCTTTCAGTCTGAGTTTCCAGTGCTGATGCTCACAAAAGCCCGGGTTTGCTTTAGTATCAGTTTTGAAGAACAGCCACTTTGGCAAACCAGACTGTCGGAATCTGTCAGCATCTTGGCCTGGCATGACTCAAGGCTGTGTCCTGACAAAGACACCTTCCAAACCACACTGCTAAAGCATTAGAAGGAAATAAGAGGAAGAAATGCTCTAGGAGATGCCTGAATTATTTGAACATTAAAGTTGCAACGTGAGCTGCATCTCAGGAAAATGTGTATGGGAAATGTCTGTCTGAAATGAATTCTTAGGTGACTAATAAAGAGAAAGCTCTGAGTAAACTGCTTCCCATAACAAGTTATGTCTAGATGCTCTTATTCCCATAGATTCCCCTTAGACCAAGGTCAACAGTTACAAATACACTCCATTCACTCAACAATTCTTGCTAGTTGATAACAATTCACTATCAGAAATTTTATGTTTCATCTTTCACAATTTTGAACATGTCCAGACAAAAATGCTTTGATCACGCTCTCTTGCTGACATTTTGGCTGAAAGAAGGGACACATGTATGGAGGCCCAGCCTACAGCTCAAGTGCATTTTTCAAAAACTATTTGATTTATCTGGTAGATCATTCTATAAAAAAGAGTCAGGCAGGCACTTCCAAGAAAACACTATTACTGGAAATATCTTTGGTTAAATAGAACTTACCCTCTGGACACATTGACATAACAACCACTAACACTGGCCCAAACATATGTAGGAAATAGAACAAACAGGCAACCACAGTCACCCAAAACATGAGGCTGAAGAGCTGACATAGTCAGGTTTGGGTTTAAGGCCCTTTCAGCCAAGCATCCTGTTTATTTCTCCCTCTGTGGGGGAGACCAGTCATTCAAAATAATATTGCTTAGGACTTGCTGCCCAAATTTTCAATCATTGCCTGATTTGGCTTTTTAAGAGTATTGGAATGCTGAGGTTTTGCAATAATCAAGCAAATAGCACAGTTATGTCTGGAAAATACACCAAAGCTGTAGAATCAGCAATACCCCCAACAGGGCAATCAGTATGAAAATGGTGCTACTGACATTTTGGAAGCTGTATATTTATTTTTCTTAAAAAGCTATAAATAACTAGCTTAAAGCTGCTCCAGTGTCTCAGTTATTTATGCATTAATACATACAAAACCAGGATGAAAAGCTCATTTTTTTAATCTTACCACTCCATCTCACCAGTAGCACCTAGAAGTCAACAACGCTTCCAATACAACTGTGCCTGCAAGTGGTTGATAATCCAGCAGGGCAGTTCCAGAGGTGAGGATACAAGCTGTCATGCCTGGGTGCAGGTGTTTGAAAGCAAAAGCCATATCCTTACCTCAGCTCTAGCAACTTTCCTCCGTGTGAGCAAACAGCAGGCTGCCTGACAAGCTTTTGCAGAGACACGTGCAACCGAGATCTGGTCTCCAATAGGTACAAATTCATCCTCTCACAAGATGAAAAAATTACCAACCGTGAAGAACATGTTGCTAATTTCAAGATCTCATTATCTGAGAGTTCTTGCCATTCAGGTTTATTAACAGGTCCAACCTTTGCTGGCTCTGGCAAACCTACCGTAAACAAAAACTTCCAATACCCAACATATGAAAAAGCTTAGGAAGTACAAACCAAATTGATTTAAAAAGCACTTAGGGCCAAATATAATAATTCTGCAGCTCAGTGGCTGAACATGGTGGGGTTTTTCCTACTGGGCTGTCTCTTCAGAGACTGCCCAGCTACACAAACCAGGCAATCTTGCACAGGGCTCTTCACCCAGTGCAGATGTTTAACTGCAGTCCTTCCTTGGCAAGGGCATTTAAAACCCTGAGGAAGGCACAGAGGACAGCACGATACACAAACACACTTGTACACAGGATATCTGAAATGTGTATGCTGTTCAAATATTTGGCTTGTTATATGACTTTTCTTCTAAAGTTCATGCATCTGGGTAAACACGAGCATTTCCCACGTCTTCTGGTGTCCAAATTCCTCATGAGCAATACACCAACAATGTAAATTTTGAGTCGAAAGTGAAATATTCATCGTGTCTACTAGCACACACCAGCAATAGCATTTGTGTCTGGCAACACAACCGAACAGTGGGCTCTGATGGCAACACCAAGGTTGGTGGTCCATTTGTTTTAATAGTTGTAGGGAATTTTTTCCTCATATTCAGGGTAACACCAACTGGTCTTTAATCCCTGCACTCTGAAACACAAGTAAACCCAAAAAAGGCAACTCTGTGGAGCTTACATTTGGGGTCACAGATGGTGTAGCTGTGGGTCCAGACCACCTTTCAGAGCTGGTTTGAGGCTGTTTTCTTCGGAACAGGAGCTCGATGCCAGCTGAGCAGAGCACTTGTCAGGAATAGAACAGGATTACTGGATGCTCCTTCCTCAAGAAGGCAAGACATGAGTGCTCATGGCAGGGAATCATGATTGATGACAACTCATCTCAAAAACCTGAGACAGGCCTCTTAATATTTTAATTTTATTTTAAACTGACATAGATGCTGATCTGCCCTTTAAAAACTGACTTTTGTTGTATCTCCTGTGGGTGACACAGAAATAAAAAGCTGCCTAAATCAGGACACAAGTAACTTTACCTGCAGCTTGCCATTTAGATTTAGAGAACAGGAGATACCCATCTTTCCTGATACCTTGTTGCCAACTGTTGTGGCCACCAGTGTAAAATTTTCACATGACTTTTCTGGCTTCACAGCAGAAAAACTTACCAGTCTAATGACTAGTGTAATGTCACCAATACATCTAGATGCAACAGTGCTTTCACTTTTGCCAGAATCCTTAACAGAGATATTTAGTTACAAGCAAGAGATACAATTACGCTTGCACAGGTTTTCCATCCACAGGAGGGATGGAAAACCAACACAAAATGCCAAGTGCAAATCCTTGTCCAGTATGCTCATGTTAGAAGAGAAGGATTTCTCCAAATGTGTACTGATTTCTATATGCAGGTTTATGTTCATCTAAATTTGATACTCATACTGCATAAATTATACATTAAATGGGCTCTGAGTGAAATACATCCTCATTAACATAATTAAAATGCAAGAGAAGTGTTACCTTTTATAGTTTTTCCGTGGCTTCCGCTGGATCTTAAGTATAAAAAAGTCAATGGCTCAGCTGTCATAATCTATGTTACCATGGTAAGTGTTCTGCCATACATAATTCCATCTGCCTACAAACAGGGACCAAAAATACATATTTGTGTCATCTCTAAAGGAGAAGATCTTATTTTTCACTCCTATATCACAGAAAACACATTTATATTGGTAACTGCATTTAGGTCAGGGTTATTTTATGACAACTACAGTCAATATGCCAATTACAGATATCAAGAGTTTAAGAAACATTCTAGAAACCAGCCATTTCTAGTAAGGAATTTTTACTGTCTTGGATTTCTCAATACTTAGTTTTCCTGCTCTAACCCTTTCAGCTTCCTACAATATGAAAACATTTATTTTGAATGTACCTTAAGCCAGTATTTTTCTATTTTTTGCTTCCAGGTAAGTGTGTCATAATGTGCTATTCTAGCTGTCTCACTGGAAAAATAAGACAGGAGGGGTCACTGCAATTTCTTCACAGAGTCTATGATAGAGATGCTGCCTAGTAGATCTTTAAAAACACATATTGCCACAGCAAAAGGACATCACGGAAACCTTCAATTATCTTGCAACAAAAAGCCGTGTTCTCTTTGGAATAAGACTTGAGATAGCCATTTTTTACAACACTGGACATTCTACAGGTGAGCAGCTGTGTCAAATACAAAATAATTTCTCTTGCAAATTGTTTAACAAAGATAGCATATATTCTGCAACAATGAGCCACTGGGCACTTATAGATTAATTCCTCAGGTTGCATGTACAAGCCTTAGAAACCCCATTTAAAATCCATCTGAACTAAAAATCAAGACAAAATGGGTATTGATACAGTATTATCTCTCCAACCCCTTACACACATTCAGTTTACATAAAGATGTGTATTGCAACATCAGCTCACTTATTCTAAATAATCCTTGGCAGTGCATTCCAGAAGTAGAACTTAAGTAAAAAGCACTAAAAATCTGTTCTTTACGCAGACCTGAAGTTGGCCTGAATATGGATTTTTTTACTTCTGCAAAAGCAGCAAAGTCTAAATAAGGGATTTCAAGCTGTAGCTGAAACTAAGGTGACCAGCTCCCTCAAACCTTTGTTGAATAGCAGCAGGACCGGACAGACAATTGCTTTATGCTCCAGGTTTGTCATAGCAACAGTACTGGAGGATGCTGGAGGGTTCACTAGGAGCTTGTTTCCACAAAACATGGCATTTCCAGGATTTCAGACTGATAGATCATAATTAGGATCACAGTCATCATGACATTCTATTACTCATTTAAAAAAAAAAAACCAACATGATGTTGCTCAGCAATTTTCTCTGAAATGAATCTCTAATCTGCAAAACCTTGATGAAAAGGAAAACAGAAATCACAGATGCAATACAGCCATACTCTGAGGGAAATTGTTGCAGGGAAGAGAGAAGCACGCTGACTTACACACCCCATAAAGCTCAGCACCAAAGCTCCCACAGACACCGCTCAAATTAAAGCTCCATGGGACAGCAGCAGTAGAGAATGGCATTGCTCAGCTTCCCAATGCCTCAAAGGACAGATCCTCTGAGAGGTTTAAATAACTTCCCTCTGCAGAACATGAAGAGGTGAGCAACTGCCCTTCAGATGTGTGGGAGGCAGCTCCAGGTAAAGGTCTAGGTCTGTGTGCACCCCTCCAAAATGGGCACAGCAAGAAGCAGGCTGACAGGTGCACAGAATACCAAACTATGTTTAGTTGCAGCAAAGGCTGTGTCAGGTCACATCACAGATAACCAGAGCTGCCTTCCACCCCCAGCACCACTCTTGGAGGTGCCAAGGTTTGCCCCTTACCTCTGCACTGAATCATCAGCAGTCAGGTGGTTTTAAAAATACCATTGCAAAGGACGTCCCAGGTTTGTCAAGCGATGAAGAGCTGCATCAAGGGAGCAGCAACGGCTTAGTTCAAACATGAGTGCCAAGAGCAGAAACAACTAATCTACCTGGCAGGAGAAGTGTTAGTCTGGGGGATAAGAGGTCATCACTCATTAGCCCATGCTGAGTATGTAATCGATTAAGTCATTCCATGTTATAAAAATAGAGCACCAATTGATGTTCTGCAATGCCTGCACCTTGTACCAAATCTCACCACCACCTCCAAAACCTGTCACACAAAATGCTTTGATATAGATTTCATACACATTTGCTTTACTAAATATAGACTCCCTTCTTCGAGCTGAACAAACAGAAGGGGAACTGGCAGCAACTGGAGCCAAAAGGAGTTTTGCAGAGGTAATTTTACTTCTAAATATTTATACCCAACTCTTCTGGCTCCCTACTTGCTCTGACTTAGCCACCTGTCATTCTGACAACCATAAGGCTTGCCCCTTTGTCATTTTAGTGTCACAGAAACTTATGACCATCTGTTCTTCTCGCCCTTTTTCCTAAAGTAAATCATTTTCTCCAATTGCATCCTTACAATAAAAAACTTAAAAATCAAGTTTCTTGTTTGGGCCTTTTGCTTGCTTCAGCAAGTGATCCATTGGGATGATTAATATAAAGCAAAGGTTTGCTGAATATGAAATTCCCCCTCTAATAGTGAAGTGACACACATAACAGCTTACTATTCCTGTAACAGGAATTATAGGAGTGCTCAAATAGCAGCAATCTGGGCTCCTGCTCCAATGACCTTCCTAAGCCATGCTGACCGTTTGCAAACAAATACACAAGAAATCTGTCAACCCCAAACAGGCCATTGTGAAACTTTCAGCCTCAAATTTGCACATTGCTTATGCAAGGCTTGCACCCAGCAGGTAGGAAGTCTATTATCCATTGCTTTCAGCACTCCGTGACCCTTGGGAACAGCCTGTTCTTGCTCTCAGTAAAGTCTGAAGAAGGTTGTGCTGACACTCGCTCGGCATGGGGGGTAAAAATAGGACTGCAATGGCATCTTTTCATCAAGTTATTGTCATCTGACAAATCATGTGTGATCTTGGTCCCTGATAAAGAGCCACAGTTAGAATAATTCAAACCAGATTCAGGAGTGTCAGCTCTACATTCTGGTTTTCAGGTGCATCCCAAGAGTGTCCACACTAAAAAAAGCTTAAAATAGTTTGGAACATCCTCCTTGTCAAATACCAGCCAGGAGGGAGCAGAAAATGCACATGCCAAGACAACAAAGAACCCAGCAGGGATGCCAGGTAGAGCATTTCCAGTGCAAGCCTCCAACTGTGACAGAAATAGCCTCATTAAAGGGCAGGTTCAGATACAAGGAGCTATTCATAGGCAATCTAAGACTAAATTATTAGTGACACACTCTGGAGCTAAAAATTCCCAGAGTTTAGAGTGTTACAGGAGCCGTACATGCAGCATGTGACGTCCCTGAGTGCTACGCTGGGCGAACCCACGGGCTTTGGCTCCTGTGCACCGACCAGCTGCTGCTCCCAGCAGGAACTAAAACTGTCCTGAACTGAGGCCAGGCTATTCACATCCAGCCCCAGCAAGTTCGAGTTTTCCAGTTCCCAGAAAGCTCCAGCGCCGCCACAAGAGTTCTACTGCTACCCAAGCCCTGCCAGCTCCCGCCACCCACGCCAGGCACACATCAGAGGGAAGGGCAGCCTCCGTCACCCAGTGCCGCTGGAGCCTGGCGCGCATTCCTGAGCCCAGCAGCAGCTGGAGGCCACGGGTCACTGACTACTGGCAGCCATCCCACACCCAGAGGAGGGGGAAAGCCAGATTTTAGGAAGATAAAACTACAAACAAAAACATCTCTGAGTACACTCGCAGAGCCTACAAAGGATACTTCAGAAGGGTTCTGCCTGTGGGATCCGAGAGCCGGTTACTGGCTTAGATCACATACCAAGCACTCCACAATTAATCGCCAAGTTTATTTTTTCCCCTTGCAGTTGCATGTGTGGGAGTGCATTCGGGGAGAGGGGGTGGTTGTGCTGTTTTTAACCCAAAGATTTTAGGTACAAGCTATTTGTGATGGCATGGAGGAGCTGTAAAATGCTAACTGCCCTCAGTTTGCTATTTTCTGAATATACATATATAGATACATAAATAATCTAGAATTATTTTTTTTTCCTTAAGAAAAACAGGAACCACAACACTTAGAAGCAGTGCAGAAGATGAATGAGGTCTGGACACCCTCCATCTTTTCAGAGGTAAGCTCATAAAACAACACTTCACCCTCTGACCTAACATAAATGACAAGGGTATTTACAGCATCGTATCACCCGCTCAAACCCAGCCAGTCTGAATGCTTGGAATACATTCCCATCCATCAGATGCCTGTAAGCATCCCATGAGCTTCAACTTCTCTAACAGGGCTTACAACTTATGCCAAGACCTCACAGCTTTTGGAAGATCGACAGGACTTCAGGTTGCATACCATTTCCTCACCTGAATCTGTGCCTCACACGCATCCCACATGCTGCTCGTGGCAAAGTCTACTTTCCACTCCAGAAACATCACCTCCAAACACCCAGATCATCTTAATAAATAAAGCTCAAATGAAGCAAGGGATGCATTTCATAAAGTGTCTCACCAGTTTACAGCAAGCACACCTTTAATGCTGAAGGCAACACATAAGTTGTGGGAACCCACCATGGCTCTAAGTGGTCAAAGCAGCACTCAAAGAGAACCCCTGGGAGAGACAGCTCAGCAGTTTCATCTCCTGCAGCTGTACCTTCATTTGCACCAGCAGAACTAAACCCAAAGAGTTAACATGGCAAACACCCAACATGCTGTGCAGGGGGATATTGCTGAATGAATCCTTGTTGCATAAACAAAGATTCCTTTAATATAGGAAGTCTGAACTGCCCCATGATATACTGTGCTCCTCTTTAGGATCAGTCAAGTTCTGCAGATAAATCAAAATGCTTCCAGACCAGATGACCAAACCAAACAGAAAAAGACAAAGTAAATAACAAAACTGCCTAAGCAGAGACCACAAATACCCCTGTAGTAACCCATTTTCTGTCCAGGATTACTTCTGACTCTTGTAGTGAGCAAGGTGCAGCTTTTGGCTCTGAAGCTCTTAAGCAGAAATTTCATGAGATTGTTTCAGTCAGATGCACACTAGCAAAGCTCTAGCTATCTCAGCATCAACAATGGATGTGGGATACAACCTCTTCTCCCACCCAAGTTTGTAAATCTCCAACAGGTAATGAACAATCATTTCTAGCTCACACTCCCCTCTCCTTTCCCTGAATACTTTTATTTTTTGAATACAGTTACATCTTGAATTCTGCATCCTGCTGGATACCACAGTTGTTTCTGTGTTCCCAGCTGACTCACCATCCTAGTAAGGACAATCAGGCACTTCAGGAAGAAGGATAAAAGGGAAAGGACAGACAGCCATCAGAACAGAACATATTGTGTTTTCCCCACTCAGTTAGTCAATTCTTTATTAACACTCTGCCAGGAGGATTCTACAACACATTTACCAGGCAGTGTTTATAGACAGAGAACAACCCCTTGTAGTTTCTGAGGTGGCCTCACACAAGCAGGTCACCCCAAAATAAAGCCTAAAGTCCTCTGCAAATACAACTTTGCAATAAATACTCCATAATAAGACGTCAATACAAGCATAATATGTGTTCATTTTCCAGTAGGACTGCAAAAAGCCATACTGTAACTCCACAAAGGTCTCACCTCATCAGGCAACAAAGCTAAAGACATGAAGAGCAGCAAGCTGTGTTTCCAGCACACATGTGCAGTGATCAGCATGGAAAAGCTCACAAAGTGTTTTGAGGGTTTTGGACAGTGTGAGCGTTTTTGTATGTTTTCAAGCTTTTTATTTACTCAGAAGAAGCACAACTCCCTCAATATTTAACAGCTTAACAAGCAAATCCTCTAGGGCAGGAGGTGGCCAAGTCACTGCTTTTTTATCAAAGCAACCTGTGCTACTTGTTCCCTCTCCCACCCCAGTGCACCCCAATCAAAAGCAGTGGCTGCAGCCTCACTACAGCTCCCACAACACGGCAGACAGCTCCCTCCCCACACGACATGGTGAGCAGCTCTCACCCTATGTGACATGACGGGCAGCCTCCTCCACCCCAACCTGATGGCAGACAGCCCCACCCCACAAAAAAACTAACAAACAAAAAAAAACCAGGAAGCCCTCTCCCCACACAACAAAATGGCGGACAGCCCCTCCTGCCCCCACACAAAATGGCGGACAGCCCCTCCTGCCCCCACACAAAATGGCGGACAGCCCCTCCTGCCCCCACACAAAATGACGGACAGCCCCTCCTGCCCCCCACACAAAATGGCAGACAGCCCCTCCTGCCCCCACACAAAATGACGGACAGCCCCTCCTGCCCCCCACACAAAATGACGGACAGCCCCTCCTGCCCCCACACAAAAAAAGGCGGGAAGGCCCTGAGGCAAGGGGCATCCCCAAATGGGACTATTTGTAAAAAAAACCATAAAGTTTTGGTCTATAAAATACAAAATCTGAATATCAACTGCCAAAAGTAAGCCTTCAATAACTTTTTCAAGTATAAGTCTTGTAAGAGAGGGAAAGACACCAGGGAAAAAGAGGAAAGGAAAAAAAAAAGAGAAAAAAAAAAGAAAAAGAGAAAAAAAAAAAAAGAAAAAAGAAAAAAGGAAAAGAGAACAAAAAAAATAAAAAGAAAGGAAAAAAGGGTCAAAAAAAGGGGGAGAAGAAAAGTAACAAAATAAGAAAAATTGGGGGAAGAAACCCAAAACAGTTAAAAACATAGAAAACCACACACACAAAATAATAGAAAGGCAAAAAACCAAACAGCCCAACAATCAAACCCTCCACGCTTCCCTGAGGGTATAATCCACATCAAACAGAATACCTGCCAACAAACTCCACATCCCTCAAGCAGAAATAAAGTGGAACTGACACACAAATCAGCACCAAATTGCAATCCTCACTTCAGCCTGCTGCCTCAGCATTTCTAACAGAAATAAATATGAGCAATAAAGCATTAAAAGCCAGAGCAAGCCCCTACCTGTGCGTCCCAGGAGGAGCCCTGCAGCCCGACTGAGGCGGCGCTGGCTTCTGGAACCTTCCAGCACCAGGTGCCGCCGGTCGGGTAAAAAAGGCCCTGCCCGAGGAGCAGCAGCTGCTGAAACTCACCAAGCCAGCCATTGCTCCTCTTAGAAACTCCCCATCAGAGCAGCTGATGCTGTTAACTACATTAACTCAGTCTGCAAACCCTCCTGGAACTTGCTTTTCTTTCTCCCTTTTTTATTTTGCTTTTCCACACTTTTTCAGTGAAACCACAGAAGACCTCATTGGAATATGAATTGAAAATTCTTAATTCTTCCCTTCCACTACTGGTAGCTAACACAAAGGGGGTTTTCATGGAAGTGGTAAATCTTCACGTGCCTTAGTTCTATTAGTTTACAACTACTTGGTGCTTGGTTTTGCAACCCAAAAAACACTGTAGCACACTATTTTTTATCCGCTATCTCAACACACATAGTCATTTACGCCCTAACTGTAATTACTTTTTCCCACATTAGGCCACATCTATTATGCAGCAGGTTCATTATGTTTTATATTTCATCATTTCAATTCAGGGGGAAGACATCTTCTAGGAGCCTTTTCCCTTGGATATGGCAGGCAGGGATCAGTGGAATAGAAATGTTTAGTTTGATGGATGTTGGCATTACCCTGTGCCATGCCACCTAAGCGAGTGATTCACTAGGCTGACTTTTCAAGCCGTTCTAGTTCCCAACAAATTGCATCTAATTCTTTATGGTGGCATAAGGTAAAATAAAAAAAAAATAAGCTTAAATCAAATTGAAGTTCAAAGAAACCTTGAAAATGTGGATTTCAAACAAAGTAAAATTTTTGAAATTATGGAACTAGAATCAGCACCAGCCAAGATGTGGAGGTGAACAACATGCTGTCCAAAGCAAAGAGGCTGGGAGAGGCACTGGCCTAAATCAACCATGAAAGAGAAGCTTAAAATATCCTCAAGTCGTGCCAAGTGTTAGAAGGGGACAAAGTACATCCCACAGCAGGGGAAAAACTGGGCAGTGGATTAGAAGAGGCAGGAGCAAAGCACAGCCATAGCAGACGAACAGTCATTGTGGTATGAACAACACCTAAGACTGCAGGAGGATACCAGCTTTCAGGAAAGAAAAAAAGTATCAAAGGCAGTGTAAAAGAAGCAAATTTCAGAAGAGTTACAGAGACTCTCCTTGAGGAAGGAAAACAAAAATAAGAAAACTGGTTCCTGCAGTCCTACACCAATTGAGGAAGAGATTTTTGTCAAGCTCCAGGAGCAGACTTCATACTGACTAACACACATCTATTAAGAGTTCTTATAAGCTGACAGGCTGGAAAACTGTAGGATTTGAGATGAATTGCATGGATTTGCAATGCAGGGCCCTTTAGCCACACGAACATCCCTGGAGAACCAGAATGCATCTTCCCAAGTCCACTCCAGCACTCTCCATCTGGACACCATGGTGTTCTCTCTCCAGTTTTAGTTCTTAGTCCATACCCCAACTTTGGAATCCCCAAAATATCCACCTCCTTTTGGATTTACAAATACATCGAACCCTATTTCAGGGAGGGGAAAGAGAGAGGAAAAAAAAAAGCATAAATAAAAAATAAAGCTGGAAGAGGAAAAAGAAGGCCATCCAGGCAGAGAGATGTCATACAAAAAAAAATTAGACAGAATAAAGGGATTTAAGGGGGATCAATAAAGCATGACAACAGGACAATTACCATGTGAGTGCTCTACATTGCTCAATGATAAGGAACTTTACCAGAGATCAGTTAAATGACTCTGAAAGACACTCCTGCACACTTTCTTTCCATATCAGATAATGGATTAGGATCATTGATTTATTCCTGCACACTCAGAAGTGCAGTGGGAGAGCAGTACCCAAGTGTTACCATGTTCCTATGCAAGACAGTATTTGGTTTCCAAATTTTATTCAATTGAGTGTATGTTTTATTTTGAGAAGTGTTTAAATTTCTTTCTGACAAGTGCAGCATTGAGAACTTATAAGTAAAAACAGTGGAAATAATTCACTTGACTACTGCTAAGAGAAACAACCTCCATCCCATTCCAAATACAAGGGTCTCCATCATGTAATTTACAACAGCTTGGTCTTTTATATGGTACTTTCTTGATCAACCTTTATATAACAAATATCTTGACTGCAGTACCTTAAGCCCAGTTTAAATGTAACAACACAGGTGTTTCAGGTAAAATGCAGTTCTTGCTAAAACAGGTTCTCAGAGGTAAACATTATCCTTTGTTCTGCAAGTGCCCTCAATATATATTTCAAATAAAGGACACATTTGAAGTTGTCTTAGATGGACTGAAAGACATGGTAAAAACTCCACAAATACCAATTTGTTTCAAACAGCTTCTTCAGCGAGTCTTGTTCCCAGGCTGCAAGCCAGGACTAACCTCAAGGATCTTCCAAAGGTATGTATGTAACAGGAATTCAGCACGTTGCCAACATCAATTTCCATTCAGCATTATCACAACAAGTGCAATGTGATAACAAAAGTCAGTACAACAGTTTCAGACAGACTCGTTCACTTCCCTTTTGTTTGCACTCTTCTCCCCTCCTAAGGACGCAAGAAGTGCTTGGTAAAGTGGGAGGCCAGTAGTGATTTATAGGAAAACGGATTGACTTCTGCCAAAGCTGTGTTCTTTACCTCGGTCTGAAGCGCTTTGGGAACTCATTCACGGAGTTTCCCATTCCTGTGAAGGTCACCCAATAAGCTGTGTGTATGGCATCTTATTGAAGGGCAGCAAAAATTTAAATAAATAAATAAATAAATAAACACCAGACTGTACCCCAGCTGTAGTTCAGAGAAACATGAGCGATGAGTCATTCCTTTTTAAATGCAATTAAAAATAATTCTAAACATAGAGTGGACAAAATGCAGACGAAGACAGTAAAACAACCACAGTAGTCAATTTTTAAATGAGTAATTTCTGCCTACTAGTTCAGGATACTCGTTTCTTCCTCATGCAAAATGAATAACCCCGTGAGAGGCCAATTCAGAACGCTCCAGAGAACGCAGCAGTCTGGGTTTGCTGCTGGATGTGCAGCAATAAATAATGGGCAACCTTAAGTTTCCAGCTGCTGAGGAGCAAACCAAAGGTCTGAAACAAGGAGGATCATAGAAAAGGAGCTGTCTCCAAAGGACTTGGTCGCTGCTTGGAAGGATACTGCTTACCTGGTCTCAGTGAGCACACAGACTAAGTTACAGGCAAAGAGAAGCCAGTTTCAGTGAGGATCCCCAGTGCTTGGGGTCCTCATCCCCAGCTCTTTCCTCCCTTACCTGGAGCTTTTTTTCCATCCTCAACACTTCTCACCTATCCTGCTGATCACACCCACTACAGGTTGCAATAAACTGGAGAGATCTTTGCTGGTCGCTCACCCTCCTAAAACCAAACTTCAGGACTAAAATCACTTTTTCTTTTAGTTTGCAGCAGGGAGCAGAACAGGAAGTGCCAAAATACTTGGGTCGAGGGGGCAGCTGTTCTTGTGGCATTTGCAGCCAGAGACACCAGCACACCCACACAAAGGCCTTTTGCTGGAGCTGTCTAGCCCAAACTTCCAGCGTGTAAGGAGACTGACAAGTTTAAATAGTCCCCAAACTCTCAGACGTCTATCCCAACTCCAGACTCCTGAGATTTCCTCATCAACGCTACCACCAGTGAAAATGGCAGGGGAAAAAAAAAAAAGAGTAGGGTAGGATTTCTTTTTGGATTTATGTTTGAGTACACACATACTACACTAATCTGATTACACACTGGGAATCCTCCTTTACAACAGCTTTTCTTTTATTAACCTTATTTTCTTTATTAATAACCACCGTAAAATCACAGCCTTAGCAGGAACACACAAACTGAACACACTAGCACTGCATTCCTCCATTCCTGCCTCTCCCATTTTCAGGAGGCACCAAGGGCTCACGGAACGAACCCCGCAGACACCCAGCAGCAGCTCGGCTTCACCGACCCAGCCGGGTCAAGAACGTCAAACAACTCCTGCGACCAACTTCCCCATTCCAAATGTAAATGAATGCAGCAGCAGCCGCCGCGAAGAACGGAGCTCCCGCCTTGCGCGGGGAGAGATGCGAGCGGAAAAGCGTTGCATGCAGCAGGAGCGGGAGCAGTCTCTCGGAAACTGCTGCATTACGTTAATTAAGATTTTATTCATGCCTTCGGACCCGCGCTGCCACGGCGGTGATGCAGCACGACTCGCACCGCGCTGCACCACCGTGATGTTACACACGCGTGTGTGCGCTCCCCTCTGCGTGTGACGGTGCGGGCACACCTGCGCAGGTGCTGACTGCGATGGTTTCGGGATAGGGATGGGATTTGTGGTTTTGTCATGGAAGTGGGTTTTTTATTGAATAGAACAGAAACCATCCCTGGCTCCACCATCCACCTGCCCACCTCTAAACTGCCGATGCACTCGCGGGCCGCTCGCATGCCTGCCTCCCGCGCCCCTCCGCATCCCGCGGGCTCCGTCCCCCCCTCCCCGCTCCGCTCGGGGGTTGCCGGGGGCCGCCCCCCGCCCCTGCCCGCGCCGGGGAGCACCCACCTGGCGAAGGCGAGGCGGGCCGGCGGGGGGCGAGGGGCCGCCTCCCGGCGCGGGGGGCGCGGGCGAAGCCATCTTCGGCTCCTTGCCGCCGCCGCCCGCCTCCTCTCAGCCCCCCGCGGCCGCCACCATGCCGGGGACCCGCGGGTGACCTTCGCGGCCGCTGCAGCGCGGGCCGGTGAGTGGGAGGGGGTGCGGGAGGTGCGGGAGGCAGCGGCCGCGCTCACGATGGATGAGCTCACGGACACATCGGCGGCTGCCGGCGGGCGGCGCGGGCGGAGGACCCGCCTCGTCCCCCCCCCCGACATACACACACACCCCCGGTACACCCCACCCGCGATCACACCCCCGCGCACACACACACACACACACGGCTCCTGCACGTCTGCCCGCCACCCCTCACACACGCCCACACGCCCCACGCGTGCTGAACCCGCGGGGGCTTTTGTTTTAAATGACAGCGGAGTGCTGCACCTTCCCCCTTCGGGTCCAAGTGTCAAAACGCCGGGATAAACCCGATTGTAGGGAAACACGGGTATCCTCAGCTGTGATTGTCCTCATATCCCACCCTCCACTCACAGGGTTTTAAATCCCCGTTTGCCCTTTCGACGTTATCTGGGAGGATAATGAATGAGGGGGAATTCTTCTCCGCTGCCTACATTCAAATCTTTTAAAGCCAGGGGGAATCCTATAATCAGAGAGCCCGGTCTCCCACAAATGACAAGAATTTCTGGGAATACAATTTCCCTCAAAAACAAACCCCAAACAGCTGATGAAACTACAATATACACATCAGGAAAGCGATTTAAAATAACAAAGTTAAGATAAATTCATTCCATCCCTAGGCAAGTGGTTCCAATGATTAATGACACTAATTTATCCCCAAATTTCAACCACAGGAGCTCACTACACCCCTGCCTCCCTTTCTGCCCAAGAAAACCTTCACTCACTCACATTTAAATGTGGCACCGTGTCACAAATCCTCACCAAAATCCCTGTCTCCTTAACAGAGCAATCTGCTATTAAAACAAATGATCTCCTTATTCAGCAGAGAATGAATTTGCTGCTTCACTCAAGTTCCTTTCCAAAAATAGCTCATTCTTTAGCACGAGGTGTTGGAAAGCTGCTAATCAACATTTATTCCTCTGCAAAAGTGGAACGGATGCCCTGTCCCAGCCTGTCACCCCAACAGCCTTCCCACATCCCAGTGCCATCAGCTCAAACCAGCCCTGGGAAGCACAGGCTCCAAAGTCACCATGACTTCCAGCGCATTAGGGAGATGCTAAATTTACTCCAACCTGCTAATTAATTTAACAACGACTTAGTCGTGTTTGCGTCGGGATTTAGCCAATACGTTTAAGTCCCACCTCCAGCTCTGTGTCCCTACATCCATTCCCTGCTGCCTTGGCAGCCTTTTGTAGCACCTGGCATGTCTTTGGCTGAACAAGAGCCACCGGCTGTGTGAAGGGAAAGCACCATTATTCCTCACTTGTGGAACACCACAGGTGTAGAAGACATTTCTCCAAAACGCTTGCCTTACTTCTGTTAGCACCCTCCATCTCCTGGTGTGTCCAGGAGGAACGTGTGTCCAAGTCACCTCCGTCACACATCTCCTCCTCGGATCATGCCACAATGCCTTGTGCACAACCAATAGGTTTATTCCTGGGAAGTACCAGCACATCTCAAGCATGTTTCAGGCTGGCAAGGTAGCTCAGGAGCTCCAGGGCCACAGAAAGACTGGATGGATCTGGATGACAAGGAAGGCTGAGAAGCCATAAGAACTGCTAATAAGTGATGGGAATTGGAGACTTGGTTATCAAGAAGGGTGGAGCAGAGGGAGTTAGTGGAAAACCAAGTCCCTGGTGAGAGGAAAGCAATATTCTGGCCATGACTATATGTCCTGTATTTCAAGATTTTGTTGGAGGATGTCTCCCATGGAAGCTTGCAATACTGTTCCTGATCACACTCAGAGCTGAGTTTCCCTTCTGATTTCTTCCAAATCAATTTTACCATTTACTTCCAAAATAAGCAGGCTTTTTTGCTCCTTTGTTATCTCCCAAACCTTTGCCAGGTGAAGGGCTTTCCTTACCTGTGCACTCAAGTACAACTCATTCTAAGAATGGAGCTGCTGGGGAAGAAATCAAGGACATAATAAAATTCCCAGGGGTTCCTGGGAAGTTACTCTAGTCAAGAGAGGCTCCCTGTGGTTCCCACCCTTCCCAACAAGACCCCCTTTTCCACCACTGATCTGGCATAATGTTCTCACATCAGAGGTACAGAAATGGGCTAAAAATTAGAGGGAGATACCTGGTAGGAAAAAAACCAGCTCCAGTTCTGAATGGCCTCAGCAGGGACAGAAAATCCCATCTTCTGTCACCACCAAGGCTCCTTGAATGCCATGTTTCCAAGCCAGGTTCCTTAGCTTTGGCTTCAGCCACACCTCTGTGCCAGCAGGAGCTGTGGGTGCCACAGGGAGAGGAGCACAAAGGGAAGCAGAAGGAAAAAAATCTGACTGAAAATTAGCTGCAGTGCAGAGTGACTGTGATTTTCAGGACCGCCTCAGGGACTTGGATGACCAATTCCTACTTAATTGGGCATTATAATTTCCTAGGCATCCTTGAAAACCTCTGCCAAGACTTAGGATCTGTTCATTTCCATGTTCAGCTTTGGGGAGTGGCCCATTCCATCCCAATACACCGTACAAGCTTCACCTTAATGAAGAAAACTACTTCTCTGCTCCAATAATTGAGTTTTTGCGATGAGGACATCTCTTTCCAAGCCACCCTTGTGTCATTGAGGAGATTGTTTCTATATTTCTATATTAACTCTAATATCGTTCCAGTTCTCATTGATATCTGCAGGTCCTGGGTTAAATTTTGTTATATGTTTCATTCCTGTACACGGCCTGCTAACAGACCTCCAGCCTTGTTCCCACAGCTTAAAGTACTCTCCCCTGTGCCTGCAGTTAGAATGCCCCCTCGGGCACAGCTTTGCCCTTTCGCCTACTTTTCCACTTGGGCAGTGAATTTACACTCCACTTCCTTTTGGATGAACAGCTTGGAAGATTCACGGAACTGCTTTTCTCGCTGAAATATTTCTAGCATCAGGCCCTAAGCACTCTACTGAGATCCTGTGAGCAGGCTCAAAGCTCGGGGTTTCCCGGGGGATACTATCCCTGGGCATAGATACCGGGGGCCAGGTTACTCAGCCTCCTGACTCTCTACTTGACATAAGAACTAGGAGTTCCTCCCTGCTGATGCCGTTCAGGGCGGGCAGCGCTCCGGTATCAGAACAATTAGCAGAGAACTAACAACGAGATAACAGATAAAAGAGCTCGACCTCGCCAATCGCTGTGTGAGGCAAAGGATGCTGTGTGGATCATCAGCCGTCTCGCCCGTGACTGATGAAGATAAAATTTGACTGCTGCGGCAAGCAGCATGGCTGCTCCTTCTTGTCATGCCTGTATTGCTTTTTCATTTTACAGCAACAACCCCTTTGGGTGAGGGCCCTCCTCTGATTTTGCTAAACGTGACAGGCAAAAAGCTGAGCTGAAATCTCATCTATAATCACCCAATTCTGTTCAAAACCATCAATCCATGCTTCCCAAAGGTTTGCCAGCGAGCCAGGCTGCAGGATGCCTGAGTGGCTGACGCCTGGCAGCTCTGCAGCACGGGCACGCAGTGCGATGCTCCGCCTCGGGAAATCAGCCGGTGCGGCGTGATGGAGAAGAGTGCAGCCTGCAGACAGGTCTGCACACAAAGCGGGGGCACCATGGAAACTGCCGGAGAACAAAGGCGCCACAGAGAGGGTCGGAGCGGCGAGCCGTGCCACGACCTGCGAGGAATGTCCGAAATACTCCTCTGTGCCTGGTTCGTTCACCTCCCAGAGCTGCAGCCCCCACCACGCAGTCCTGAACTGGGGCTGCCCAGGGATTGCAGCGGGCTCTGGGCTTCGCTTCCTCACCTCTGAAAGAAAATTAGGAATCGTGACAAGCAGATTCCGCAGAGGACTGTGTTTTCCATCACCAAGGTGATGATGTAAAGTAGGGCAGCCTGCAGGGAATACACAGAAAAAGCATTCACTCTTCAGTAAGGACTGGAAAAGAGCCTACTAGAAGGGATAATAAGCAGGAGTTAAAAGACATACTTTGCCGTCCAAAGGCTCAGGGGCTATTTCAGGGAACTTTCAGCATCTGTTTTTTCCCTTTTTTTTTTTTCACATCTTCCGAGTGCCAACTGCTGGAGATGTTTGCTGAGTTCAAGGAAACCTCAGTCCCACTGGGTATATGGCTGCTGTGATTTGTTCTTCTTTTGAACATCTGCTGCTAGCCAAATCTTCATCTAATTTGCTTTAAGACAAGTGCATGGAGTGATACCAGCACATGGCAGCTAAGGGAGTCCCCACTGCATGCTTTTCCTCTAGTGGTTGTACTGTGCAGCTGGATTCAGACTGTAGCAGGGGGAAGCTGACACATCAACATCCATCCATCTTCCTTGAGCTCAGGAAGAGCTGAAACACGATGTAACTGCAGCTTTTGGTCTAGAAATCCTGATGGATACCAACCAGTGTTTACTCCTAGGATGGAGTGGTATTTGTAGATCTAGTAGGTTTTCCCCCACATAACATTGGCGTGCCCCTGACAAGCACCAGGAAACAACTCCTAGCAATTCCCACACTGCTTGTAACGATGTTGAAAAACCACAGCATGACATTGTCAGTTCTTTTTCCTCTCCAGTGGCTCCCAGTCTCAGTGACAGATGAATACAAAACAGATGGGATGGTGGCAGAACCTCATCAGATGGACCTGATGGGCCTCAAGCTGCCCATGCTATTGCATAGATTAGTGTCACATTATGCTGGGCTTTGTACTTTGATATTGAAAGCCACAGACTGGCTTTGGCTTTTTGTCTTGTCCTGTCCAAATGTCGAGATCCTCATTTTGATTTTGATATTATGCACAAGATAGACTTTAGAAGCTGCATCTATACTTGTGTGCATCAACTTTCTGTGGTAACCTTTGAAATAGCAGAAGAGGCTCTTGTGCTGTGTGAAAAGGCTTCTTGAATTGCTGCATTTTAAAAATCAGACCAAAAAACTCTAAGTATTTGTTCTCACTAGATTTTTGTCCTGCATGCTTCTCAGATTGCTATTATTTCATGTAATTATTTAATAGCCATATTAGTTGGAAATATCTGTATTTGGCCACAACAACTAATCTGACGTGTCCACACAGCCTGAGAGATCCCTGCAAGCTGTTCTGTGAGCATCTACAGCAGAGCCATGTCACTGAAAAATAACATCTCTGTGACATAATTGCTCCTTGCCTTTTCCACAGCAGACACGGGATGTTCCCAAGAGACACTCACTGCAGTCACACCACAGAGTCAGCTTGCTGAGACCAAAAGTATCAGTCAGATTCTCGGTGATCCATGGCCCCTGCAGAATGTGCAGCCCCCTGCAGAAGGGTGTGTCCTGCCTCTGCATAGAGCCACCATCATGTCCTTCTCAGCAAACACTGTGGCATGCTAGGAGAGGTGAAGGCCAAAAACCTGGGAAGCCCATTGCATTGGGAATCAGAGTTGCTTGGTCAAGCTGGTGTTGTCGGAGGGGTCTGGCGGGTCAGCTCCTCTTGGGAGGTTTCCGGTCGGGCTTTAGGCACGATGCAAACCCCAAGAGAACAGCTCCCCTGTGGCACCTTGTCGCTTCTCATCCCCATTACAGCTAAAGCCAGACAGTGCTCAGACATGAGGGAAAAAAACTGTTTTAAAATTAACCCTTTGAACATGCGTCAGGACCTCTCTGAATGAGGCAGCCACAGAGATTTGGAAAGGCCAAAATCGGAGTCTCTGTGGTGAGACAGGTTGATCAACACCTGCCCACACAGCAGCAAGCACTGTCTGCCATCCAGCAGCCTTCTCATTTGGAGAGTGGAGAGAGAACATTTTCTGGGCAAGCTGTCTCTTTCCCAGTGCAGGATGCCAGCTCCCCTTGTCCCTGCCTTGCCCACCACCAGCTTCAACAGGAATAGCTCCATTTCCCCATATAAAGTGCCACCTCATATCCAAAGGACAAGTTATCCTCTCCATATACCATGTGACCACACTTAGCATTAGCCCTCACAGCCATACCTCCACATTGTGAAAGTTACAGCCAGCCCTTTCCAATAAGAACTCTTCAGGAAGCTCCCCAAAGAAGGGCTCTCTCCACGCACCACTCATCTACCTGTTGCTTTAATCCATTTCAATTTCCCTTAAAATTGTTGCTTTTGCACAACAAAAGGAATTATACATAACTATATAGACATAATTTAGGACAAAATAAATGTGAAGTTCCCAACCAACAAAGCAAGACAGTAGGTGTTTAAAGGAGTGTCATGTCTCCCTAAAAGCAAGATTCCAACCCAGCAACAAGCTACATGGACATGGTAAAACACTTGGACAACAAATGGGCTACAAAATACAGCACAGGAGTGGTAATCAGGGCACCTGAAACAGGGTGGTGCCAAATTCAGGCGTAAAAGCTGCAAAGTGGCTCTGCGTGTGTCTCCCTGCTGGAAGCTGCAGATGACCCGCTCTCCGCTGCAGCTGTACCTATATTTAGTTGCACTGAGGCAAAGAGGTAGCTATAGAAATACATCTATAGCTGCAGCCTAAACCCAGTTAGACTACACAGCTGCATGTTTCAACACCCAAACAATTTTCAATATTTTGCCTTGATTGTAATCATGTAACCATGTTGTTCTGGTTCTTCCATCGGTGTAAGAGCGTGGCTAAAGGACGCAGATCAGAGCTGAAGAGTTTCAGACATGCTGGTGGGTAAGGAGGTGGTAAGAGGGGAACTGGAGGGAAAGAGGTTCACCTTTAATCCTGGCAGCCAGTGGCAAAGAGAGAAGAAATAGGCATAAAAGGAAGAAAATAAAGGAAAAGGAAGACTGTGTGAACCAATTAGAAAAGGGAAATGAATTCAATCTTGCTTTATTTTTTCAAGATACTGTGTTTTTTCCACAGTTCTGCTTTTACATCAAAAATTACTTTGGTGCATACCCAGACCTGAACCAACAGGTCAAGCGTATTTGTATTTTGCCTTTTCCACATGTACAAGTACTTTGTACATGTGGAAAAGGCTTTCTAGGCGAAACCTTGCAAGAATTTACCTATTGAGGCACCAGATCTGAGAGAGCAGCACCATCCCTGAAATACCCACGGAACCAATACAATGTACCAAGCACCAGGTAACAAAAAGCTACTTTTTGTAGCAGAATGTTTCAGTGTGTAACAAGAATGAGAAAGAGAAGGACCAGCCACGGTGGGCAAGAACAACCCAAACCAAAGAAAAAAACTGTCTAAGGCACGGAGGTAAAAAGGCATACAACCATATCTGCCCCGTACATCATTCAGGGGGTACGAGAAATGGACCATTCTTCTCGCCCAAAATAAAAGTACACAGCTTCATCTACGGGATAGTCCAGCTGTTCCCGGCACTGTTTGTGCCTCCAGCCCAGGACAGCTGGAGCAGCTTTGCCCTCTGCTGGTACCGGGAGGGCCTCAGCACAGCCCAGGCAGGAGCTTCCCTGTCCCATGGATACCTCCTGGGGCTGTCACTCTCACCCCCGGCCTTCCCAGCCCGTCAGAGACGGGTTTAGATACAGCACAGGACTTGAGGAGTTGTCAGCTTAGTCAGGGTAGTAACACCACAGAGGGAATGAAAAGTCTGGAAAAGAGTAAAAAACAAAAAAACAAAACAAAAAAAAAAACAAAACAAAAAAAAAACCCAAAAAAACCACAAAAACAAAATAAAACAAAAAAAAAAGCAATCTGATAGAGGTGAAGTCTCTGTTCTAGCCCAGAATGGTAAAAGGGGTATTCAAGGGCACTAATTAAATCACACCACACTAGGAGGCGTTTCCCATCAGACTCCTCACAGCACTCCAAGTGCTTTCTTTCACACAAATCACCAGGATTGCACACTGCAAGGAAACATTTGGAAACAGCATTCCTGGCAGCCAGAGGCCTCCGATGGGTGCACAGGGCCAGGAGAGAGAGAGATCCTGGGTATCCTCTCTGCCCACAGAGACACCACTCACTCCCAAGTGCCAGAGCAGGTTTGTCCCTTCCCTTCACCCCTGTCCCACTTGTTCTGCCTCTTGAGGAGTTTGTTTGGTTCCACTCAAAATGCCACAAGGTAAGAAAAGCACAGCAGTGTTTGTCCAGCACAAACCCAGTCACCTTGGCAACGGCCAGCAAAGCTTTCCCAGCTTCTCTTGTTCCGTTTTCTCCCGGTTTTTGCCGGCATTGGTGTGACTTGGGTGACAGCTACGAGTGCCAAGTATGCTGTCAGCACCATCCCAGCAAAGGCAGGGATGAATACAAGAGCTGGCCTGGCTCTGCTGTAAACCAAGGGACACTTGTGTGCTGCCAAGCCCCCTGGGAACTGGGCGCTTCCTACCACCATCCACAGCAGAGCCATCCCTTGTAGGTAAGGTAACTGCATTACTTACTGCCTCACTCAGGCAATCTCAAAGTCACCCAAGCATACCTGATCTAATTATTTTTCTAGCACTGTGCAGCATTATTCCCATGATTTAATCCTGCCCGGGATCATTAGACACCATGGTACCGTTAAGAAAGCAATTATGACACTGACCCATGTTTTCAGGGACCTGGGCAGGCAAGTGCTGCTGTCATCTATCAGAAGGTAATTTTCTAATGTGATTTAGAGCCTCTCTAGGAGAAGATAATGTACTTACCTGCTGGCTTTCAAGGATGCCTTGAAGTCTGATTTAAACTAGGGTATAGTGAATATCTTAGGGGAAAAAACCTACCACAACACAGGTATTAGCTGTGCAAAATAAACCAGGCAGAACAGGTTTGCTCCAGGTGATGGTAGGATGAGGACAGTCAAACAAACATTAACCTAAGGTGCACAATCAAGTGTAAAAAGGCTTTTCCACATTGCAGGGATGGGTAGAAAGGACAGTGGGGTAGCAACATCATGTGTGAGTAGGATATTGTGCTGAGTGGGGGCCACTGGCTACTGAAAAACAGCAGGTCCAGTAACCCTGGAATATCAGGCGTGTGTTCCACTAAAACCAGTCCTGCTGCTGCCATGCACAGTCTGCAACTCGTGGAAGAGAGGTGAAAATATGAGTGCTAAAAATCATTTCAGATTCAGCCCCTGTGCTGGGTCACAAAGAGCAGAATCAATGCTGGGTTGTGCTCCAGGCAGATGGATGGCAATGTAACGATGTTATTTCAAAACACTCAGTCCGGGGAGACAGAAAAATCAGCAACAACAAAGGAGCACTCCAAGGTTAACAATTCTTACAGTTTTACAGTATCACCCTGAATTTCTAAATAAAATGTGGTTTTTGGGGAAAAAGAAAGGAAAATGTCAGTGTGGGAAGCTCCTAGAGGTCAAACAGAAGTTGCTTTAGGGATGCAATTCTTGGGCTGGTAAAACTCAACCAGATGGGGAAAGACAGCAGCAGCAATTAATTGTCATTTGTACTTAAAGAAAAAATACACAAACCATTCTAGCACACTTGAGAATCCAAGCTTCTTTTGTAAAAACATCTAGGCCATCCTCTCCATTCCTGACTTCTGAATTAAGTGGAAAAAATTCTGTTATTAACTCCTTGAGGAAGTATTAAACACCAACTGGTATTCTCTGCTGGAGCAGATTGTTGCACTAGTTTGGAAAAGGAGAAAAAGAAAATTGATGCTTAAGTGTAAGGAATTAACCTGCATAAATATGGAAAGAAACAAAAGGATGACTTCTATGTGCTCAAGTTAGGAATTATTAATAAACGAGCAAAACTCCCAAACTCATGCTTTTGCAGTTCTGTTCCACTCTCCACCAAACATAAAAAGTCTGAATCATTTATGACCTAAATTATTTATAACACAGATATATTTTTGACTTAAATGTATTTCAGCAGCAAAATCCCAAGCATTTTACCCAGGGTAGGCTGTGGGGTTTATTTTTTCCCTTCACATCACAAAGGGGAAAAGGGAAAAAACCCCTCCTGTCTTTCAGGCTGGATGCCTAGAAGATATAAATTGATCAAATCTTTTCACAGTTGGGTATGAAAACTCCTCTCTGCTGTGTCACCCAATCTCTCACCCACCTAGGAAAAGAGAGGAGTTAAAGATTTGATAATAATAAATTTAAAATGCTGCAATTGGACTAAACAGGAGTACTGCAGGAGAGCCTGGCATACAGGTTAGTTCCTGCCTTTCCCCTGCAGCCCTCTGGGAGGAATCCTACATACACCATTTCCAAGAACCATCAGCAAAGCTCTTCCCCTCCAGCCCCGAAAGATGGTCCCTTTTCTTGTACTTTTCCCCCTCTGTACTCTTGTTATCTTCAGTCTGATCACTGCTATTCCCTCTCCCTTCAATCCTAGACTCAGCCAAACAGAAGTGAAACCTTGTGGAGAATTCCGATTTCACGTTTAATTTTCCTTTTTTTCAGATTGCTCATCCTCCATGAAACACCTTAAAGCCATTAAAATCACCATCCTAACTTGTGAATTATACAACTTGAACACTTATCTGCAAGTGAGTAACGAGATGTACCAAACATACTCTTATTTCTTCTTCTGAAGATTCTTCTAAAAAATAAAAAAGTCTAAATTCAGTTTAGTGTGCATTTATACAAGGAAATTTCCTTCCAAACACCTCAATGGCAGATTTGCTGCCAGCCCTACCCACTTGAAAGTAACAGAAGATTATTTTCCTCTATTTTGAAACAGCTTGATGGACTAAAAGGAGGCCTAGAGAGCTTTATGTAGCATTTAGCACTTTTATTATTTATAGTCTTATAAAAAGAATAAGAGATACACAACTGAAATTCTCAAGCATTTTATTTTATAACCTACTGTATAAAACATACAAAACCAAACCAAACAAAAAAAAAAAAAAAAAACCAAAAAAAAAACAAAAAAAAAAAACCACCCCCAAAAAAATCCCAACAAACTGGAAGTGAACTAAAGGAAGATCTCATCATACACATGTTCCAAAAAGCTTGACCTAAGGGCTCAGAAGCAGTAAACATTGAGCGTATTAAGAATGGGATTCAGAACCAATCTTCATACTTGCAGTCTGCAGAGTTACAGATCCAATGGCCCGGGTTTAGTTGCTGTAAGCAGCGCGATTGTGAGGGCTGGTTTTGGTTGTTTTGTTTGGAATACCTACAGTTCACTTCCAAGCTCACCATCAACCCTGGTTAGTTGTCATCAGTGAAGTGAATGTGTTTGCTTGTCTGTTGAGTCTTCTCCAGTCGCATCCTTTCAGCTTTGGCAATCAACTGCAAGCAGGAAAAATTATGTGGAAAATCAGAGAAAAAACATATTGTTAGGATTTGACCTTACAATCACGGATATATTCTATCCCTCCTTCCTCCCATCATGGCTGAAGACATGGAAACTGCAATTTCAAAATCCTAAAATACAGCCTCATACAGGAAGTTAAAAAACTCTATCCTTTTATTAGATTAATTTTGCTACTGATGTAGGAAAAACAAGATTAAACCACAAAAAAAAAAACCACAAAGAGCGCTTTATGAATATTGTGGAAATTTGAACAGGAAAAACCCCCACACATATCCCCAGCACACCACAGAAACTCCACACGAACCCACTGAAGAAAAACCACGGAAGTGCAGGAACCACAATAAACACACACAAAATAAAAAACCCTCATAAACCCCATACATGAACAAATACACAAACACACTGAAAACACACACAAAACTCACGTGCCTCAAAAAACCCCAAACCCAGGCAAAAACATTCACACTGAAACCACAAATTCACATAAGAACACGCACAGAAACCACAAAACCCCTAAAACCCACAGAGGAACATGAAGAAACCACAAACTCCCCGTAACAGCACAAGAATGCACGTACAAAACCCACAAATCAACACAAGAATACACATACTAAGGCTTGTGGAGAAACACCACAAACCAACACAACACCACAACCTGAAGACACACAAAAACCCCCCACAGAATCCAACACATGAAGACACTCAAAGGCACATACAGAACCCCCAACTCCCCTCTGTCTCAAAACCCCACCAGCCTCCTTAAAAATAACAGAAAAAACCCAAACCCACTAAGAAACACCAAAACCAACCCCTGAAAATATGCAATCTGCCAAAAAAAAAACCCAAATGAAAAAAATTACCAAAACTCTTCCAAGCCTCTCAAAACAACTCCAAAGCGCCAGTACATGAAGAGAACTAAAAGTACATATAAAATCCACAAATCCCACAAAAACCAACAGTCAAAGGCATGTACAGAGCACATAAAACCCATCACAATATAAACAAAACCACACATATACAGGAACCACAAACCAACACAAGAAACCACACAAAAATGCACTCACATGGAACACAAAAATACCATCAAAAAATTAAAAATAAAATTTAAACACTCCCACAACCCAAAAAAAAACCCCAAAACCAAAATCACCACCCCCTCAAAAAACAGAACAAAACAAAACCAAAACAACAATAGAAAACCCAAAGAAAAGCCCACAGCAACTTCTCTGCTGGGGACTACTCAACCATATTAGCTGGTGTTATGGGGTCACTTGCACCCCAGGCAATCCAGTGTGCCAGATTTGAACGAGTTCACATACAAATCAAATTATTTATTACTTCTGCATATGACTGAGTCCTGCACACAGCATGGAGGTTGGTGCTGGACTGCACTCACTATGCAGTTGTGCACGTTGTGCTGCTGCACTCACTGTGGCAAGCAAGGCTTTCCAACCAGTTTCCAGCAATAAAAATGACCTCAAGATGGCTAACTTGGTGGCTAAAAAAAAACAGTCTAAAATAGTTCAGCCCTAAGAGGAAGCAGAGTACAGTGGCTTACTCCTTCAGCATATAGGATGGAGAATGACAAACGTGGGAAGGGAAGCTCTAAGATATGACCTGCTAGTTCATATTTCTGAGTGTTTCCATTCCAGAATTTGCAAGAGGCCTCTAAGATTTCCATTTTTGGCTCATCAAACCAGTACGAACACCTACATATAAGCACCCGGCTACTCATGAATCCAAACAGGGATCAAGCCATTCCACAGACACCAGGGAAAGGTGTTCTGGGGTGGCAGCTGTCCCGCGGCCCCACAGACAGGGAGCTGCCCCGTCTTGCAAGGACACAGCCCCCGAGCCACAGGCATCACCATCAGGAGAGCTGCTGTGCCCAGACATTCCCACCATCCTCCTCTGCCACTGCAAATTATTCCGCCCTTCCCAAATACTCACTCCCAAATTCTCACTCCCCCGCCAAATGCCTTTCACTTCTACCAGCCCTCCCACCCTCCCAAACTTCCTCCTTCCCCCGGTGGAAGGGGTTCAAGGTGCAAAGGAGGCTCAGCAGCACCTCCCCCCAGGAGGTGAGGATCCAAGCAGGAAGCTTGCAGGCACTCACGCCTTGGCTTTGGCAACGGGAGACTCCGATCGGTCTGGAGTTTAAGGCTACAGTCTGATGAATTGCTTTAGGCCTGAATAAAGTGGCACTGCTCTAAAAAGCAGCTCTGGCTGGAAGTTTTCCACCAGTATCAATAAATCACGGAGGTGGTTTCATCAGGCAGTTAAACAGACAAAAGGGAAGATGGATTGGGAAGGGGCAGCAGAGGGGAGCAGAGAGGTGACAATCTACCAGGCCCGGGGGAAAGACACTGGACACCTTTTTCACTCCAAAGGATGGCCAGGTCTTTTCTGAGGAACCTTGGGATATCCTATCTCTTTTGGACATTGGTTTATTATAGGAACTATGCCAGAGGAATTGAAATCTCTACCACTTTTTTGGTTTTCGTTTTGGGTACTGCACCAGCTATCTGCTGCAGTGATCCTTTACCATTATCCTGAGGAAAGCCATAGGCCTGGACTTAGAAAACATGGAAAAGAGGAATCAGACTGCCTAAACTCAAACACTGTGTGCTGCCTGTGATGGGATGCAGTCCATGCATTTCAACACCGATTCAAAGAAAATATAAGATGCCTTAATTCCAATTATAATGCAGCTAACAGGCAAAAAGCTCCACTTCAAAATGTTGTAAGGGATTTCAAACGTCATTGACAGACTAGACCTTGACAAGAAAGGCACACTAATGGCACATTTTACTGAATAGGTTAAACTATGAATTATTGTATTACTTCTTTCTACCTTTGAGACCTTGAAAAGAAATCACCTTGGAAGTACTAAGGAAAAATTATCAAATGGGATAATATTAGCGAACAGAAAAATATTTTTTATTAGCAGTCTGTATTTCAGGAATACAGCCTGTATAAAAGCAAGGAAGGGGTTAAGACTTACTGACTGCAGCGAGGCATTCTTGTCTTGATGTTTTGCTTAACAGCGTTAGCATTTAAATAGAATTCCCTGGCTTTGAAGTTCACACCTCCCCGTGTGGCAAGGTGATGGGCAGGGGGAAGGAGCAGGAGTTTGCATCCTTGGGCTGCCAATTGTTAGGCAGAACCGAGACAGTTTGTATTTGCAAGCATAGATGAGGTACCTTACTGCCCAATTTACACCAGCTTGGTCAACAAATACCAGTCTTCAAAAGATGAAGAAGAGAAACTTGAGAGCAAGGGCTCCTACAGTCAAAATTCAAGTCAAAGGTCTCACTGGCACCTCTGGTTTAAAAAAGTAAAAGTTAAATTAAAAAAAAAAATCCTGGCAGCAATCAGAAAAATGTTCTAAAGCTGTGGTTTTCAAATTCCAAATTCCCTTTCTGCTTATATTAAAGAAAAATGGCTCGAATCAATGCCATTTTTAGGCTTTCAAGAAAATTAAATTAGACCTTTGGGCAAATTATTTATGTACATCTTAGTTTAAAAAAACCTCAACTAATTTATCTGCAGGATCTCTAAAAGAACATTCACACAAACAAGATAAGACACGAAAACTATGCCTTGTACAAGATAAGGTTTTGACCCATATGACTGCTGTTCCTTTAGGTAAATGAAATATTTATTTTCCATTTTACATGGGACAGTATTTTTTTCCTCGTGTCCAGGAAACAAAGAGTCTCCAAAGTCAACAACAAATAATTAAGGTCAGATGATTCTGAAGCTTTGCAAGCCACAGCAAAAAAAATTCAGGCTAAAGCCAACTCAGAAACCTTATCTGGAGTGTGTGTGAAGCAAACCTGGCAATAAAAGGTCTGTGAAATACTCTCTGGCTCCTCTCTGTCAAGTCAGGGATCTGACTGGCTTAAGCAAGGAACCCTTCATGCCTGGAAGGATCTGCTGGGGCTGGAGTAGAGGCTGCAGCCTGCAAGCTCATTGCAACACTCCTTCAATGCTGCAGCCCAGCCTCAATGCTGTGCCTAGACAGGCACAGCCAGGAGAAGGCTGCAATGTCCCAGTTTGGAATTGGAAGCTGTACAGCCATGGATGCTGGCAGCAGCACCCAGATTTGGCTGGGTCAGAGCGGGGCCTCCTGACCACTCTGGGAACACACCAGCATTTGCCAGAGCAGGAATAAAACTGTTAATGGTGAGGGAAATGAGATTCACTCTCAAGAAAATTATTTTCTGGATCATAACAGAGATTTAAGAGTGTAGCACTAGACTTGATTTCACTAGAGCACATCAAGACTACTTAGCTTATTAATGAGTCCATCCAGACGGGGTTCCAAAAGAAATCCAGCTTACAAATTAAGTTCAGGCCTTTAGTCATGGACTTAACTTTCTCCAATTGTCCCTGCAATGACAAGCCTTGCACTTGTCAACTGGAGCAGGACAGCCACACACTCTACTTTGTGGCTGTAAAATCCTGCTGCCAGGTCAGTAGGAAGTGATTTAACTGATTTAAATACACGGAGTATCAAACCACGTGGAGCAGTGCAGAAACACTGTCATGTTTTCAGCCGTGGCTGTAGAGGAAAAAGCTGAGATTTGCAGGTTACCTTCTCAGTACCCCGCTTCTTTTCCCGAGGCTGGTTCAGCTTGGCTTGTCTGTCCACCAAAATCTTCTGCCAGTAACGTTGCTCATGGTCACCTTGGGGGAAAATTGACATTGAGGAGTGTCAATAAATGTAGCCACGAGAAGTGGATGAAATCTTTTATATGGTAAACGCTCCTTAAGATACCTGTTAGGGAAACCCAACAAGTACTTCTGCAGTAGTCTCAAATTTCCTATCCACAGAAGCCACATAGAGTTGCTCTCTACCTGTCATCAGCAAAAGGAGCTGAGTTTTAGCTGAAGTTTCACCACAGCACACACAGGCCCTTTTGATTTACTGATGTGCTCAACCTCTGGCACATTTTAAACAGCTACCAAACAAGAGAAAAAAAAAAAGTAATTACTGTAACAACAATTGAGACTATTTTGTTTCATCAAAACCATTGCCTGGGGACTTCATGAGTTGTCAGGAATATTTGAACATGGGCAGCAATACAACAGCAAAAAATTCTGCAGCTTTTCTCAGCAGCTACTTAGCAGGGAAGCAGCAGTTTGCCACTGTTCCTCCTGGTTTGTGATGTAATTATTACAATGGGAATTCTGTGTTATCATTTTGCACGGTCTCAGGGTTCATCTTCAGCCACAGTGAAGTTTCTGAATGATCTCAGAAAAGACTCCTGCAAAAGTTAACATCTCAGCGTGATCACAGATGCTCACCATCTTGCCAGATGCCAAGCTGAAGATACTTGAAGTCAAATCCTGAAGAGTAAAATACTACTGGGAAATCTTTAGTCCCTGCTGTAGAGAGCATTAAAGATTCTTTCCTTTTCATCTTACACCTTCTGCCGCCAAGAAAAACAAAAATCCTTACTGTGAGTCCTTTGTGCATTCCTGGAAAGCTTTTCCATTCTCATTTCAATGAGCCAGTTAGAAAAAAAATAAATCTTAAGACCATGAATGGAATGCTCCTACAATGTAGTACTTACTCCTAATCTCCTCCTACACTCTGATGTAAGGATACAAAACCAGAGACAAACAAACAGACACAGAGCACACAGCTTAGAACACAAAATTTGAAGTTATTTCCGGATCTCTGGAACACAGAGCACACAGGAGACAAATCTATCTGCAAATGACATTAGTAGCACTCACTGAGTCTCAAACTTCAATTAACTTTGACATGATCATGAAGGTTAATGCTTCCATCAAAGCTTCTCCTCCTGCAATCCTTAACTGGCATCTACATCCCTGCACCCATGAGACTGGGTCCTAAATGAGTATTTAGGCAGGCGTGGGGTAAAAATATTTAAATACAGATGAGGCAGTCTCATATTGACTGTTTAACCTGTTTGGGGTTTTTTTCCATATTTACAATTTTTGGTGCATCTCTCAAATACGAAAGTTTTATGAATACACCAAGTTTGACAGACTTCCTCTTTTTTCTATCCCTCAATCCCACACTTGGCAAACTAATCCAGTCTAATACAAGATACAAATTTAGAACAGCACAGTCATTTCAGAAAGAAACAACACACATTAAAATGAAGTTGAAAAGTAGAGCCCTTCTTATTCTGGCTTAAATTATTCAACTTCCTGAAAAGTAAAGATCAATTAGGAGGTAAGTGCTAACACCACTTTAAGTGTATCTATGCTGTTAGATCCTTGCCATGTCATTTCACACATATGCTCAGTATTTTCAAGAAAGTCTTCCTTGAAAATTCTTTTGCATTATCAGAATGTTATATGCATAACGCTGCAAAGTGAAATAGGTTCTGTAGTCCTTTGCCACTGAAAGTGAAGCAAATCCATCTAAAAAGAACAGAATTAAGTTTGTAACAGCAAGCAAAAATCATAATTTTGCTCTGAATGGTGACATAAAATCCCTTTTTGTTTTATTAATTTCAGAGTAATTGCAAAATGAGAAGACTCCCAGAAAATAAAACAACTAAACACGCAATGAGACGCAAAAAACATGCTTTTTCTCATGAGATCTCTAAATGCATCCATCAATTCACCAGGAATCATCCCTTTCACAGTATTTAAGGCTTCTCCTGCACTTCCAAGAAAAAAAGAAGTCTTACCAGTGAGAACTTCGAATTTCCAGTTGTTTTTGATCTGTATTTCTTTGTATGATTTCATGACAGTCTGTGCATCCTCAGGAGTCTTAAAACGGACGTGACATTCGGTATCCCCCTCCAGCATGTCAACATAAGCCACCTCAGCCAGCACTGCCAGAGCATCCTGTCAGAGCACGAGACAAGACACACCATAAATCAGCCTTCAAAAAGAGAACTTAAAAAGAGTGACTTTTGACCATTCCATTTGGAGGTTGTTAACATTTTCAAAAAGGTCATGAAGTAGGAGGCAGTAACTGAACTTTGTCATTTAGTCAATCAATCCCTTGTCAAAGAGTTTTGAATTAACATTTTTTTCCTAAGAAGGTTACAACCGAGTTCTGATTTATGAGCCTGCAACATCTACCCATCTATCTCTCATCCTCCCCTCCCATTAACAATTTAAAGCAGTAATTCCTGGAAATGTTATGGTATCATTTTACTAATGGATCATCACCCATTTATTTCAACACTGTATCTGATTTTTTTTCAAAAGTAAAAACTGTGCACTATAATATCGATTGATCTCAGCCTAAGAGAAAAACATCAAACTTGATTCTACACATTAGATGTATAAAAGCAAGCTCATGAATGGCAGATGACTTCAGAAAGGAGCAGTAGTAAAACAACTCTATCTTTATGAAGTGACCTCTGCCTGAAAATTTTCACTGACAGCTGAAGGGAGAAGAGTCACAAATGCTCTTGCAGATGAAGTATTTCACTTGTAATTCCTGCTGTTAGGGAAATTAAGTAGGAGCACACATTCCTAGTCAATTTTGTTCACAGCAGGCATCTCAAGTAAGATGCTTCTATTCAGGAATCACACACTGCTTTTAACCCTCCAGTACCAATGGCAACCTTAAAACAAAACAAAAATTAAGTGACAACACCGTTAAGATCATTTGAGAGCCAACAAAAGCTATTTTCCAGCCTTATTCTGTTATCCCAAGGTAATAATTTCATGGAAAACTAAAACTAACCAAACAGTTTGTTGGAGCTGGCAAAAGTTAGTAGCTCCGAGGAGCACCTTAAGGGCAAAAAAGGGAAGCAGAGAAGTGTAAAATGAAAACATCTAAATAATATTTAAACTACACTGCAAAGACTTTTCCAAGTTGTGTGGCATGCATCATTGCTTCCATACAACGAAAAATGCAGCTCAGTTCTGGAAGTCTGAGAGGAAAAAAGGCCTGAAACACTGCTCAGTGGCAGTTTGCTGCAGCTGATAGCCCAGTAACACAGCAACACCAGGTCTGGTTGCACTTCTGCCTTCCACTAAGTTATGCAACTAGTGTGGGCAAAAAAGAAAAAAAAAAAAAAAAAAAAGAAAAAAAAAAAAAAAAAAAAAAGACGTATCAAAAGAATTTAAGTTTTCTGCTTTCAAATACTAAGCTGTCCTGTTGCCCACAGCCTATCGGGGTGTGACACAAACTTAACCCAGTGAGGTATATCCTGAAGTCCAAGAGGCCCTCAAAGGTTACAGGAACAACTTGCAGCACATTCTTTCTGGGTCTCCAGCACTCAGACAGCTGCCTTCAAACACAGGGAGAAAGATCAGGCTGATTAAGCTGAAACCACACCACCAGTGAGATGAGGGTTTTCAGTGAGACAGTCTGTCATGTTGCTTAGGTTCATGTACACACCAAGCCCCACACACTTGCAAGCAGCTGGTGACTCGAAATGGCCTCCGTGGTTACAAATGTTTGATAAACAGCAGCAGAACTTGCATTTTAAACCACTCCCTCATTGTCCTGACTGGGCTGGATATGTGTGTGCACCAACCTGAACTGAAGTTGTTCCAGTTCTTTGCAGCTGTTATTCATCCTAAAGTGCAATTCGGGAAAGAAAATGTCCTGCATAACATTAACGGAAAATTCAGGATCTGGAAAAAAACTCTAATTTCCTTTGGAAAACTCTTAATATTTCCATTTCAAAAGGATGCAGCTTAAAACAGCTATTTTCCTTAGAAAGAATTTATGTGTGTAACTTTTGGTTTGTGTCATCACACGGACCTGAAGGTATCTAACCACTTTTTAAATCAAGAAAAATGAGCGGTTGCATTAGGAAAAAAACAGACTGAATCAACAAGTTCCACTGCTGTAACTCTCCCTGAAATTGAGTTTTTTGTCATTGTAAAATTCTTTCTGAAATAAAGAAAATTGGTTTCTCATGCAGAGAGCATTTTCCTGCCCCCAAATTCCCGATAATGATAAAAACACCATAAACTTTTACAGGTTTACTTTTATATCCCCACAGGTATACTTTTATAGCTCTCTTGTCAGGGTGACTGGCACAGTGACAAATGCAGAACACTGAAGAAGTCTCCAGCTCCGTTTTCTTAAACTGGAAAGCACCAGAGCATTGCTTTTTCTCCTCAATGTTTTCATGATAAACTTGACATTGCTCCAAGCACACTAAAGGCTTGGTTTTACTGTGAAACATCCTCCTTTACCCTATTTTGCCACTGAAAATCTGCCATCAACAGACACTAAAGAATTTTTACTCAGCTACTGGCCAAATAGAGGAAAAAAAAAAGAAAAAATATCAGTGAGACTGGGTGAAATGGTATTCCATATTCAAACATTTGGGGGGCAGGGAAAGAGGAAAGGCTAACAGCTACCCTGAGGTTACAAAGGCATTACCTTGATCTGCTTCCTGCCCGGCAGGGGCTCGGTGCTAATGATCTTCACAATTACTCCGCTGACAAACTGAGGCCCCATTGTGTTGGCTTTGGCGGGAGGGGCACAATCTTCACTGGTGCCTGGTCAAGTTAAAAACAGGGTGGGGGGGGGGGAAGAGAAAAAAGTTTTTACATTTATTAGGTTGAAAAAATTAAGACATTATGAAAGCACAGAAGTAACAATGTAAACAAGCATCAAATATGATTACTGCAGTTTGAGGTTTATTAAAAGAAGGATCAAGACTCTCCACAGGTTCATGTCAATTTTACTAAAAAAAGAAACAGCTTCAAGAAAAAGTCTTTGAGACATTTTTACAGTCCATAGGGTCCTTCCTGTTTTCTATTGTACCAATAGCAGCCCCGCAGTTATAGAGTGATTAAAAACATGCAGAAGGCCCACTGCAACATCAGTGTTGAGGTTAGTGAAGAGAAGCACAGAGTACTCAGAGGAAATAAAATAAAGAAGAATTCTAAACCAAAAATAAAAGTAGAAATTTAACTACAAAGATATAATTTCAAAGCTCCTCTTATCCCTAGAGCTGATAAAGCCCAATTCCAAGCTGGTTTTCTTAATACCTGTGGTACAGTTAAATCCAAGCAGGTCTGTCTCAAGCTGCAGCACCAAGAAAACTGATTGTTCATTTACCTCTCTGAGGCCTAGTAATTACAATTACCTAAATATATCTGTAAGCCAGGGTACTGAAATATGCTGAAATCACTTGAGTATTTACTTACATAACTCCCTAGTACCAAATCCACCTAAATACAGGGAGGGAGTAACTTTTACTAGAAGACATTTTGAGAAAACGGCAGCATTTTACAAAATGAAACATTGTGGCGGTGTTTCTGCAAGACCAGGGTCTTGTACCACTTGTGTTAGCATAGGAGAAACACTTAAGGGAACAAGAAAAAACCCAGGATTACTTTTGTCGTTTTCAGATTTCTGCACACCAGATTCCGTCTCCATTTCTCCCACAGGCTCAGGTTTGATCTGAGACATCGTTTTCTTTAAGGAGGCCATACTGGCTTTCTGCAGAGCCAAATATTCTTGCTTCAAACCCATCCATTCAGTCCTAAAAGCAGCAACACAGGCACAGGATGTCAGTTGCAAACAATAAACTGATGTTTAGAGACTTAATGCTAATTTAACAGGTTACAAACAGCTTTAGGTGGACTCGGTGAACAGTGCAGAGCATTCTGCCATTGGAGATCTCCCTGCACTTCGGTCAAATTCAATTTTGTTCCTAACTTAATTTCCCAGGACATTGCAAAATCCATCAACATCAACCTATCATTCCAAGAGTGGCTTTATAATTTGCTTTAAATATTCAGACAGCATAGAGAAGAGTTTGGTGAACTGCGTTTTCCACTAGAACTGCACAGAGCACGGGCACCAAATTCAGAGTTAATTCAGGGACAGTGAACTCTCAATTCACTGAATTAGTTCAGTGAACCCACTCCTGTGTCACTATATTAAGAATCAGTCATTCATTTTCTAGAAAAAAATCATTGATGGAAAATCAACAACTGGTTAAACTCACCAAAAATCTACCGAGATAAGGACATTCCTCCCTATTCAAATGGATTTTGGTTAAAAAATACCCCCCCATGGAAGCAATTTATATATTTACATACATTTAACATGGAGATGTTTCTGCAAACAGTGAGAGCTTTGCTCCACAGCAACACAATGCCCGCAGTGCCGCTGTGAGAACGACTCATTGTTACCCTAATCTGTGCTATCAAACAAGCTGATAGAGGATTTTTAAAGAGGAGGATATCTTGTGGTAATGGTTTTAGCTGTTAACAGTGACAACTGTATACTTCAAAAAAGCATCCAGACTCGCCCAGGATCATACATTCTCAGCAGAGCAAAGGCATTAAAATAACAAAAGACCCACGTAATGATTCTTGGAGATAAAAAGGCAACACCATCCCATGGCAAGGTTTGGTATAAATACGAGCTCAAGGAGAAACTTTGGGACTTGCCAAAGGAAGAGGAGATCGTGGAGAATGAGTCAGGTGAGTATTTGCAATGCTTACCCTCTTTAAACACCCTTTTGCTACAACTGAATAACTTTTAACCAAAACTCTTCTGTTTGTTGCAGTTTGCTCAGAATGCCGATGGCAGAGGACAAGCTCCGGCGATAAACTGGGGCAGTGTTTTTTGGTGTTTTTTTTTTCTTTTTTTTTTTTTTTTCCGTGGACCCCTTTTACTTTAACATGGAGGTGCTTTCTGTGATAAAGAAAAAGTAAGTGCTTCCATGTTTTAGTAGAGGTGAATCCTGATCGCAATCCTGAAACTTCATCCGGGATTATATTTTTTTATTTCGGCCTGCACTTCAGTTGAAGATTTTTAGATCTTGAAGATTTTTAGATCCGGGAAAAAGAAGTTCAGCTGTGAGCAGATATTTTCCAACAGCTAAAATCTAAATGCTTAAAGTTCATCTAAAGCGATTTTTAATTTTAAAGGTCTCCCTTTGCTTTAACATGGAGGTACCTGCTGCTTAAGAAAGTAAGTGCTTCCATGTTTCAGTGGCGGTGGATCCTAATGTTCGAAGGCTTCTTACAGGAAATGTGCCTAGATGTTTTTTTATTACTGCATTTTTGTTTTAATTTTATGTAGTTTTTCCCCTAAAGGACCCCCACAACTTAAATGTGGATGTGCTTGCTTTGGCTCACAACAGTAAGTGCTTCCATGTTTTAGTGGTGGTGAATCCTTTTAACCTCAACACTTCCCTCTGTAAATGTATAAATTATAAAAAGATGTGTTTCTACATAAAGCACAATTTAGCAGCACAAGGTGGCAAGGACCCCCTCTACTTTAACATGGAGGTACTTGCTGGATGCCTAAAAAGTAAGTGCTTCCATGTTTTAGTTGTGGTGACTCCTAAAAGCCCAACCCTTGGATTATAAGGTTTGCAGACCTTCACACATGAAGCAATGAAGACTCTTCAATCTTCTTGCTACAGGCTAATACTGTTGCTAATATGCAACTCTGTTGTATAAAAATTGGAATTGCACTTTAGCAATGGTGATGGACTGTCAGACATATCAGGACTTCAGAAATAATTTCAAAGATTTGAAATATGGTGAATTAAAAGTTTTAGGCAATAAAACTTTAATAAATTATACAAAATATGTGACTTAATATTTCCTACAAGTGACGAGAAACTGCATTTTGCAGGAAAACCTGAACATCCAAACATTACACAAACATTTAAAATGTGGTACCACAAAGCAACAATATTTACATTATCCCCGAGGTATACACTTAAAAACTGCAAACAAAACTTAAAGTGGCCCAACATGGAACGAGATAAAAATCTATGGATTTATTTCATAATTAAAGTAAGTGTGACAAATTAAAAAAATTCGGGGATTGCATTCTCATTGAGGAGGTCCCTTTATTTTCGAAGTCAGCCAATCATTTCGTTAGTACTACTATTAAAGAAAAAAAAATTAAATCTGTGATATCACAGAAAACAGGTAATTTATGTCACCTACTTGGAGAGTACCCTGAGGGGGATGACTTCTTCACCCATTTTGTGTCTCTCTTTGTGTTTTTTCTTGTGTTTCCTTTTAGATTTGGAAAGGGATGTGTCTTTTTTGTCTTTGTCTTCTTCTGCAGAAACTTCTATATTAAAACAGATCAAATAAAACATTTAATAAAATATGGATATTTAACCATAATTACAATAAAATCACATTCAATATCTACTGGTTCTTTGTATTAACTAATTCTGGTCCATTTTCATTGACTACCCGAGTTTACTTTGCTTCTTACACTAAATCTCATTTCAATGCAGCTTTTCTTATCTCATGCAACAAAGGGATCATTACCTTTTCCCTTTTGTATTTTAATTTATTTATCTAGTTTGCCCAGTCTGTCTGTTTAACCCATACTTTACTTCACTCAAGTTCTATCGATACAAACTTCTTTGAACTATTTTGACTTCTGATTAGATTTCCCTACTTCTTGCAAGTTCTTCCTCATTCCCTGTGTAGGTCCTCTCCTTAGAGTGACTACAAGGTTTAATTTTAAGTGCAGGGAACACTAACATGCCAAAGCTGATCTAATGCTTCCTCTATACCCATTCCATCACTCCTCATCCATAAGGGATATCTACCATTCCATTTCATTCATGCATAGAAATCATGATAATAAAAAGATGTAAGAATTCTTACCATTGGAATCTTTTGGAGCTTCTGTTGTTTCTTCTTTTACTGTTTCAACTTCACCTTTTTCAGCAGTTTTCCTAACTTTTGGAGCTGACGTCTCACCATCTCCTGAGGTGGTTCTTTTCCTCTTTCCTGGCCTGCTTTCCCAGGTTACCTCTGAGCTCTCTGTTCTGTCCCATTTCCTCTTCTCCCTTTTGGAGGGCTGCTTGGGAGTCTCAGTTCCCTCCATCTCAGAACACTCTGATGGAGTCCTGTGTCTTTTAGACTTGGATACTGGCTCTGTTGTAGTGTGAGTGTTTGATTCCTTTGGCTCCGCAGCTGCCTGTGCACTGCTCTCTTTCTTGATTTTGGATTTCTTCTTTTTTTTCTTTTTCTTCTCTTCTGGATTAAAACCACAACATTTAAAACTACCCACGATTAAACACTAGATTAGATTATTTACTTAAGCTGCATAATGAAAGCAGCACATATGATAAACTGGGTTATTAATCTGTGGAAGAGATGCAAGACATAAAGTTTCTCCTGGGTGTTTTAAGAAGAGAAAAAAAAACTGGGTCTAAAGAAGGGTTTGAAAACCATTGGTTTGATTTCATTTTTTAGTTTCCACTTAACAGTTGCTGGTATAACAAAGAACGGGTGGTAATTGTGAGGAATATTAATGTGATTTATCATTAGTCTTACAAAAAACAGCGAGGGTGTCTGAGGTCTGGGAAATTGTATTACACCACCAGAAATGAGGGAAAATGTTTTAGTGATGAAGTTGCAACATAAATCTGGGATACTGGTTTGTATATTACAGTAGATTTTTCGTAACTCAGCCCATGCTGGCAAAACGCAGCAAGGTGAATTGTTTTTATGAAAAGTTTTTTTTTTTAAGACACATGAAATTAAACTGCAATAACACAGCAGATGAGAATTTTCTCTTCAGAAGAGAAGAGAAAAAAAAAAGTTTTTGTGCTGAGGCACAAAACTGATCCAAGAAACTTAATAACACTTCCTTGATCCCAATAACTTCGTATCACTCACCTACTACAGTGTTGTCACTTGAATTCAGTGTAGGAACTGGTTTATTCTTTACTGTTTTGGGGAAAATCCCAGGTTTCCGTGGTGCTTCTTCTGGTGGATTATTCAAAAACTAAAACAAGGAAATTGAGAACCACATAACCGCACATTCTTTAAAGAGTCTGCATCCAAGTTAAAACCAAGAATCTTTATCACACTTCAATATATAATACTTTCAAATCACATTTCAATACAGAAAATTAGGTTTGACTATGCTTGCTTGATGAAATTTAAACATCCTTTTTTTGTTACACAGAGATCTTTTTCTGCAAAAGATGCCAAGAGTGGCCAACCAAATTACTCACAAAAAAAAAAAAAAAAAAAAAAAAAGCCATTATTTTTTTAGGTCTTCAGGTTATTAATAGAATTAAATCTTTAAAGAATTGTGGTACTGATTGTAGGTCTGGAAGCAGGAAAGAGGACCTAACTCCTGTTAAGTGAAGCTTTTAGATGATGATATTTTTGGAATTTCTCTAAGATCCAGTGGGTGACCTAGTAAAGAGCACACCATTCATACCACAATGTGACACCAAGAACAATGTCAGCAATAGAGGCAGCAGCACTCACCTCAATGGCTTTCTCTGCTTGTTCTTTAGTTTCAAATTCAACAAAAGCAAAGCCCTTTGGATCCCCAGTACTTCTATAGCGGGGGATACTGACGTAAACTACATTGCCACATTTCCCAAACACCCGCTCAATCCAACTGTGATTGACGTTTTTGGGAAGCAGCTCCTAAAGGAGAAAAAAAAAATGGAAGTTTGGTATCAAAATGTTGAGGGGCAAAGTATCCAGGTAATAAAAAGTGACCTGAGAACAGATCTCTAATTATTCATATACCTATACTAAATGTATTATGTATTTAATTTAGATGCTTATCTTCTTCACATGACATGCCAAGAGCTCACCCGCAGCTAGATCTTTGCAACACAACATCTCTTGGTAAATTTAAAACCTTGGAGCAAATACCAGACTGGCTTGTCTCAAACTACCCTCTGCAAAGCACAAGCTATTTTTTTAAATTGGGGGTAAAGCAGGAAGGTATCACAGAAAGAATTCCTGCAGGCCAGTAAAGAGTCACTACTGATAAAATTTTTACCAGTAGCCAATATGAGCAGGACCTTTTAGGCAGCTTCTTGGATGACAAAATTGTCTGATTTTTACTTCTAAAAAGTCCTTAATATAGCAATAGGTTTTAGCAGCTTGCAGACACTGTGTCTGAGTTCAGCATTTTCCCTCCCCAATCACACAGAAATCGTGTCACACCAATTTCTCACTAGACCCAACGGAACACTTTAAATTCCCACTCCCAAACTCATGCCTAAACAACACCAGTGTCTGCACTATTTCATTTTTTTTCCACAACAAGTTACTGCACTAAAAGGCTCTCCTTGTAGGGAAACACTCATCACATTCAGATTTTCTTTTTTCATAAACTTTGCCATCCTCAGAAAAACATTTTGTTATGTTTTGGCTTTAGGTTGAAAAGCCAGCTACTCCAAGTTTTAATAGTATAATAGTGAAGTATATGGTAAAGCATATAAATGTCAGGTAATTCCAGAGAAATTTAACCCACCAATACCTGGACTACTTCTACTCTCCCATTGCCACATACCAGCTATTTACAAAACATTTAGCCACAGGCTTAAGCTCTGTATGGACAATGTAGCTCATGACTTAGATTATCTTATCCAAAAATGATATAGACACAGTATTTCACAGTTCTAAGCAGTCCCTGTAATCACGTTAGGAAAATATTCTGTCTGGCACATTGCATTAAAAAAAAAAAAAAAAAAAAAAAAAAAAAAAAAAAAAAAAAAAAAGCCAAACACCTTTTCCAGGCTTTTGTTGAGGAAGGAATCATCAGAGCACATCAGCTCCTCCTTATATGAATGGGCTGGCATTCCGGCCAAGATTATTGTGTATATTTATCACAGAAAACTCAGTGCTGTCTGGAAAATACTAACTCAGCTGCTAACAGCTACAGGTACACAGCAAAAATTGTACTTGTCACAAAATGCAAAGTGAAACAAAGCAAATTCCACAGTGGCTTCAAATCTAGTAAATAAAATTGCCTAGGGTTTAAATAAGAAAAAGCTCAACCACCAGATTTCTTGATAATCCACCACTTAGTTGGCTCCACAATGCAACAGCTTTTTCACTCAGACAGGGCTGAAATACCATAGTGAGATGCAGACTTATCCCTTCGGCACAAGCTATTTTCATTTAAATTAAGCAGTCATTCCAGTATCAAGGTAGCCAAGGGACAGTGTGCTATTAGGAGGATAGTTAAAATTTCTCAGGTATAGTCTGCCTTGAAAAGAATGGTGTTTGTGTGTACAAAACCAGAGGCACTTACAGTAACAGATCTTATAAACAGATAATGCTGTTTGAAGTACGCTGATAAACTTGGGAATGTGGCTAGATCCTGTCTGATGAAGCTAATTTAGTTGCTATTAGAAAGCATAAATACATTAATGTAATTAGTAAATATTTAATACCGCTGGTGCTCCTCTGAAAAAGCCCAGTGAACACAGCAATAGCTCAGTGCAATGAAATTAAACCTTTTCAGCCTGGGAAGCAGCACTTTGCTCGGCATTTAAAACTATTTAAGCTGGCACAAGAAATCCCTGCACCAAAGGAAGCCCTTTCTTGCCACAGCCACTCTCAGCTCTCGCTCACCTGCCTGTGTTTAATTAATTTTTTTTACCATTGCTGCACAATCAGCAGCAGTCAAGGAAAATCCCAATGCACAAATGGAGTTCCCATAGTTAGGAACAAACAGGCAGGGACACACAAGTACAGCCTTACCACATAGACAGTCCGACTATCCACGTCCTTTGGGCACTCGCCCAGAGGCTGGCGTCTCCTGATCCTGGTTCCTTCCAAGTCCAGCTGAAAGCAGGGAGAAATAAGCATTTTCCATGAGATTATTGCTTACTTCAGCACCCCATCAGAACTTTTCCAGCACCAGCAAATACGGAAGGGTGAGATGCTCAATACCTCTACAACAGATGAACTTTTAACTGCCCGAGCGATCAGCTTCCCGTCGGTAGTCAATTTTTTCATTTTGTTGAAAGAAACAAGAAGTGATATGTCGACATCTAGGGAGGGGAAAAAGTGTAATTATGAAATCAGGTGATGTGTTCTACTCCACTTGTTTTCTTGTGAAACAGCCTACAAGTTCTAAGTGCAGTATTTAACCAAGGATTCACAGAAAATTTTTACCATCAAAATTTAATAAGTATTCCTAAATTTAATTTTCTTCTGTGCTAACCTTTACCAAAGGAAATTTGTTCTTTTACTTCCCCACTGATAACCTTAGAAAATAAAGGAAGAAAAATCCCTTTTCTGATGTAGTTTTACAGCACAAAAAACTATTTGCATTGAAAAAATATGCCTCTCCTTCAAGTACTCATTGAGCATTTAACCCGGTGCTGCCAACACAGAGGCCCTGCTTGCACCTCAGTTTCATCCAGACACGCTGCTAAACCCTTGACAGAAAATTATGTAGCATTAGTCTTAATAAAAATTTAGACATGTCTAGCATCTCTAGAAAATGTAGGGTAATTTTTACTTATTTATTACTACAGTAATTATTTAAGGGGGCCCTTAGAAAAGTCCAAACAACCCCATAAAAATTGTCTGAAGAGACTCACAGTGACCCTATAAGCAAATACACAGTTTCTTATCAAACTTGTAGAGAGAAAATTAACAAAATACCTATGCTTAACAACGTGTTTGAGTGATGTTTTAACGTCTGCATCTATCGACCACTGAGGGCCAAATTACTCTTGTTTCATGGCTGGTTCTTAAAATTGTACAGAACTGAAAAAGAAAATCAGGTCTCCCAAACAGTCCTTTCTACCCTGGTAGATGTCTTTATCCTAGGGCTGACAGGACAGGAGAAGAGAAAGAGCAAATAAATTTTTTAAAATCTAGTACGAGTTCTGTCTCCTGAGCTGCTGATGCTGATTTCCAGCATGGAACTCCTGCCTTTCCCAGGAGAAGAAACGCACCTCAAAATAACCTGTCACTGGTGCCAGCAACACAGGCAAGAACAAAGTGAAACTTAAGTGTTTGCTGAAATATACTGAAAATAAACTTACACCCATCTCTGGACTTCTCTATTTGTTCTCGAAGAAATCTGTCTTTGTGGAGATTAACATCACCAAACCAGAAATCCACTTGCTTGGCTATATCTGCTAGCACCTGTTTAACTCTTGACCTCTTCTTCTTCTCTCTTTCCTTTTTCTGCTCGGTGCTTTCTTCTTCCATGGCTTTGTCTCTCACTGTTTCAGTCTCCATTCCTGTCATTCTGTCAAATGAGATGTAAATATAATTTTAAAAACACAAAAGGAAGTGTTTCAAGGAGTAAATGTTCTTGTTTAATCTTCTGCCCTATTACCAGAAAAGCGAGTTACTTGCTAAAAAGAGTCTACAACAACTAGGAGCTGAAAAGCAGTAACTTCCCTCCTCATAAACACGTTTTTCCAAGAATTGAAAAAAGATACCTGATTTTTTCTCCAATCCCCCCTAACTCACAGTACAAACAATCAGAAAGATCACACACAAAACCCACGAGCACTACACACTTCAGAAACTAACCCTGTATTAGCCTTGATCATGGCAGATCTGCTAACAGTAAGGTTGGTTTTTAGAAAATTGTCTTTATTATGTCAAAAATGCAAACCACTCACTCCAGCAGCTACCAAGGCCCTGCCCAAGAGCAGCAAGTTAATAAAGTGTCTCTAATGGTAAACCCAGGTCTGTCAGAACTCCAGACCAGGCCCCTGGAAAATAAACACGAACTAGAACCAAGTGACTGAGTATACAGATTCATCTTGAAAAATATAAAACCGTTTTAGCACCAATTCATCTCTCCTGTTCACGTTACAATTCGCTGCAGCTGAGACCTGCCAGTCACCACTTCAGTACCTCATTTCACACAAAACAAAACAAAGAACGCTGCCAGAAGCAGACAGCTTTTGGAAAATTAAATTAACACAAAAATTAAAGTAATTAATGTCGCAATCACCATATGAAAGACTTCTCAGCTCTCTGCCAAGGCAGCAGAGAGTGAAATGAGAGCACAGCCATCAGAGAGGAAGCCCACCTCGACAACAGGATGGCGAAATGGAAATGGTCCCCAAATTCTTGTGCAAATCAGGCTTCCTCAGCCGGAGATCAGCCTCTCCCCCGCTGTGAGCCGACGACTCAAGATAGTGAAAGGTCAGCAATCACCTTGGAGAGAGATAAGCCAGGTAAAACTGCTCAGCTAGCTCAAGCTCCGCTCAAGCCCTTCAACAAGCTTTTTATATTCATAACCTGCAGGCAACACGCTGCTCAGCTGAGGGCTGCAATGAGGCGCTTCATAAACGTAAAATGTCATTTTGGGCTATCTGTCGCGGCTGAACAGCATGAAGGGACACATTAGTGTGGCCCAGGGACACATTGGTGTGGCCCAGGGACAGCACAGCTTTGTTTTGAAAAGCATTTTGAGTCACTCAGCTCCGGGACTTCCTTCCCAGAAGAGGGGTTCTCATTCGAGCTAGAAGAAAAGCAGCTGCAAGCTGCACTCCAGGCTTCCCTCTCACTTTGTCCTTTAGAATCGAAGCTTTGAGGAAATTACTTTGTACTTCAAGCTCCTCCCAAGTCAGAGCAAATATCAACTATTAAGACGTACATAAACATCCAAGTAATGAATTCAGCAATCTCCACGTGCCTGGGTGTAAGGCAGTCGGTATTTCTCACATGCCAACTCTCACACTACCAGCACTACTCTGATAAACAAATTAAAATCAGAGCAAAGCAAAGGCAGGGTCAAAACTTCACACTGATAAAGCAAAGGTCTCCTCAAAAGAAATAAAATCGCAGTGCCTCTGTGTGCCAGAGAGAAACCAGAAAAGGAGGGACAATTAAACAGAGGGAAGGAAGTTCAAGAAAACAAAGACAATGAATAATTATGAAATAAATAAAAATAACACAGCTCCACACTCATCTATAGAAACTTCTCTAGGTTCGATAAAAATTAAAGATTTCAGTGCTAAGCCATATACAACCCCAGTTTCTATTATTATCAACATCTGGAAAACATAATAAAATTCAACTAATACAAGGCCTGGAGGAAAAAGGGTACAGATAAAAAATATACTTTATTCTTTTAAGCACTGATGCAAATGTTTGTTTGCTTGGGGTATTTGAAAAATTAAAATGGGGCAGTAAGGGATGAGGGAGAAAAAAGAAGAATTTAAATTACTTTATGTACTATGAAAAATGTTTTGTAGAGTTAGGGGCAGCCCTAGGTATGTACTGCAGAATAAATGCAAGTATTCAGCAAACCTGGAACTACTTAAAGAGGCACATCCTGAGACAGTTTTACACCAATACAGACACAGGCAGAGCTGCAGGCTGAAGTTCCTGCCCTGCCCTGAAACTTCTCTGTACGCAATGTGAGGTAACAAAGGACAGGAGTTAATACATGGGGGCCAGCACAAATTTCTTAACCTAAAATCAGAGAAAATTCTGCTTTCCCCCTCCCATTTTATGCAATGAAACCAATGCAGTATCTTAAACTGCAGTTTTAAGGCATTTGATGGATTTCATGAAACCGGTGTGCCCAAAAACATAAAAGGCTTTGCTTCCACTTGACTGAGACGAGTGCTGAAGCTGTTCCCACACCCAGGGAGATCCCTGTGTGTTAGTTGTGCCCTTCCCTCTGTCACCTCAGGACGCACACAGTGGATTTGTGTTCAAGACCGGACGTGGGACTCAGTGCCATGGTGTGGGTGACAAGGTGGTGACCGGTCAAAGGTTGGACTCGATCTCAGAGGTCGTTTCCAGCATAAGCGATTCTGTGGTTATAATTAAAATATATGCCAGCACCAGACTCCGATTAGGTGGATTCACCTGTATGACACCAAAAGGGCAGCCCAACTCCTTCACCTCACAATATCTCACCCTCAAGCAACACAACTGAATTTTAAGACCTGAGAAATTATTTTTGGCTCTTCCCTGTGGGGACAACTAGGTGATTAAGGAACTGAGCAAACAGCAGAGCTGCTGGAGGAAAACAGAAGGAAGATGTACTTGGAAGCAGAATGGATGTGGTTACAAAAACCAAGCATTCTGCGGCCCCGGTAGCTGCTGCACTAGACCAAAACCACTGAAAATCCATGGGAGAACCTCACCTTCTCTACTCTTCAAATAAGGGGCAGACCACAATGTGAAATAGATTTTTCTAGCCCTGACTTATTCTGAGAAGCCTGAGCACCACACGCTTACCACTGCACAGGTACTGACCACTGCAGGTGCTGCTGCTAAAAAGATTTACAGATCTTACCGACACAACAATCAAAAAAACAAGCCAGACTAAGTCTGAAGGGCCCAAACACCGCTCAGCACGAGTCCCTTGGGCCCAACACCAGGCGCCAAGACACGACACCACGCACAAGAGTCACCTGCGCGTCACTTGCGGGCAAAGCCACCTCAGCGCCCCGGGGCAGTGACGAGCCCTCAGGAAGGCGCCACGGGCGTGGGGAGCAGCGGGCACCGGGTGAGGAGGATGCCCAGGGGGCGGGCAAAGGACGGGTCAGGGTTACACTGCGATGCCGGCGGGGAGCGATGACCTGCGGGGACCGACGCGACCCCCCCCCGCCCCGGCCGTGAGGGGAGCGCGCGGGGGCGGCGGGGGGGAACTCTGCGCGCGGGCGGCGGGAAAGCCGCTGAGGGGACGACAGCGCCCCCTGTCTGCGCCGCCACCGCTGCAACCGGCAAACCCCACAGCCCCTCCCCGGCCGCTGACCTGCTGCGGCCGCCGCCGCGGCGACACCGGTTCGGCTCCGCCCGGCCCGTCCGCGGCTCCGGCTCCGTCTCCGTCCCCGCCGGTCCCGGCGTGACGCGCTGCCCGCTCCCCGGCTTTCCAAGGAAGAGAGGGAAAAGAAGGAAAAAAAAATAAAAAAGAAAAAAAAAAAAAAAGCCCCGCGGCGGCGCGTGCGCGGCGGCGTCGGGGGCGCGCCGGGTTCAGGGTGCACGTGACTTCCTCCTCGCGGGGCGTCGCGGCCGTCGTGACGTCAGGCGGGGCGCCGCGGCGGGAAGTTCGGAAAGGCGGCGGCGCCGCCACCTCCGTCCCGGTGCCGGAGCCGCGGGGTAGGATCGGGGTGGCCGCCCGGCCCCTCGGGAGTGCGGCGGGCCGCACGCGGGCCCTCGGGGCATCCCCCTGGGAGGCGGCGCTGGCGGGAGTGCTGGTGGATGGAGGGCTGGCAAAGGGCTGTGTGGGGGCAGCGCGTTTGACAGCGGCGGGTCCCAGTGCCCGCGGCGTTCGTTCGCTCGGGAGTTCCCCAAGGGCTCGCACTGAGCCAGCTGCTCTGAGAGCTTAAGCAATGTCTCTGTCCTCAAAAGCGTGTCCTAGGATTTTCACCTTATGAAGCACCCAAGCAGGTGGCAACCGTAAGAAACGGCGCGAATCTTTCCCCTTTCCGTCATATAAACTGTTTCTCACCAAGCCAAAGCGCGATATACATGTAAATATTACATATAATACATTTACATAAAGCATATTAAATGAAAATTATACATAAACATTAAATATATTTAAATATTCATTTTAAATGTTTACAGATTAAAAATAAACATAAAAATATATTTTGAAATATCTTGCAGTCTAACTTCAAATATGCAAAGAGGTTTAGCTTCACGGGGAGTCAGTTATTTTTTGCATGAGCGAAACATGCATGACCAACTCCACACCTGGGACAAAAATCATTCAAATCATTCTGGTAACGGCTCTTTTATTTTATTTTTTTTTTTTTTTTTTTTTGGATTTTAATTCAAGTAATTCTGAATAAGAGTACTCAGAGTTGCCAGCCTTTCATTTAAATGAATTAATTAATCTAAACGCTGGAAAATATCTTGACATCTATTAAAAAGAGATTTTTTTTTTTTTTACCAGCAGTGTGTTGGATTGTTTTTGAGGTTTCTCTTTAAAACACCCACAGCAGCTCTACCACACTGGTTCCATACCACCTTGCATCTAATTATTTTCTTTTGAGGGGAAAAAATAAGTAATTTTTTGTCTACACTTTTCCTTCACAGCTCTGGTGCATCCTGACTGTTTCCCTGTCTCTCAGGCTGTGGGAAGATGTGGATATTTGTGAAATAAGCTTTTGGATGACTGTGTTGCCAAAGCAATGGCCTCTCAGGAATTTACTGTGAGTGATTTTTAACACTGTGCAATTAAGTAGGTGTAAGTTTAGAGACTGTAGTTACTGAAATATTTGAACATTTTCTTACTTCTTGTTTTTTCACTATTTTACATATTTAAAACAGGTGTTATACACTCACCAAAAGATGAAAAAATCAAAAACATGGCAAGACGGAATTCTGAGGGTTAGAACTGGCAGAAATCAGGTGAAAATTCAGATTTAACACTGTTGGATTAAATATCATCTACTACTGCCAGTGGCAGTCTAGCTGATAAGTGAAATAAGTGGTTATTTGAAATGTGTTTTTTTATTATTTTGCAGGCTACCTTGTTTGATGATAAAGGACAATGTCTCGAGAGTATCTTTATAAAATCTCAGGTATCTTTTGTTCAGAGTTGTTATTTTTATGTCTGATTGTAGTTTGTCTTTCAGGCAGCAATTCAAACACTTGTTTAGTAGCCAAAGAGTAATTTTTCTTGTTGTTGATATGAAACTCTGCTACAGTGCAAATAATGGAAAGGGAAAACAGCTTCTAGTTATTAATAGATCTTACTGTTTGCCCAGAAGGTTTCATGGCATTTTTCTTCCTTTGTGGTAAAAGCAGTGTATTACAGTGATATATGAAATAATCATTGGATCTAAGTGCTAATGCTTTTTACAATATATGTATCAATAAAAGTATTATATGGCATCTGTGGTGTAGTAGGTGTAAGTACCTGATTTTTTTACATATAGGCACTTAAAAGACTGTATTTATTTTAAATAAAACTATATAATATTGTTTCTTACGCAGTACTATTATGTACACACTGCTCCTCTCTCTTTTCCAGGTGTCTCCTGGAGCTGATTTTGAAAGTGAGCGATATTTAATCACAGTTGAAGCAGTCAAAGGGAGTGAAAAGGCCTCTGAAGAGCAGCCAAAGAAAGCAGAAACTCCAGCAGTGGATAGAAATGGTGTAAAACCTGGTCTTCCACCCCCAAGACATCTCCCTGTCGGCTTGAAAAGGAAGTTTACGGTGTGTTTTTGTTCCAAAGTTTTGTATCTCATGTTTACATGCAGTGTAAAACACAAGGGAAACATATTTTTGTGAATGGTAAATATATACATAATTTCTTCCTCCTTTTTTATATTTTTTTTCTTTTTTTTTCTTTTTTTTTTTTAGCTGAACTCCAGAATGTGTTTTTTTTCACATTTAGGAGACTTGGTTTAGCAGGATTGGTGCTGTTGAGCCCGCAATAAAAATCACAAGGGCTCAAGGTTGTTTCTGTGCACCTGTGGCATCCTCAGGTGGATTTGATCAGAGTATATTTTCAGGCCATTTGATCAGAATGTAATCCATGGAGTGTGCCCCATTTTTAACATCTGATTACAAAATGGGGATTAATTGAAAATTTCTCTCCCAGGGGTTCCAAGGGCCACGCCAAGTTGAGAAGAAAATACCAGCTGTGGAAGATGAAGGAAAACCAACAGTGTTGCCTTCATCTAAGGAGTGCCAAGGGAGTTTTCCATCCAAGTTTTATATCAGCTCTCCATTGTTTTCTACGATTCGCAAGAAAGATGCAGAAACAAATCCCTCTGCAAGCAGTCAGGAAGAGGGGTGTAGGGACAACGGCAGAGAGCAAATGTCTGTGTCCTCACTGCTTTCAGCTCCCTTTAGTGACAGCTGTGAGGGGACAGAGAAGCAAAACTCCCATCAGTTGCTTGTGAAGCCAGAATCTCCTCTCCTCACTGGGCACACGGGTCCCGGGGCAGTGTCCCACCACATCAGGAGCACAGCACAGATAATTGCTCTTCTGAAGTCTAAACCAGCACAAGGACACAGAGAGCAAACATCTGGAGTCACAGGCTGCCTTTCCAGGTTTCAGGCAGCAGAAAATGCAGGTTTATGTGACAAAAAAAGCCCTGTCCTACCTGCTTTTTCAGGCGACCCTGCCAAAGGACTCGTTCCAGATACTCAGCACCTGCCTTTTGTGCAGGGAACTGTAAATGATACAAAGGACTGGAATGCTCAAACAATTCCAAATTCAGCTGAACAACCTTGTGGTGAAGAAGTCACAGGACAGAGACAAGACAAAAAGGTAAATAATTTAAGTCAAGATTTACAAGATCACCGCAACACAAATAGTTACTTCCTACCTGAGTCTGCTGTGAGTAGAATGAGTGACAGTCAGTTTGTCTCATCCTCAGGTGACATTTTACCTTCAGCAAGTCCAACTACCTTTGAAAACAATCCCTTTGGATACAGGGAGCATTCAGGGACTAACAGTCTTAGGGAGAATTTCTCTGTGAAGATGCAGAGTGAGCTTCATCCAAGGCAAAATTCAGAGGGAGTGTCTAGTGACCCGGAGCTCTCTGGGGATGTGACATTGACTGAGGCTGGAATTGTGAAGGAGGAGTTCAGTTTGCAGGGCACAGGATGTAGTCCTGATGGGGAACTGATGGAGGTTAACTTTAACCTAATGGAGGCTTTTGATTTTAATGACATAGACAATGAAGATGTGTGTGAGAGAGAAGGGAAGGAATTCTCTGGGGGAGACACGCCTTCATGGAGCCCAGGTAGCTTCCAGGGAGAAGATGTAGCACAAGGTGCTGCCTTGAGCCCTTATTTGAAGCCTCATTCTTGCTGTGAAGTAGAGACACACAGCAAAAATGAAGTCATATGTTCCAAATCTGACGGAGAGGGGGGTACACCACCCCAGCTTTGTGACAATGATGCCAGGAGAACTGCAGAAGACGCTGCAAACCAGACCAGAACCAAAGTGGAACTTGTAGGTGATGGACACAACGTAAAAGAGATCAGTGAGAGTCAATCAAGTTTTGAAGGCACAAACGAAGAGGAGGATCTGGATGACTGTGCAGCACTCACGATTAATGGCACATGCTGGGTAAAAAATCAGCACTCTGATCTCTTGCCTGGTGACACCAGTGTTCATGAATGTCACCCTGAAACCAGGCTGTTTGAGGCCACTGGAAGTCTTCCAGGTATTTCTCCCAGCAGAATAATTTCTGCCTTGGACAAAAAGACCGAGGAAGGAGTTACACAGCTTGGATGCGTGGAATCCCCAGGTATTGGCTCAGAGCCCTTCTGGGCTTCTAAGAGTGATGACATGAAACCAGGCAGCCCTCTGCTGGCTTTGTCACAGAAATCAGATCCTTTAGAAACAGGTTATTCATCTCCAGAGGAAACAGCAGCAGGAGGAACTGTGTTGGAAAATGCAGAGAGCAAAACTGCTTCTCCTGAAGCCTGCCAAGGAGAAACAATGGGGGTGGATTTCCTGAAATGCACAGCAGTGGCTGGGAATTCCTCAGGACTCCCTGCTTTGGTGAATGATATCGCTCTTCTGAGAGCTTTGACTCAGCATAGCACAGCATTAGAGAGCTTGCAAAGGATGGAGGAAAATACCAGCATGTTCTGTGAAACAGACACTAAGGAGACAATTGAACCCCTGGAGAAGGATGAAGGTTAGGTCAGCTTCTATTTCAGACTGGATTCTGTATGTCTGTTCCTGTTAGATTTCTCTCATTTCTCCTCGCATTTAGAAATACTTTTGGAGTGATGTGTTATGTAGGCTCCCTCATGAAATTTTTACTGTTTAAAGCAACATTGTGAGCTCCAAGTCTGTCTCTGTCTGCTCTCATTCAGTTAAATGCTAACTGTGCAATTTGTTGCATGGGTAAGGTTTGCAAGACCTGTAAATATTCAGATGTTTTCATGTGAAAAAACCCCAGACTACTGACTGTAACTCACTGTGCTTTTCCATCTCTTGTAGCTCTAAAAGAGTTTACAGAAATGCCTTACTCAGAAAGTTTACAGGCATCTTCCTGTTCATACTTTGATTCTCCTGGCCTTATGGTAACCAGTTTTTGACTACATATATTTATCTGTACAAGATAAATTCATTTTCCACCTGGGTCCTGGAATAAAATTCTTGGTTTATGGAACCATAGAGGTTGAGTTACAAATTGCTTAGAGGCATTGTTTATGAAGCTGGTAATAAATAGAGGATGTCATACTGAGAATATTCAGGAGGCCTCATGTATGACAAGACACTTAATGAAAAGTTTAGTATTTAGTAATGTTTAATATCCCATTAATATGTCTGGTATTTCTCCTTCCCTATCCTATCTTTTACCACCTTTTGTTTTTTCCACTATCTTTTTAAATACATGGCTTTCCTTGGAGTTTTAGCATTTGGGTTGAAGTACATTGGGAAAACTGTTTGTGTTTGATAATTCACATTGATTGTTATCCAATGCTATTAACAGCTTTTTTTTTTTTTTTTTTTCAATCCATCTAAAGCTTAAAGAAATATTTTTGAAATCCTTCCCTTTTTCCTGTTCTGTTTAAAAAGCAAACGTATTTTCTTATCCTGTTATAGATGGTCCTGGCTCCCAAATAAAAAAGCTGTAACTGAAAAGGCTACCTTTGTTTAAATAGAAGACATTTCTTAGCCTAAATTTTCACTTTAAATAGTTATTAAATTGTTAGACTAACTAGGTTTTGATACTTTCCTGTGCAGCCCAACTGTGTGGACAATTTATTCCAGGAGACAGAGGCATATATTGTACCAATAGCTGCAGCCCAAAGGGACCCTGGGACCTCTGACTGGCAACCAAAGGTACCATTTCTGTGGAACTCAAGTATAATTAACAGTGTTTCCTAAATTTCAGTTTAAATTGTTTGCTAGTTGTAATATGTTGCACTAAGTCCTAATAGAATTTTTACCAGGTCTCATAATTTTTAGTACAGTTCACTGCAGGAAATTTTCCAGGAGGTTTTAAACTCAAATTGCAAGGAAAAAAAAAGCCCATATTTTTTTTGTTTCTCTTCTGCAGAGTCAACAGGTTATTTTTGTTGTATGTGTAAAAAGTACCTGTATTGACTGTAGACAGTTGTAGAGCAGTTTTCACTTGCTGTTAGTGATAATTGCAATGCATTGTGCAGCCTGTTGCCTTCCAAGGGCACCAAGTGAAAGGATCAGCAGCTGGTGAGGTCATGTTGAGAGCTCCATGCTCCCAGCTAGGATGGCAGCAGCACCCAGAGAACATGGATTTTGCAGCTGAGACTTTTTTCTCACCCCTCTTTTCAAGGAATTATGACCTTTATAACTTCAGACAGGTAAAACGTTTTTGTATTGAGTTATCCATACTAACCTTAGTGCAAGAAAGTGTCCTGTTAATTTAGGATAGAAAATAGTTCATTTTTAAACTGCTGCAATCATATCAAAACCAATTATTTTTCTTTACCTTTGTCATAGAACTTTGTAGTGTGTGACTTGGTTTTTTCTGCTCCTTTGATCAGTGGCACTTTGGAAAAAAGAAGATAAACAGTTTAATTTCTAACAAGATTTTGAGTATGCTTTTTTTTTTTTTTTTTTTTTTAATCAAGTCTCCAAGTTCCAGGAGCCTTCATAAGGATGATGTTGATGTTATCAGAGAAGGGAATTTTCAAATAAAGGCTGATGTTATTGAAGAGCCAGGAATAAATCAGTCCTGTAAGTGAAAGTAAAAGGAGAAGGGCAGTGATAGGCCTCAAAATTTCTGCATGACTTCAGCACTTCATGTGTTTTTCCTAGCACTGGCATTGGATGTGCCACCGTGGACCATGTCACACCCACCCTCTGACCTGAGACAAGCACAGTGGGCTGCCTGGGAACCTGGCAAGGTGGGGATTGACTGGCTCTTGCAGATATTTTTGGCTTTATTTCCTGTGTGTTCGTGGCAATTTATTCTTTTTGAAACTGTTTTATCTCAACTCTGAGAGACGTTTCAATTGTTTAGAATGATGAGGGAGAGAACACTGCTAAAAGAGCTGTAGGCAGGGCTTTTTCCAGTCATTCACCTGCCATGTTAATTCTTCACCTGTAGATTTCATCAGAGCTGACTTCCCCACTTGATCCAGACTCTGCAATTTCTCCAGCCTGGGGAAGTGAAGAGACTGTTGGAGACATCCAGGAGCCCCTGACACATGGGATCTTATCAAGTGAACCAGAACTCCCAGATTTCTTGTTCAGTAAGAATTTACAGGTTTATACTGGCACCTCACAGTGTTTTTAGCTGAAAAATCTCTGAGGATGCTCAAAGCACAATGAATTGGGCTATCATAGACAGTTACTCTGCCAATTATATTCTCCTGAAACAGACTTGAGTAGAGGGATTTAGTTTTATAAAGAAAAATCAGCTTCTAGTCTGGGGGCAAAAAGGCTGTAAGCGAAGCTTCTAAATGATAGCTATGTTTTTATTTACCTGCTTTGAGTTTTCTTCCATATTCAGCTGTCCTCTGACCCTCTCCCATTTGGCATCTCTCTAGAACTGTCACTAATGATAATTAATTTAGCCAAAAGGATGCTTTTTGGTAGTAACAGCTTATTTATCTGCATTTTTTAATATTAATTCATAGGTTTGTGGGTTATCTTTTGGGAAAAAAAGCAGCAAATGTTAAACTGGGTGTTTTCTAGTTGGCAGCTGTCTGTGACATCAGATTAACGACCTCCAAAATATAACCATGTTTAAATAATGGTCTTTTATACAAGCAGAGTGGCTTCATAATGTGTTCTAAATATGGAGATTTCAAACAAAATTTAGAAATTTTAATTTCAAAGTAATTAAAAAAAAACCACCAATTAAAAGAATCACACAAAATCCATGATTTAGTATAATACTGCCCAGGAGCAATCCAGAGAGCTTCCCAGTTAGAAGACAGGTGTAAAAGGAAGAATTTAGAATTCCTTCCTTTTGGCACACCTGAAGTGCCATCCCTAGGTGCTCCAGGTTGCCTGTAAGCTGTATTTGCCCCACAGCCCAGGAGAAATCCAGCTGTCCACAGGAATGCAGCCTCCCAGCGTTCACGCCCACGATGAAAACACGGACTCCATTTGTCACTCGGACTCCGTTTGTCACTCTTCCTGCCACCCAGGAGATTCCTGACACGTTTTACCCCACTGAGAGCAAGGAGGTCCAGCAGTCTGTGAGCTCTTCAGGAGTCAATTTGCGCAGCGAGTCAGTGGCATTTCCGAGGAGCGCTCCCAGCCCCCAGGACAGGAATTATGAAACCTCTGTGTTTGGGGAGTACACGGAAGATGGACAAAGGGGATCTGCGCCACCAGCGCTCCCTAATGTGACTGCCCAACCCAGACAAAGCAAGTGGCTGAAGTATCAAAGCAGCACTCAGAGTGATTTGATCCCTGAAAACAACACTGAAGGGGAAGAGGACGATGACATTTGTGCCCGGAGCGTCCTCGGAATGCCGCCAGGTGACACACGAGAGGGCAGAGCCGCGAATGCAAGTGCTCCCAGCTCTGCACTGCTGCTGCCAGCCAGGGGCTCGCCTGCAGAACGCTCCGGGGCCGCAAAGAGCAGCCAGCCAGATCCGATTTCAGAGGGGAAGGTGCTTTCCCTGCACTTAAGGCAGACACCTTTGGCTGCGGCCACACAAAAGGTGTTGAGTCACCTGAGCTGCCATGCCGGAACAGGAGACGGCCAGGTGTGTAACTCTTCAGGCAAACACGGCTATCACTGACACTAACTCATTGCTCTGGCCAAGGGGGCTGCATTTATCTGATTTCCTGCAGATATTATCACTATGACTGGATGAAATGTTTCTACCTACTAGTCACACCAAAAATGTATTTTTTTAAGTGCCATGACCAATCCTTTGTAAAGGTAATTCCTTGGCAAACACAGTGCTAGATTTAGATTTTTACTCGTAATGTTGAAGGCAGGAAGATGAAAGAAAAGCTGCTGGGCTGTTTTGACAGCTGTAATTGGTAAGAAATTGTCTGCACCAAGGGTTTTTCTTAATTGTGGTATCAGCATCATTTTAATCAACACCTGTTTTTGCTTCAAGGCATAGTCTCGGACTTCAAAATACTATAAATTCCTTCATTTCTAGTTGTGTAAAAGCCAACTTATAGCCCTGAATAAGCACCTAAAAATTTGGCACAGGTGTTTGTGATCATTAGGCAGATGGAGAAAATTAGGGTGAAGCACCAAACCAATCACAAGTTGGGTTTTTAAAGCTGTCAAATGGTTTTGAGAGTTGAAAGAAATGTGAACTCTTTTTTTTTTTTAAGTTTTTCGGTTCTTTAAAACTGTCCACTACAGTATTTGTGTGAAATAGAGGTGAGGAAATAACTAATATATTTCATATATACACCGATAAACACATTGTATGCGTTTTTATACAAATATATATTATATATATATATGTAAAATCCATATATACCAGACTTAAGAAGCTTATCAAGACAGTTAAAATTAATTTATTTCTGTGCAAAAGTGGTGTTTCAAATGGGGCTTGTGTGCTCTTTCCCCATGCTTAGTGCTGAAAAATATGGTTTTGAACTACATAAAACTTACTCTAAAGCTTTTGGAAGTATTATCTGTGTTATTGTAAATGCAGGCTGTTTGGCAAGGAGCAAGTTTTAACCTCATGGTGCATCCTAAGTGGATGCCCAAGCTCTAGTAAAATGTATTTTCACAAATCTGCAAAATTAGTCTCATTCCAACTCCTACAGTTTTTTATGGTTTATTTTCCTGGGCCTTTTTAGGAAATAACAATTTCTGAGTTGTCTTTTCCTCCTGTGGATAAAGTGAAACACGCCAATCTTCCTAAAAGAAGGATTTCCATCCCAGCTGTGTTTCAGTCTCACACTCACTACAAGCAGGTTTTTAAAGCTGCTCTGACAGGTAAGTCTCTGCTCTGTGAAATGCTGTCATTTTAAACATTGCCTATTAAAACAACAGGGTGCATTTCATTTTTTTATAGATCTGCTGAAATATATTCAGTCTATACCCAAAATTGCAAAGACAAACCAAAAAGACAGTACACTTCTGTTCAACTATGTAACCTCAGGGCTGTTTCCAGTCTTCAGTTACCTAAGCCTTTTTTTTTTTTTTTTTGCCCTGTAATAAATGGATTTTTCAGGTCACGTGGTTTCTTTTAGGACTCAGATTAAATGTTTTTATTTGGGATGGAAATCTTCCAATGGAAATAGATTTGTTTGAATGTTGTGTAGCTGTGTAAGCATTTCGAGGGTGTGCTAATGATTCTGTTCTTCTCCTTTCCCCACCAAGAGCAATTGAACATAATGCTGTTTGAGTTGGCACAGAGACTGCACAATGCCCTCTCCAAAGTGGATATATCATTTTACACTGCAGTGAAAGATGGGCAAAGCCAGAGCCAAGGAAGCTGTGCTCCACTGTGCAACCACATGCACCCTGCTAAGCTGGTGATGGTTAAAAAAGAAGGTCAAAACAAGGTGCTCTTTTTTCCTTGTGGTTTTACACTTTTGGGGTGAAAGCATCCATTGCTTTCTCTTTTTTTCTTGCTTGTTTTAGTGCTCATGGACTTTTTCCCCCCCCTCCTTTTCCTTTCAGGGCCGTTTGTTCTATGCCTGTGGTGCCCCAAAAGCTGAGCAGTGCTCCTTTTTCAAGTGGATTGAAGATGTGCACTCCACACAGACAAAATCCAGACCCAGCACAGTGCTCCACGACACAAAAAGTATTGGGACATACCTCAGGAGTCAAAAGATTGCTGTCTATGAGGAATGCCAGCTTTTGGTGAGGTATCCTGAAATGCTGTGTGAATTCAAGGTTTATAAATACTCCAGTCACTCAGGCTTTCAGCAGGATTTAACACGTTTTCTCTATATTTAAAGAGTAAATGTTTCTTTCTGTAAAGAAATGCAAGAGCTAAATTAGTGAAGGAAAAATATTTATATCAATGGTATTTCTTTTTAGCAAGAATCAAAACTGCTGACCAGCAACTTGATCAATTGCTTAATGTCAGAACTGTTGCATTCGAATTATTGTTCAATTAATCCTCAGCAGGAGAATTTGATTTATTGTCTCCAAGATTCTAATTCTAATGCCAGAAGTCATCTCAAAGGCTATTCTCTGCTGTTTAACTGTAGAGGAAACAATTTACTTGTGGCTGAATATGAGGGAATTTTGCAGTCAAGATAAATGTATTTAAAATTTGTTGATGTAAGATGATATACACCCACTTGGTCCAATCTGTGGAGGTTTGTTATTTTTGGTGCTGAATCCAAAATGTGCTGATGGTTTACATGATTTTTTCTTAATTACAATTTCCCAGGAAAGCCTTTGAAATTCCAACACAGCGGTACAGTAAGTTCAAGAAATTTATGAATACACCTGCCAGCTTTGATGGTGACTCCAAACCCAAACTGTACCTGAAACTAAGCAGAAAGGAGCATTCTTCTCTCTACAGCAAAGGTGGGCACATCTTACACATCCGATTTAAAAGGGGGCAGTGGGAGAAGTTTATGAGGACTGTTTTTTTTTTTTGGCAGACGACATCTGGGTTGTTTCCAAGACCCTGAACTTTGATCCCGTCGATACTTTCATTGCAAGCAGTGCTTTCTTTGGACCATCCTCCAACAATGAAATAGAATTGCTACCACTGAAAGGCTACAGTCCCTCCAGCTGGAGATCCAACAGTGAGTTCCACAGCAGCATTCAGAACTGTGGGAAACAACTAAGGAAAAATCCAGCCAGCAATGAAGGATGAGTTTAGAATTTCTCAAATCTCGCACGTGATTTAATTCACAGTGTTTTCTTCCCTTGTGTGTTGGAATATATAATTTGTATACAGTAATTAACACAATTAAACCTGCAAAGTCACTGGCAAATTCCAAATGGGTGGGGAAGAAATGAGAATAATATGAAGAAAATAATAAATTATGTAATATGATATACAATGTAAGTTGACTGTCAGAGTGTAAGTAAAAGGAATATGTTTTTACTGTCCTTGAAAAACAAAATGCAGAAACCTCAAAGTCTGTGATTCTGCAAAAGTTTCTTGGTTTTGCTGTTGAATTAATTTGAAGGTTTTTGGTTGTTTTGTTTTGTAAATGAAGACGATAAAATCAGTTAATTACTCTTTTGGCATTTTATAATTAATTTCTTCAGCTGATTTGAAATTTCTGCTCTATTCATTTCTTTCTCCTTTTGTTTTTCCGTGGCCCTTCCAGTGTGTGTTCATGCCTTGCTGGTTTGTAATGCCAGTGGTGAGCTGGCATCCTTAAGGAACATGGAGGAGCACTTCAATCCATCCACATTACCACTGATCCCATATCTCCTGAAAATGTGAGTTACTGTCCTGTGATACTGTGAGCAGTCCAGTGCAGGAATATCAGAACCAGGAGATACAAACTGTATCATATCACAACTTTTGGCTATTTTTTGTTTTCTTAGGAATTTTAATTCTGAAAATACTACAAAAAGAGTCAACAAAAGGAAATTTACTCCACCTGCCATGAGCCTGAAATGCTCAATGACGTCTGGCCCTGTGAGCTCTGAAGTGGCAATGGGAGTGGCTGAAGACATGATCCAAAGGTTCTCCCTGAACCCAGACCAAGCAGCATCACTGATTCACATAGCTCAGATGATGGCCTGTGAGAACCCCAAACCAGGGGAGGAACATCAGAGCTTCCCCATCACAATCATACGTGGTACACAGCCAAGAATTGTGACATTTGCTGCTATTCTATCTTTGCACAAATGTTGATTAATGGAAAATGCCATTAATATGAAATGGAAGAATCAGCCCCTCTGATAATGTCCGTGACATTAATACATCTATTCTGTCAGCGCAGAGCTTTTGCCTCTTTAAATTAAAATTAAATTTAAATTAAATTAAATTTTCATTCTGCCTTTCGCAGGATTTTATTGAAGCATATGAGGTTTTGCCTAGAAATAACTATACACAAAATTTGAGTTATTTAGTGTCTTCAGCTTTTTTCTTTTCATATTAAAACTACTTTTTATCGTGTATTAGCTTTGTTTTTGTAAGTGTAAGCAAGCGCATGCAAATTTTTTTTTGAGGAGTCACAGCATAACTGAAGTTAAAGCAATTGATTCTAACTTTCTAGGAAAATCTCACTTACAACTTGGACTTTTTCTTCCAAAATACCAGGTGTTTTTGGAGCTGGCAAGAGCTACTTGCTGTCTGTGGTGATCTTGTTCCTCGTGCAGCTCTTTGAAAGCAGTGAAGCTACGGAGGGTCCGAGGGCAACTCCATGGAAACTCCTCATTGCTTCTTCCACCAACGTTGCTGTGGACAGGATACTGCTGGGGTGGGTTACTGAGGCTTTTATGGACTCTTCTTCCAAAACCAATAACACGCTTAGATTGTAGCGCTAATTGTATTGGTATTTCCTGAAAAACACATCAAAAAGATTTATTTATTTCCCTAAAAAGTGCCACACACAGGCTTTAATTTTACCTCAGCTCTTTTGTACAGTTAAAAGAGTGAAAGCTACATAAAACATGGACAGAAGACTACTTCAGGCTCTGCTCTCATAATATATACTATTAAAGTCCATCATGACAAAGTAGGACTGCTTAGGAATCTTTGGGATGTAGCAGGAGGGGAAGGAGGAGCAGAGCGAATCTGATTTGTGAAAACTTAGCATGAAATAAATGCATGGGTTGCAAGGAAAAAGGAAGGGAAGATACATCTGGAAGACTATGAGAGGGGAATCATCAGTGCTTTAAGCATTTTTGAGGCAAATCATGATGAGGTAATTGATTTTGATATTCTTGAATTCCTGAGGTGCTTCATCTTATTAATCATGCAAGTTTGTGTTCCTCAGTGTTCTGCTGTGTCTTTTGAAACTACATTTAAAGTTTTCAATATTTTTTTCCATTTCTGTAATGTTTATCATCGCTTTTTCTTTCAAGTCTGCTCGATCTTGGATTTGAGGATTTTATAAGAGTGGGAAGTATAAGGAAAATCACGAAAGCAATTCTTCCCCATAGGTAAGAAACCTCCTTGAGGGATCTGAAGCAATTTGGTTTAGGTTAACACAGTGTTGTAAATTGCTGTTATGTATAAAGTGTAGTTATTTTTCCAAGCACTGCTATCTTTGGTTACTGTAATGTATGTTACAAAACCTTCTTTGAAGTTTACATGCAGGCTCAGGAAATGAAAATGAACAGCTGAAAGAGCTGCTTGCTCTCATGAAAGAAGATTTGACTCCAGCTGAGAAACTGTATGTCAGGAAGAGCATTGAGCAGCATAAACTGGGGACCAATAAAACTATTCTGCAACAGGTACAGTCAAAGAGATGGGATGGGAAAGCATGGATTTGCTGTGTCTTATCTGCAGGGCCCAGCAAATGGGAAGTGGGAATCCCCTTTCACACCTGCCAAGCCCCTGGTTTTACAATATAAAGTGAATGTTAGGATTGATTGCACAGGGTATAGCTTAGTGTCCTGTTCCTAAAAATAAATTTATGTGTATTCTCCTGCTCTAGTTAGGTGCTGCACAGGAATGAACTATGAAATGACCTTAACTTTTTGCCTGCCCATTTTCTCCTCGCTGATGGAAGGTGAAAGTGGTCGGAGTGACGTGTGCTGCCTGCCCCTTCCCTTGCCTGAACGCGCTCAGGTTTCCTGTGGTGATGCTGGATGAGTGCAGCCAGATGACTGAACCTGCTTCTCTCCTCCCCATCGCCAGGTACAGCCTTCCCGAGGGGCCTCAGCAGGGACACAAGCTCCAAGCAGTGCCAGACTCCACACCTTTGTGAGCACATGAACCCCGAGGCCTCGCCTTAGCGAGCAAGAAGAGGGATTTTAAACTGAGGCCTGTCCCAGGGTGTTATTAAACTGGGGTGGAGAAGGGAGGCTGATGGGAAGCAGTGTGACACAGAGACACAGCTTTGGTTATGAACACTTTAAGATGCTTTTTAGAACACTGGTTTTTTTCCACATTCTTTTTTAGGTTTCAGTGTGAAAAGCTCGTTCTTGTTGGAGACCCCAAGCAACTGCCACCAACTATTCAGGGGTCTGAGAGTGTTCATGGGCAGGGATTGGAGCAGACTCTCTTTGACCGGCTCTGCTTAATGGTAGGTGCTGCTGAACACACGTTTGGAAAAGGTGGAGAGCGGAATTGTAAGCACCCTGAAGTCACTAGGGGAATTCTGGTTCAGGTGTCAGAGGATCAGGGTTTCAGCATTGCAAAATAACATAAAATCACAGAATGGTTTGGGTTGTAAGGGACCTCCAAGGTCACCCAATCCAACCGCACACCACAGACACGGACACCTTCCCACTAGACCAGGTTGCTCTGAGCTCCATCCACGTGAGCGCTTCCCAGCCCCCATCTCTCTATCCTCATTCTTTAGGGACATGTCCCCATTCTTCTCCGGACACAGTACCGCTGTCACCCTGCCCTCAGTGCCATCACCAACGAGCTCTTCTACGACGGGAACCTCATCGATGGCATTTCTGAGGAGGACAGGGCTCCTTTATTGGAATGGCTACCAACACTCTGCTTTTATAGCGTTCATGGCGTGGAGCAAGTGAGTTCCTCAACACTTCTTATATAAAAAGTCAGTATTGTCGGTTTGCCTCCATTCCCTTCCTTTTTGCTTTGTTGGTGAGAGCCAATTTGGGAATCTTTTTCCCTCTTCCCAGGTTGAAAGAGACAACAGCTTTTTTAACATGGCAGAAGCTCATTTTACAGTCAAGCTCATCCAGTCTCTGATTGCAAGTGGAATAGAAGGAGCCGATATTGGTGTGATTACCCTTTATAAATCACAAATGTATAAGGTTTGTATCATAAATCAATAACAAAAATCAATAAAGCCATTTTCTTAAATGTACACTGAGTAGCCAAACTCATCCCTCTCCCCTATTTCTTTGCCCCCAGATCCAGAATTTGCTCAGTGGGGTTCACTCCGAGGCTTTTGAAGTCAAGCCTGTCCAGGTGTCCACGGTGGATGCGTTCCAAGGCGCTGAGAGGGAAATCATTGTGCTGTCCTGTGTCAGGACAAGGCACTTTGGGTTCATAGACTCGGAGAAGAGGATGAACGTGGCACTAACGAGGGCAAAGAGGCACCTGCTGATTGTGGGAAATCTGCCCTGTCTGAACAGGAACAGGCTGTGGGGAAGAGTAATTCACCACTGTAGAGGTAAGAGTTTCTTTGCTGGGGTTTTTGAGACCTTGCACCTCATTATCTTTAATTAGACTACGTATAATACACCTTATAGTGTTTATATACTGTATAATAACATATAAAATATGTGGTATGTACACTAGAGCATCCACTATATTCATTACATATAAACTCCAATGTTTAATATTACATAGAAAATCTAATATATTGCAAGAAAATGCAAGAATGTGCAAGTTGCACATTTGCAGTTCTACCTGCAAACTCTTTTTATGTTCAAAGGGTTTTTATGAATCTAATAATGGAACTTTACCTGCTTGGCTGACATCAAAGAAAGCATCTTGTTGACTGAACTCCACAGAGCCATTTTCCAAGCAGAAATATCACAGCCAGTCAATACTCTTGAGGGAACAGATGTTGGCATTGCCAGGGGCTGGTTCCATGATGGGTGCTGTAGAGAGAGATGTAATTATCCTGTTTATTGCTGCTTTTAGGATGGGAAAATGGCTTGCAACATGCAAGCCAGTGTGAGCAGCAGCTGAATGACATTCTCAAGTCTTACTTGGAGAACTGGGAGGAAGAAGAACAGCGTAAGAAAAAGGAAAAATAAAATATGTATTGTTTTTATAATCAGAATATTAACTGCTTGTCTATAGCAATAGCTCTGGTAATTTGTAATCTAGTATTTATTTAATGTGGGGTATTTTTATTTGGACCTCAGTGCACTTAGACTTCTGTTTGACCTTGTGTTCATAAGACTAAAAATTAAAGTGACTTTATTTGGTTGATAACCATGAATAGAGTGACTTTTTCTGCTTGAGAAGTGAAATCCTTTTATGCTTACAGTGTAGTTCATTATACTAGTGGTATTTCATTGTTCTGCAGATTAAAACACCGTGGTATTTTAGAACAATTCTGTCACCTTCCATGTTTACAGGTGGGTCACATCCGGGAAGGAGTTTGGCTATAACAATTAAAAGGCCCCTTCCACAGCTTTTGGGAAAACCCTAAGCACCATCCAGGATCTATGAGGGCTCCAAGAGAGCTGGAGAGACACTTGTCACAAGGGCATGGAGTGACAGGACAAGGGGGAATGTCTTCAAATGCCAGAGGATGGGTTTAGCTGGGATATTAGGGAGAAATTCTTCCATCATGGGAGTACCAGTGAGGCACTGGCACAAGTGTCCCCGAGGAGCTGCGGCTGCGCCATGCCTGTACGTGTTCAAGGCTAGGCTGGACGGTGCTTGTGTGCAGTGCCGCGGTGCTGTCCGTTCTGACGGGTGCCCGACTCACCGGGAATTCCCGGTGCCTGCTCCCCGATTTTCCCGATCCCGGGCGCCTCAGGCCTCCCGCGGGCTCCGCCGCCGCCAGATGGCGCCGCGCGCGCGGCGGAGGGAGCCGCCACGGCGGTGATGCGCCCCTCCCGCCAGTCCGCGGCCGCGGCACCGCTCCGCCCTGAGGGGCAGCGCCGGCTCCTTCCGCCGGGGGCGGGCTGAATGGCGCTTTTAAATTACTGCTGACACCTCTGTCCCAGCTCCCTAAAATCTCAATCAACAAGCCATTAGAACTCAACGGGAGTAAAACTAAATCCTCGTTTAAGTGTATTTATCCGCTCTCTTTTCTCTCTTTCAAATGCTAAATCCATTTCAGCATATGCCCCTTCTTTCTCTCGCCTTTCTCTAAAGACTGGCAGCCCGCACTACTCTTGTAAATATGAAAGATGCTAATCATATGACATATCACGTCTCAGTCGGAGCCTGGAATAAAGCCTTGAGATTTGGGATCATTGCCTCCAGACAACAGCTTCATCAGCCGGAAAGTTGGGTTTTTTTCTCCTTTCCTTCAACTCTCAATCCCTTCTTTGTCTGAGGGAAAATGCAGCCAACTCGAGCCACCCCGGCCATATGGTTCACTCTGTGTTTTCTTAGTTGAATCCTGAATTGTTTGTGACTTGCGAAGGGATTTTTTTTTTTGTGGGTGTTTTTTTTTTTTTTTTTGGAAGTGTGTATAAAGACATAGAAGAGGCTGCCCGGACTGGGGCAGCTCTGCAGGATACCTCCATGTTCTTCACGTGTTCACTTTCAGACACCTCACCACACAGACAAAAAGTATAAACCTGCAGACACACTTTATACCAATAACCTGTTACAGGTATCTGGTATACTTTCCCTTCTGGGCAAAAATATCCAGGTGTTTTCCCTTTTCTGGATGGAAATCTCTTCTTGAAACACCATTTGTGTCTTTACTCAGCTCCATAACATAGTTATTGCTCACTGGCAAATCCCTTCTAGTAATGCCTTGACTAAGAGAGGCCTCTGAGTGTTGTGAGTGAGGAAAAGTGGCTTTTTAGACCTGGATAAATTAGGAGCCCGAGTTTGGTTATCCCCCTGCCAAATTTTCTTTCTCTCTTTCCTTAAGCAAACCCCCCTGGCCCCCCCAAAAGGCCCTTTCACCAAACCATTAAATTCTACAGAGGTGGTCAAGCTAGTCCTGCTTTTCAGGCGTTCGAGAAAGAAAAGGGTCCTTGAAGTTTAGAAGATGCCCAAGGAAAACTCATTGAATGACATCAAAAGAATGAGTTTCCATAGCTGTTGAAGCACGAGAGCCGTGTAGCTGCACAAAGGCGCGTTGGGGCAGTGGGACTGTCCCACTGCTCTATCCCAGCACAATTGGGTCACTGAAATAGGGAATTAATTACCATTGGAGAGTGGGCAGCCCATTCACCACTGGCTGAGTTTTATTAAACGCCAATATAAATAACAAAACAACTCTTGTGGCTGCACTATTCCTACACGCCAAAGGAAGGATTATGTTGGGGATTAACATCTTAAAGTCTATGAGACTTTCTGACTCAAGGCTCGGAGCTGGTAATCGTATTTGTCTCCTGGTTCAGCGATTAGTGCTCTCCCTCGCGCACCTTCGCCTGGATGGCCAATGTCCCTTTTTGCAGGCACTGGGTTTTTCACACAATCGGCTGTTCTTTTCCCCACATCTATAGAAAAGAATAAGAAAACTGAAGCGTGTTCACGCGATCCTCAAGCTTCTTCTCTTCTTCATGGGAAAGGAAGGCACCGGCAGTCTTTTTTCACAAGGGGGGGGAGGCAAACCCTCTTGGTGGGGGGAACTGCAAAATCGCTCTGCAGGCCTGCACCTGCCATGCAAATCCACTGGGAACAATCGGCCCCCGACGAGGGCCGGGCTGGGGGGAGCCAGGGAAGGATGCCGGGACAGCGCTTATGGGGGGACCCTTCCTTGCCTTGATCCCAGAACAAACCCCAAATGTGCTAATACAGCTTGGGGAGTTGGGGGGCTGCTCCTCATCTTGTCCCTCGCTGTGGTGCTTTTTGCACAGGGTGTTCAGGAAGGACCTGGATCAGGATGTGGGGGATACACCCCCCAGCACTTTTGATTTCTTCCCTCCACAGAGCACTTCTGTGTGCTCTGCTGTGTACTCTGCTGTTCGGGGACATATTCTCACACCCCATAAAAGAACAGAAACACCCCGCTCTCAGGGTTTGTAGGTGCTGCCCGGCTGCACACCACAGGATTCGGGGCACCCTGGTGTCTCTGGGCAGCCCTGGGACCCTGAGGCCTCAGGACACTGCAGGGTATGAGGGAGGCAGAGCTGGGAGGGGTCAGGCCACCCTGTCCCCACAGCTTTGTCCCCACATTTCCTGAGATGTCGTGCCCTTGTTCACCTGAGGCAGGCTGGCCATTAACGCCGGCTCTCAACTTGTGAGGTCGACGTGTGGATGGGCTGTGCCCAAAGGTCTCTCAGCAACACAGACCCTAAACTTTTAGGGCTATCGGGTCGCCTCAGAGTTCAATCTTCTTACAGCAAACAAAGCCCTTCTGAAAGTCTCCCCCTCTCCCCCACACGAGCTCAGCGTCCTTTATTTCTGGGCTGTGTGATAAGCTTAAATCATTGTGCTCCCATTTCTTGATCGTTGCCTACTTTGGGCTTTTGTTCCCCTAAAGTAGGATTGAGTCTGGCAAAGGGGCTGAAGTTGAACAGTTTGACCCTTGGAGGACAGTTCAGGCGGTGGGCAGTGGCAGCAGCATTCCTGCTCCTGATCCCACTCCCTCTTCCCCCCCCACCTCCTCTCCCCACCGCTCCCGGCCAAGCAGCTCGGCCCTCGCTCTGCCCACAGACCACACAAGCGCCTATCAAGAGCTGTGAGGATTTGGTAGCCAACCTGTCCTTGGTCACCTTGTGCTCAACCCTAACACAAAAAAACGCTGCGTGGCAGGAGCTGGCAGCAGGAATGGGACTGAACCCCAGAAAGGCACTGCAAAGGGTGCCTCACCTCTCTGGTGCTTTGCATCAGCAATGGAAGCACGGAAATCTCGGCAAGCAGGGTGGTGACAGAGGGATGGGCTGACCGTGTCACAAGTGTGCTCTGCTTTGTCCCTTAAGGTGCTGAAAAAGAAATAAGGTCCTTTTGCGGCCCTCTCCTGGGATGCCGAGGGGAGCTGTGTCCCTCCGGGCTTGTACAAGGAAGCGAGGGAGTGTTAGAATGTTTCACAGTCACAGAGATACTGATTGAGGAACCCGCCCAGCCTCAGTCGCTCCCAAAGACCATACACCCAGAGTGAGGGACTGCTTCGGCTGTGAGTTCGTGCTGTGCTGAGCACCGCTTCTGCAGAGCTTTCAGCTCTTTCATAAATTTTGAGCTTTTCTAGCAGTTGCAAACAAAATTCTGTTTCAAAGCCCAACTCCTCCGAAGTGCTTTGCTGACGGTGTTTCCAAATGAAGAGGAGAGTGTTCTGGAGTTTCAGTTTTGTATGTTCTCACTGTCATTCCTTTGACAAGGGCTTGGAGTGACAGGCAGGAGGGGACAGCTTCGCACTGACAGAGGGTAGGGTTACATGGGATACTGGGCAGAAATTCTTCCCTGGGAGCGTGGGCAGGCCCTGGCACAGATTGCCCAGGGAAGCTGTGGATGTCCCATCCCTGGAAGTTTCCAAGGCCAGGTTGGACAGGGCTTGGAGCAACCTGGGATAATGGAAGGAGTCCCCAGGGGGTCTGGGGAGCAAAGTCAGCCTGGCGACTCCACGGGCATGTCACTAGGCTTTGTCATTGAGGGAGGGCTGGAAGGGAAGAGGGGTGAAATGAATGAAGGTTTTCCTAATGCAAGTTGGTGATTAGGGGTTTTTTATATAAGGTCTCCTTCAGCCTGTGAATTGTATTTGACAGCACTGAGCTGCCCGGAGCGCAGGGCGTTCCCCCACTTCGGGCTCGGCCTGATGCAAACCGAGCAGCCGCACGCCCGGAGCATCTCCCCGGCAAGCCATGTACGGAAGGAACTACGCACCTTTACCACAGCGCCAAGTGTCCCCAGAAGGCGAAACCCTCCCCGGGAATGAGAGGGGTTGAAGGGGAGCCCCCCCATCCCTCCCTCCCTCCCTTTCCCCGCCGGGCCCGTGAAGGAAAGCGGCTGAAAGGGAGCCGGCCCCGGGCTCGCGCGTGGCGCGCGGGGCGCGGGGATTGGCCGGCGCCGCGCCGCGCGCCCCCCCCGCCCCGTCCCCATTCATTAATAAATTAGCGGCACGCTCCAGCCGAGCGCGAGGCGCCAATGGGGCCCCGCCGGGGCGGGGGGGCGGCGGCGGCGCCCCCGACAAGAGTCGCGGGCGGGGCGGGCAGGGCGAGGGGGACCCCGGGGGTAGGTTTGATTGTTCCCCGCGGGGTATATAAGGGGTGTTAAGGAGGGTCGTGTGCCAGACACGCAGCCTGACCGGGCCCCGGGCGCCGCTCCCGCCGCCGCCGCCGCCCGCCCGCCCGCCCGCCGCCCCCGGGGCGCGTGCCAGAGCCGCGCCCCCGCCGCGCCCCCCCCGCGCTTTGACACCCCCCCGCCCCTCAGGACCCCCGCCCCGCTCCGCTGCCGCCCGCTCCGTCAAACCGGCGAACCGTCACACCGCCGGAGAGGCGAGGAGACCGCGCCCGCTGCTTCCCGGTGCTGCCCGGTGCGGCCCCGTCCAGCCGCCGCGCAAGGATGCTGGTGAAGGCGGAGGTCCTGGCGACGCCCGCCGAGGACGAGCTGCTGCTGCTGGGGCTGGCCTCGCCCGCCCCCTCGCCCTCGCTGCCGTCCAGCGCCGAGGAGGAGGAGGAAGAGGAGGAGGAGGAGGAGGAGGAGCTGCGCGCCGCCCCGCCGGCTCGCCCCGTCGAAGCTCCGGGCGGCCGCGGGCTGCGGCGGGCGGAGGGGAAGCGGCGGCCGGGGCGGTCCCGCGGCGCCCCGCGGGCGGCGCGCACGGCGGAGACGGCGCAGCGCATCAAGCGGAGCCGGCGGCTCAAGGCCAACAACCGCGAGCGCAACCGGATGCACAACCTGAACGCGGCGCTGGACGCCCTCCGCGACGTGCTGCCCACCTTCCCCGAGGACGCCAAGCTCACCAAGATCGAGACGCTCCGCTTCGCCCACAACTACATCTGGGCGCTCACCGAGACCCTGCGGCTGGCCGGGGCGGCGCGGCTCGGCCCCGACGGGGCGGCGGCAGCGGCGGTCGCCGCCGAGGGCAGCCCCTCGCCCGCCTCCTCCTGGAGCGGCGGCGCCGCCAGCCCCGCGCCCTCCGCCTCCCCGTACGCCTGCACTTTATCGCCCGCCAGCCCCGCGGGCTCCGCCTCGGATCCCGAGCACTGGCCCGGCCGCTTCGCCCCGGGGCCGCCGCCGCCGCTGCCCCGCCGCTGCCTCTAGCCCGGCCCGGCGCTCCCGGGGCTCCCCCCGGGGCGGCGGCTGCGGCATCTGCCCGCTTCCCAGGGCAGGGCGGGCTGTGGGAACGGCACCTGCCAAACCAAACTTTCCGTCTCTCTCTCACTCTCTCTCTCTCTCTCTCGCCGATGTGCACTTTGTCCAGTTTTCCCAGATCTGTCACCGCGGGGCTTTTGTGTGTGTGTCCCCCCCTTTCCCCGCTCCCCTCTTTGCCATCTGTCCCTTATGATTTATAGGCGGGAGGGGGGTGCAAAGCGAGGGAAAAAGAAAAAAAAAAGTAAATTGTTTTGTTAGGGGTCCAGGTTAGAAGTCATTGTATAATTTGTAGGCTTTGTGAGGGCTGAATGCAAGCGTGGAAATTTAGGCTGAACTCTCTATCAAAAGGGGGGAAAAAATCGGGAGGGGGGGAATGGGGAAGGATCTCCTCATACATTATTTATTTCGACCTTTAGGGGACAAGGAACTCCCCCCTTCTTTCAGGAGATTAAAAATAAATCAACAGACTGAAAACCTCAACAGACACGGAACATTACAGCAATCAGCCACACACGTGTTCACATTTATTTATTATAAAGACAGATTTCATGGAAAATATGTATTTTTTGTATAATTTACAGAGTTTATTCTAGTATGTATTTACAGCTGAAGAGCAAAGGGATTGTCCTTGTGATAAAATATAAATAAAAAGCTCTAATTTTCGTAACTTTGGGGTTGCTGCTTTTTCTGCTTTATGTGCCAGCGACTGGGAATTACGGGATTGGGCCTGTCCTTGTCTCTGGTGAAACCAAGGTCCCGTGGGGCCTGATGTCATTGGGTCCACGGGCAACTGTTTCTTTGAGAAACAGCATTAGAGAGAGAGAGAGAGAGGGAGAGGGAAGTTCAGTGGAAGTTTGCTGATCATTTACCTTTGGCTCTCAATACAGAAGATGCTGACAGCAAATGCGGGATGGATGGATAAAGAGTTATCACACTTCAGGCCGATGGATTTCACCAAGAAGACCTTAGGAAATAAATGTTGCTGAGCTAAAAATCCATGGGTTAAAAGAGGAAGAATTTCCTCAATGTGAGGGTCGCAGGCAGTTCCAGGGGGTTCGGTTCAGCTTGCACAGCACACAGCCAGGGATGTCACCATGGAAGGGGATGATGGAGACCGCCCAGGCCCTTCAACCATCGTCCCCGTGCTCCCGGGAGCACTTTGTGACTTCTGGGTACAAACACTTGGAAATCATTAAAAACCAGCAGAGGCGCCTGAGTGTATTAATTAAATAAAATGCTCAGCACGCGAATCCCGCCCGGTGCCCTCCGGATCCTGGGAGCGTGAAACCCGGCCATCGGAGCGACGTCCGCGAAAGGAAGGGGGCGGGGGGGGGGGGGGGAAGGGGGGAGGAAAAAAAAAAAAAAAAAGCAAGCCCAAAATGTGTGAAAAGAGAATTAGTGAAATTAGGTTAGGCCAATAAACCGCGCAGGGGTCCATCCCCCCCCGGCCCCACAGCCTCGGGCGAGCAGTGCTATCTAGCCTGATCTATTGTTTCCCCCCCTGGCAGGGGGGTTATTGTGTGATAAATAATTCCCTAAAAAAAAAAAAAAAAAAAAAAAGTGGGAGCATTTGCATAATCAGTGCTTTGATGTGGCCAGCAAGATGAAGCTGTGTTCCCCCAAATCTGCCACGGGCCAGGAGGAACAAAACAAGAGGGAGCCTTTCACGGCGCTGATGGTGCGTGGGGCAGCCCGTCAGGAGCGGGTTTTTCACTCTCACCCGCATTTAACGACCCCTTTTAATGACCAAACTCCAGGAATGCCAAAAAGGAGCCGAGCGCCCTCTCCGTTTTTTCTGGTCGGGCCTCATTGTCCTTCCTGGCTTCTCTCTCTCTTTTTAAGAGGCACTGGTGTAGGTGCCTTCGGCTCTTCAAAAGGCCGGGATGGCTAGGATGCACTTCTCTCTCGGTGCTGGAGCCACGCAGGAACATGAGGGACATCCCGGGTGGCCCCGCACCAGGATGCTCCCCGCAGCTGTCCTCGGGGAGGGCCGCTGCTCCTTGCCAGGTGCGTCATCCTGCAGGCATTTCCCTCCATCCCAGGTACAGAGCCTGTCGGCAGGAGCCTTACCATCCTGCCGGCTGGGGCTGTGGCAACGGGAACCACCGTGGGAAAAAGCACACGGCACGCAGGAGAATGGAGGGGGGTTTGGAGAGGGGTTCGGGGTGGAAGCCACGCCAGCCAAACCTTCCCTGTTCCCTGGGGGTGGCTGGCCTCGGTTGAAAATGCCCTCGGAGAAAACGGGCCTGAAGAGGGCAAGGTTGGGAGGGGGTGGTGGAACCATGCTGGCAAAAGCTGAGTTGGAGAGGTTGGATTTGTCACCTAACCCAGTTACCATCATCCTGATTTTTCGTTTGAATGTGGCCAAAAGTGTCTATTTCCCATTCTTGCCCCTTAATTTGAGTTTATTCTTCTCCTTCTTTTCTTTATTTCATGTATTTCCCTCTTTTCTCTCAGAAGACTGATTTTTGGAGGTGACGGGGAGTCCCCAGAGCCAACTGCAGCCAACCTGGAAGCGGACCAGGAGATGCGAGATGGGCAAACACCTCCTTGGATGATGTGTGGAACCTGGGGGTGGTTTCCATGGCAGCCCCTTGCCCCAGAACATGTGTTTATGATCCTTCTGTGTATTGTATTTTGGCATAAAAGCTCCTCTGCGCCAGCAAGGCTGGAAGGGCAGCTCGAAGGCCCCCAGGGGGGTTTACAGCCCTCCTTGGCATAAGAATGGCCACGAGGAGCCAAACCAGCACCCCAAGGGCTGCCGCACGCTGCCTTTCATGGCAGGCATAAATCTGTCCAGGCAGTGCCACGGTTAAAGAGCCCTCCCGACACGGCTCTCAGCTGGCCGGCACGCTTTAAACCCACTTTTCCTAAAGCCTTACTCAAGTGCCTCAGGTTGGGCTTCCCCCTGGTCCTGTATTATGTACGGATTTGGCCCACGTAGCCCCAGTTCCCATTCCCCATGGGCAAAAAAGGATCTCAATTATCTATTATACAGCCAATCCCCTGACATAAGCAGAAATCCCAGCGGGATCTTATTTGCGACCTGATGTAGGTTGTTGTCTCAGTAAAAAGTACCTTGTGTTTTAAAGTCCGAGACAAACCCTTTTGCTCTGAAAAGCTGAAAATGTAAGGATATCAAGATGAAAGGATTTAAAAATATAAGGATATCCTGCCTTCTCCCTACGATTCTGCAACAGCTGTGCAGGTCCAGCAAAATTCTGGCAGCCTGCTCATCCCCGTGACTTCTCGTGCTGAAGTGAGATTAAGGAGAGGCAGAACTCCTGCCAGATTTAAAATCAAGCCTCTAAAAAAAAATAATAATCTTTGGAGGGTCACTTTGCAGCGGCCAGGAGGGAACAGGGATGGTGCTGGGGCGGCTGTGACACACAGCCGTCCCCTCTCCCTCGCCTCCCCTCCTCCTCCTTTTATTAAGAAGCAGAGAGACCGGCCCAAAGCTGATGGCATATTTACCTTCATGAGTTTAAAAAAAAAGTTAATTACCGCTCGGAGCAAGTTGGTCGGGCTGTCCTGAGCTGTCTTTTATTAGTAGTCGCCTTCATTAATTTCCCTCGCTGGATTTGCTGCTAATAGCTGCCTGGTCCTGGGCAGCACAAAGCAGCATCTGTGCCATTGAGCAGAAAAGCGGGAGTCAGGCAAAGGGGGGCACTGGGCGCGGGGGGCGACGCCGTTTGCAAATCAACCTCTATTAACGTGATGTCCTGCTCGGAGGGGACGGCAGCCCCGGTAGCCGGCACGACAGTTTGGGCTGTTACCGAGGGAGGAAAGGCACCTGCTGCCTGCCGGGGGGATCCTGCCCTCGTCCCGCTCCCTGGGCGCTGGCTGTGCCACCGGGGAACCCCCGGCATGCTGGACCTGCCTCTGCGGAGCTGTGCACCCTGCTCGGTGCTGCCCATGCTCCGCTCCCGCGTTAAACAAACTGCTCATAACTTTGATGGAAGATACACTCTGTGCCTCACGAACAGCTTGGCAGGGAAGTTTGGGATTAGGGAATGGGATTAGGTTCTGTTGGGAGGGGGCAGCGGGCAGGCACAGCGGGCTCACACGAGCTGGGGCAGCGGGCGGCTGTGGAGGCCAGCAGCCCCATCTGCTCCCGCTCAGCCAGGGGAGAGGGGAGATGATTTCATCCAAGTGGAAGAAAGGAGGGTGGCGTGTGTCACTCCCGGGAGAGAGGGGTGAGAGCAGCAGGCTGCCGCAGGCTTCCCCGCAGAGCTGGGGGAGGCACCTGTGTGCCGCGGCTTCCCTCAAGGCAGCAGGTGACAGCAGCAGGTACCAACACCTCGCTGCAAATACCCCGGCTCTGGTTAGTGGGAAGGAGACGCCGAGGAAGCTGCTGCTGCTGTGTTCTTCCAAGCAGAACAGATTGGGCGGCACGGGCTGCGGTTCTGCGCTTGCTGATGTGAGGCTTTCCCCTCGTTCCCCATGAATAGCTGTGTCTGGGGAAGGAGCTGTGCCGAAATCCAGCAGCTGGGCTCTGGGGGCAGCTGATGCCGTGTTTAGGGCAGCGGGGCCGGCTGCCTCGCGTGCAGGGGCTGCCTCACAGCTGGAGGGGTCACCCCATGCCCGCTCTCTGCCAGCCCGAACGGCCCGGGATGCTGCGGCTCCGAGGGAGAGGGGGGAGGCAAGCTTGGCTCAGCCCTGTATTGTTGGGATAACTGAGAGGCTCCCTTCCCACTGCATCTTTTCTAAGAGAAGTGCCTGAAGTGCTCCACAGAGTCATTAGTTATTGGCAAACGAGTGAGGAAACCATTCTACCTGTTAGCAGGCTTTGGTTGCATCAGCTTGTTCCCTGGATATCAGATTTACTGAATTGGATGCGCAAGCACGATGCACAGCCAACAAGAATCTGCCTTTCACCTGGACACCTGCAAAAAGGGAAGGAGGAAAAATCTCATTAAGCAAATACCCTCCCTAAAGGACAGGAAAGTGTGTCACCACTGTCACAAGCAGGCCGGTTTCGTGCCTGCTGCTTTACTTGTAAGCACTTACACAAGTCCTTACACTCAAGTCCTGGAGTTTAGGTGAGAGGAAAAAACGTTTCGTGTTTCCTGAAGCGTGGTGTCCCAACAGTTTGTATTTCACTGTCCCAGAACGGCACAGCTCCACTCGTTTTGTAGAGCCTGGCCCTCAATGGTTACACCGAGTACTTAGGTTGGAATTTGGAGAGTACTACATTTAATCAAGCCCAAAAAGCATCTCGGTAGTAAGTTACTTAATACAAACCACCTGATCTCCAATAAAATATTCCAATTTCTAATTAAAAAAGGAAAAAGTATTCCTGATGACTCAGTTAGTTCAAATTACTTTATTCTGAAACCAGAGGAAAAAACAGCAAATTTTTTTTGTCAGTAGCTCTAAGATGAAATTTACAGCCAAAATATTAAATTCTCCATCCTCAGAGTCAACTATTTATTTATTCAATAATCCCCTATTTGTAGCACAAATAGGAACCAATAACTTAAACTCTGTGTTTGGAGCCATGTTCATGAAGAACCCCAGTTCTTCAGGTGGTGAGGTTGTAAATCCATGATTTCCAGTATCCAAGCCCCGGATGAAGACAGAATGCCTGATACATCTGAAATTGTGCCCAATCCTGTAAAGAGTAAGACCAGTAGAATATGATTCCATGTCTATTTTAAAAGGGAACTGAACAAGCTGATCATGGACCCTAACTTTTACCCGTGAGTAGCTGTAACTTTGGCTGAGGTGGCAAAATGTCTCCTAAAACCAACAAAAGAACTAAGCTGCTAGGTGGAAATATTACAAAGAAAGCAAAATATTAAAATTCCATAGGGATGGATATATTCAGAAGCATGCCAAAATAAATTTTCTTTGTCTTCCTTTGAGCACGAAGGAGTGGAAAACGCGTGACTGGTCAGGGCTCCCAAAACTACGTGTGCTGTCTGCTGGCAGCGCATTAGGACACTTTGTTGTGCAGAGATTGTCCGAGCGGTTTTGTTTTGGTTTTAATTGTCCCTATAGAGCAGGGAAAGCTTCTGCAGAGAGGCTTTAACACAGCATCTCTGCCACCCATTAATTCCCGGGATCTTGCTAACTAGCTTTGTTTGCCCTCCGGAGCCCGGCTACGCTGGCAGGCCGGAGCACGAAGCTATGCGGGCGCGGCGTTTGTCACTTCGTTAAAGCCAGCATTTCCCCACTGCCGAGCGAGGACAAGGCCGGCCTTTATTGGCTGCACAACAAGATAACGGGCTTAATCTTCCCGGTAACACGTGAGTTTCCATGTATCACTTTAATCTGCGAGACACGGGGGCCGAGTGTCCCGTCACATGCCGATTTCACTGCCGTGTCAGCCGGCGACTGCCCAGCTCAATGATGGATTGTTCGCTGGCTCTTAACAACAGGCAAGATGGTGAATGCCCCGGGGTGACAGACAGTGTGCAATGGGAACGGCCGCAAATCTGATGGCCCGGTTCAAGTTCACCTGACAAAGCTGGAGCAGTCTGCAAGCAGCGCTCGGGAAAGGATTATTCACACTGGCATTATATTTTGAATGCATTTTTCTCCCCGCGCAGCTGCGCAGCTCCCCAAGACTGAAGGTTTATGCACCATAATAAAGAGATTTGACTTTTTTTTTTTTTCCTCTTCCTTCTCCCTCTTTACACCTAGTTCTAATCAGCTGGCCCAGGGATAGGGCATCTTTCCAAACAACTCGGCACAAACATCACCTAGAAAACAATAGCATTGCTAAAACATGAGGACAAAAGCCTAAAAATCTCTGCTGGCTGCAGAAACAAAAGGGGATGGTTTTGTTAAAGTCTGTTAGGGACCCATCTTTTTGTGGAACTTTGATGCTGTGCTCCCTTTCTCATGGAGAAAATCTCCCCAAAGAAATGATCCCAGCACTCAGGCGCAGCGGGACGTCAGGGATTTCGGGGGGGAAGAGGAGAATGGGAAATGAAGGCAGCTTTTCACTGCCTCGTTGGACAACCTGCTCCCAACGATGTGTAGGGTAAAACAGTGTCCAGCTCACGGGTCATTCTGTGGACTGACCTGTGCCAGTCTAGGCCAGCAGCTCCGCCGAGGGCCTTGTCAAGGACAAGCGGCTACAGATCTCATTGCACTCCACGTGTTGATCATTAAAAAAGTAGTAAATTCCTTTCTTCCCAAAGTTGGAGCGTGAGACTTCTCTGCTATTGAGGGAATGAATCTGGGGGTCTGTGAGGTAGATGAGGCCTTTCCCGTTACCTGTCACCCAGCCTGTGGAAGAAACGGTACATCTTGATATCTTGTTTATCTTGATAAACACCACAGCCTTTTTATTATCGTGCTCAGGACTCTGCCTGGCACGGCCCTTGCTCTGTTCATGTCACCTCAGTGATTCCCAGTTTCTACCTATGGCAACAAAAGCAGACCCTAAGAGACACATAATGAATTTTAACCAAATGAATACCCCAAAGACACCTGTGGGCCAGAAGCTGAGTGTGAAAGGCATAAACATCACTGTCATACACACCTTGAAGGTCGACAACCACGTCAGTCCCGTTGGAGAACTCGTAGCAGAAATGGCCGTAAGCCAGGCCGTACTCCGTGGCTTTGTACTCATTTTTTACCACCTTGGTGTTGTTGGACAGCTTCACAAACTCCCCGAGGATGTAGGGCTCCACACTCACACACCCTTTTATAGTTCTGTCTTCCAGCATCTGAAAGGAGACAGCCTCACTGCTGCTGTAATTGACCCAAGACACCCTTCCTCGTCAGGTCCTCGGGATTGCTTACCAGACAGTTCTTACCAGCAGTACTGCAGAGGGGATATAAAAGATTTGGGTAGGGACCTTCTGCTCATACAGCCTCTTGTTGAACTCTGTCACATAGTACTGGGCGGTCATTTGTCGCTCCACGTCACTGAAATGATGGAGGAGTCCTTTTTCCTCTTTATATTCCTTCCCAACATACCTGAACAAAAGGAGAAGAGTCTGGAGTGGTGTTTGTTTCTGGGTGCTGTGATACAGAAACATCACTGCAAAGCAGAACTTGTCAGAAGCAAGTCCACCGGGGGGTGATGCATTTAAACTGGCTGCGATTAAAACTGGGTGGAATTCTTTCTTTCCCGTCTCACAGAGGTGAAAAATTATCCATCAAATCCTGGGATGGGGGTTTCATAACACTGTAGTGTTGAAACTCAACTCTTCTTAACTCTGAAGGGAGACCTGACTCAGAGGTATTAAAATATTGTTCTCCATCCATAATAATTCATAAGCTACTTCTAGTTATGATCTGAACTCTGCCATTAGCTGTTTGAAGACAACAGTAAAGCAGCTTTTCCTTCCTAGAAATTAAAAGGTAGAGTTACATGGAGTGGTGAGAAAGATTGCCAAAATGTCCAAGACATTTGGGAAAGCCGTAAAATATTTCTTGCTACAGCAAGTCTTACCAGGCAGCTTTTATCCATATTTACAAATAAGCAGCATTGACAAGCACTTTGTTTCAGAAATCTGTTGGGTCCATACCTTCCCAGGCTTTCTTCTTGGTGCAGGAAGTGTATCCAAAAGGCATTTCTCTGCTTGCCTTCCTTGGTTACGTTCAGGTAGTCCCCGATGAACACAGCTGTCTCCTGGCCTGTCCACAGCCCAGATTTCTTGGAGTATTTCAGAAGAAGAGCAGCTACAAAAAAGAAAACACCACAGATAAAAAGGGAGAAATCCACAAGATTGCTCTAAGCCTGTGCTGAGGACTGGCTGTTATTTATGATTAACTTAATGATCATTATCTTAACAGTTTTCAGGGATGGCATGTGGCATTTAAACTCAAGTAATGGGGTAAAATGCAATAAAAAATTAAATCCCGACTAAAATATTGTGTTAAAAAGCCTGAGTCAAGCTTGTTCTCTGTGGAGACACAGGTTGCTGGGCGGGAACTCACAGTACACTTTGTGAAGCTCTTTGCTCCTAAAAATCCCAGTAGGCATCAGTCTCTGGACAAGCCAATTATGCTCCACCCCTGCCAGAAGCTGCCTGTAATCATCATCCCTCAGAACCCGAGCGTCCAGGATCTCTTCCTTCACTCTCCCAGGTGAGAAGGCAAAGCCACTTCCCCTTGGGACTGAACCTTCAGGGGAGCTCGTGGGCACCGGTGCTGATTTGATCCATGAACTCAGAGAGGAACTGGATTGTCCCTTGCTGCTGACCACATCCTGAGACGTCTCTTCACCTTCCTCTGTAGTGGCACAGTCAAAGTGTTTGGTTGTGGATATCTTTCCCAGGGAGGGCAAAGCTGTTGGCACACTGGGAGCTGCTTCATGCTTTGGAGCCAGTGCTGTAGGATAATGGTTTGCTAAGTCTCCCATGCTGATGAGCTCAAATTCAGTGTCATCTATTGTTTCTGCCTGGGTGTCAACTTGAGGCACCTGGAGAGATCTGTTCCCCAGCAGGGCAGATTTCCTCACCCAGCCACGCACAGAGGAGTCACTGCCCGTTTTCGGCCCGATGTTTGTTGATGGTACAGAAGTGCCCCTGTTTTGGGGGGGCTGTGCCTCAAACGAGGGATCCTCGGTGCTATCTGCAGGTTCTCCCGGGCGGAGCCACTCAGAGCGACCAACGCTTCCTTCCCTGCTGCTGTCCTTGGTCCTGCAGCTCAGCTCCGCACAGGAAAAGGACTTCTCCTTCTCCTCCTCCTCCTCCTCCTCCTCCTCCTCCTCCTGCCGCGTAGGAGCAGAGAAAGAGATGGAGAGGGAAGGCAACTCATTGCTCGAGCCCTTTGCTTTCTCTTTTGAGGAGCTCCTTCCATGGTGCCTTCCCTCACGCAGCTCTTCTCTGCAGAGAGGCTCCTTCTCCACCATCCTCCGTACTCGAGGGGCACACCCCTCTAAGGAATGCTGAGGAGACCCCCCAGAGCCATGGAAGGGCTCCCGAGGAGCAGGATGCCAGGCTCTGGGAGGCAAAGAGCACAAGGGCGCGTCCTGGACGCTTCCGTCGGCTTCTGTGGTGCAGCACTGCTCCTCCACTGAGCCCTTCTCCCCTTGCTGCCCGTCCCTGAGAGACTCTCTGCTGCTATTACAACTCAGCTCCTCCCAGCTGGAAGAGCAACTGCATTTGGACAGCTTGCACCAAGAGTTCTCAGAAGTAGTGCTTTGGCTCCTGTCTTTCCCTCTGCTGAAAACATCTTTTTTGCTGTTTATTTTAATTTCTAATGGCTTGATCTCTTCTTCAAAGGAAATTTTCATCACACCAGAGCCAATGTCTTGATTTCTTCGGCCACTGAGTCCCTCTGAGCTGCTTCCTGCTGTTGGTGAGTCCAGGATTTTCACAGGACCACTCCTCTGGTGAACTTTGTCTTCAGCAGTACACACAGTGTCCATGGTTTTGGTCTCTGTTCTTAAGGTTGTGATACAAGCTCCCACCTGGATTTCTCCCGGTGTGGTTTTATGAATCCTGCAAGTTTTTTCAAACACTTGGCACACTGACAGGTGGTGCTGGGAATGCTTGGCAAGGATTTTCTCAAAGCTGGTTTCCCCGTGCAGGACAGGTTTCTGTACCGAGCCTTTGTAACTGTCTGGGACATAAGACCTGGCATCAGAATTTGGGAAGCCTCCCACCCGCAGGCGCTTCTTCACAGCTGTGATCAGAGACATGATCTCTTTGGCAAGCATCCCCTTATCTTCCTCCTCTGGGAACGAGGTGCTGTAGGAGTGCAGCTTTCCCAGGGCTTCCCTGCACAGCTGGGTGGCCTCACGGAGCTCCTGGCTCTCCCCGTCGAGCCATCGGTGCACGGTGGCAAGGCAGAAGGCAGCTTTGATGAAACTGTGCAGCTCCTGCCTGCTGGTGATGGCACTCTGCTCCTCCTTGGTGAGGAGCCCGACCTCAAAGGATTCTTTGGCTTCAGACAAGTAGAACTCTCTCTTTTCCAGGGGACAGTCCTTGGAGTGACTGTAGGACAGCAGACACATCCCACGGATGTTCTGGGAGGGGATCAGAGAGGAATGAGGGAATTAAAACCACATTTCTTTCCCTTACACAACTGGAAGAAAAGCTGGGCTCTGACCACCTGCTGCTCTATTTCCTGGAGGAAATAAACTTCCTCTTTTTTTCTCCCTTTGAAATACAGCTGTGGTTCTAGGAGAAGCAGCACTCCTAGAGCTTGAAAGCCCATCCTCACTCTGTGGATAGCTTTCCTGCAACGTATACCCCATATAACCAACCCAACCCTCAACACAGACACCCTGTGTGATGCACTGCTTGAGAGCCACGTCAGAGCCATATTTAGCAGCCTGGGCTCTTCCCCTGCAAAAATCCCACTTCCAGAGGGAGGAGTAACACTCACCACAGCTGTGAGGACAAACAGGGGGGTGTACTGGCTGTAGGCAGCTGCCAGCTTGCAGGCCTCGGCCGCCGATAACAAGCGATGGCTGAACTCTTGCAGCAGGCTCTGATAAAAAAAAAAAAAAAAGAAACATGAGGAAAAAACCTCAACTCAATGACTTTATTTCCAAATATATGGGGCCTGGTAGGCAGGGACAATTGTATCTAAAACAAGAGCCTGGTCTGTTTCTGCAGGACCCTTTTTGCTAAGGTTTACCATGGATATGTCACTTTCGACTCGATAAATATTCTAAATATATGCACTCTATAAAATATTCTCAATATGTTCTTTCTCCTGAAACCAGGCATTCTCCTGTCTAGGTGCTACTGAGCTTTTTCACTGGGAGCAATGGAAGTTTCTTCAGCCCTCTCAGCACGGGAGAGGAAATGTGTGGGTGAATTTGAGACCACCTGAAGAACCCACACACACAAACTCCAAACCAAGTCTCACCAGGTCAATGTCAGCACTGGTTTTGAAGCGTGTATAATCCTGCTCATTCATGGAAGCAAAGATGTCTGCCATAATACCCAAGGATGTGGCAATTCCCTGAAAGAGAAATTTAAAATTTTCATAGTGGGTTTTTTCCCCTGTACTTTGAATTTTACTGCTTCACTGTGTGGAACATGCCAGAAAAACAAGCAAAGAAACACGCAAACAAGATCCAAAGAGAAGTGTCGCTGTAGAGCAGGACGGGAACAAAAATTACTCCAAATCAAAGGCAAAGAGAATGAACTCCGATTTATTTCAAATGTGCCGCTCTATTTATAGAGAACATTGTGTGGACTAATTTCATTGGTCTTAGACTAAAACACCTCACACCATTGGTGTGCAGTGAATGACGCACGGTGGCAGAACATATCTATAAACAATGTGAACAACAAGATAGATTAGAGAATTATTTACATTCTTTCCCAACTGTCTCCCAGGCTCTCGCCTGCTTAGAAAACATTCTCTTTTTCTCTCTGACTGAAGTGAGAATATCCACAGAGAAGCATGGCTAAGAAGTCCAGAGATGTCACCTTGGTATGGTCTTATTAATTTCACTTGCAGGAAGTGCAGTAATCTGGAAGACCTGATGCCACCTAAGGGTCTGCTTGGCCAAATAATTAAGAAACCCAGGTAGGCTTTCACAAAATTCACTGCAGAATCCCCTGCTGCCGCTGAAATGGAGAACACAGAAAAGTTCTGAGCTTGAGGTCAAGCTTTAAGACATGGCAGACAAGAGGTGACAAGGTCTGGGTTTGTAGGATATCTTGTGCTGGGGTCCAATTACAAACCCTCTCCAAGCATCACCCCAGGACTCGCCAGGCTTTGGCTCACATTCCTGTTTAGCTACGGACACATGCTGCAACTGCTGCTTCATCTCCAGTGGGAGGATTAGTGCTGCCCAGCCTCACAAAGGTGTCAAGGACAGGCAGGGTGGCTGTGTGAGGTGTTCAGGTCCTGCAGGGCCTGGGGGAATCCATCACCCGCCACAGACGTGCTTGGGGGAAAAAAAAATTAGCTCTAATGCTAAGAAATAGCTAAAATCTGTGGCTGCTCTCTGGAATTAATCTGTCCTTGCTGGAGGCACCAGAGGCATCCTCACGGATGGTTTCACTTCAGATGGTTCTGCTTAATGAGGAGTATTGCTTTCATCCCCCTGCAGGAAAAAGAAGTGTGGGCAAGGCGGTGCATGCACGTGGAAACAACGTGGAATACAGACTCTGTGCTGCCTGTTAACCTTGGCTGGGGTGCGTCACCAAAGCACTGCTGCTGAAGGAAACAAGAGCCAAGCCGGAGTGGTTACTGGGTTGGCAGGCAGATGCAGAGGGAAGAGGAAATGCCACCTTTTTATCTGGCTGAGGAAGTTGGAAGTATCCCACGAGTGAAGCCCAGATCAACTCTGCTGCCTCATACCACATCCCTGAAATAAACCAGAAAACAGGCACTTAGCAGGGGACTGACAAGGATGCCCTTCCATAGCTTATTTTACACCTTGGGTCCTCAAAACAGGATAAAACTGTGCCATGGCATGTTTTGCTTCAGTGACTCTGACCATTTATGAGTTTCTTTCAGCTTTTGGCCGTGCACGAACAGCCATTTTGTCCTCATAAAAGACTTCAGCTCCATAGCCATGGAAGATTTGGTGTCTCAAACCAAAAGCAAAAAATGAAGTCTGCTGCCTCAAGTGCTAAACCCTGAACACAAAAGCCCATCCTTATGAAAATCAGAGATTTTCCTGTCTTGAGAGAGGACATTGCTGCGATGTCCTTGTCATAAACTACCACTTGCCTTTGGGAATAGTGAATTTGTGACAAACATGGAGGGGCACAGGGAAAAAATGAACATTTCAGATTGTTCCTTGGCTTCAGGTGAGATTAGTAATAAAATGATAACTTCTGCCATATGTTTGCTTGGTACATGGCTCCAGGCTCTTGCTGCAAAGAGATGGGTGTGCAACCTCTCATCCTCTGTGCCTCTTTTATGGGTACAGGGCGTTCACCACAAGCCAAAATTCCAACATGTGCCCAGTGTAGCATTTTAAAGGGGGAAAAAACAAACAAACGGGGGAAACCTTGAGTGGAAGCTTTTAGAAGAGAGCCTTACCAAGCTTTTGCAGGATCTGTCCCCTGATTTGTAGGCAGACTGCCTGAACGAGAATCCGATCGCTCTCCTCGGCGTATCGCCAGGTTCCTGCAGGAGGAGTGGGAAAACTTGGCATAGAATGAAAAATATTCCTGTCATTCTCAGCCTCCAAGGGTTACCTGAATCCCAGCAAGCTGCCAGGATTCTCCTCCTTGCATGGAGGCCCTTTCCATATGAGAATCTCAGCTCGCCAGGGAAAACAGACCAACAGAACCCTGAAAACTGCCTCAGTTTTCACAGTCGTACAGCAACCTGAATATACCCACTAAGGAAACCCTGAAGAAAGGAAAATTAAACATAAAGTATTTATTTAGTCTGTGAGATCGGTGGGAATTTAGTCTGTAAGATTAGGCTGAACATTACTCCAACAATCTGGATTTTTGAGGGGATAGAGTTGCCTGAGTTTCCTACATCACTCAGTTGCTTGAAAATGCTCCACAGGTTAAACTTCTCCATTCAGAATATTTTCCCACCCAAGTGAAGGTATATACAAGGATGAATGACAGAAATTTCAAAAATTAAGTAATGTTCCCACATTTGAGGAAGGAATGGTGAAGGAAAGAGAAGTGTGATGTAAGGAGTCATTACTGGGGTTGGTTTGGCTTATTCAAGGCTAGTGTAACTGCTAACATTTGGATCAGAAATCACACCAAAACTGCAAGTATGAAACTGGAAAACAAATTTACACATACCCGTTGCTCCGTTGTCATTAATCAGGCTGCTTAGGATATATTCAGCTTTTAAAAGTTTACCTGATTGAAAATTAAAGGAAAAAAAAAAAGATAGAAGATGAACATTAAAATGTATTGTGGCATGAGGTGAATAAAAATACTCATCAGGTATCACCTGTACATAGAACTGCTGTTGTCCATAGCCAGAAATGCAGGTGCCCCACCTTCTGTAACATGTGGCTGCAGAGTAATGTGAAATTTGGAATGTATCTTTTTTATTTTACACATTATACATTCCTGGAAGATTGTTGGGATTCCCAGCTTTTATTTTTTATTCCCCCCCCCCCCCCCCCCAGAAGAAAGTAGTCTAGCCTGCTTCCTTCAGCAGCAATGCTGCTGGATTCTGTCCCAAGGAAACGTGGGCTTTTGGAAACCTATTTAGGTCTCTGCATGGAAAGCACAGCCAGAAGAAGATGTGTTAAAAATCCTTCAGGTGTTCTCCGTGTTACAGGAATGATGGAATTGTACTTTTTTTTATCCTGGAGGAGTTGTAACCTGCATTGTTGGCATAGTCAAGTGGCCCCGCTGAAAAATAAAAAGCAGCTGGGACAGTGTAGAGAAAATGACAGGATTCTAATTTCCTTTTCTCAAGGCCCTTGGTCAGGAGTACAGCAATTCAGATATTCCCGTTTGAAACCAGCAGGGAAGATTTGTTAAGGGACAAAAGCTCCAATTAGTATTTCCCACACCCTTTCACCACTTTCTCTCCCGCTTTTGGCTCCGAAACCCTTTACACCGGCCCCTTTGTGCTACTGAGAGGAGCCGGGCCGGGCTCAAGGGGGCCGGGAGCGGGAAGCGCGCTCGGAGAGGTGGCACCGCGAGCGTGTCACTCGCCGCGAGGGGACCGAGTGTCCCCTCCCGAGTCAAGTGGCTGCTGATGGGGCTGAGGAGAGCGCTACCTGCGTTGACGGCGAGACGAGCCCGGCGGATGAGCAGCTGCGGGCTGATGGGAGCGCCGGGATGCAGCCTGTGCAGCCCCTTGGCCACCCGCAGGAGCCCGCAGGAGGCGTCGAGCCAGTACAGGAAGCGGTCCAGCAGGAACACCACGGCCGTGGCCGTGCCGCAGTCCCTGACCAGGATGGAGGCCTTCAGATAAGCCTGGGGAAGAACAAAAACAAACAAACAAAAAATAAAACCAACACAGGCAGCCTCAGGAGCGCTGGAAAACGTTTAGCTTCAGCAACGCCGTTCCTCACCCTCCTGTTGTCATGTTTAGGATAGGGAGGTGCCAGCTGTTTATTTTGTTTGAGTTGTAGATATAATTCTGGGTGGTTTTTTTTTTTTTTAATTGTCTGATATTTGGAACTGCAGAATTTGGTGGTCTGCTAATGAATTTAAGTCATGCCCAGCAGCAATTAGGTGAAAAGGTGGGGGGTGAGACTGGGAAGGCTGGAAGTGGTCACTGTAGCCATTGTCCAGTTTGGAGCTCAGGCCACCCACTCCTCTGCACACCACAAACAGGTAAACAGGCCGGGAATCCAACGTTTTTCCCCTGCAGGCCATCCTTGATGACTACTAAGTAAGTGCCTGTGAACTCTCCTGGATGTCCACAGCAGTGGGGCCATGGCACCCACATGGGGAATTGTCAGAATTCCTGAGATCCTTGCTGTTAGCAGGACAGGAGGCCAGCAAAGACAGCTATGGGAGACACACAGCCTCATCACAGGTGCAGAAGTCCCACATGGACCCAGGGACATTTGCCAAAAGCCTGTCACTTCCCATGCTGGGCATGGCCTGGTATGGGTATGGCACTTCAGCAAGGCAGATTTGTACAATTTTTTTTTTTTTTTCCTCAGCCCGAGTTGGATTTTCTAAGAGGATGGCACTTGAAAAGGATTCCTGAAGCTCCGGGGCAGGCACAACTCCGCCTGTGCCGGCCAACAATGGAGGAATCCCCCTCTCCAAGCACCTGTAAACTGACACTGCAAACCAGCCATTCCAAATGCTCATCAACAGGCAATATATTTAAGCACAGAGCATCGCCTAATCTATTTTTTTCCTCCCCTTCTTCCTTTAATAGATCGGAGCACAAAAGCCTGAGAGAGGGTGACCTACCAAACAAAAGGGCCTTTGAGTTCCTAGGAAAAGTAGACTTGGAGGAGGATGGAAGGAATCCAAGTGGCCCTATTATTTCCACTTGCACTAATTAGACATTTTTCTGTCAGCTATTGAGCACTGCTGAGAGGCCAAACTCACTGAATTCATTTCTAAAGTGTTTACAGAAGTTTGCATCTGTTTGTGTCTCTTCAGGAGGAAAATAAGCACTTCAATAGCATTGTGGAAAATCTAAACGAAGCATCCTATTCTGAAGGGCTTGGCAGTCTTGCAGCTGCATAATTTAACTCCCCGCTCAATGCCGAAACCTCTTGTGTCCCTCTCCAAACCCAAATGGACACAAAATGTAGAAAAGTCAAGCCAGGGGGAGAAACGGGGCTATTTTTTTTTTTTTTTGGAGGCATGCTGTGTGGCACACAGCGGCACGGTTCCGTGTCAGCCTTCGCAGCGAAGTCCCCTCCCCGTCCCGAGCGGGACACCGAGAAATGAATGCCCGCTCCTTTCATTCCTTGCCAGCTCGTGTGGCTGGAGAATTCCTCAGCACCTCCGGCGAGCGCAGCGGTGCCCAGGGAGCCTTCCCAGAACCCCGCTCCGAGATGAACCGGGGCAGCGACTCCCAGGGGCAGGGAAAGCCCTCTGGCTGCCAGGACGCCTCAGCCTGCTCCATCCCAACCAGAAACTGGCAGATTTACTCACTTTCTCTGTCGCTTTAGGCGCATCCAGAGAGAGAGAGAGGGAGGGAGAGAGAGGAAAAGAGCGAGGTACGCGCGCACTTTGTTTTCACATCTGTGCCCGCGACGTGAAATGGATCTGCCTAATTGAGTTTATGACACAAAAGGAACCTCGCCGCGGCTGGGAAGTGGAATCAGGTGGTGGGGGAATTAAATTTGCTCCAGATTTCTATACACGGGCCATTGGGGGAAATGCAAAGCAGCCTTTAGTTGAGGGGGTTTCGCCTTAATGGCGCTGAGTGGGAGGGTGTGCGGTTCGCATGGCTCCCTGCATTAGCGGGCTCAGCTCCTCCTGAAGTTTGGGTCCCAGCTTTGGGTTCAAAGCCACGACGCCTCCTCTGCATTGACAATGGGGGCCGCTCCCAAGAGAGGGGAGAAGCTCAGAACCGGGGCCATCTGGCACTAGGACGGGCAGGAAAGCGTCAAAGGGAAATTATTGGTGCATAGTAAATGAGGATGAGGAGGAGGGGAAGGAAATAGGGGAAAATCTTTATGCGGCAGCTGATGTAAGAGGAATTACAAGCCCAAATAAATGAAATATTGATTTAATCCACTCTCTCGGCCCTCTTTATAAAGCCAAGATCCCAGAGGCAAGCCCTCCTCCATAGCCTGCGGGCTCAGGAGGATCCCCTTTGGAAAAACGCCTCTACAAACAGCGTGATTAAAAGCAGAGGAAAGAAAAATTTCATTTTCAGCGTCCCCACAGTTTTGTGGACTCCTGTGTTTGCTGATATCCACTCATCTCAGACTGGTTCAGTCCTAATTGCATTTGTGACTGCAGCCGACCTTTAAAACCTTTTTGAAAAGCCACAAAACGAAGAGCGGCCAGCAAAGAATTTCTAAAGCCGTGCACAAGGCAGGAGTGTTGGAGGCACACACGTACTTCCAGGTGCTTCAGTCCTCTCCCAGGAGCTGCTCCTAGTTAGCACTCCACTGAACCCTAACAAAGTGCCCGGTTTTCCTTCCCCCTGTCAGATTAAACACAGAGCCACGGCGCCGATGGATGGGGCTGGAGCCTTTCCCCCTCTTACCCCACCAGCCGCCAGCAAAGCCCGTCCTTCCCAGAGACCAAAGCTGTCACCGAGTGGGACTTCTCTATCAATCCCTGCCTTTCAGCTGGCAATCAGAGCCCACTCCACAGCCAGCAGGGAATTAAGCCTCCCACCACCCCGGGACGGGCAGAAGGAAGCATGTCTGGAGGTACAGGCTGACACACGGGACAGTCACGCGGTGAATTGCTGCAGACCGAGGAACAGGCAGCTCCTGGACACTTCCCTCTTGGCTCAGAGCAGACGAGAATTCTCCCTGTTAATTATCTCAAGTTATTCATCCTGCAGGCATCGGAGAGTTGGGAATTCAAAGGCAGCAGCGTTAGGTCCATTAGGGGCAGTTCAAAACACCACAGACTGGGGCAGCTTTTACAACCAACCTTATCTTGCTTCACCAAGTCCAAGACCGGGAATAACTCCTCATTCCCTCAAGAAAAAAGAACAGCAGCATTTTGTGATGAGGACATAAGGAGAACTCCTAAAATGTCCAGGGAGCTGCTTGAACCCCCCTTCCTGGGGGCCTCGTATCCAACAGGGCAGCAGGGATATGGGGGACCTGCATGGTCACATGCAGGGCTCCTGCTCTTGATTAGTACCAAAGATACAGAGGTGCCACAATCATTTTGTGGCCCTGGTTTGTTCTGGATCACTTATAAACTATTGTGGCACATTAAAAGGAGATATTTTAATACTTAAATATAGCAAAACCAGTGACAGAACCCCCCTGAAGGAGCAACTGCAAGACCATTATCAACATCTAAAAATATGAGAGACTCTTCCCTGAATCTCTGTCCTCAAAACATCAATCCACTTGAGAAAACACATTTAAAGTTGTAAATACTCTAAGAAGCCGCCTCTGGCAGGAGTAAATCCTACCCATGAGCAAAGTGAAGTGACAGCCCTACACAAATCCAGAATCCAGCTACCCTTTTAAAAAAAAAAAATTTTTTACGGTCCACATCAATTTAGCTGTAGTTTTCCAGAGGCAGCAGAAGGCAGAGTGCTCTGCAGCGCCAGGGCAGTCACCCTGGACAGCTGAAGCTCTCCTGCCTGCACCTCATCTCTGACACTTCTCACTTACAAAGCCCCCGGGAGGCTGGGGTGCCGCGATTCCCGATTCCCGGTTTGAATTCATCCCTCACATCACTCTCCGTTTCACTGGGATCACCCAAGAAGAGCTCTGAGGAGGCAGGTAGCAAAAGGTCAGCCTCAACAACCGAGATCCCAGGGCTACGATTTAGGGCTTTAATTCTCCTGTTACCACACCCACAGTTAGGAGGAGGAGAAAACGACATCCTCAGCCCCCGCTTTAGTTCTTTTTTGAAAGGCTCCCAGCTCCTAAGTGCCACACACACCCCTACAGTTAGGGCACAGTCCCTTGGAATGGCTTCTCTAATGTCAATCCATCAGCACCTAATTAGCCAAGGGCTGCAGGGCCTTATTTTCCACTCTTTTCAATATTCCCATTAAATCCCATGAGATCCCGTGCCAGCAGGGCCAGGGTCCGTGCTCCCCCATCCACAGCGGGGAGCATGGAGCCAGCCTGCACAGCTCCCTGCAGAAGGACCAGAGCAGCCCCACTCTTGAAGGCTTTTCCTTTTGTATTCCCACTGTACCCATCCCAGCAGATCCTGGTCCATGACTGAATGCAGGAATTACTCGTAGGTACGATAAAAACGAAGCAAAAAGTGAAGCCCCACATCATCACTATGGGTTTGCAAACGGGAGGGAAAAAAAAAAAAAGGAAAAAACCCTTAAAATATTAATGTAGCATGAAGCATCCCACAAGAGAACTATGTGTGTGCATAGAATCATCCTTCAACTGAAGCCACAGCAGGTTTTTTGGGATCAAAGCTTCCGTGGACATGGGCATGTTGCCCTCTATTGGCTGCTCACCGAGCATTAGGCTAATTCCATCTCTTGGGAACCTGCAGGAAGGGCACCCCGGCAGCCTCCCTTTGGGAGGTGCAGCCCCATTCCAAACCCCATGGCGCACGTGATATTTAGAGAGGAAAAATAATCCCTCCTTCTTTATCTCTGCCAGCAAGGACACTGTGACAATTCTGACTTTGCTTTGCCTTGTTAAAAAAAAAAATCCCTGTGTTCCCCAGTTTTGGCTTTGGATACAGATGCTGGCTATCACCCTTTGGGCCTTAATGCAGATTCCCACCACGGGGGCTGCAGGAAGGGCTTGGTTTGCTGGCTGAAACCTGTTAGGAAAACGTGGAAAACCTCAGCATGTTGAGCTTGTTGAACTGCAGTAGCCTTCGGGTGGTGAATCCCGGCAGGAAAAAGGAAAAAAAAAACCCTAAAACTCAAACCAAACCCTGCACCTTCTTTGGGATGCAGAGGGGCGCTGAGCATCCCCCAGCAAAGAGGAAGGAGAGCACTTGAAGAAGGTGGCTCTGCCTTCCTTGATGAGCCGGCAAGGCGGATCCCACTTTTTTTTAAGAACTCGAGAAGGCCGAGGCAAAGCCTTGAAGCCGCAGCCTAATCCTCTTACTCCCTGTGCCGGTCTCATGGAGCTTTTGAGCCCCCTCCCAGAGCGAGACATCCCCAGCGCCGGGAGAGAGCCCCGGTAGCCAGCGCTGCCTGCTGCAGCACCACCAGTGTGTTATGGTAATGAAGCGCCTTTCATTCACGGATCTCAAAGCGCTTCTTAAATGTAATGAATCACGGTTTATGAACTTATTCTAAGCATGGCAAATTAAAATAAACAGAGAGGGGAAAAAATTTAAAGGGTTTTTTCTTTTCTTTTTCCGAACAATAAATTGATAAAGGCTAATTTTTTTTTTCCTTTGGGGAATTAAATTATCCTTCTGTCCCTCATGCCAAAAAAAAAAAAAAAAGGAGAAGAAAAAAAAGTTGCTCAGACTTTTATCTTTCCTCATCACACTGTAATCACTTCTCTTCAGCCTCATTTCCCCCCCAGCTTTTTATTCAAAGAACTGAGGCAGCCTTTGCTCTGCCTTGAAATTTTATTTAAAATAAAAAAGAGGGGGGAGAAGGAATGGATGAAGGGGGAAAAAAATCCCTTTTCCTGACTAATACTAATAATACAGGTCAAAATGTCAGTCTATCTACAATTAAATGGAAAACAAAAAAGGTTTTCCCTTTTTCCCATGGTACAATGGCACTGGAATATAAATTACCGATGAAGATGAAATAATACTTCAAAGCACATGGGGAAAGGCAGCACAACGTTTACAAAGTATTTTCCACCGCAGGATGAAACATTGGAGACAACGGCAACCAATGGACTTCAGGGGGTGTGGGTGAATAGCCCAAAACTAGCACGGAGGAGGATTTGAGGTCCCTATAGTCTCTGACCCCACGATAGGCTTTGTTCAACAAGGGCAGCTGCAGTTATCAACAGATGTTTCAGCAATAAATAATTGGTATCATCCCAGAAAAGATCCATCTACCTGGGGAGAGGGCATAATGCCGCAAACACTGCCCCACTATTAGAGCCACATTAATCTCCCATCTAGCCAGGTCTCTCGGGGAGTTTGCTGCAGGTGTTTATCCCGGGAGGGAGCACACAAACGCTCCCGAGTTAGAGAGAGCTGAGCTGGGATTGTAAAGGAGGTCAACCTCCGCCATAAATTTCTGTCTGAGGCCACACACACCAAAGGGAGAGAGAAAACAAATACCCGAGAGCAGCCACTCCCCACCCTCCCCGGGGAAATCCAGGAGCTACGTGGGGACGCTGGGGCTGCCACTTCCCAGCCCTGCAGTTGGCTTTGCTGAGCTTCCCATTGCTCCACGCTGTTCAGAGCAATCAAAGCTGTTCCCAAAGAAAACCTGCTGGCCTCACTGAGGCAGGACTCTCCGGGACAGGTGGGATCTCCTGGCCACCTTGGAGTTAATAACAGGCAGGAATGGGATGGTGTTGGCTTCAGACATGTACCACGGGAACAAAAAAAAAACCCTCAAGATTCACAAACCCTATCTTTATTCCTGTTCTGGCAAAAGGATAGCCTTAGCCTGGATATTACATTTACTATGGAAAAAAGGTGTCCTCTATTTGCCACACGTCTGTCATGTCTCCAGGAAAATCAGAAAAGCAAAAAGCAATCCACATTTCTTGCCACTTTCTAATCTTTAAGCTCAAACTCATCTCCTTAAGGGATGGGATCCCTAAGGACCTCTGGGATTCTGCAACTCCTTACCACAGGAGAAATTTCTCAGAGGAGAAATCACATTGAATCCCTGCCTTTCCTGCCTAGGTTTTGGCCAGCTTTGGAGCTCAAAGGGATTCTGCCATGTAATTTTATTGGAAGACGAGCAGGTGAGGAACGGCACAAGCCCTGCTATAGCAAGTGATCCTCATGACCTACTTGCAGAGCAGAATTAAACAAAGCACAGCATTCTTGTCAAATTTGTGGGTTTTAAAAAAAAGCATTATGTGAACATTTGGCATTTTAGTGTTATTATAATGCCAGCTCTTCAGGAAAGAGGAAAGCATCACCTTAGCAGAGACAGAACCAGAAGTGCCCTATGAAACCCCCCGAGCACCAGGGCGGGACATTTTACACCCCAGCTGTGTTGAACTTCATACCAGCAAGTCAGGGAGCCTGGCGCTGATCATATCTTGCAGGTTTGTTTTGTCTTCTGGGCCCAGGTCTTGTTTGTACTGCCACCTCTCCGGCACAAAGGGCCACTTCATTTCCTTCGCCTCCTCCAGAAGGCTCCTCAGCTCCTCAGGAAGCAGAGCTGAAAGGGTCAAAGAGCAGGTGAGGGTATTGCAGCAGTTCAGCCCCAGCACTCGCCACGCCAATCCCTCAAAAAGGCTTCTCCCAGTTGCTCCCAAGGCTCTTAGCCTGGTGGGGAGGGCAGGGGAGCTGGCCTGCCATCCGTTCCTCTTGGCTGCACTGCCCTCCAGGTAAATGGGAGCCTCCAGCCATTAAAAAGGCTTTTAGCAGGAAGTCGTGCTGGTGGCTGCCTGGGCATGAAGAGCTGTTCCAAAAGAGGCAGGAGGGAACCTGTTCCCCTGTGTCCCCCCTGTCTGTCCCCCTTGCTCAGTGACAGTGGCAGAGCCACCCTGCAAAGCCACTTCCAAACCCAGAGATAAACCTGAACCGTAGATGGCAACCAGACAGAAATCGAAAGGGTTATAACGGATATTAAGCACAAGCTCATGGGCAGCTTGTCCCTCCCTGCTCCCTCTCCATACTGGTCCTAAGCCACTCCATCAGCTTTGGGTGGATCTCCAACCTGATCCAAATAAGGATGCAACTGCTAGGATCACAGAGCCAGAGATTTGGGCTTGGATCTGTCCCCTCCTTTCAGCCACAGCACACATTTCATCTTCCTTGCAGCAGGGGTGATGTGGATGTGCTGTGCCGTGCTAAGCACTCGGCTGGGCAGCCTCTCTGGCCAATAAAAGTGGATTAACAAAGATTATTGACCAGATGGGGTTAATGGTGATCATCAGCTGCAGATCTGGCCCCTTCTGGCCATTAATCCCCCGAAAAAACCCTGCTCAGAGACCATCGCTGCTTTAACGAGGCAATGCAATAAATGCATTGCTACATATTTTTTTAATCGATCCTGTATGCAGGGACTGTAGAAAATGAACTTCATAAAAAGGATGTTACAGGCTCGTACTGCAGCACTTTCACAGGTGTGGCTTTCCTGGGAAGAAACAGGAAGTTGGACATTTAGGGCCCACCTCCAAAAAGTCAGTTTTGCAATGTTCCCACTTTTTCCAACCCACCTTTTCTCACTTGTTGCCATCCCAAGGAAACATGGGGTTTGGGAATCTTCCCGCTACACATCCTGGCTTAAAGTAAAGCCCAGTTTCCTTGTCCTCCTGAAGCGGTGCCTGAAGGGGCTGAGCCCTGAATGCCGTGGCAAGGTGGCCAAGTGCCAGGGCTGATGGGGAGAGGAGGTCCTGCACTTGTCACTGGAAAATCAGTGCAGGAGCAGAGGTATCCACCTCAGCACGGTGATATTCACCTCACCACAAGGAACAAATTACTGGACATAAGGACTTATCTCCCATGTAGAAGGGGGACAACTGAACTTCCCAAGTCTTCTCCTAAGGAAGATCCAGCTCCAAGGACAAGAGTTTGCCCTCGTAACAGAGAGCCGTTCTCACCGCTGGCAATATAAAACCAAGGCTGAACGGTCACAGAAGCGGACTGGAATGATTTCTGGCCTAAAACAGAAATAAAGAAGAGATCCAGACCCACCCAATACCGGTTCTGCCCCCTAAAGTGAGATCAAGATGTGCTCCTCCTCTCCCCTCTCCCCACCATTTTTATGGGTTCGGCTTTCAGTCCTTCCTGCTGCAGGTCTGAGAAAGCCGGGGGGAACAAAGGCAGCCCCGGGAGGAGAGCGGGGCGAGGAAACCCCCTGGGCCCCTGCTCCGGGACGGTCCCCCCGAAGCCGAGAGCCGCCGACCTGCGGGGCCCTGCCTTCCCCGGGCAGAGAGCCCCAGCAGTTATTAATGTCGCTGTCACCACCCCGCTGCTGGGTATTTTCCTTCCAGCTGATGGGAACACGGCCCTCGGAAAAGCCCGAGCAGCACTTCAGGCTCTGATGGCCCATTTCCTGAAGCAGTTTACCTGAAGGACCGTGTCCAATCGAGTGATTATAAGGGCACTGATTCACCTTATCTGGAACTAAACTGATTATTTCTCATACTTTGTGGTATTTAATAGGAGAAAAGGAGGGAGGACGATGAGGGGGGAAAAAAAGCGCTACCTGATTAGGAGTTCAAGAGCCTATTCTGCGGAGCCATAATAAAACTTAAAAGAATTTGCGACGAGGAAACAAAGTACCCTTTGTTGGAAACAAAAGAAGAGGAGAGAAAAATCTTCCCGTATCCATAACAGAAACCTACACGCCACCCTCCAGCGCAAACAGACTTAGGTGCTTCAGAAAAAGGCAGCTGACCTCCCAGCAAGAACAAGGATGCTCGGAAAAACATATTCTCAACGGCTCCGCGCCCCGGGACAAACAAAGGGTTTTAAGGATCACATTAACGTTAGGGCCGAGCCACTCAAGCACGGCGAAAACTAAACATTATTAACACCAAACTGGGAAACGGGCAGGGCCGCAGATGTGTCACGCAAAGGGAAACCTTAATTCCGCTGGAGTGGAGAAATAAGAAATCCTCCTTTCGCAGCGATACCAAAATTGCTGCTGGTTTCCAGCAGGTAATGCCAGCATTGAAACAAATGAGGAATCCTTTTATTATTTATTTAGCCCTCGCTAAACGCTGCTTCCTTTCCTGGTTTTTTATTCCAGCCTTTAGCCAGCAAGGATTTTCCTTTCAAGAGGGATATTGCAAAGGTTTTGTTTTTTCGTTTTTTTCCCCTTGGACACCACTTATAGAGGTCACACACATTTTACAAGATAAAGATTCGGGCAATGAGCTCTTTAATATATGAGGAGAAACTGACAAACAGAGAAGGCCCTCCCCCAGTTCCTATGAAAGGAGAGGAAATATGTGCCCTTATTCAAAAGTTGCATCCTTTTTTTTCCCTTTCTCTCTCTCTCTCTCTCTCTTTTTTTAATAACTGAAATTTATGTGCATCAGCAAACTTTTGGGCATTGTTCTTCACAAACTAAACTGTTCCTTACAGCCTCATGTTTACTGAAGCCTAAAATTAGAACTGACAGCAATTCACTGCAACAAAGTGCACTTCTTTCCCTGCCTGCATCCCATTCACGGCCTCGAAATCCAGGCATCTCTTGACACTCCTCTGTCCGGAGAAGAAAAATAGGGCAGGGCTGAGCGCCGGCGGAGCGCTGCCGCCTCTCCTGGGGAGAGCTCACCTTGGCACCGCCGGTATTCCCGCTCCTCCGCCTCGCCCGTGCCGGCCTGGGCCGGCAGGAGCTCAGTGTCCAGAGCCCGCTGGCACTCCTGCAGCAGCACGGCCACGGCGCTGTGCCTATTCATGTTCCTCTGAATCGGCTGTCCCCGGGTGCGCGGTGATCAATTACTTAGGAGAAGACACGGGCTCCTAATGAAAAGGATCCCTTCAAGGCTGAGGTACCTGGCAAACAAAGGAGGGGGAAAATGATTAACTAAAGTATCATCAATTATCCGAAAGGCTCAAGCAGGGGGAAATAATAGGGGGAAATAGATGAAAATAGGTGGCAGCCTCGGAGGACTTTATTAGAGGAGTGTGTGAAATCACTGCAGGCTCCTGGGGACAGTGTGCGAGGGGAGCATCTCTGAGGTGCCAGGGAGACAGGACGGGCTCGTCGGTGGAGCCATGACATCCCAAGCAGGGAAGTGACTGCTGGGGCTGTGCCAAAGCCCTCTGCACCTGGGAGGCTCGGGCTTAGCCGGGATTGAATGGCAGAGAGGAGCGTGCTGTGTGCATTTCCCAGAGCACGGAGACCCTCTCTTTCACCCTGGGATGCCATCCCGTGTGTGAATGTTCTTCTCCAGGTGCTTAGGACATTGCCAGTGGTGATGCAGGAAATCCCCACCATTCCCATGACAGGCATCTGGCTCAGTACCTGCCAGAACACTCAGGCAGCTTTCAAAAATTAAGCCTAAGATAAATATTTTGGGATTGTTTTTTTTCTTTTTCCCACCCATTTAATGACGGTTTCACTTTGAAAACTGTTCCTGCAGCTTGAAGCCATACAGTCAGGAGCAGCCTCAGTGAAAACATATCTAAAAGTGGGGAAACACTATGGCAGTGAAGGAGGGAGTGCAAAGGACAACACACACAGGCACAGTTTGCTCTGCTGACTGGAAAGCACTCACATTTTAGCAGCTACATTTCCAGGCAGTTTTTTCCCTTTCTGCTGTGGCTCTGGAATGGCTGGATCCTGGAGCTGGTGGCAGATAGGCCATGCTCTCAACAGCACTGAGCAGGAGCAAGCTGCCAGACTGAAAAGCAGAGGGCAAAAGAGAGGCACTCATGCGAAAGCAGAGAGGATCAGAGAGCCTGCCGTGGAGGGGCAGGTGGAGCAGGGCAAAAGATGGGATTCAGCAGCAAAGAGCCTGGAGGCAGGAGCTCCTCAGTGGGGCTCTGACTGACTCTGCAGATGCAAATGTCACAGAAAGAAGAAATTTTAAAAAGTAGCTGTGGAAGGGAGACCAAGGGAAAGAGCATGAGCACGTAAGAGAAGCTGGGGAGCAAATAAGAGATCAGACAGAGGCAGAGCCATGGATAAAAGCAGAAGGAAAACCTAGAAAGTGTTGCCCATCTTTTTAGCTCCGAGTAAGAGCCACCAGGGCCACTCTCTGCAGGGTTTGAGCAAGCTGAGCATAGCTGGGTGCTGGGATCACATCCCTGTGGATGCACCAGGAACAGAACCCTTTTAGGGGCTCCCATCAAGAGCAAAAGGGGATGGGGCCAGAGACAACATGGTCCAAAGTCCATCCAGGAGATGGGGCTGAATTACCTGTCACTGACAAAGATAAATCTTAAAAAAGGGGACAACAATTAATCCCATTGCTCATGGTGCAAGTCCACATCCTAGTTCACAAAGGTCCTCTCTCCCTAAGGATCTGTCAGGGAGACATCTCTGAACCCAAGAACAACAGCCAGGAAGCAGAGTCCTCTGCTCCACTCTGCCAGGTCTAGACAAGCTGATCCAGTTGCTGGGTATCCATGAGGGAAAAGAAAAGCCTAGAAAAACACCAACACACCTGTGCCAGCATGGCTTGCTCTGTTAACTGCACTGACATCTGCTAATTGATTTATCTGATTACCCAGCCCTGTGGGAAGGAGCGTGCAGCCGTCCCAGGAGTACCTCCCAGGTTGGGATGAAGCATCCCTGCCATCTGGCCCGGACTCCATTCCTTTGTGTAATTGATTTCTCAAAAACCTCATTTTCCTGGGAGCCCACTCCAGTGACTACCAAGCACACATACACCTGCCTTGGGTCTGCTGTGGACAGCGGTCCTGGGAACCTGGAAACTGCCTCAGGAGTGCGGAGAGGCACGCTGGAGAGGCCTGTGCTCAGCTGCCACCTTGCAGCCTGTAAATAAATGCTCATAAGCACCATTTGCTGTGAAGATGCGCTAAAGCAAGCAAACACCGGGTTATTTCCCTTTACAAAAAATAACATGGCTCTAGGAGCATCCAAGGGAGCTCATGGCCGTGCTCCACTTCTCTGTGTTACAGCCCAGAGCCCCAGATGAGACTTTTAAGCCCAGCCTTCCTCGGGTCTTTACTGCAGGCAGGAGGGCCCCGTGGCTTTGTGAGCCACACAAGCTGCCACTCTCACAAAGAGCTGCCAGGGCTTAGCAGGGAAGCTCAAATTAGTGTGGAAGTACAGCACTTGGCTTCCTTGGATTGGGAGGATTTAACTCACCGGGAAACTGCCGGGTCCCTAACAGCGATCCATGAATGTCAGCAAGCAAGGGATTTTTCTTCAAGTACATTTTTCCAAGGAATTGAATAAACAGCAAGGACACAGAGTAATAAATTAATGATTTACAGCAGCAGCAACACCAAAGTGCTGGAACCACAGAGAAAAGTGCAATAAACTGTACATTAGTACTCAGAAGGTAGAAAGTCTTTTGAGACCCATCACTGGGGACAATGACTCGCATCATAAACTCATCTTAAAATGCACCACGGAGCTCTAAACCACATCAGCATCCTTTACAAAGATGCCACTTTCTTTGCAAGTCGTGTTTTGTGACAGCTGTGGTGTTGAGTAACAGCTGTGGGGGGGGAAATAACCAGGCACGCAGCTTTCTCAGGGAAACACAGGACCTGAGCCTACAGCCCAAGAGCAGAACAGCAAAAACTTCTGGAGGCCTTTAGAAGCCTCTCAATGGTCACTAATCAGCTTTCTCATAGTTCCCTTAAATCCTAACAAGTGGCACTTTAAGGAGATGGTTTTGAAGTGGTGAAAACTGCAGCCTGACGTGCTGCAAAACTGCTCGGGCAAAAATGTTTTCCGAGCATGCACTTAAAAATGCTCTTTGAAACCACATAATAAAACCAATTTTGCATCAGATTGAGCATTTTAAGCACTCCTTGGTGACCGGAAAGCTGCTCTGCTCCTCTTCCAGACAAAACCAGCTTTTAAATTCTTGATGTAATTGTTAAGACACTTTAAAACAGAAAGGATGAGAAAAAAAAATCGGTGCCATTTCTGACTGGAGTCTGTACTAAAATAACTCTTTGCATCAAGTATGATGAAAAAAAGGCATCACAAAGGTCTCAGGGGATGAGAAAATACATTTCTGTGGTCGCCCTCTAATTGGAGCTGGGGCTCAGAACAAGAGGGATGGAGGGAAGAACTGGGTGGGATAGAGCGAAATGATCTCTTTAATAAGAAATGGGCCATACTGTGACATTTCAGAGCCCTTGGGCTAGAAGACCAAAAGATCTGTCAAGAGAAAGGAATTTTAAGTTCTGCCACGGGTGGAAGGAAGCCCAGGAGTCAATCTAGCCGGTTTAAGACTGCAATTAGCTCTGGAGGCTTTAAAAAAAAGAAGATGTAATTGCTGCACTCAAACTTCAAATGCAGCAAGGATAACAAGCGCTGGTTTCTCAGACAACATCATTTGGGAAATTTTCCACAGCATTATGGTCCTGAAACACAAATTAGAGATTGCCAGGCCTTTTCTCTCTGAAAATATATTATCCTAATTTTCATCTTATTCAGGGTACCCTCCAGCTCCAGGGAGACTAATGAAGAGGAAGCAAAGACCTGATGAGTTCCATGTGGAGACTACATTTATGGATTAATCCCAACAGGGAGCAAATAAACCTTATTCCCAGAGCTCTCGGTTGGGACTCCACGCAATCAATCGAGGAATGGATAGTTATTTATGGCTGAGGCTGTTTTGACTTTCAAATAAACATTTTAATTATTTTAAGTGTTATGCTGGAACTTGGAATGTGAGCCTTGCTTTCATTGCACTACCTTGCTTCTCCTGCCTCCTAATCCCAAACCACTCTGGTCATTATGACACCGTGCAAACCATACTGATCTCCATGCCTAGAACACTGGAAAGGTAAAATCCGTGGACCAGGCAAACTAGAGAAGAGGAAGGAAGAAAAGGGAGGAAGGTAAATGAAAGAAACACTCTCAAGCTACACTGAGCCCGAAGAAAATGAGGTGCCCAACTCTGAAACCCTTTTGCAATCAAGTTGGCACATCCTAATCCATCTTTGTACCCTGCTCTTCTCTGCCTGCTCCTATGAGCAATTTTAATAACCAAAGTGCTTTGGAGTGTTTCTTTTCCAACAGCTCATTTTCAATACAAGTACCTGCACCACTTGCACTGCTAGCTTTTCCCTCCAGCCTAATTTGGTGTGCTGTGGCCTTTCCACTCTGAGATTAACACAGCCACACTCATTTTTAGGGAAGCTCTTTAGGCAGTTAGAGTCTCTTGCTAAATAACGGCAAGGGGTGAAATAATGACACAGATCTGTTGTAGCTGCTGGAGTTACATCTCACCTTCACTCTGTATTATGGCATTTCATCTCCCTCTGCTTTCTGTAGGGAGACTGAAAAAACTGCAGGAGATGGTCCTTGGGAGGGCAATGGAACATTTGGGCTGGTGTTTTTACCTGCAGCACGTAAGGGGGAGCATGCACACCACACAGAACCCTTGGTTGCTCTCCCTCCCGTGGATTTGTGCACGAGCCTCCTGGAGCCCTTCCTGCCACTCCTGACAAAAAAAACAGGCTCAGCTTCATTTTTGGATTTGGCTGCTTGAGGGATTAAAAACTAAAACAGGAAAAAGAAAAGAAAAGAAAAGATGCTCTTGATAACTTAGCAAAGGTTTCAGTAATTGAGTTAATATCATTTTCCACAGAAGGCAAATTCAGTTTCCCTGAATATTTCAGTGCACACATGCTTGTGTTTTCCTAGAGCATTCACCTTTCTTCGTGGAAAGATGGTTTTACAAAAATAAATAGATTTGCTGGGGGCTTTATTCAGTTAGTTAGCTAGTTTACTTCTCTGGCTTAAAGATTAGATGTTTTCTTTTGGTAAAGCTGGCTATCCCAACTGGCTGTATTAAAATAAGGAAGAATCTCAATCAAAAGGCCTCTCCTAAGGCAAGCTTTCTTGTTAATATGCACCAACATGAAAGGGTTTCTTTTCATCCTATACAACTACAGTGTGTGTAAATTGCAGGGGGCTCATTGGCATAAATCTTGGCTGTGACCTCTGAGGTAAACTGGATTTACATTACTTTCTGACAAGAATTAAATGAAGGCCTTGTGGATATATGAACAGCCTTCTAGACTGCAACAGATGGGCATGAATGTGCTCCCTAGGCAAACTATCAGTGACATCTGTGTCCTCCAAATTCTGGTGGTCTCAGCCAATTAGCAGGCAAAAGGAGAGGAAAAAAAGGAAAAAAAAAAAAAAAAAAAAAAAAAAAAAAAAAAAAAAAAAAGCCTGCCCCTGCACAGCTTCCCCAGGCAGAGCCGAAGCAGAAGTGCTTCTGTTTGGAAATGGGATCAGGAACAGCCTCCAGCAGCAAGGAGGTGCTTTGCTGGCTGCTGTAATGCTGAGGTAACACTGCAGGAAAAGCTGAAGTAATTAGGCAGAAGAGATATTAATATTAACACAGGACAAATCCCAGCCTCATCTAAGCCTGTGTGGGGCTCGGATAATGGGCTACCATCACGGACTTCCACTGCTGCAGCCAAGGATGGAGTTTTGTGGATCCTAAAAAGCAGAGGAAGAGTGAAAGTGAAGCCCAGGGCCTGACACAGCTAAGGCAGGAAAAAACCCACTCTTGATCCGTATTCAAACCCCCACCACGGCCCCCTCTCCCTGCAGAGAGTTGGAAGGGACCCATAAGGATTCCCAAATCCTCTCCAAGCAGCCCCCTTTGGGTGGATGTGGTCTGGGGAGCAACACACTCGACGGCCACTGCACCTGCCTGCTCCAGAGCTCAGAGCTTTGTGGAAGAGCATTTCAGCTACCAAAAAAAAAAAAAAAAAAAAATCCTGGGGAGAGTTTTGGGGTTTTTTTGTTTTTTCCAGTTTTGTTAGTTGGAATGAGGTTTGGGATTTCTTGGTGCAGCACAGCCACAGAACAGAGCCAAAGCCACACAACTGCTCACCACACACAGAGGTGGCCAGAGGGGCATCAGGGAGTCAGAACTCCATCTCCAACCCATAGCAGAGCCATGGTTTTAGGCCAGTTGTAGCAGAGGAGTGACCCAGACCAACCCAAAATGTGAAGCTCATTCTCTGTCTCCCAGTTTTGAATGGAGCTGCCATAGCAGGAGCAGGCAGGACCTCTGGCTAAAAGCAGAGTATGGAACAAAAGCACCTGTTGTTTCGCCCTGGTCATGACTTTTCAGAGAGGCCACTTGGGTGCTTTTTCCCCTCATCACTGCTGTCCCAAGTACTACCAGGGGACGCAGAAAAAAAAAAGAAAAAAAAAAGGGAATAATTGAGGGGCAGATCAATAAATTAAAAAGTTCTAAAAAAAAAAAAAAGAAAAAGAAAAAAAGCCATAATGAATTTGGTACAGCACATATTTTTAGATCAAAGATGCCTTTGAAGTGACAAACCCTTAATCCATAAACTACTGAAGCACTTCCTTTCTCTCCCAAACTACTTGTTGTCAAATAAAATGGAAGTTAAGGAAATTATCTTTATCTGAAAATGGCCAAAAGAAGCCATCACCTAATGACAGCCTTGTCAAAATGACAATTGGGGAAATTGTTAGGAAGGGGAGGCCTGACGACTGGAGGAATAAGCTGGCTGTTTGCTCTAATCTGGTCAGGCAGGCCCCACACAATTCCAGTCAGCTTGCTGTGTGAAACAGCTAAGTCTTTGTCAGCACAGGCAGGGGCTGGAAAGACTTCTCTTTCATGAATATGTATCACCACCCTCCACATCTACAGAAAAAAACCCAAACCTTCCAAAGAGAAAAAAAAAAAAAAAAAAAAAATTAGAAAGCCCCCCAACAAATCCCAGAACAACAAAATCCTGAGATATGGAGCCGCACGGATAGAAAAAGCGACTAAGGAATGAAAGTGCACGTTTTGGAAGTGCAGCCAGAAGGACTCTCTTCCCAAAGGCTTTCTTTGCACTTTTACACCCCAGCAGGCTGGGATGAGGCACTTCAAGTGCACAAAGGCAGAAGAGCCCATCAGGGTATTTAATGTCCATCACTCTGTGGTTTAGATTTGGTGTTTGTGGCACCAAACCCCGGGCCACAGATAGACAGGGAGCTCACAGGAATTCCTTGTGCCAGGAGGGCATCACCCCCAGCAGGTCTGAACACTTCCAAGGGCAGGCACAGAGGCAGCTTTGGATCAGGGGCAGAAATTCCCTGTGAAGCCTCGCATTTCATCCCACTGAAATTATTTTTCTGACAGGTGTCCACAACGTCTGTAAACGAAACCCTTCACAACACCTGAAAATGAAACTGCTGAAGCTCCAGTAAACCCAAAAACGGTTTTTAAAGCAATGGATGGGCAGATGGGAAGAGAGCACAGGATCAAACCAAGCCCACGCCGGCTGCAGGAAACCCAAATGAAGATATTTTAAGCTGTTGTGGGTTTTGTCTCTGTTGGACAACTACGACATAATCAAAGCACGACAATGTCTGAAATGTTACCCTCAAGTGCTTGTTGCCCTTGCTTGTAAAGCTGCAAACTAGATCTTGATATATTACAGAGAGCTTGTGGTGATATAATAAACTTCAGTTTTTCTCGAAATAATGGCCAGAGTATGAAAGTTTGGCTCCCAGCAGAGATATCAAGACACAAGGCTCAGTTTTGAGGTTCCCAATATTATGCAATGTTTGCTGTAGACATTTCCATTTCATTAGCATATTCTACTTTACACGAAATCCAGCAATGAATGCTGTCCCTGATCTAAGGCTAATCCTCTTTAAAGAGCTACAGGCTATATTACATGTGGCCACAGCCACGGTTATGCCAGGGCTGGATCACTTTGAAGCCTATTGAACAGTGTTCCCTTGTGAGGCCATACACAGAGCCATAAAGGGATGCTCCCTGTGCTCCGAAATCCTGCTGTTTCCATCTCCAGGAGTTTCTGTCAGGGACAGAGCAGAGTCCCAGGCAAGGGGCTGCAAACAGGGAAGAGACACCCGGCTGCTTTCACCACCCCTCAGTGCCAATTTATGTGCCTACAGTAATAAAAATCCTTTTTTCCTAAACCTCAACAGCAACTGCCCCAAGGGAGGGCTCCCAGAACAATCAAAGGTGAAGGAGAACCAGACACCTGCTTCCCTGAGTAGGAAGGAAGCTGCTTGAGTAGTCTGGGACACAGCCATATCTATCCTGGAAGGAAAAAGAGAGAAATGTGTTGTAGATGGTCGTGGATGTACCTGTAAGGCTACATTGCTCACAGCTGGGTGCCCCTGAACCCTGAACACTGAGATAATGGAACTGTGTTTTCATTGCCACACAGTGTGGAATCTTCAACACCTTCACATCTATACAAAATTAAAGGGAGAAAAAATTACAAAACAACAAAAAGGTCACTATATTCTCTGGTCCTGCTACATATCAGGAAAATACAGCTTATATTATCTTTAGTTATTCTAAACTACTTTCTTTGTTCAATGAAGGGGACTGGAAAGGCTGACTCTGCTCAGCCTGCAGTGTGCACAGGAAATTTTCTCTGTCTGAATGGTGTCAAACAAGGACAAGGAGAGTGGATTCAGCCTCCACAGTAAAATGTGGGGCCTGGTGAAGATAATGTTCAACCTCCTTGCCATCAAAACAGCCGCAAAAATTCTTTTTTCCTTTGCAGTGGAGGGAGAAAGGGTCCAGAGAAAAAACAAACACAAGGTAGGGGGAGCAGCAGAGGAAATAGGAAAAATAATCAGGAGGATGGTGAGAGGGAAGAACAGCAGAGAGCAGGAGAGGCAGGAAAATGGAAGAGAAACTAAGAAGGAAGAGAAAGGGGGAAGCCAGACAGGCTCTAAAGGAGGACCAAGGGCAGATCATGTTGTAGAACGAAAATGAGAACTTGGCAAGTGACATAAACAAAGACCATCTTGCCAGGAGTACTTCTCAGCAGTCAAGGTGAATATTCCTCATCAGTTTATTCTGCTCTGATGAGAAGAAAAGAGAAGTGGAAGAGTTATTTTTCCTGAGCAAACAAGGAGCAAAGAAGGAAATAATCAGAGGGAACTGTGCCCCCTCTTCCTCCTTTGGAAGATCTTCTCTCTGCTAATGGAGTGGAGCTGCTCTTGGCACTGGGAGCTAAAACTTCAGGGAACACATGTCCTGCCCGTGCTCCTCTCCTCCCTCTCATACTGACATCCAGTGGAATACAGTGGGATATCTCTGGAGTACACCTGCCTTTGAGAAGGGCCGTCTCTTTTCTCTTTGAACTTGAGGCACTCGGTCGCTGTGCAGTAACAACAACTCATTGCAGAACCTCACTACAGGTTCTTGCATACTCCATTAGGCCTTTCCCAGCTCCTGGAAATCATCACTGCCATTATTACCATCAACTTACAAGCACCTCGACAACTCTTGCACTACCAAAATGAAATTTATTACTTAAAACGAAAAATAAAGATAAAGGGAAGAAACACACACACACCCACTCCTCAAACCAACACCTAATTACCACAAAACACAAAAGTCCCCCAAAACAAACCTTGTCTTCTCGTGTCCGGTCACACATTGCCATCTACTGGCTCCCACTCCTATGCTCGGAGTGCTTGGGTGGTTTGGAATGAGAAAAGGGCTGTGAGCAGCCTGGGGTTTATGGCTCTAAATCAGTCAGCTCTCACTCAGCTCCTCCTGAGTGACCCAGCAGGTCCCTGAAGGACGGTTTCGGGTCATGCCTGTGCCATCCCGGGACAGGGTGGGTACAGCAGCACCGTGCCCAGGCCCACGTGACAGGTGACAAGACACGAGTGAGGCATTTAATGCCAGGGAATGCCAGCAAACAGGGCTCGTGTGCCTTGGGAGACACTCCTAGGGTATGGAGAGCGCTGGGGGGGACAAGTACCCACCCACTGCACCCTCTCAGGCTTTCTGAGCTCACCACATCACAGCTGTCCCCCGTGAGACACAGAAACGCACGGCTCGTGTCCTCCTGTGCCCAGAGCCAGAAAAGCACCGCTTCTGCACATTTCTGCCCCAAAACCAACCCTCAGAGCAGAGACGAGGAGAAAGTTTCAGATTGATGCTGGTCTCAAATGCCAACAGAAATGCTTTTATGCCATAACAGGGACAGAACTATAAAAGGACATTTTTCCCAATTGTCCAAGAAATGTCACCACAGTATTCCCAACTCATAATCACTCCCACAGAGGATTAAGAGACTATACTTCCTATAGCAGAAAGAGAAAGAAACACATTTCCCCTCACTGACTCCTGTTTCCTAAGCCAATTAGGACTGACAGCAACATTAAAGTTCCTGGTATTTTTCCATTTCCCAGATTTGCCTATGTAGGCTCTGGAGTTACAGGAGTCAGCTGTGAGAAGAACAACGCACCGTCACAGCCACGTCAAAACTGCCTCGGTCTTCCAGCCTGAAAAACACTAAATTACCCCAAACACCACATTTATCTGCAGTTTCGCTTTCGACCGAAGAAATTTCAACTTAAAGAAGAAGTTATTGTAATACTGGAATGACCTCTACTACAGCACAGAACAGTTTTAGCAGGAAGATCACCCAAAAACCCCACAGGCACAGAGTGCCTGTATTTTTTTTTTTTTCTTATAAAGGGCAAACCTGGAGCTGTTTTCCTGAAGCTGGCAACATTTCAACTGACTAGAAACTTAGTGAAGAGAGAAGCTGTAAATCCAGTTTCTGCCCTCCCCTGTACAAAATCACACAGAGCTATACTTAAATCATAAAACAATGAAGGAACATGCAGTTAATTTGATGTTACACAATCCTAGGGGAAAAAAAAGCAAAGGTCCTTACCTACCTCAATAGATAGAAGTATCAAAATAATCCTATCAGGAAAGATGTCTGACGACCTGGAACTTGGCTCTTTACGGAAACATAGGGCTGACAGGAATTATAACTATTGACAGATGCAATAAACAGCAGGGTTGCACAATTCTGGCCTTTCCAGAAGGCAGCAAAGCATTTCATTTTTCTTGTGTGTGAGCACACAGGCCCAGCCCTGCCTGCTGTAAAAAAGGCCTTCACGTGTGGGAGAAAGTTGGAATAATCTGTTTTCTTCTCTGCTTTTCAGCACAACTTCTTGCAAAACACAGTTTAATCCCTTTTTTTTCCTTTTTTTTTTCCGATGTCAGGGAGAAGAGCCCACAGAACAGCAGTAGTAGGCTGCATACAGATAAAAGTTATTCCACAAGAACTACAAGGGAACTTATCAACCCACACAAGTCATTTACCTGTTTGTTGAAGATATAAAAAGTGAAAAGCAGTTTGTATGAACCAAGGCAGAATTTGACAGCCCGTGCCAGAGCAATCAAGCCCTCAGTACTTACTCGCTGTGCAGGCACAGGGAAGGGAGGACACGAAACGTTCGGGATCTGGATGGAAAAAGAACAGGTTTGCTTCGCCACTTGTCCTGTGCTGGGGAGTAACACAGGTGAACATGAAAAACCAAGCCGCTGGATAAAGAAGAATCCACTGCTGTCTCAGGATTTGTAAAGGGAGGAGAAAGGAGACGTAAGGAAAAGTTTTCAGATCACTTTAGACCACCGGCCAGGGGAAGATTAGGCTATTTGCCAAAGGCGGCGCAATGAACCTGAACTGTGGTTGCTTAAAGCAAACCACCAAATATTTTAAAACAATCAATTTAAGAACATCATCAGGTCAGCTGCTATATGCTTATAGTGTGCCGCTTACCAAAGCGTTTTACTCCTCAAAGTGTTCATTTGGGGGGTAGAACCGGAATTATTTTGTCTGGCAGCTGAGCCCGTGAACTTGTGATCCCTGACACGGCTCTGAACACGTGCTCAGATGGCCCCGTAAACCCCGGAGACAGACCCGTGGCTATTCCTTTAGAGTTACTCACTGTAATAAATAATTTAACTCTTTTATTTTTTTTTCGTCCTTTACTTTTAAAGACGTTCTACTTCCGGCCCCCCGCAGCCCTCGGCGCTTCCCGCCCCAGCCCCGCCCGCCTCCCGCTCCAGCTCCTCCCTCCTCAGCGCTTCCCGCCGGCTCCCTCAGGAGTTACCGGGAGTGAGGAGCCGCTGCAGCCCTCGGCAGCCGCCGGAGCCCCGCTCCCGGCAGGTGAGGAGGCGGCCGGGCCGGGCCGGGCCGGGCCGGGCGGACATGAGGGGAAGGAAGGGGGCGGGATAGATCGGCGGGCAGGCCGGGATGTGGCCCCGCAGTTCCCATGGGTTCGGTCCGGGAGATGCCGGGCTGGCCGTGCTGTGGGGTGGGGAGGTGGCGCCGAGCCTGCTCCGGGAGCCGGGGTCGGAGCCCATATGCTTAGGGCTTCCCGTTGTTCTGTTGCCTCTGGAAGTGGGGATAATGGCACTCGCTGTCCCCTAGGAGAGGATGATGAGGTGAGACCACGGTGGGTTTGACTCCGGTGGAGGTGCGGAGGACAGCGGGGCAGTGGCTGCCTTAGAGCAGCGGGAGAGACATACAGAAAGTTTATTCCTCCTGGCCAATGCACTCTAGTAAGTAGAAACTGCTTTAGCATTTACGTGAAGGAATGCTCAGTATGCTCGACCTCGGTGAGCTTTTGAGGCAGCACTGGGCAGCCGTGAGGGGGATGCCTGAGGGGATCGTGGATGTGGAGCGGGGTCTGTGGGAGCTGCCGAGATCCAGGTTCATCAGTGGGTGCTGCCGAAGCAATGGGTGGCTGTTCTTTTTTAAATTAATGTAGCCATCTGTAAAACTCACTAATGTGAACTGAAGTCGCGAGGCACAGAAGTGTCTCTGCAGGCTGAACTGCAAACATAATGAAAGTGCTCAGTGGTTTTCCCCTTCACCAAAGATGACCTCATGTAATATCCCCGTACTGGTGCAAAACAAGGAATGACGGAGCTAGACACGGGGACAGTCCCTGCTGGCCCACAGAGCTGCTTCCAGCATCCCGGAGAGACCTGGGGAATCCATAAGGAGGAGGGACTGATAATGGTGCCACCACAGCTTGGCTCACAGATGGCAGAGGAGTAACCTGCTATCAGGGCGTCTGTCTGTATTCCTGCCAAAAGCACAGATGATGTTTCCTAGCTTGTTTTAAAGGGGGCTCTGCTGGAAATTCTGTGTTTCACTCATCATCTGTGCTGTTGCAGCCTGCTTCAGTAACCAAGCTGAAGTTGCTGAGCTGCTGTGTCAGAACTGTGGCTGATTTTGTGTTCAGGGTGTAGAGGAAGCAGTTTTGAGGTTTCACACAGAAAATGATGCACTGATACACCACCATGCACTATGCTTGGTGTTTTTGTGCAGTGTGTAAAAACCACAAGTCAACTCCATCATCACAAAACACAATCATCACTTCATTGCAGTGATGATTCAGCTACTCATAAAGCTCTGAATGGAGCTGGTGAGACACGCTGGGAACTTACAGCAGTCTGGATATAGAAACATCTGCTCTGTGTGATACCAGTTAAATGGCTGCTCACATGTTTCTCTGGTGAGTAACTGGGAACTCATTTGCTGGTTTCTACTTTCAGATAGCAAGACTTTTCTTTTCAAGGTTTAGTTTTAGTGTGGGAAGACACTGGCCTTGCATTTAGAGAACCAGATGGCAGCCTTTCCTGAGCTGGCTCAGGTTTTATTATGATGCACTGCAGTCGCTCAGGCTTTGGAGCAGAATTCGTTTCATAAGTATGTGGTATCTGTGCTGCACGTGAAGAACTTTAAAAAACAGCACAAAACTATCAAACCCAAGAAAAGTAAATTTTTTTAGCACTTCTGCAGCAGCAGAGAGCTGGGATTTTCCAACAGACAATGGGGAAATAGCTAGAGGTGGTGACAATTGTGACAATTCCTCTTTTAGGTCTCGTGGATAGTCCAGCTTTTGCATTCACTTTTTATGCTGTCCCAGCAGTCACTTCTAAACACTTTTTCAGTGCAAGAGATCAGTTCGGCGAGCCCAAGGAATGCTTTATAGATATTTGAATTACCACTGCCTACAGACAGACTGTTGGTAAAAGTCCCTTGATACCTTCCAGCCACAGGAAACACCGTGAGCAGAGCGCACAGGCCCAGCCAGTAGTGGCTACTCAATTTTAAGTCTGTCAATCAAATCTTACTGCTAAATGACATATTTCTTGCAAAGATAAATCTGCCTGTGAGACCCTCACAAAGAGCTTGCTGGCAGCAGTGGTCACTTGTGGCTGCTGAGCTCCCACTCCTGTGTTTTCATCATATTTATTGTCAGGTATCTGCAGGTTCTGTCCAGTGTAGAGCAGCACAGGAAATATTTCAGTGCCACGCTGCAACCAATTTGTTGGGTTCCGCAGCCATTCCACGCCGTGATTTTGCTGTCTCTTGGTTCTGAGGGCTCCTCTCGTCATGAGCTCCTTCGAGGAGGCCGAAACAGAGGAGACAGTGACGTGCCTCCACCTGACCTTTTACCACCCCGGCCAGGCCGAGAAGATGATGTTCCGTTGCCTGGATTTCTGCAGGCGCCAGCAGGTCCGGGCGGACGACACGGCCAAGTTCGGCCGCGATTCCAGTCTGTGCCGCTACAGCCTGATGGACACGCGCGTCTCCCGCATCCAGTTCTCCCTGCAGTTCTACAGGAAGCTCCACACCTCGGAGTATGGCTTTGAGATCAAGAACTTGAGCAAGAAAACCAAACTGACCGTCAACCAAACGGAACTGGGTTACTTAAACAAAATCGACCTGCCCCTGAAGTGCATCATCTGTTTTGGGGACTACCAGATCATGGCAGAGATTCAAGAAGGGGAGGCCGTGGATTATTTTGAGATTCACTTACACTTGGCTGAAGCACCCATCTTACAAGAAAGGTGCCTGCCATCCCTGCAGCCTATACCTGAGAATAGTATTCCTCCTTCCTTTCCTCTTTCCCAAGGCAAAAGCCCCACAGAGATTGATGAAAACGATCTGTACTAGCGGGGAGAAGGAGGCTGGATCAGGTTTTGTAGCCTGCACAGTTCCCAACATACATGGCTCTCACCTGAGCCCAGTCTTCTTGGCGGTGCTCACTGACAGCTGCACATCAGTCTTCTTTACTTGGTGTTTTCAGCACTGGCATTCCAGAGCACTGCTCCACAGAAATGGATTCCTGCCACTGCCTTCACTGAGGGGCTCTCTGATGCCCAGAAAGGTGTGGGAGGAGGTGGGGGGGTCACTCAAATCCACGGCAGCAGGTTCGACCCCAGAACTGTGGCCAGAAATGTGCCTTGAAGGGACATTTAACAGGCATTAATACAGAGCATGCACAGCAGGGTTTTTTGTCCCTGCCAAGGGCTGACACAATGTCTTGTTGCATATTATACTTTGTGCTCTACTTTGCACACCAAATTCCAAACAGTATTTTTTGCGAGCCTAGGTTGCGACTTCACAGATTTCGCAACTGAGAAACACTTTGTCCTTTTAAATTTATGTTTTTGTTAGCTTCAAAGCAAGGTTTCTTTTTTATTTCTATTTATTTAATTAACATATATAATTTTTTTGCAAGTTAACTGCTTTTGCTTGTGATGTAGACAAACATGTAGCAGCAATGATCATGGTCTATAAAAATCCACATGAATTTTGCAATAAATACATTTTGTTCTGTAGTAAGGATTTGCTCCATTATATAGCTGCAATCTAAAAGAATTTTTGGAGAATAAAATTATTTCCAGGACCATCCAGATAAGAGACTGTCACTGGCACTATTCCAGGCTTTCCAAAAATGCTATCCCTCCAAGGTAAGAATTTACTTAAATACTTTCAGGAAGTTTTCTACCTCTACTCCTCTACCCAAACCTAATAATTTTCTTGTCTTTTAAGTATTTCTCATGTTGTTTCAGTTAAGTTTTTCTTTGTCAGGGGTTCAGCTTTTCATTGGCATTTGGCTTTTTTATTTTGTCAGGTATTTTAGTTTGCTTGAAAGACACACTGGGGAAGAATAGGAGTTACCCATTTTATCTTCCCTAAATATCAGGATGCATTTCAGCATTAATCATTCCAAGAAAACCATAATTATAACTGAGGGGAGGAACAGCTGAAATTAAGGCAACCAACCACAAGTGTGAGAAAGCCATGGGAGTGGCAATGAACTCAAACACAGGCTTATGTAGGATTTGTCTGTTCATCTGCTCTGTGACAAAATTACTTTGTTGCCATGTTTTTCCACTCTTGGAACCAGACTCTGGTTTCCAAACAACAAGCACTTGCTCAGCTGCATTTACCTGAGGTAAGAATCAACCGTGTAAAACACACATTAAAAAAGGAGTTGTTTCCTATTGCTACATTGATCTGACCAGCACGTGGTAATTTACACAAGGAAGGTTACTTTGCCTTTAAAGGGTGAGGGTACAGCTGCTCATTTCCAACAGAAGAAGGGCTCCATGCTCCAAATTCCTCAGGTCTTCTGCAACAGGTCCCCAAAAGGGACACTGTGGGATTCAGCAGGGCTCTGACATGGCTGCCACAAAGCCAGGAACAGATACCACACTGCCAAATGTAAGACTTGCTGAAAATTTTAATGACTTTTAAATTTGTACAGATAGGCATTTTACAGTACCCTTGAACTGCTTCACATGAGCTGTTTATAGAATCCCTCAATTTCTCAAATACCCACAGAGATGGAGCATCACTTCAGAAGTCACCCAGCGTGGTGCACTGAGCACTGCAAATGTTATCATTAACCATGGCTACAGAACATGCCCATCACAGAAAAAGCTGGAGTGAGCCTCCTTTTTCCTAAGTGCTTGTCCATCCTAAGGGCAGGACTGTCAGCTGATTGACTTCCTCAAGGCATGGTCAGGACAAGGTCACCTCGTGTTCCCGGCTAGGGGGGCAGGGGAGGCGACAGTTTCAGCAGGTAAAAAAACATGTTATTTACATGCTGAGGAAATTGCCTTCCTTCCCATAGAAATATATTATACAAAAAAATATCCAGGAGAAGTCACACAGCAGTAGCTTAGGCCAAACCCAAAATATACATTTGATGTGTACAGGTCTTTAAAGCTCATTACAAGTATTGCAAATAGAAATAATGGCATTAAAATATTTTCAGTGACACAGCTACAACTGAAGAGGTGGAATGTTACCAACAGGATTTATCTGTTCTCTAGGTTATTTGTACACATTTAACCCCAGTGTGCAGTATTTTTGTTCCTTATCCACACTGTAATGACCCAAATATTCCAAATAGCTTCAGATGAGCTAAACCACATTTTCCACACAACTTTCACTGACAAATTCGGTTCTGAGATTGACAGAGCAGGTTCATTACTTACCACAACATGTTCCTTTTTACTCCTAAACAAAGTTAAACCCTGTCACCCTTTTCCCCCTGGAAAAACGAGACAGCTGCACAAAATAATGGCAGAGTAGAATGGCTTTACTTTGAAACTTTGGGGAAAGCTTGAGATCTGCAAGTACTTTGCAGGTTCTCTTTTGTCAAAAAGTAAGATTGACATGGAATACCGGGGGAAACCACACAGCACAGGACAGCAGTGGTGCAGTCACTGAACACCTCCTTGGATTTCAGCCCCTATTAGCAGGATTAGCCATCCACTTGAGAGGCACAGGAAAAGCAGAGCACTTTAACCCACTGTTGAAACATGAATTTTTGTTCTTTCTTTTCAAAATGCAGATGTAGAAATTCAGTCTTTAGGTTCTTGTTCTTCCCACCCCCACCAGCAGAGCCATCATCCCTCCCTCAGTTTGCTCACTGGATGTTGCTTTTCCATAACTGTTAGGGTCCAGTGGAATTATAAATTTTCCACAACTGAGGAATTTTAAGGACCATGTAGCAACAGAGGTTGGTCTGTTCAGGGGGGCTGGGAAAACAAGACTTTGGTCCTCCCAGTTTTCCACTGGTTAAAATTCCCATTTTACTGACACATATAGAGAATTTATTTTTGCTTTTCTATCTAGCACACGCTTACTAAGTCTGGCATATTATTATACAAGGCGGTACCTTACCTAACCTGATCAGTTTTACTATGTTCACTGAGGTTAACCGTGCTTAGCATGAAGTAATTTAAGAAATAAAATAAATGGAAAAAGGACAAGAGAAGACAAGGAAGACTTAAAGCTAGACAGGGGAAAATCTGCAAATTTGCCATGTGTCAAATTTGTTTTACAGCTCTTACTTTTGCACCCTCTAAACAGCTGAAGAGCAAGTCAAAAAGCACAGACCGGAAACAAAAATACTTTAAAATTATTTCTCTATCTTCAAGTATTAAATAAATTATACAGGACTGTTTCTGATATAAACATTAGGCCAATGATGAATTTTAAAACAAAATCAATAGAAACATCATCCAGAAAAAAAAAGGCAAGTTAAAATATAGATAAGTCAAAGCTATGAAGCTCCAATTAGTGCAGATAATTTTATATTAAATCCAGATACCCAGAAATATACACAATAGAATCATCCCATTTTTCACAAAAGTGGGGAAGGTAGATGATAGAATTGCACTTAGTTCTGAATTCATCTGGACAGCGAGTCGTTGCCGTCGCTCGCCGATCCGCGCGTAAGAAAAAGGGAAGTGGGTTACAAGAGAGCCAGGTGGCTTTGTGGATGATTCCACTTCCCTTTCCAGCATTTGGTCACAGGCAGGGGCCGTGCAGGGATGGTCACTATCTGTCCTGGTGCTCGGAATCTGACAGCCTGACATCCGAGGCCGACAGTTCCAGCACGGGGTTGATGAAGCCGGCGTACTCGGTGTTGCCGTTGTCGTCCACGGCGGCGCTGACAAAGTCGTTCTCCCACTCCAGCCCGTTGGAATCGTCGGAGGCTGAGGCTGGGTGGCTCCCTGGCTTCCTGCTGTTGAATTTCAGCGCTGCCCGCAGGATGTCCTCCTCTGTCTTGGAGCGCTCCCTCACCGGGATCATCCTGTTCATGCCTGGCATTTAACACACGCGCGTGAGAAACACGTCCTCGTGAGTTTTCACCTAACTTCTATGTTTCTGCTAGAAGAAACGAAGGTAGAATTTGGACAGATCGGAAAGGTCTTCAGTTTGTTTAATTCCACACCAAATGCGGTTCTGGCCACTGCTCAAAGACATCTAAGATTTTACTGATCTTGTCAGTAATTACAGACATTAATCACCTATTAGATTGGCTAAAAACCAAACTCTTGCTTATTTTTGGTGAGCCTTTCAACAGTCAAGGTCTGAACATTTTGGATAAACTTTCAACTAAGAGCTTTTGCAGGTTTAGTAAACAAAAAACCAAAACAAACAAACAAACCCCCCCCCCAAAAAAAACCAACCAAAACAAAAAAAAACAAAAAACAAAACCAACAAAAAAAACCATTGGCAACAATGAGGAAATGCAGAAAACACCTATAACAGCAGCAATGATACTGCTGTATGATTGATGGGATACTCCTTGGAATGGAGATCCAAGTTCCCATTGAATGTTTACAGTGCAAGTAATAAGGGTTTTTCCCAAAATACTGAAGTCAGACTCTTGACCAGCCTCCACATTTTGAAAGGAAGAACAAGCTCTTCCTTCTGCTCCTGGCTCACGAGAGGGCAGCATTTCTTTACCAATACTTTTGTCAGGAGTTTACAAGTCAGTTCCACAAAATGCAGGGAAATGAATTCATTTATCTAGTGCAGCATCCTAATAAATGAATTAATTTAGTAGGGCTATCTCCACATTTATCAAAAATAAGGAATTTTCTCGGTAAAAATAATTTACAGTTTTAACTGTCAGAAACTTTTAAACTTGTCAGAAATTCCATCAGAAACAAGTTTTAAATCACCTTCCCTTTTGAAAAAGACAAACTTACAATGAACACAGCTTAAACTGTCAGCATATTTAACTTTTGAGTTCAGGATGAAGCTGAAAGGTAGGATAAATACCTTCTTCATCCTCCCACTCTAAATCCAAGGAGGTGCTGTCATCGTTCCCACTCACGGATTTGGTTTTGGTCATCAAGTCACAACTGCTCTCCGTGTTGGGTGTCAGCACTGTGGCATCAGATGAAAGCCCTATTAAAAAAAAAACTTCATAATGTATTTTTAATTCATAAATGTACTTGAATTTCAGGTTAAACATGCAAAAGTAAAATTTTAAATTAAGCTGTCATTGTGCTTTGTGGCCCTTTAAACCTCAGGAATGCTGGAAAAGGCACTTTATCAGTTCAAAGAGTAATCAGTAGCTTATAAATAGTCAATATCACTGAGATATTGCCTAATTGGAACTAGAAAGGAGTTTAATAAGCTGTAAGCTGAACTTGTATGAAGACTTGTAAAAATAAAACAAAACCCAAATCAACCCTCTCCTCCCCAAAAAACCAAACTACTCACACAGCCATCAATCCTCCACCTTAGTGGTTGTCATGTACTGTCACCAAAACTTACAGATAAAAGCTTATCAAATTGTTTTCCTCTAAAATGTTACTGGAATTTTTAGGTACAGGCAGGCAAATTCACCTCTTGCACTTCAATAGGAAAAAATTAAGCATTAATATGCTTCTAATTACTTTGCCAAGAGATGTTAAAAACAGCTATAAACACACATCTGCATCTTCAACTGGTTTTACAAGAAATGTCCACCACAATCTTTTATTGATTAGATAAAAAATTATCAGATTTTAAAATTACAGATACATGTATGCACATTTTATATCTGTGTGTGTAAGCATAAAACTATAAATAATCTGTGTTTATCTAGAAAAAGAAGCAGCACTCTGTGCCCCTCAGGGTCCCTTAACATTTAAAGATGTGCTTAAGGAAAGGCAGACTTACTACTACGGAAAGCTTCATACTGGAATTTTGTATTCCTCAGGAAAGGGTCGAGGTCTTCCTCTGCCACAGAGCTGCAAGAACACAATTTTTATAGCTTTAGAAACCTCCAAGGGTGCCATCGAAAATATGTTAATCCACATGCCCCCAGCTCTGTGCTACAAAGCACATACACCCTGAACTAAATGACTTATAAAATCATCTACAAAATGCCTTTCTATTCCTATTCATCACATCCTCTCCTAGTCTGTGCTTCTGCTCAATTTTTATTAGTATTTTCAGTTAAAAATCAATTAACTAACTCAAAACAACTCTTCTCCTCTCTTCATCACTTTAAATAAAATCTCCTTCATTTCCAAATCACTTTTTAAGTAATGAATTCAAACCCTGCTCCTACAATCCTTTGTTTTTAAAATCTGGCCAGTTCCTACTCAGTTTTCTCAGCTCCTATTCTAAGTGTACTTCCATAGCAAAATTCCTCCTGTCCCCCTTGTCTTCTGTGCATGAGTTTTTTCTGAACTCAAACACCACTCCACTGTAAATTTCTCTACTTTTTTTTTAGCTTGTTTTTCCCACCACCACCACTGAACACAGGAGGTAGGAATGAAGAGACTTAAAATAAACAAATACTTAAATATTTAATAAATAAATATATTTAAGAATATTAATGAAGGAACAGGCAGACTCTATAAACCATTTAAACATTGTGTTTCTACTGCATTTTTAAACCAGGGTCCTGAACAATAAAAATATGTTTATTTTAGCTGAAATCTTACATATGAACACCTTTCTAAAATACACCACTGGATTTTGTGTGTGTGTAAGTACCTTTTAGCAGCTGGGACTAGCGCTGTATGCAGCAGTCTGATAACACCAGCGACAACCAGAATGAACCCAAAATACCCCCTAGCTTTCCAGATGAGGAACAGGAGTACAGACAGGGAAGAGTCTCAGTTGTCATGAATAAAATTTGGTCTCTTACCTCTGGAACTCTCCATTGTTAACAGCATGTGCTCTCTGCGTTATCCTGTGCTGCCTACGCTGCTAGCGAGAAAAGCGAATCGTTGAAAAAGCTGAACACTCAAAACAGAGCTCTCAACACTTCATCCTATTTTATGCACCCCCCCAAAAAAGCCCATCAGTTTTTAGAAATGTGGACACCACCTCAGTCGGGACTGCACCTCTTTTGGCTCCTGTCTTCTTAAAGTGTTTTCAGTGCACAACTAACACCTGGGTGATGCTGGATTTCTTTTGCTCAGTGCCCAGGAACAGCCACCCTGCCATTTAAAAGATAAATATCTCCTACAAATCCTTTCATCCCTGTGCAAAGCAGTGCTGCCATCTCCTCTGGCTGTCTCCATCAGCACTAAGTGCTTCATCTATATTAATAACAGCTTTGCTGCCTTGCAGGGCCAAAAGTATTAATAACTCCGCTAATGTCAACTTCATCTGAGAACTGCTCTTTGCTTCGGGTGTGGGGAGGTAACTGCACTGGATCTAGTGTTTTTCAATCCCAAGATGATGACGTTTTCTGGCACACTTTGCATCTTGGATATTTAAGTAATAGTAATTGCAGGATGAAATGAGCAAACGGGGAGTGTAGAGAAAAAAAGTGGAAGCAGAAATATCACATTGTTGTGGTTAGAGGTGAAAAGATTCAAGAACGCAGAGAGGAACAGACAGAAATTTGGCACAACACAGTCAACAAATCTGTCAAAATCAATTACTGACACACGCATCGATTTTCTTTCAGAACTCCTACACCCACTTAATACCCAATTTAGATTATCTCCCTGTTTTGCCGGGTCACATCTGAATATCCAGCACTACCAGTTCCAGGACACATGCATATTAAAATTCCCTGCTGTTACAGACCCTGACATTTAGTAGGGCAACATCAGCAAGCCAAATGAGCTTTAAGAGAGACCATACTTCCAAGGAAAAAGCCATTTTCCCATTTGTGCCCACAAACAGCAGGGAGATGAGTGATGCATTCAAAAATAGCTTCCAGTTTATCTAGAAGGGCTAAATGCTCAATGCATATCTGGACAAAAACGCTTCCTTAAAATCCTTATAATCCTTATGGGTTTTGAGGAGGCTGTTTGAGCAGGAGATAAGTGGTACTAATTTTACACCAAGAGGAAATTAAAATCTCTACAATCCATTCTGTCTTAGGTCCTGACTAAAAGAAGTGCATATTAAAAATACTGAAAGACAAGAAATACAGCATTTCTTGCACAGAACTTCTACAAAAACCAGTTAATGGCATTAAAAAAAAATCTTTTCCTGGCTTTTATATAGATCAAAAGTGGTAAGAAAAAAAAATAGCAGGCAAAAAGGTCAGAAAGAATTAACCCTCCCACGCCAAATGGCAAGGGGAGAGAAAGAAATGTGAAATGAGAGCTATAGGTAGTGACACAGAAATCAGATGAAAACTTCAGAGCTGGGTCTATACAAAACACAAAGACAACGAGCCATACAGTGCACAAATATATAAAGTACATTTTACAAGTCTAAATTATGTCTGAATTAAACGTGTGCTTAATTTCAGGGGCTTTTTTACCCCAAAGCCATCACAGATCATTTTTACATTTAAGATCAGTAACTTCTACATATTATATAAGAAGAGTGTGAAGCTAATTATAGACACTCATTCAAAATCTATACTCGGCGACAGAAGCTGTTTCAAACAATTATGGTGATTTTCAGCTGCTCCAATCAGCTGTACTTTCAGATCTTGTACTTCTTTCTCTACTGTGCAAGCCAAAGGCATCTCCTTGTCAGGTCTCCTGAGATGGAAAGGGTATCAGGGAAGTCTGCATACGTGGGAACAAGACAGAGGCTCTCATATATATTGGGGTCTTTTCCCCCTCACCTCCAAGAGCTTTTTCTGCTTTGCTGCCCTGGCTGCTTGACGTTGTGCAGCATATAAAGCCTCCTCTTCTAGTCTTAACTTCTCCTCTTGTAAGGCTAACTGTGTATGAACAAAACAGTAATGGTTAACAAAAGCAGAACCTATCTATCTTCCTATTAATAAAGCCATAAGTGCGAGAAAACAAAATAAAAGCAGCTAGAAAATCAAAATAAAACAAAATTGACTACAGCTAAAGCATTAACTGGATTTAACAGCTTCCCTCCCCGCAAGCAAACAGCCCGAGAAATTTAGGTAACTACTGAGAAAAAAAATATTATTAGTGAACAGCTGTAATGTTTTTTTCTATTTTATTATGGACTGTGAAAGATTTAAAGATTTTCAGTTCCATAGGCACTTTAGATTAAAGTTCATTCAAGTTCTACATTGTATTCCAGATCATATTCCATTACCTGCTGCAGCACTAAAACAGAGTAACAAATTACGTGTTTTTTTTCCTTAAGAAAGTTGTGGAGAAAATTTAGCACACGAAAAGTTGAATCAAGATTATTCCCCATTTGGTCTTGTCACTGAAAACAGGGTCCAATTTAAGAGATCCTGGTCAGAAACCCAGCCTGTTCATTCCATTTTTCAGCTAAGAGGCTATTAAAAAGAAGGAATTTGTGCACCTTGCAGGCTAAAAAATACTAACTGATGAACACAACCCAATTGTTCCGTGTGAGTGGAATCTCCTGGTGTCCATGGCTCATCCTAACATTTTTGGAAGAAAAACCATTTGTACTCTCACTGTGACCACTCACCTCTGACTGAAGCTTCAGATCAACAACCCTCTGCTTTTCAGCAATGGAGTCGTAGTGTCTCTCTTTCAGGTCTGCAATTTCTTCCTCAGTCAGAGGCCTGGGGAAACACAAAAAAGCTCCATCTATTATTCATGCACGACAACCCTCATTTGTACTTTGACCTAGCTGTGTGGTCTTTCCTGACCAGTCCCTTAAGGCAGATCCAACAGGCTGTGCTTGTGGCCTGCTCCTCCTGAAAGTTCCAGTTTGTTCAGGATAATGCTGTCTCTCCTCGCTCTCACAATATATATTATTTATATCTTTACAGAAAGTGTATTTTCAGAACCATCTCTGCTAACAGAACTACTGGAATAGAACCATTACCGTCACTGCAGTCCAAATCTCACTTTTTTTTTTTCTTACTTGTTTTTGTCCCTTGTTTTTCCTTTACTCCATTTTGTTTAGTGTTCACAGTGGGACAGTAGAGGGAAGGAGAGGTCCTCAGTCTCAACGTCTTACCTGTGACTGCTTTCTGGGCTTTCCCCCTGTTAAAATAAATAAAAAAGGAAAGTCTGATTTTTGCAAACACAGAGCACTTCCAGAACTTCCCTTAGCAGAGCAACCCAGGTCCATTTGTGTTCTCAGACTGAGGGCACTTGCTGAGTCTTATGCATGAGTTATACCAGGAGCAAATTCTCCTTTGAGTCTTCCCAAACACACTCTTTCCCCACACCGCTTCTTTTCTTTCTTCCCAAAGTCCATAGTGCCCCCTTCCTTAATGGGTTATTTCCCACACTCCCCAAAACCAGTCTCTTAGATCTTTATCCAAAGCCTTAAATTCATATTTCCAGTGCAAGGAAAACTGAAAGTAAAAAAAAATAAAAAACAAACAACATGATTTAAGTCTACAACTCAGCTTAAAGTAGGAGGAAGATTCAGATGTTGGAACCATTTTTAAGGATTTTACAAGCAGGTTTCACATAATGTCCCAGCCACTCACCTCATCACTTTCCACCAGGTTCTCAAACTGCAGAGGAAAAAGAAGTAATTTTTACAACTCAATACAACGAGTCACTAAAGACACACATAAAATATGATTGCATATTTTATGTGTCTTGTAAAAACAGTACTCCAATTCTAACACTGGGACTGTAACGCTACTTTCAGAGGAATTTTATTTTTAGAGTTGGACCTTCTTACCAATGCCTCTCCTCCTAAAAGGAGAAGAGTCCTAATTAAAAAACAAGCATTCTAAGCTGCACAAACTCATCCAGGAGAAGTTCAGCTGTCACATTAAAAAAAGGCAAATAGAAATCCTCTGTACTGGTTTTCAGTACAGTAATCTTAAATCTAGTCAGTGCATCAGACACAGAGATCAGTACCTACAACAAGACTCCTTACTGACCTAAAATTTGGGAGGAGAACAGCATCTCCTTTTCCCAGTCTGGGCTGGAATATCCCAGAATATTTCAGTGTTCATGAACTGCAGAAAGTGTTAAAGGCATTGCTAGGATTCAGCTTTTCCTGCTTTTTCTTAAATAGCTAAAAATCTAAGTACTCACCTCTATAGTGAAGTGTTCTCCTGTTGAACATGTTCTAAAATACTTGGATCTGGAAAAATAAGTTTACAGTTAGACTGCAGAAGACTCTTCCATACACAGCAGAAGGTAAACGAGCCCAAGAATTTAAAATATATTTTAAAATATGTTAAATCTAAAATAACAATAAAATCTTCATGTATTTAGCACATTGACTTATTAACTGGAGCTCTGTATCCCTACTACAGCAGACAGAGGCAAAAAGCGTGTAAACATCTTCTGTAGAACGGGGGAAAAAACTAAAACCTTTGTGAGATGCAATCACTTGTCAGGATGCTGGACTTGACATTTACAGACTATTAGCATGTTCTGCAATCCCTGTAATACATTTTTCCTGGAAAAAACATTGTTCCAGGCAATTTCTGAAAATGCTGTTGCTCACCACGGCACTTAACTCTTTCCTGGCATCTTGTACCTCATCAGTGTTAAACAATACATTTTATTTTGACAGCTTGGCTGAGCCTCAGAGAAAAACATCCAATAAGAGGTCAAGGAAATACTTTTAAGCTAAAAAAAAAAAAATCATGCTCTAATTTTATACAGGGAACTGGTTTCTTCTCCTGAGTCTTTATTAAGAATTCTTCCAATTTTATTTTAATTCTTTTGCAGAGGACAGTTAGCCCTGTCCTCTACAAAGCCCCACACAGTGTTAAGTTACCTGAATCCATTTTTACCTAGCCAAGGAGGTTTGGCCACCATCCAGAAGAACATTCCAATGTAAACACTCTTCAGTGCAACATCCTTTTCATCGAACTGTTTCCAAAACCAGGGTTTCCAGTTACCAGTGCTGACTGGTGCAAGGAATAAAGCCAGGGCCTCAGGGATTTCTATACTTGCACGAAAAGATCGTTCAGCACTTGCAATCAGCACCAACACTGTGACAATAATAAAAGCAGCACACCAGCCAAAGCCTGAATTATTTTAACCGGATCCTGTTTCATCTCCATCTCATTTTTCTTTGGAAGCCAGTTTAGGGAGCATCTCCCCTGGCAACTTGTTGCACTACCCACTGGTTCCTTGTTGCACAACCTTTCCTGCCACTAAAGAACCTTTTCCAGAGAATTCACTGCTGGGAAACCAGAGAGGAAAAGCCACTTTCCTCTCTGGAAATCAAGTACTACGTGACAAGGATAAGTGGGACATGTGGCATGAGCACTCAAGAGTAATTTCACTGCTGCCCTCCTCTGTAATTTGGTGTGTAGGAGCCAGTAACATTAAGAATCTCATTTAACAGCACCGTAACAAGAAATTGTTCCAGGGCTATCTACGCTGTTACCAGACGTGCCGTTCCAGTTTGCAGCACCAGGCTTTCGGTAAATTACTTCCAACTTCCCAAGCACTCGAGCTGCAGTCAGCTTAGCTGCAAGAACTGAACAGCAAACTAAATGCACTGTAAGCTCCCTAAGTGTCATCACAAGCAGCCCAACAGCAATGCCAGCTTTAGGAAGAGCTACTCTTTCAGCAGGTCTTTCAGCTGCTTGCTGAACAGGGACTCAGACCCAGAAAACTGAAGTCTGTGCCAGAGTTTGAGCCCATGAATTGCAGAATTACAGAAGCTTGAGGTCATTAGGGACACAAAGAGAAGATCCATCCGCTTCAGCCCTACCCAAAACTTCATGTGAAGTAACAGCAACCTATGAAAATGCTTGCACTTTTTATAATTCTCCCTTAACCTCTACTTTTCCATTGTTTTATATATATATATATATATATATATATATATAGCGCACAATTCCAAGCAAAGGCAATTTACAATATTCCAGTATAAAAACTTACTAAAACATGTATACATAGTTGTTCAATTAAGAGTTTATCTCTTACAGGCAAATCTTGGAGCATCTAAAAATAATGAAGCTGGGGTGGGGGGAGGATCTGAGTGATTAAAATAATCATTAAGTTGATAAGCTACATTTTTACATTATGGTGTTCCAGAAACAGCCAAATGTGGACAACGTGGTATCAATCTAACTTGCAAACTTTATAATACGCCACATTTTGCAGTTTTGGTTTTAACAGAATTCCCCACTGAGTGGAAGGAGAATAACCTCAACACTCTGATACTGCTCTGTAAACTACCACCACCACACCCAGAAAACAAACCTGATCTGAAACACAGAGGCCAGCAGTTCTCTGTACATTTTATATGCCTCAGACTGTCACTGCAGATTGTGCAACACCTGGACAATTAGACAATACTGCAGCAGGCAGTAAGATTTGTTTCATTGGTAAGGGCAGCCCGGTATTGGACTAACATATGCAGGGATTGCCACTACATTTTTTTGTCACTAAAGTTGTCACTAGATTTGCCTGCTGAAAAAAGGGGTATTGGCATGTAGAAGAAGACTCAGCAAAACACACAGGAAGAAGCAGCTTTCAAGTTGTGCAGGAAGAAGCTTTCAAGTACTGCCTGGTGTTCTCAAAGCACAACAAACTGCTGCTTCAGTGCCAGCTGTCAAGGCATTGGACGTGTTCTCATCCCCTCTGGTGGAGCACTAAAAATACAAGCAGGTATCCTCTACATGAACTGCCCTGGTTTTTCACCCCTGTCTCTGAGAAGCAGCTTGTCTGGAAGGTGAGACTTGCCTGCCAGAGCTGATGTGAAGCAAGAGGCCATGAGCTTGCATCATGTAAAATGCTCAGCATATCTGCTGAGAACGATTTCTGTCCTAACACATCAAAAATAAGTGATCCAGTACTGGGCAGGATATGGAAAAACCTCAAGCATTTCCTGTTTGCAGAGCGCTTTTCCGTGAACTGTTTGTGGCAGAACGAAACAGGTTGTCACACGTTTCCAAGAGATAAGAATTCTTCAGAACCATTCTGCAACAGACATGAGTTCATCTGAACCATTCTGCTCCCGATTTATCCCAACAGCGTCTTAGCCTCTGACTCACAGCGAAGACGAGATCACATTGCAGAAAACCGGGTGTTTTTCCATCTTTCGCACAAGCACGGCCGCCTGCACGGCTTTCGGCGACTGACCTGAAAAACCTCTCTAGGCATCTCCTGCCGGAAAAACACCGGGGCTAAGGAGCCGGTGACCCTGGAAGTGCATGAACCCCGACCGCACAAACCGCGCCGAGCCCGGCGGGCTCCCGGCGCCTCCATCCTCCCGGGATGCCGCGGCTCCCGAGAGGAACGGGCCACGGGCACCGGGCACGCCCGGACCCCGCATCCCTGCCCACCCTGCCACCCCCTCCTGCCCCACGGGGAAGGCGGAGCCGCCGGGCCCGGCACCTCCCCGCCCCGGGGAGGGAGGGGAAAGGGGCAGCCGCGCTTGCTGCTGCTCACCCTCCGCCGCGCTGGATGCGGCCGGGATCCTTCCGGAAGAACAGCCCGCAGCACCACTGCGCCCAGCAGTTCCCCATGGCATCCTGCTGGCAACAGCTCCTGCTGCCTCCCGGCGGGCTCAGGCCGCCCCGGCCGTGGGGAGGGGCGGCCGCGGACCCCCGGCAACAAAGAGCCGGCACAGCCTCATGGCTGCGCAGGGGCGGGCGGTGCTCGCCCCGACCGCCGGCACCGCCCCTGCCACCGGCATCATCGCGACATCGGCCCGCCCCTCGCCGGGACCGTCCCAGCCAGGCAGAATCCCGCCCTGAAAGCGGCTTCCCCCGTGGCCTTGCGCCGTGGGCTCATTTCACGGTAGCCCGTGCTTTGACTGGAGGAAAATATGGCAGGGTCCCCGTGGGCAGGATGGAAAATCGCGTTTTGAAGGAGCGGAATCCCGTTCAAGGTCCCTGTTATTATGAGGGGGGGAAAAGGGGTGTCCCCCCAGTTATCGAGCCCTGACTGGGTCAGTGCCATCGAGGTAGCAACACTTGGAGCACACCTGGAGCACAGGATCGGTGTGGTTTAGCGAGGTTCCCCACTAATTTTTGGTCTCTCTGGTTTCTTAAACCACAGCGCCACATTGACGCGTGGGAACGTGGAATCACGGAACTGCACAATGGCTTGGGTTTGAAGGGACGTCCAAGCCCATCTCCTTCCAACTCCCTGCCATGGGCTGCAACACCTTCCACTATCCCAGATTGCTCCAAGCCCCGTCCAACCTGGTCTTGGACACTTCCAGGGATGGGGCAGCCACAGCCTCTCTGGGCAGCCAGGGGCTCTCCACCTCCACAGGGAGGAGTTTCTTCCCAGTCTCCAGTTTAATGTGCAATCTACTCTCGGTTTGAGCCCACTCCCCCTTGTCCATGGCAGATTAATGGTGTCATTACAAAGACGTGGGTTGCTCCTTTCTTTGAACGGGTCCAAAAGTCTCTCAGCAGTGGCAGGGTTAATTGGATTCCAGCTCTCCATTAGCAGCACAGGACAGATGCTGGGACCCAGAGGAGCTGCTTGCTAGGATAGTGATGAGCAGCAGAAGGTAGGAGGAATATAATAAATCACTGCCAAGCACACTCTGATGTTGTTCTTTCCCTGGAAATGTGAGGTCAGCCTGGAAAAGTGCATTACTGTGATTGCATGCAGGGAGAGAGAACGAGGGTGAGGCAGACATAAAAGCAACCAGGAATTAATTGCAGAAGGTGATGCCTATCGCTGTGACTCGGGAGGAGTACAATGAAGGTTCCAGAAAATATTGCTGGGATATGATTCCTCATTACACTATTTTCCAGGAAATTGACATTTTGGCAAGATAAATACTGCTCCTTTCCCAAAGAGCGATGTTGCAGTATTCCAGCCTGACAGGCGTTCATAAATTCCTTCAGAGTAATTGAACACCTTTTTTTCCACAGTACCCTCAGCTATGACACAGAGGCCACCAAACTGAGGCGGGAATATCGGGAATATCCACGCAGAATGCCTTTGTTTCTGCGGTTTGTTCCTGGAGGTGTTTTCCTACACGTGTCCTGCCATGCCACTCCTGCCCAGAACATGAGAAGTCGGTGTTAGCAGAAGGCCATCATGGGTTGCTACATCCACCAGTGGATGGAAAGAACTAAGGCGTGCTGGATTAAGAATGCATTGGTTGAAAATACGAGTAAACCCACGGGGATGCTTCAGCTTTCCTTCCTCTCAAAGGGAGCAGGTTCATGCACGGTGTTACGTTGCAAATAGCACGTGCAGGCACTGCCAAGTTTGTAAGATAAACTGCACAGTAAGGCCACCGGCACAGACATCTAAACCCGAATTATTCCGCCTTTTTCACGGCTGATCCTTGGCGACATCGCCAGCCTCCCATCCGCACACGGAACAGTCATTGCGTGGATTCAGGCTGGGCTTTTAACACGTGGCTCAGCCCACCGCACAAAAGACGAGGTTGCCTAGCACTCCTGACGTGCCCTAGCGGCTTTAAGAAAGCAGCCTTTATAACATTTTATTCTTAAAACATTTTATAAGGCCTTTTTACCAGCCCGGCAAGCTTCCAGGCCCCTTTCGCGACAGGCGGGGCGCGGCCGCGCTTTACGGCCGGCCGTTGCCGCGGTAACGCCGCGTTGGGTCGGGAGCCGGAGCCGGCGCCGGCCGCGGTGCCTCCGTCCCCGTGCTGTCCCCGCATCCCGGCCCGGCCCCTGCCGCAGGGTCCGGGCCCTCCCGCCGCGGCCATGGACAAGTACCAGGTGCTGGGGCTGGTGGGGGAAGGCAGCTACGGGGTGGTGACCAAGTGCAGGAACAGGGAGAACGGGCAGATCGTGGCCGTCAAGAAGTTCCTGGAGAGCGAGGACGACGCGGCGGTGAGGAAAATCGCCCTGAGGGAAATCAAACTGCTCAAGGTGAGGCTGGCGGGACCCCCCCCCCCCTTTTTTTTAGCAGTTTCATGCTTAAAGTGTGAGCACGAAAACCTTTAAAGTGTAGAGGGTGTGTGTTTAAACTCGCGGCTCAACCCTTCAGCTCGGGCTGTGTCGCAGCACAGCCCCCGGTCAGCGGTCACAAAGTGTCGCCAACAAAATCCCGGCCAGAGGAGACTCGCTCGGGCCCCGCTCGAATTTCCGTGTGCTGGATTAATGGAACCTTGTGTGCTGTAGCCGGGCAGAGCTGCTTCTCCCCTGGCCTGAGCGCTGGGCTGGATGCACCTGGCGAATGCTGGATTAGAAAAGCCTGGGGATGTTCCGGCGTTCCCGGGGCGTGGTGCGGTCTCTGTTGCCTCCTGGTGGTGGCTGTCCCCCTGTCCCAAATGCCTGGACTTTGCTGCTGTGGATTTGCTGGAAATAGAAGAAACGCTGACCTTTCAAAGCCTGGGTGTGTGACACTAAATGGGCTGGGGGCTGCCGGTGTCACCTGAGACGGGAAAACGCTTTTAGGAAAGTTTTCCTTTATTTTTTTTTTTTCTATCCACGGCACCTTCCTGGCAGGCAAGAGGCTGGAGGAGGACTCCTATGAGATTCCCTGAACCATGTGTGGGAGCCAGCTGGCACTGTGTCCTTTGCTGTCAGAGTGTGGGATGTGCCTGGTGTCAGTATTGTGGTGGGAGGGGGAAGGACAAGGGGGAATGGATTCAAACTGAAAGAGAGCAGCTTTTGATTGGATATCAGGAAAAAAAGGATTCCTCGTCAGGGTGGTGAGGCACTGGCATGGGCTGTCCAGAGGAGCTGCCCTTGTCCCACAGGAATGCTCGTCCCAAGTGCAGTGCTTGTCCCTGTGAATGGGCGCATGGGGGAGTTTGGAACATTGGGACCCAGATGATGTGTTTGGTGAAAAAAAAGAAGCAAAACCTTATTTTCAGGCTGCTCTTGTGATGTGGGGTGTTCCAGAGGTGGGAATACTGGCAAACCTGGGTCCTGTCCTCTTGTCTGCCACAAGTGTTTCTCTCTAAATCTGCCAGCTTACAGTTCCTGTGCACCGAAGGGCAAAAAAAAGTTGTATTTGCCATTACAGCAACAGCTACAGAGTTAGAGTTAATGGAAATGTATATGCTGGAGCTTGGGACACAGCCAGCAGCTCCAAGCATTATCCCTTCAAAGCCTTTTAAGTGGATCTGTGTGAGTCTGGATTGTCCCCGCTCCACTGGCCAGGCTCACCGAGTTACTGAGTTACTGAGCAGCACCCAGGTGTGCTGGGAATTAACTGGCTTTCCTGGGTGAATGAAATCTTTGCAAGGGGAACCTTTGCACATACAGCTCAGGAAGGGTGGCCTCTCACAGGGGAAATAAATACCTGGAGGTTTGGTCTCTTTGTAGTTCCCTCCCTTGTTCCCTGTCAATCTTTGGGTTTAATTTTTTTTTTTCCTCTTGAGTTTAGGCAGAAATTGAATTGTGTCTGAAAACAGCAAAGACCTCTTCAGGTCTCCTGTGTGGGGAATAAATCATTCTTGGGAAAAGAGCTTTGTCTCTTATTGATTACTCTTTAAAAATTCTTCTCTTGTCAGACCTGCTAAGAAATCTGGTCAGACACAGATGCAGGTTGGCTGGCACTGCCTCTGCACTGGCAGAGTTTCCCCTACAATTCCCTGTGCTCTGCAGTCCTTTTGCATCTTCCTGGGTCCCAGCCCTGGGCTCTGATGCTGCCTCCAGGCAGCCTCCGGGGATGTTTCCCTGCCAAGCTCCAGCTAATAAATAACTGTGCTCTGTAGCATGGCCTTTTTGTTGGTGTGTGATAAATGTGTTACAAATGGGAGGTGGATCCTTCTCTGCTGGGAACACAACGACAAAATAACTAGAAAACACAGCTGCTTTTTCTTCCTCTTTTTTTTTCAAAGTGCATTTTTTGGTACTGTCCCAGCTGGGCTGCAGTTGAAAAAATGACCTGCAAAAAATTTCTTTAGAAAATTTCCCTTCATAGGAAGTGTTTTCCCTCACTAAACTTTCCCTGTTTTTTGACAGCAACTCAGGCATGAGAATCTGGTGAACCTGTTGGATGTGTGTAAGAGGAAGAAGCGCTGGTACCTGGTGTTTGAATTTGTGGATCACACGGTGCTCGATGACCTCGAGGCCTCTCCCAGTGGACTGGACTACGACAGGGTTCGGAAGTACTTATTTCAGATTATGAGAGGAATTGCCTTTTGTCACAGCCATAATGTAAGTATGTGCAAGAAATCAGCTCTGCAGCTAAAATCAATAGATATATATTAGAATAGAAGTGTGTATTTTTGTATTTATATATATTTGAACTTAGAGAAATAGAGCTTTGTATGAAAAGGAAAAGAGAAACATAAAATAAATGTGTCTGAAATTAGAGGTTCTGTGTGTACTTGAATATGATAAAGGTGCACTTTTTGCTGAGCCAGTCAGTTTGCTATGTACAAACAGGGATTTTGCCTTGACTTCCTCTTCTCTGTGCAGATAATCCATCGGGATATTAAGCCAGAGAACATACTGGTTTCCCAGTCAGGAGTTGTGAAACTCTGCGACTTCGGATTTGCCCGGCCATTGGCGACTTCTGGGGAAGTTTACACGGACTACGTGGCGACCCGCTGGTACAGAGCCCCGGAGCTGCTGGTGGGGGACAGCAAATATGGCAGGTGAGCCTGGCCTGCCAGGCTGGGAAGGGCTGTGGGGAGCATGGAGGGGGTGCTCCATCACTGGCTCAGCCTTTGGACCCATGAAGCTGTGCTGAGCTGGGGTGCTGGTGGCTTTTCTCCCCAGGCCTGTGGACGTGTGGGCTGTTGGCTCCCTGATAACAGAAATGCTTACAGGAGAGCCTCTTTTCCCTGGAGACTCAGACATTGACCAGCTCTTCCATATCACCAAGTGCCTGGGTAAGGAGAGCCCCTCGGGCTTGCTCAGGAAGGAAGGGCTCCGATTTGTTTCGATGGGTGGGAAGATAACAACCCAGACTGTAGCCCTTACTGCAGTGCAGACCCAGTATATTAGCCTCTCACATATTTCACTGTCCTGTATTTTTCCATGTGGTTGCTTTATTTGCCTGATTCCAGGTAACTTAATTCCAAGACAACAGGAGTTATTCTATAAAAACCCCCTCTTTGCTGGCATGAAGTTGCCCGAGGTGAAGGAGCTTGACTCCCTGGAGAAACGCTATCCCAAGCTCCCTCCTGCCGCACTGGATTTAGCCAAGGTAATTAACTGAGCATTTCCTGTGAATGTTTCTCTTTTTCTCTGTCCTTCACCTCACACAGCTGAGCACAGGGCTGTTGAAGTGCCCTCCTCTCAGCTCCCTATGCAGCAAGCAGCTGCTTGGTTTGGCAGCTTGATGAGGGCTGTAGGAGCCCAGAGCTCCAGTCCAGCCCTACAGGGCCAAAGGGGTCACTGCAGGGATCTTTCCCTCAGACATGCTAAAGCCTTTGTTTAATTCCTGGTGTGTTTTCCTCCTCCTGTTGACGTTGGTTTGACAGGAGTGCTTGCAGATTGACCCAGACAAGAGACCGTCCTGCGCCGAACTCCTGCAGGGCGATTTCTTCAACAAGGATGGCTTTGCTGAAAGGTAAGAGCTCCTTTCCTGCTCACTGCAGGCCCAGGTTAGAAAGAAGTGAAGCAGCTGTGCTTGGAGACTGCACACTACTGGGTTTGCAGAGCTGACAGCTGCTGAATGTCTCAGTTTGTTTTGGCTTGACCTTCCTGGAGATAGAGTTGGAAGGGAACACGTTGCAGGGACACATTTATCTTGTTGTGACATTAATTCATCAATGTCACACCACTTTGGGTAGTACAGTCTTACACTGTATTCACTCACTGCATCTGCACCAAACTGGTGCAAATTTATTTTTTATTGCTGTATTTTATTGTTCTATTGCTGTATTGTGAAAAATGTGTGCACAAGATTTTATTTAATGTATACATTACATTTGGCTTCTTATTAGTTTAAAGGCACAGTTTGTTTGACCGCTTGAAAGGATCCTGGGCTTAACAACTGATGATGATATTAAGATAAACAGAAGCCCTTTGATTATTTGTTTTTTCCTTTCTCCTTATATGGAATGTAGATTTACTCAGGAGCTTAAACAAAAGATCCAGAAAGATGCCAGAGACCATCAGTTCCAAAAAAAACCAAAAATCAGTAAACGGGACAAAGATGATGTTTTAGAAGAAAGAAAAACCATCAGCGTCCAGGTTGGTCCATCTGTATTTTCCAAACCTGTATTGTTTTGGGTTTTTTCTCATGTTTTAAAATCATTGTTTTTAAAATAGGTGCAGCAATTCCTAGGAAATAGCTTGGGAGGGTACAGGTGGCTCTTGGGCCAGTCCCTTGGAGGTGAACCACACAGTGGTGCAGTTCCTGGCAATACAGAGCTGGAGGGGGAATCATTTGGGAAGCATAGGTCATGCTTTATGCTGCTGTTAACCTGTTTTAAAGCCCTGTCATTAAAATTAAAAATTTTCCTTTCAACTGGATACCAAGGATGCTTCAGAGTGACTTTGAGGTGACACTGAGATGAGTTTTTATTTAATTTTTTCGGAACAGACATGGGATACAGCTGTTTTTCCTCCATCATTTCCTATTCCAGTCTCAAGTGACTTATTTACAGAGAGTGCTGGAACTCTGACAAGTTTTATCCTGTTTGATGGAAAGCAGAGATTTTCTAACAAAACCTATTCCATCTCCATTAGATTCTTGCAGAATCATGCACATTTAGGCTTCTCACATGTTGTTTTTTCCTGCATGTACTGCTGTAAACTGCTCTTTTAACAGGACTGTAAAGAAAGATGACATTTATCTTCCCAAACAGGATTTCAGCATGGGCCCAAGGAGCAAAGATGGAAAGCTGATAAAGACCAAGCCCTCTAAAGCTGATGCAGAGAAAGCAGATCGATCCTCCAAGCTGGGATTCCTCTACGACAGTGCAATCCACCCATTTATATTCAGCCCTCAGACCAACCTGAAAGATTCCAGCAGCAGCCTGGACTATGCCAAGAACCCGGGCACATTTATCCCTCCCATCAACCAGAACTTTTCTCCTGCATTTGGGATGGGGTCTGGGCCTGGGAGCCTTAATTACAGGTATGGGAGCAGAGCTGGGAGAGCTCGTATCCATCATTCCTGGGATGTCCTGGGAGGGGCAGGCTGACGATGTGGGAACGCGAGACGTGGGGTTTGGGACACCTTGCATTTGTTGCTTTATACTGGCTGTGTTAGCCCAGTTAATACCAACTGTGGGCCATTTTTGATTACAGACTTGATGAAAAGAGTAAAAAATACTTGAACCCCTTGCTAAAGGCACGGAAGCCTTCTCCAGTGGGGCGTTGCAGTGTCAGCTTGACACCGGTGAGTCGCCTGTCTGTCTGTCCCCCTTGGCCAAGCAAAAATGAATTCAATTGTGTGTTGTATTCTCAAGAACTCCATCTGGTCCATCTTTCATCATAACTCCCCACTAGAAGTACTGGGTTTGTTACCCCTTTTTTCCTGCAGACTTTCCGTTCATTATCCCTTGCTAACAGTTCTTCCATAAAATATATTTTATGCCAGAAAACAATTTTAAATGAGGGGAGCAGTCCAGCTCAGGATATCTGTGAAAATTGGAGTATACCCATGGCCTCCTGCCTGGCCAGGAGTGATAGACCATGTGTGCTGTGCTACTGAAGCAGAACTGAGGGTTTGGATTTAATGTGGCCAGGGCCTTACTTAGTCATGTCATAACTGCATTAAAAATTGATAAGAAAAACAAGTGAAATGGAAAGTTTTCCTCTGCTCTCACTACCTAGGCATGATTATTACCGTGCCAGCCAGGAACATTTGCCTTTTTCCAGATAACTAGTTCCAGACATTCTCCAAGTGCTGTATTTTATCTCTTCAAAAGCAGCCTCACTTAGATGATTGTTTTCATTTTGCTGTTGCTTTTCCATTGCTTGTGTAAAAATAGCACTTGAGCAGGTTGAATTCCTTCACATACATCAGAGTCTTTCGTCTCACTCTTGGACAAATTCCAACTACATCAGAGCATTGCTGTGTTACTGCTTTTTTTTTAAGCTTGAAAATAGCTTTATTTTTTGTCTATATTTTCATGAGCTGTTCCTTGCGCCCTTGATTACAGGTCACAAATGAAAAACCTATCCTTCAGGCAAGTAAGAAAAAATGGGAATTCCCCAAGACAGATGTGCGTTTGCCAGAACTAAATCATCTTCCCAAGCTGAGGGGAGCGGAAGGTAGGAACTTTGATGTCCTCTAAATAAAACCTGGGTACCAAACAAGTGTCAGGAAGCAGTGTGTCAGCTCTCACTCCCTAAACATGGCTTGCCTTGGTTGTGTTTCGCAGCTCGGCATCTCAGATTTCTGAAAAAGGAAAATAGAACGTTTGCAGAGTCCCGAGTCCCCTCCCTCGCTGCTATCGACCTTCCTAACTCAAGTCTGGCTTCACAGCAGGTATATAGGCAATAAAGTGATTTGTGCCGCTCTGTATTTGTTTGGTTTGTGACTTTCTCAACAGCATGGCCCACAGAATTCCTGTTTGACTCCTAAAGGAGCAGAATTTGCCTCGGGATTGTAAGTCTTACACTGGGGGAGCATTTTTGAAGCCTGATTCAACCAAAGAACACGTTTGTTTGGAATTAGGTGTTGGCATTGCATGTGTCTTCAGAAGGCTGTTTTCTGATTGTCTTCTCTGTTGATGCTACACTTGGAAATTGATCCTGTCTCTTTCTTTCCCAATTTACAGCTGTCAGGGACCTTGATGCCAGATGCATCAGAAGCCAACTTCCCCAGGGTCGAGCACGAGCCCAGGGGAGATGGTCACACCTGCCTGTAAAAGGTGGGCTTTCATTTCTGCTGTGTAGCCTGCTGGGGGCTTACAAATGGATGGATTTGTGAACGCTCATGTAGGGATGGGAAGTGCAGTAGGAAAATTCTTTTGTACTGCACATTCTTGGTCAAGACATGCAGCTTATGACAGACTTCTTACAGTACACAGTTCGCTGTGCCTGGTAAATTCTTTTCCTGAGCTGAGGTGCTGGGCATTGGGGTTGGAAAAGGAGCAGCTCATGAAACTGGGGGGTTGAGCAAGCTAGTAGAACAACAAAAAAAGGGGAAGCTGGCTGCCTGCATGTGAGGAGGGGAAAAAACAACTCAAGTTTCTGATCTGTGAAGCACAGAGGTGTAAGTGCACAGCTTCAGCAAGGTAAGGATGTGTAACAAAGCAAAATAAAGGAAGCCTTTCACCAGGGAGCACCTCTGTGTTTTGTTAGTCTGTCCAGAGTCATTCTCCTTTTCTCCTCTTGATGCAGGTGACTGAACAGTGGGAATAATCCATCTGAGTTTCCAGGGGCTAAAGCTGCCAGGTCTCTGCAGGGGAGAGGAGGATCCCTTACTCCTGTTGGTGCAGCAGACTGCCACGGAAGTGGCTCGGGTCCAGGCCAAGGATGGAGCTTGCACTGCCATTGCTGCTGGATTTCTTGCATGCAAAAAACCCCTGGAATGCTGACTTTCTGGCTTAGGGCCAGGTCTTGTCTGAGAAGAGTAGTGGTCATTGGTGTGTGACAAGGGCAGGAGCTGCTTTGGAGGATTCTGAAGGAAGCTGGGCTTTCTTCTGTCCAGCTGCTGCCTGCCTGAGGGGTTTGTTTTTCAGTGAATCGTGACAAAAGCAGCAGTCAAAATTCTCATATTTCAGTGGGCTGCCTGACCTGGATTGAAAAGCACCTTTGCCTTGACAGTGAAGAAAACGTTTGTGCAAGAAATACAATATCTAAATGTGCAATTCTGCAGCTGTTCCTTTGAAACCCTCGCTAATGCACTTGTCACTTTGTTTTAGGTTCCTTTTTCCTTCACATTTTTGATCCCATGTTTGGGCAGTTGTTTTTGGGGTGTTTGCCCTGGATATGTTGTCTGGCTGTTGTTGATGGTGAAGGAAGGAATATCCCTGTGGAATACTGAGCTGTGATGCAGGTAACATGTGGAATGTCTCAGTAACTCCAGTCATCATTCCTTTAGGTCCCTGAGGAGAATGGGACGTAAAACTCGACTGTTTGGCAACAGTTTTTGCTTACTTGCCCTTAGTTTGTCAGTGGTCAGTTTTGGGCTGTCCCTGTGTTGCTCACAACTGTTTTCCATCACCTGTCACAACTCACATGGTGTCATTAACTTTGGAACTTATTTTCCCACAAAATACAGCCTTTCCCATCGATGCATCATGACAGAATATGGTCTGAACTCATTGTATTTAGGGATTTGTCTCCATGCTGTCTCTTGATGTGTACATTTCATTTGTAAATAAAAAGATCTTCCAGTTCCAGGCTTGACTATTCCCATAGTGGATGCTGCACTTGGCCACAGCAGTCAGTTAGGTAGCCATGGGCAAATGCATGGGGGAAAAGAAGGTTTGGAAAGGGAAGAATGGAGGTTTTTGGGGGAAAGTTGGGTTTGTGGGGGAGAGAAAGGTTTAAGGGGAAGGCTTTGCATGGGGAAGAGTGTGGCCAGCAGGTCCAGGGAGGTGATCCTCTACTTGGCCCCAGTGAGGCCACGTCTGGAGTGCTGTCTTCAGTTCTGGGCTCCACAGGCTAAGAAAGACAAGGAGCTACTGGAGAGGGTCCAGCAGAGGCCGAAGATGATGGAGGAGTCTGGATCATCTCTCTCAGGAGGGGAGACTCTGGGAGCTGGGCCTGCTCAGTCTAGAGGAGAGAAGACAGCAGGAATCTCATCAATCCATACAACAATCTCCAAGGTGGGTGTCAAGAAGATGGTGCCAGATTTTTGGTGTGCCCAGCAACAGGACAAGGAGCAGTGGCCAGAAACTAAAACACAAGGAGCTCCACCTCAACATGAAGAAGACTCACAGAATCTGCTCAGTTGGAAGGGACCCACAGGGATCACTGAGTTCAAGGAGTGTTCGGACAAAGCTCTCAGGCACCTGGTGGGATTGGTGGGGTGCAGGGTCAGGAGTTGGCCTTGATAATCCTTCACGGGTCCCTTTGGTATATTCTGTGATTCATCTTGGATTTCCCTCTCTGGAGACATTCCTAGCCCACCTGGACGCGGTCCTGTATCACCTGCTCTGCGTGACCCTGCCTCAGCAGGGAGCTTGGACTGGGAGATCTCCAGAGCTCCCCTCCGACTCGAACCAGGCTTCAGAGAGAAGGGGAACACGAAGGTTCAAGCCGGGGAGGGGGGGGAAGCTATTTTGAAAACTCCAAATCCTCCGGAACAGGCTGTGAGGAAGCGGAAGGGGTGGAGCGGGGCCGGGCAGCGGCTGCGGCGGCCATGGCCACGGCGGGGGCTTCGGAGGGAGGCGAGCCGGGATGCGAGCAGGGATGCGAGCAGGGATGCGAGCACTACCGGCGGGGCTGCCGGCTGCGGGTGGGTGAGCGGGGGGCGGCGGTGCCGTGGCAGGGGTGGTGGCCGATCCGCGGCGCCCCGGTCCATGCCGTGTCCTTCCTTTCCCAGGCACCGTGCTGCGGGAAGCTGTACCCGTGCCGGCTGTGCCACGACGGCGCCGAGGAGCACCAGCTGGACCGGTTCCGGGTGTCCGAGGTGCAGTGCACCCGCTGCCGGCTCCTGCAGAAGGTGGGCGCGGGCAGCAGCGCCGCGGAGGTCAAGGCAGGGCTCAGTCCGGGAGGCACCGCGCCGGGTCGTGCGGTCCCGCCTCCCTGCTCCATACCGGGGTTATGGCCCGGTGGTGTGTCAGGGGAGGTTAGGGTGGGATGGTAGGAAAAGGCTCTTCACCCAGAGGGCGGTGAGGCACGGGAACAGGCTCCCCCGGGGACGGGGTCACGGCCCCGGTCCTGGCAGAGGGCAAGAGGCGCTCGGGCAGTGCTCTCAGGCACCTGGTGGCATGCTCAGAGCTGTCCTTCGCGAGACTAAGTGTCGGACATCGTGAGCCTTGTGGGTCCCTTTCCAGCTCGGGATGTTCTGTGATCACAGAGCATATGGATATGGCGCAGGGCTGTGTCCGGGCGGTTCTGGAATATCTCCAGCGAGGGAGACTCCACAGCCTCTCTGTTCCAGGCCACAGGAAGGAAGCTTTTCCTCCTGTTCAGGTGGAACTGCCCGTGCATCAGCTTCTGCCCATTGCCTCTTGGCCTTTTTCTGGGCACCACGGAGCAGAGGCTGATTCCAGCCTCTTGGCCCCTTCCACACCCCTGCAGACATTGATTAGTTCCCCTCAGCCGTCCCTTGTGGAGGCTGAGCAGGCCCAGCTCCCTCAGCCTGTCCTCTCCAGTCTGTTGACAGCCTCTTGGCTCTCAGGCCTTGCTCCCGGAGCTCCATACCCCTCTTGGAGCCTGGAAGCGGACGCAGCACTCAGGACGTTCGTGTCCCCTCAGGCCCAGCAGCGCTGTGAGGGCTGTGGCAGCCTCTTTGGGGAGTACTACTGTGACATCTGCCACCTGTTTGACCGTGACAAGAAGCAGTACCACTGCAAGGAGTGCGGCATCTGCAGGTGCGTGCGGGCGGCGGGCCCGGCTCCGCGGGCACCGGCCCTGCCCTGACACCTCTCTCCGCAGGATTGGCCCCAAGGAGGATTTCTTCCACTGCTCCAAGTGTAATTTGTGCCTGAGCCTGAGTCTCCAAGGAAAGCACAAGGTGAGGATATGCTGCTTGCCTCCGTATCTTAAAAGGTAATGCCTTGAACATGAAGCTGGATGGGCCTCAGCCCCATCTGAGGCCACAGGAACCAGGGAGAGCAGTGGGTTCTCCTTCTCTGAATTCACCTAACAGCAACACAGATGCCACTAATTGAAGACATAATAAATTTTACATATTGGAGCTTTACAGTATAGGAAAACAGAAAACTATACAGCAGAATAACGTTTTCTTCTCTTTTTCCATTTGCAAAGTGTATTGAAAATGTCTCCAGGCAGGACTGCCCAATATGTTTGGAGGTGAGCAGCTTCTCTTCATCTCCTGAATAGCTGTGTGGCCCTATTTTTGACTGTGTGTGAATTAATTTTCTATTCTTTTGTCTTATATTTGCCTCCAAACAGGATATTCACACATCACGTGTTGGAGCACATGTTCTGCCATGTGGTCACCTTCTTCACAGGTAAAGCAGACGCCTGAGAAAGGGAAATACCTGCTGCATTGAGTTGGGTGTTTATTCAGCAGCGTTCGGTCTGTACCAGCTGCTTACAGCTGATTTCTGAGGCACCTGCACTGTGGGGACAGTCTGTTTGTCCAGGAAGTATTTTCTTTAGGGGGGTTGTCTTCCTTCTCAGTCTGCTTTGACGGCGTGAAGCTCTCCTGTCACTTGGCCTAGGGATGTTCTTAATTTCTGCCTTGGGGATACTCGTGTGGCTTATTCCCTTTGTGCAGTCCAGGTGTGTTCCCTGTCAGTAATTCAGTTCTTACTGACCTGTGTTTCCTTTTCAGAACATGTTACGACGAAATGCTGAAGGAGTAAGTATTTCCAAACATCTTTCCAAACATCTCAATATTACCCTAGTCCAAACATACTGCTTCAAGAGGTAAAAATCACGATGCCAATTCTGTACCAACTGACTTAAAGACAGCTCCTAAAGGGATGAAGGGCTAACTTAAAGGGGTACAGGGCATTTAATTTCCAAATCTGTTTGCCAGAACTTGCTGCTTCGTGCTCTTTGTTTGCCTGGTGCAGTGTGAAACTTGTCCCTACCAATGGACTTGTTTCATGGTCTCACTTCATCTTCTGATTGAGATGTTCCCCCCTCTTTCTGCCAGAGGCTACAGGTGTCCTTTGTGCATGCACTCAGCATTGGACATGACTAGGTACTGGCGCCAGCTGGACAACGAAGTGGCACAGACTCCCATGCCCACGGAGTACCAGAACATGATGGTGGAGGTAAGAGGGCAGCCTTGCCTGTTTTTCATGGACCTGTCCCTCGGAGTTACTGGCAGTAGAGGGCACTAGGGACGAGTGCTGGATCAGGAGTCAGACCAAGGGGTGGGGAATGCCGAGGAACAGTCACGTGTGGGCTTGGGGTGTTCATCATTCCTGTTTATATACACACACCGCTGGTGCTGCAGCCTCTCCCTCCCTCCCTCCCTGCCTCCCCTGTGTGCGTGCAGATCCTTTGCAATGACTGCAATGCCCGCTCCACGGTGCAGTTCCACCTCCTGGGCATGAAGTGCCAGAGCTGTGAGTCCTACAACACGGCCCAGGACGGGCGGTGCCGGCTGTCCTTGGAGGAGCAGTGACCGGGACGCGCGCGGCGTTCGGCCGAACCGGCAGCGCCGGGCCCTGGGAGAGACTGTTTTGCAAACAAAGCAACTCTTGTGTCAGTAAAAATTCCAGTATTCCAAGTTCAAGGAGTCCTTTACTGCGTCAGGCAGGAGGCAGGTGAGAGGAGCAGCACGAGGAGATGTGACGAGCAGCTGACGCAGCAGCAGGAGGAGTTCTGGGGCAGCTGAAGGGGAAGGGAGGTTGGAGGTGCAGCTCTCGGGGAAAATAGGTCGCTTTGAGAGGCCTTTGGAGCTAGTGCCAACCTCCACGGGGCTGTGTGTGAGGACGTGGTGTTCCCTGGGAACGATGTGTGTCCACAGGGACAGCGGGCAGGAGTGGCATCCTTGGCTCCCTTCGTGCACTGTCACCTGTGTGTACAGAACTCCCTTGAAACAAGGGAATTGCTCTGCCTGCTGGGATGAACATCTGGAAGATCCAGATGCAAAGCCCTCCTTTTTCCCCTGGACACCCAGCCTGACTCGCTGCCGTCCCTCTGCTCAGATTCCTTTGCCAGCTGCAGTTGCTTTTTTCCCCCATTTCTTCCTCATTTTGCGCTGGCAAAGGCCGAGGTGGTGTGGAGTTTGAGACACATACATAGCTGGATTTTGCTGAATAGGTACCTAAAGTGAAGCACGTCCTTCACATCAGGCTGAGCCTGAGATGTTCACTGAAAAAGCAGTCCAGGGTCCAGTTTTCTGTGGTTTTGGTGTTAGTTAATGGTAGAACGTCACTGTGGGGAGAGAACGGGGGGGTGAACGGCTGCCTTTTGAAAGAAATAAAAACCCCAACTCCACCCTCTTTTATGTAACACCCTGCCTGAGGTGTTTTGCAGTCTTAAATATTGCAGAAAATCCTTGATTTCTGTGAATTCCACAAGCAGATACTTTACAGTAGTAAGATATAAAAAAGAGTCGGTTACTCTTCAGGTTATAACTACTCATTTTTAACTTGTTCTGTTGTAAAATGAGCTTTTCTTAATCCAGCAGTGCCCATTTTCTGTAGGGAATATTTAGGATTTGGATGGTAGCTATGGTAGCTTGCCTTGACTGGGGTATCTTTTTGTGGAGCACTTTTCTCACTGATATAAATAAATGTAAAATAAGGTCTCTATTAAAATAAACAAATGGCGCTGTGCATGATGTGCTCTTCTTTCACACACGTACTCCCTGGAAATTCCCAGCTGACTTTAAACCATGATTCAGTGCTGAAAAATGATTGGATATGAGGAGGTGTGAGGCCTGAGACACTGTTAGGAAAATAAGTGCTTTATTTTTTAAAAGCTCCTGTGTTTTCATGTTTTTGTTCTGTGGTTCATGCAAGACTCCCTGCCGCTTTGGTTGGCATCTGGTGACTCCATCTCCTTCCCTGGATGTAGACCTGCTCCCAGGTAAGCCTGGAAGTGCCAGTGGGGCTCCCATCAGCCTGCAGGAGTTGTCATCCCAGAATACTCTGGCCAAGTAGCCTTGGAGTGTGTTGCTAATGGTAAAACCATGCTGGTCAAGTCCACAACCGAGCAGGTTGGCTGTTAAGTGGAAAGCTAATTATATTCCAATTATTAATTGGAAATATTCTTGTTTGGGTTCCAACCACAAGAGGAGGCTGAAAGAAAATTCTTAGTTGAGCTGAGTTTTGGTGTTGGGAAGGAAAATTATTCATGGTGTGGGATCCAGGTGATTTCGACATTCTGGTCTTCTGTTTTTGGTGTTTGCCTCTGGAAAGTGCACGAGGGAATGTGAGTGCTGAGGGAATGCTGAACCGCTGTTTGGTGTGTTTATCTTGGCACCGAGCCCTTAACTCCCTTTGCCAGGGAATAAATGGCACCGCAGGAAAAGGAATGGCATTTTCAGGGGATGAAGGGCAATGGAGAGAGGCTGAAGACAAGCAAGGAGCTGCTTTATGGGATGGGAGGTGCTGTATGGAGCTTTGCTCCCCTGTCCATGGAGGTGCAGCAGATGGGAGTGGGAAGGATGCTGGGATCGGGGCGCTGAGAGGATCCAGGGATGGTAGCAGCAGCTGCCTTGGCTACAGCTTGCCCACGGGCTACAGGAGCTGATGAGAAGCTCCCGCACTCCCTGGCATCCGGAATCCTGCCTTGCTCACCCGTCCAGGCCACAATCAGGAGCAGATGGGATTATTGCTGCTTTGTGGGAAAAAAGTGGAGTTCCAGCAGGCTCAGGGGCTGTGGCCACACACAAGGTCACGGAGCTATTAATAAAGGCAGGGCCTGCCGAGGTCTGCGGAGTGCGGGAGGAGGGACTCTGGGAGGCAGCAAGTGGAATAGTGCAGGGCTGGGGGGCTCTGCTGGGCCCTCCATCCCATGGGAATGGGCTCAGGGTGATGGCTCAGGAGCTGTGGGGAATGAGGATCTCCAATTTTGGGCTGGTTTGATGCCTCTGGCGTGCTTTCGGCTTGCTCCAATAACGTCCTGTGGGATGGAAGTGGGGGTGTTCTGTGTTAAACCTCTGGTTCAGCCACCCCCTCCTGGGGCTGATGTCTCGCCCCTGCCCGGCCGCAGGGAAACCATCTGTTTTTAAATTTCCAGCTGGAAGGGACGCAGCGAGGGAGAGGCTCCTCGTGTTGTGCTGTTTATACCTCAGAGGGGCAGCCGAGCATCTGTGTCTGCAGAGCTCAGCCCAGGGGTGAGCTGGGACCTCCGTGCTGGAAATGGGGTGGTTTCCTTGGATTTGCTCCTCCGTGGTCCCGGCTGGAGGTGGGTTCTGGCACCTGAGCCGATTCCTGTGCCCAAGCAGCAGCCAGGAGGCTGCAGCCAGGAGCTACTCACTGCTACTCGCTCCGGTAACTCCACGCTTGGAAAGGTGGATGATAGATGGGAATATTCACAAATGAGCCAAACAAGAGCATCATTAGGGAGGCCAGAGGGAGTCTGGAATCGGTGATAAAGCTTCCAGCTGGCGGCTCTGCGGCGAGGGCAGGGCGGGAGAGCCGGGGTGGGATCGCGTCATGCCTGGCGCCGCTGCCCGCGGGCTTGGGGAATGGGATGTTCCACACACACAGAGATATGCCAGCTATTTTTTTCCTATATAAATAAAATATCTCTGAGATGAAACGGAGCCAAACGGGGGCAGGGGGAGGGAGGCGAGGGAGTTGGGAGGAGGTGCAATTGAGCCAGAGCTGTGAGAGCCTTTGGGAAAAATGGGAATTTGCTGTTTTTGCACATGAAACAAGTTGGTAGCAGGGTTAACCCCGTTGGTTTTTAAAAGAGAAGGAGAAAGGCCTTTTTTAGGGCATGGTTGCTTTTCCCCCTTTTCCCCTGCTATAGTGGCGTGGGATAGCAACCCCTCGATAAGGCAGAGGGTCTGAGATGGGAAAGCAAGAGGGGTGTTTGAAGCCATTGCCTGGAACACAGGCATCCTCCCTCTGAAGGCATTACGCCCCAAAATAAAGTGCTTTTTCCACTTGGCAAATGCATCTGTTATTCCCTAGGCTGCCCTGTGCCTTGGCTCATGCTGCCAAACAGTCCTGCAGATGGAAACACATTGTCCATGTCCGTATCATCCATGTCACTGGGGATGGTGTCTGATCCCAGAGAGGTGAGAAATCTGTTTTCACCCCGGGATATCCCCAAAAATATGTACAGCTTCTTCCTTGCATTGTAGGGCAAGAGAGAGTAATTCATTTTGAGGATCCAGGCACAGGGTTGAGCAGGAAAACTGAGACCCCATTTCTGTCCTCTTTCATGAAAAAGGAATTTATGCCCTTGGGGTTATATACTTTAATTGAAGGTGATGGCTTTTCCTCTCTCTTTATTCCCTCAGTTTGGCAGCAGCACAACACCCAATTTGTTTCCAGAGAAGAAGGGTGGTGTTTTTTTAACTCGGTTTGTGGCTTTTCTTAGCCAAGGTAGCCTAATTTGCTGCTTCTCAGGTGCCAAAAAAGTGAAAAGGAATTTTGCTCATCATAAGCATCGTCAGAGCCTGTGCTTCCCTGTGTATGCTCCCAGCCCCAACAGTTTTCCAGGCTGGCCGTGGCTGGGAGGTGCAACAGCCATCCACAGGTTTATTTTCCTGTTTTCACCAAGTTTGAACTAAAAAGAGGTTGAGGGACTGAACAGGCTGAAAAAGGCTCAGGAGGAAAAGGAAAATGCACAATGATTGCACTTCCTTTTGGGAAGCAGATCTGCCCTCATTTCTCTTGACCTTTCCGGGTGCCTGTTGTGGTGCCGGCCGCATTTACTGCATTCACTTGATGGAAATCCGGAGATGATGCATCTCTCATTGCAGGAAGCAATCATGGAAACGCCCCAAGCTTCGATGTTTCCAGGGATGCTCCATTTGGGAGGCAGGGTGAACAGCAGAGCTTGTTCCCAAGCCTGCACCACCCATACTGAGACACCCCAAAACTTTGCAGCACCATTCAGGGCTGGTTTGTTTCTCAAGGCCACATGAACTGAGGGCTTTGCTTTCCACTGCCAGGGAATTTAGCCAGAGGGAGAAGCGGCTGAGCATCCCCTTCCCAAACCAGCTCTGCCATCAACCACCCCCAGCCTTCCCACACTAAAAGCTGAACACAAATTGGGGATTAAAAGAACACTCCGCTCCATTTTAGCAGCCAAGTTTTTTTGAGGAATGGAAACAAAGCTGTGGAGCAAGCAGCCACGTGTGTGAAATGGACACTCAGTGCATCTTCCCATGGGCTCCTGGGCTGCTTTTGGGACCAAAACCCCCACAATTAAATGGAAAAAACTTAAATTAGGAACTTCTGCATGGAAGCACCTGCAGGAAAGGAAAAGGAACAGTGACTGACCAGCCTCATAACTGTTCATGGTTCCTGGGGAGACAAGGCAAAGGATTTCATAGCGGGGCAATACAGGGGAGTGATTTTAGGGAAGGGGACATGTGAAAGCACAGGAGACCCCGGCACACTGCTGGGTCTGGCTCAGCAGCTCCCCACTCCCCCCCAGATCACAGAGCAGCAGCATTTCAAAGGATGCCACAGCACTGGCTGAACCTCCATCCTCTCCCTTGACCTCCCCAGCCCTTCCCCCTGGGGAATTTGGCTTCCCTTGCCTACAACAAGTAGCTGAGCTGCCCCAGGACCTGGTTTCCTGCTCAAAGGCCAAAATTCAGGTTTATTGTCAGCACTGCACGGCCGCCCTCCAGTTCCTGCCATCCACCAGCCCCGCGGTAAATCCTGCCTGAGGCAGGGGCTCCGTGCCCAGCATCTCCTCGACAGCGGATGCTCTGCTGCAGAAGCGCTTATAAATTAAGGGTTTAAGGGTTTTTTTTCTTCATCCCTGCTAGGAATCATCGTAGAGAGGGTTGTTGTAGTTGCCCCAGGAGCCGTAGTCGTGGTCGTCCAAAAGCCGTCCGTAGGAGGAGTGCCTGCCAGGGAAAGCAATCCTGAGGTTACTTTGAGGATTTATTACTTACTTTGCCAAAGGATGAAGAAATATTAACACAAGGGCTCTCTAGGTCAAGCTTTGGGATATTTTAAGAGGAAGGACCAGGAGAAGTGAAGAGAAGCCCAGGTTGAGTTTTGCCCCCATTGAATGAGCCTGGACAGGGCAGGGAATTAAAACCAGGCCTTTGCTCATCTCAGCTTTCAGCAAAGGCTCATTAGGGATGCTCAGCACTGGGCTCTGCTGCTGTTTATTGTCCCAGTGACAGCGAGACCCACGGCAGCAGCTTTCCCAAGGGATAATTACTGGATATGACTATGCTGAGCAGCATCCCTGGCATTTGAGCAGGGCTATTGCAAAACGAGGGATCCAAACTCTGCTTTCCAGTATAGGAGTGGTGAGAAACGGAGCCCTGCTGGCACCAGAGGCTGCACATTGCCCTGCCAGGATTGGGGAGAACGTCTTCCTGGCACTTGGCATCGGCCTGGTGACGGTGAGAGGGAGCCTCAGGGAGGGGGGCCACCCCAAAACCAGCCTTACCTGATCTTGAGGTATGCGGCTGCCCCGAACACCAGCACCACCACCACGATGACCGTCACGGTTATGGCCACAATGCTCCCTGTGCATGAAACACCAGAAAGAGCAGGGTTCAGCCCCACCACGTGGAGTCTCAGCTCCATGGCACACATCCCACACCCCAGCTGCTCCCAACTCAGCCACACCAGCCATCTCTGACGGGGGGAATATTCCCTCACTGCTTCCTAAAGAGGAGGCTGGGCCCCCCTCTGTTTTGGCGATGATCCCCTTCCCATAAATGCAGAGCAGGAATATGTAGGATGAAACACAGCTTGGGCACTATGGACTCCCTCTCTGATGCTCCTCCCAGCACTGGGCAGCATTCAGTGCTGAGCCAAGGCTAGGAAATGCTCCACATCTCCCCTTTTCCAGCCATGTGGAGCCCTTTTAAGCTGCCCATGTTTGCACAAGGGGACGGGGAGAAGTTTGTGACAGCTTCCTGAGGTCTCCAGGAGGGAAAATTAAAACCTACATCATCCTAACTCTGGCTGCACCCACCATCCAGCCGTTTGTTTCCTCTCATCCTGAAGTGTTTCAAGTCAAATTTAGAACTGAGGATTTTATTCACATCTCCAGGCAACCAAGATTTGTTATCTACCACTCCTGGTCTCTGCCAGTGGATCAGATGACACGGGCTCCTCCAGGAATTTTGCAGAGCAATGCTCTCAGGAAGCTGAGCACCTCTTCCCTTCCAATGTGGGGCTCTGCCCCTCCTATCTGAGCACGCTGAGGCTGACATTCTGTATGCACATGGGGGGCAGAGGAGCTCACCTGCACTCAGGGCACGCGGGACCTCCTCCATGGTGACCCCAGTGGTTTTCTCTGAGGCCGTGGCCTCGGCTTCCGTGGGGCTCATCACAGTCACTGGGGGGGATGTTGGCTCCATGGCCAGGCTCGATGCCATGGCCAGTGTCCCCAGGGAAGGGACATCCTTGGTCAGCAACGGAGGCTGGGTGGTGGCAGGGCTCACGAGGACAGGTGTCGGGGACAGGCCCATCGCGGGAGGTGAGGTGGGGTCGCTGGTGGGAAGGGAGGAGGGAGGTGATGGCATAGCCGTGTCTGTGGGGCTGGAAGCTGCCCCCAAATCCATGGTGCTTCTTGCCAGGCTGGCAGCGTTTGCTGTCCGGGGAGCCGGGGCCGCCTCCGAGGCGGGTGGCACCGAGCCGGGGCTGGAGGCCACGGAGGCACCGGCTGTTGTGGCCGTGGAGCTCACGGTGACGGGAGCAGGGGACAGTGCTGCCACGGGGGTGCTGGAATTGTGGCCATCCCCCTCCAGGGGCCTGGAGGACGTCCCATCTCCAGAAGGTCCCGTGGACAAGGGCAGCTCAGGCTGGCCTGGAGCTGGTGTGGGGACATCCCTGGAGTCCGGTTTCACTGGGACACCCCCCCAGAGGAAGGGGGGGTGGATGGGGATGAGGGGTGACTCTGGGGAGTCATGGCCCAGTCCTAGGAGTGAGACAAAGAAATGATAACGACAGGGCAATCCCTGGGGCAAGCTGGTGTTTGGAAGAGCACTATAAGGCTTGGGAATTGAGCTGGAAATAAGTTTTAGAATGGTGAGACCCGTCTAAAATAAAGTGAGGGGAAATACAGCTGTGTACCTAGAGGGGAGGTTTAAACCAGACCAGTTGTCCTGGCATAAATAGCCCCATTTTCCCCCCAGTTTGGGATACCCCCATCACCCCAATCACCCTCTCCATCTCCCCAGCATCTCCTGCCAGCAGCAGGGGAAGAAGCTCCTGCTCACAGCAGCCACTGTGCAGCTGGGAATGATAACACAAGACTCCTCTTTCTCCTCTCCCCCCATTTCCTTGTGCATTCATTCGTCTCCATTTCTTAACATGAAGATGAGTCATTTCTCCCTCTGTCCCCACCAGCTGACTGCTGGGGCTTTTTCCCCCCTTTCTAGGGCTGAGCTCAGCACTGGTCCAGCACTGGCCCCCTCAGTGTGGTTGGGATGAGGGAAGAGTATGCCAACACTGCATGACATCGGGAGGCATTTTTATTCCATGTATTCATTGATTTACATCCCCCAGAGCATCCCAAGCCCAGCACTGGGAAGAGCAGGAGCTCACTCCAGCTGCAATGAACTAATCAGAAGTGGGGAGGACAGAAACATTCAATGCCTGTGTGTAGAAACAATGGGATCTGGCACTGGTGAGCAGGGACTCATGAATCCAGCCAAAATTGCTTTTTTTGTTTCTGTGGATATCCATGTGAAAGGACCCCATTTCCCAAGCAAAGGTCTCCTGGAGGTGGGACTGAGGCCGTGGCTGCTCTTCTCTCCTGAGGACAAGCACTTGGAGATGGCTCTGAGCTTTCACCCTCCTCAGGCCGAGGACACAGACCGTGGGACAGGGAAGAGGAGAGGAATGACAGGCTGGAATCTGGTTACTGAATGAGCCACCACAGCAGCAGGAAGGCCTGGACCAAGGATCCTTCACACCACGGTTCAGAATCCATCTGTATTTCAATATTTTCACACCTGGACCTTTCCAAATGCTCCAGCAGGCACCAGGCAACCTCTGCAGCCCAACAAGCCCGTCAGGCACAGCAGGACCCTCCCAGGATCTCAGGAATTCGTTACCTCTGTAAATGCAGATACTCCCGGTCCCTCAGGGACACAGGCAGCTTTCCACCTCCCTGCAAAGCCACCCTGATGTCCCAAAGTGCTTGGGGTCAGCAGAGCTCCCATGATCTGCCTGATCTTTGGAGGCAGCCCAATCGGCAGCGCGGGGAGCTGGCAGTGCTGCTAGCCCGGATGAGTCAGGAACTTTCCAATAACATCTGAGGGGTATAAATTCGGAGGCTGAGCCAGAGCTGGAGGCAGGAACAATCTTTGGCTGCTGGCTGAGCGCTCCTGGCCAAGGAGGTCACAAGTCACAGGGACTCTTCCCAGGAGAGCAAGGAAGCTCAGCTCAGCCCTGGTCTTCCCTGCCTCTCCCTGCAAGCACCCCTGCCTGTGCCAGTGCTGTGCTGTACCCTGCCTCCTCCAAGCCATCGGCTCCATAGGAAATCTGGGATCCAGCCACTGCCCTTGGGCTCTCACCCAGAGGAGATAACCCCAGGAAAACCTCACCATGACCCTAGAGGCAACGCAGGCTGCTTGTGAATGGGGTTAGGATTAAGGGACAAAAGGGTTGAGAGCCCCCTTGGCTGGTGCTCCACATGTCCCCATCCACATCCCTGCACCCAGCTGGTGGGCAGCCTTGTCTGCACGTCCTGTCCTCTCACCAATGCATCTGAAAGGGAAAACCAAAAGGAAAACAGAATACAAGCAGAGCTTTTCTTTGTTTCCCCAACACCTGGTCTGCAAGGAGCTGCTGCTGGGGCCCTGGGACAAGGGACAAAACAGACAGCTACAACACTTCACGCAGGACCACGTGGCTTGGAAGGCTAAAAACACCTCCAGCATGGGCTGTCAGAGGGATTGAGGGATGTTAGCTCCCAGAGGATGCTGAGCATAGCTCAGCCCTGAGGAATTTGCTCATCTAATTCACTTAGGGCAGTTGACCACCCTGCTGGAATCCAGCAGAGAGCGAGGCAGGGATGAGGTAACCGCCTAGGAAAGCAGTAGCGTCACAGTCCAGAGCCCCACAGGAGCTTTGCCAAGTCCTTTTCCTAGATTTTTGTCACTAGGAATAGAGACAACGGCCAGGGAAAGAAGAACTCAAAGGCCTGTCATTCAAATATCCTGCTCTTAGGGGAAGGGGATATTCTTAGGGGATGATCTCTAGGGGAATATTAGCCCTAATCACGGGCCAACCTGGGGAATGAGCCTGGTGAATTATCTCTCTCTCCTACTGCCACGATGCTCTCCTGGCTCCTGGAAGGCACAAAGAGGGGCAGGTCTTGCCCTTGCAGGGGCTGAGTGATGCTCATGCTCCTCTTGGGAAAAAGCTGCTTGACCTGGGCTGGCAGCCTCTCCAGAATGCATTTCCCAGGCACTCCAAAAGCCATTGCAGCAAATCCCAAACTGCTCTGCCAGCTGAAAGGCAGCCTAAAAGCCACCAGAGAACATCTCCAGCCCGAGTGAATGACATCAGGCTGGAGCAGCAAACAAACACCCAGCGATAAGGCAGAGCTAGAGCTTTTAGCAAGCTTTGCTTCAGAGCTCGTGGCCTCTGACACAGCCACAGGAGGCCCACAGGACCCACCCGACACTCCTGCTCCCAGCCCAAATTAACTGAAGCACCCAAGCCCCAGCTGCAGCCAGGGATGCTCCTCTAGCAGCCAAGGCCAAAGGGATAATGAAAGTTTCCATAACACGGGTATTATTTGTTCTGACTGCTCTTGCACGAGGAATCTCACCACCTGCTCTGAACAAGAAATGTAACAACAGCAGGAAAACAAGGAGAGCTGCTGGACACACACAGCACTCTCTGCTTGTGCAGCCAGCTTGGGTACCACTTGCCATGCCAGTTTAGCAGCTGGCAAAACACCCAAAAACCACAAGTAACCAAGAGCATGCTGTAAAGAGTAAGCATTACTGCTCTTTAAAGCAAAGCTCTGTAGAAACCTCAGTCTTTAATCACAAGAGTGAGCAAAAAAAGACCTTTTGCTGGTCCTGTATCATGCTGCTCCTCACCAAATGCTGATGACAAAACAGCCCTGAGTCCCCTGAGTGTGCCTTGGTTTATAACCAGGTTAAGTGATGCAGAGCAATAAAACAATCTAGATGTAAATAAAAGTAAGGATTTCCTGCTCATGACCTCGTTGGCTCAGCTTTGGTTTCTGTGGCTGGGGATTCCCATAACTTGTGCTGGTTTTTGGTAGCTCCCCTCCCCCTTGTTAATGCTCAGGTATGATTTCCATTGTATTTCTTTGCTGTAAAACCAGCAGCATCTGGCTGAGGTTGGCAAAAGCTCTCCTTAGAGTAGCTAGGACTAAGCCAAACTGGTTTTTGCTTTGGGTTCAACGAGTTTTTCCAGCTGTTCAGCCCTGCGCTGCCTCACCTTCCCTGTCCCCATGCAGTTTGGGATTTGGGGCTGTTCACTTCTCGCTGGCTGGGGGCCCTATCTGCAGTGCACAGGGTTGTGATGGAGCTCTGTGCTGACATGGAGGAAGGAACACAGAGGATGTGTTGGTTGCTCTGAGCCTTTAACTGGTGTCTTTCTTTTTCTGGGGCACTGTGGTGGACTCCTGCCTGGTTATCCCCAAGAAACATGGATGATGGGGAGGTCTGGGAGCAGTTCTGCAGGCTCTGAGCTGTGTCTCACACTCACTGGGATTTTCATACCACCACAGAGGGAGCACCCAGCTGGATCAGTGATGGGAAATGGTGACTCCTGGGAGCATCTCTAGCTGGAGGTGTGCAGCAAAGATCCAGCACTGCATGTGAGTGCTGGTGACCCGCATTGTTAGCAGCAGCACCCCTGCCTGAGGTGCTGCTCCACTCTTTCCTGTTCTATGCCCTCTGTTTTCAGTGCCAGGGTCTGCCAGCAATGGTATGAAACCAGTTCTGAGAGGAGGAAGAAACCAAGGGAGAAAACCAGAGGCCAGAAACACCAACAGGTAAAAGGCAAAGCTATTCTCTGCCCGTGAGAAGAAGCCAGGGCCATCAGATCCAATAAATCTGTAGTTGCTCTGACTTACTGGCAAGCCGAGCTGGCTTCCTGCATGATTAGTTTTATTCTGCTGCATGGTCATTAAGTGGCTGAGCTCTAATTGCTCTGAAGCTTTCTGTAGCTAAGAGAAACAGCTGCACAACAGAAATCTGTGTGTCCCTCGCCATCCCAAGCCTCTGTCCCAGCCGTGAGGCCTGGCTCACTCCTGCACACCCTCCAGAGCCTGAGGAATGCTGTTGTGGGCAGACCCCCCTTGAGGAGGCAGGAGGGAAGCTCCAGCACCCTGCAGTCTCTGCTCTTCCCAGCTGAAAATAGCTTTTTTTTTTTTTTTTTGTGATTCACATGGCTCCCTGCATGCTGCACTCCCTCCTTCCTTGCCTGAGGTGGGTGTCCAAGTTCTTCCCTGCCCCATGATCCAAACCCAGAGGTGAGGACTTCTGGTGGCACAACAAACCCACGCTCCACCCAAGGAAAAGGTGGTTTTTCCCCCCCAAAGCTAAGTGTTGCTCAATTATTCATCTCATCAAGCCCTTGATGCTGATGCTGCAATGAAATTATAGCAGAAAAGAAGGTGAAGAGGAATTTTTAGGTGGTTTTTTCCTCCTGAGAGTGACGAAACATGCTCTGGCTAGTGGTCAGCCTGTACAGCCAGAGGTATCTGATGAGGACGTGGGGTGGAAAGCAGTAGCTGACAGCACCAGCTCTTTCTAAAATGATGTCTTGCTTGTTTAAATAAAAAACACATTCAGTGTTTCAAGTTATATTCTTGAAACATGCCAAGAGGTATTATGCTGTGCTGATTCCCCCTGGGGAAGGGGAATAAGGGATCCTACTGTTTGCTCTTTGTTGTCTCCTTGGGCTGGGAGCTGGCAGATGGACCTGCCTGCCTGGGACATCTCACAATATTTTTCCCAAGCACATATCTTGGATATGGCTCTGGAGCCAGCCAGGAGTTTTGCAAGAAGCAGCTCTGCCCAGGTGACAACTCCCCAGTTCCATAATTTTCCTGGCTGGCTGCTAATTAGTGCTTCCAGGTGCAGCTTCCAACATGCACCAGCCCCATTCCAGCCCCTCCCAGGGGGAGAAGCAGCTGGGTTCGGCAGAGGAGTTTTAGAGCATCCTCTACTATTAGAGGCTGATTGCTCGTTTGGGCTGGGAGCGGGGATAATTACCCAACCCCCCGTCCCTCAGCTCATGGGGGAGAAGAGTGCTTGAAGATTTGCCTCCTCAATGGCAGCTGAAAACAGCCCATGAGGCTCTGAGAGCCCAAAAAGCAGCTCTTCCAGCCCAGAGCCTCCCCGAAGAAGCACTCAAAACCTTAAAGGCCAAGATCTGCTTCTAAAAGGTACTTAAAAATGTCTCAGCTGGGCCACAGGGGGAATTGCTGAAGGGGAGAGTGGGCTTGGGGCTGGGCACCAGGTCAGGAAAGCAAAACAGGTTTCAATTTACATCCAGAGTAAGGAGTAATAACAGGATAAAAACTTCCTTGTGCGAGATGCTGTTATTTCATTACGTGGCCAGGCAAAGCCCAGACTTATTTTGCTTCTGGCCAGTGACGTCCTCGCTGTCATTTAGTCCTGAAGAATGAGCTTGAAGCATATTTAAATCGTGCTTGGTGTTTCCTCCCAAGTGAGAGATATAGATATATACACACATATCTTTAAAAAAAAAAAATTCAGTGGGGAAAAAAATGTTGTAGAAAGCATCTGAAAGATACTCGAGGGCCGTTTGGGAGCAGCCTGAGAGACGTGGGACCATGGTCCAGGGAAATATTTTCTGTTCCTTCTGCCAAGCCTGGCTGGCGTTGGTGCTTTGGAGAGGGATGGTCGTGGGAACAGCTTTGGGTTTGGCCCGGGTGCTGGGAAAAGCCCGCCTCCCAACCCCAAAGGCTGCCTCCCGGCAGAGACTGGCTGCTTTAGGGGCAAATTTGGGCCAGTGAAGGAGCAAAATGCTCATCCCCATCCCTCCCAAACACATTTTCTCGGGAAGCACAGATTAGAAGCTCGCCGGCAAACTCCCCCTTTACAGGGAGAATTATTCATCCAGCTCTCCCTGATCGGCTCTCACTGATCCAGGGAAGATCTCCCGCGTGCTGACGTGGTCCAGGGCGATGGCTGGGGGTCCCGCGGCCACGACCTGCCCAGCTGCGGGTCTTGGGAGGTGCCGCTGCCTGCGGGCTGTGGCAGGGAGCTCAGCCCCGGCCCGGCCCCGGCCCCTCGCGCTGCTCTGCCGGCAGCGATGTGACAATGACAGCTCAGCCGATGGATTTCTCCTCGCGCGCAGTGTCCCCGGTTATGCAAGTGTGTTTTCCATGTTCCCGAGCAATCGGCTCCTCGTGTTTATGAAAAGCCCAGCCTGGGCGGGCGGAGGGGTGACCTGCGCTCGCTGTCGCATCAGCCGGGGACAGAACTGTCCCCGCTGAGCGTCTCAGTGCGGGAAGATGTCAAATCGGGCGTTTCTGTGGGATGGGGAGGCTGGTGCCGCCGGGGGAGATGCCTGGAGCTGGGGGTGAAAGCGCCAGGGGCTGGGGGCATGGGAGCCTCGGCTCAAGGCCAGAGAGAGCCGTAAAAGCTCCTTGGAAGCAGTGACCGTGGAGGGAAGGGGCATGCGGGGCTGAGGGTGGCCGTGAGCAGACTCTGGTGGTCCCATCAAGTCGCCCTCCTTCGAGGCAGTCGGGGACTCTGCTGGGGACGCCTCTGAGGGGCGAGGGGTGAGGAAGAGCCAGATGGAACACCTCTTGCCCGACCGCACCGCTGTCATTGGGGGTGACCCGGGGGGTGCGAGTGGGACCCGCGCTGGGGGCTGGCTCTGCGGAGCCCTTCTCCGAGAAGGAGCCGGGCTGTCCCCGGCAAACGCGGGGCTGCCTCCTTCCCCGTCGCTCCCAGCCCGACACCGGGGGGTCCCCGGCGTGTCCCCCCCTGCCCATCCCGCAGCGGCGGCGGGCGCTTACCTGCCGGGAGGAGAAGGAGGGTGAGGAAGAGGAGGCGGCAGCAGCAGCCCATGGTGCCGGCGGCGCTGGCAGCCGCGGCGGGAGGGACGCACCGCCCGGCCCCGCCGCCGCCCGGCCCGGCCCCCGCCACCGCCCCCCGCCCGGCCCGGCCCACAGCGGCACCTGCCGGCCCCGGGCACCGCCGGGGGTGCGGGGCACGGGCACCGGGAGCCAGGGACTGAGCGTGCTGCGTGTGGGCGCCGGGACGGGATGGTGGGACCGGTCCGCCTGTCCTGGTATGAGGCACCGGAACTGGATGCTGAGCGCCACACGCTGCCAGTGGGCGGCACACGCTGCACTTGGGGTGCTCTGTGTCACTGGCACTTGTCCCTCTTGGTTCTCAGGGCCATGCCAGTTCCTGCCTGAATGTGATAGTGATGTCCTGGCACAGGTTGTTCAGAGAAGCTGTGGCTGACCCGTCCCTGGAAGTGTCCAAGGACAGGCTGGGCAAGTCTCAGAGCAACATGGGATAGTGGAAGGTGTCCCTGCCCATGGCAGCAGGGTTGGAACAAGAAGAGCTTTTAAGATCCCTTCCAATCCAAACTGTTCTGTGATTCTGGACCTCCCTGAGGATGCCCTTGCCTGCTGCATAGAGGGATCTGGTGCCTGTGGTGGGGAACAAGCCAGGTACATAAATCAAGGGGAGCCAGGCAGTCAGGGTCCTGCCTTTCCACGGCACAAACAGCTCCCAAAATGCAGCTCCCAGCGCCCAAAGGATCCAGCCAGGAGACAGACACCTGTGGCACAGCAGGAGGTACACGGACCATTTTTTAACCTCTTTCCTTCTGGGAAGAGCTGTGCCGTGGGTGACATATTTTCCGGCTGAACTCATCCTCCCCAGAATTTTGCACGCTCACTACGGAAAAGGATATTTGGAGCCCGGGCTGTGGCCGAGCTATCTTTACCCGGGGTTACTCAGCCCTCTGTTCTGTTGTGTCGTGTGGCGTTTTCTCAGGATGGATCCTGGCTCTGGGCCTAAACCAGCAGGGCACAAAATCCAAGTCAGCTGGCATTCCTGAGGCAGAGGGGCGCTATCAGCATCTCAGCTCTCCTTGAAACCTTCCCTCTGCTCGGGAGGAGGGAAAATATTGCTGTTGTTGCTGCCGTGGGAACAGCGTGGTAATGTCCTTGCTTCCCAGCTCACATCCCTGTTGCTGATGGTGCTGAGCGCTTCCACGGGCAGGAGTTTTTGGAGGGGCGGGGCGGGGCTGGGCACAGCCGCTGCTCCTCGCCGTGGCCCTGGGCGCGACCGCCGCGCCCGAGCCGCGTCTTGGGGCGCCAAGGGCTGGGCTCTGGCAAGCCCCGAGCTCCCCTGAAGGCCACCAGCCCTGGGCTCCAGCTGCCACCTGCTGGTCACCTCTGTCTGGTCCTCCCGGCACGGTCTCAGCGGAGCAGGGGACACGGCCAGGGAGAGATCCTTTTTTGGGGATAACTTTTGCCGGCGCTTTCCCATTGCTGCCGGAGATTGGAAACCATTGCCTCTGGTGACACCTGCCCTGAGGCTCCACTCTTTAAAAGCTCTTTAAAATGCCCTTCCCCTCCAGTTTTATCCAGATATGAAAGATGCTGGTAAGGGAAACTTTTCTTTTGGTGGGCACTAGGATTTTTTTTTAATTTTTTTGCCTGCTCCCTGGCCTTGCCCACCCCACCGAGATGAAGCCAGCTCCTCTTGGATGGCCTTGTGCCACATCCGGATGCCAGCTGCCAGTTTTGCTGGTCTTGCCCAAGCCCTCAGCAGAGCTTTTGCACCATCCTTGTGGTTTATCACTCTTTGCCTGTTTGGGGGGGCCGCTGGCAGGGAGCCGGCGTGGCCGTGAGCCGAGGGGCCGGCGGTACCGGTGTGCCGGAGCTTGCAGCAGGAATTTTTGGCTGGCCAGGGCTAAGGGAGCTTGCTCACCCTCTGGCCAGCGGCCAAATGGCATGGCTGGGTGGCTGCCAGCACTTGCATTAATAGCTGCCAGCTTGCGGTTTGAGGTCACCCGTTCTTTCCAGTCTTTCATTTCCACCTTCATTCGCGCCCGGGGGCTCCACCGCCGCTCCCTGCCCGCGCCCCTCTCTGCCGGGAGAGCCTCCTGCGCCTCCTGTCCCCTCCTGTGCTCTGCTGGGAGCCGGGACAGCGCCAGCCCGCGGCGAAGCATCCCTACTGAGCGACCCCGGATGGCAGGAGACACGCCAGCGTCCGGGGGACACCTTCACCCCCGGGTCTCTTCTGCTCCTCAGGACGTCACTCAGGGGACCGGGAACATCCTCCCAGCACACCCCGAGGCAAAAATGACACCGCGAGGTGTATTTTGCCAAGGCACAGACCCTTGCAGAATAATTGGGAGCTGCCGTCATTGCCTGCCAAGGCCCTCGGGAGGGTGTTTTACAGCCGCTCGCGGTGAATAAATCTACCTTTCCACAACAAGCTGGCCGGGGATAAATGCTCTGGGGAGGCGAGGCTGGACTGGGGTGCGCGCCCTCTGTCCCTCTGGAGAGGGGATCCCGGGAGCCCTGCCTGGAAGCCGTGATGGCAGGATGGGGGATCCCTCTTTTGGGATCGCTGCCCAAATCCCCAGCGATCTGGGGCGAGGCATCTGCTCGACGCCTCCTGGCAGGAGACGCCAGGCGCGGCCGGTGCGAGGTGGGACACGCGTGGGTGGGACACCCGGGAGGGGACAACAAGACCGCCAAGGGATGGCTCCGGCGGGGTGGGAGCCGCGCAGCTGGAGGAGAAGGAGGCGCAGGAGGAGGAGGAGGAGGAGGGCGGTGGTGCCAGAGCGGCCGCCCTCGTCCCGCCCCGCCGCAGCTGCCGGGCACCGGGCACCGGGCAGGCGGCGGCGGCGCGCATGGAGGCGGCGGCGGCCCCGGCCCCGGGCGGCGGCTCCGGTACCCTGCTGCTCTGCCTGGCCTTCGCCTCCGGTAAGCACGGGCGTCCCCCTGCCCCGCCACCTGCCCGGTCCCGGGATACCCAGCGGCTGGCAGGGTGTTCCTCCCTGTCCCGGCCCGGTGATTCTCGCCCCTTCACGGTGTCACCTCCACTGTCCCAGCCCGGTGTCAGCCCCTGTCCCGGCACAGTCCTCTCTCTGGTCCCGCTGCTTCTCGCTCCCAGACTGATGATCCTGCACCTGCCTCCCGCTCCCATCCTGGTGTTCCCCACTGCCTGTCCTGGTGCTCCCCCATCCCATCCTGCTGCTCCTGGGTCCCGTTCTGCTGGACCCTTGTGTTCCCCCCTCTTACACCTCATCCTGATGCTGACCCTGTCCCATCCCAGTGTTCATCCTGGTGTTTCTCCAGCCCCATCCCAGTGGCTCCTTGTGCCCCCCTGGACAATCCCATCCCATCCCATCCCTTCCTGTGTGCCCAGCCTGGTGCTTGCCCAACCCTATCCCGGGGCTCCCCCCATGCCCCCAGGTTCCATCCTGGAACTCCCCACAGTTCCAATCCAGTGCTCCCGTGCCTCTGAATCCCTGAATCCCTTGGGGCCAGCATGGGGGCTAGGATGTCCTGGCTGGATCCTGGAGCAGGACCGGGATGCTTTTACCGCCTGTTGAAGGGACGCTGCTGGTGGGTGACTGAGTGCCCGCGGCCATCCTTGGCAGCGCCAGGAATGTGGCATGTCGGAGGCAGGGAGGGGAGGGGGGGGCAGTACCTATCCAGCAAGTGTGTGAGCATTAATTCCCATGTTAGTTCCTAAGTTTTTGGGAAGCAGGCAGCTGCAGACAGGTGTCTGCTGATGGCTGCCAGGAAATAACCACAGATAAGCTGGACAGCTGAGACCCTCTCTGGCAGAGAGTGCCTGCACTGGGATTTCAGGGGAACTTTTCTCTCCGCAGGGAGCAGCTTGGGTTTGGCCCTTTAGCAGGGCTGGTGACAGCACTTGGCAAAACCTGCCAAACCTGTGCTGGCAGGAGGAAACCAAGGGTAGCCAACCTGTTTTGGGGCTGGTGTGTCCCCTCAGAGCTCAGTGATGTCCTGGGTGTTTGCTCCCCTACGGTTTGGGCTTTCCTGAGTGAGCAAGGGGGTGTTAGCAGCAAACTAATCCAGTGTTTGGGATACTTTCCTGGGTTATCTCTGGCTGCTCAGGAAAGGCTGCAGCCCAAGATTGTGGAGCCAGCCTCCCCGTGCATGAGGGAGGTGAGGGTGTTTGCACCTGCAGCCTCTGGGTGCCGCGATGCGGCCGTGGGTGGGCACAGCCCCCTCCCTCCGTGGCTGTCACTGCCACCAGGGCGGTCCTGCCAAGGGGCTGCCAGCCCGGAGGATGCCAGAACTCCGCATCTGGTTGCAATAAGGGTGGGGAGCTCAGCTTGGTGGGGATCTTTCCATGTCGAGCTGTGAACTCTGTCACCGCGAGTGAAGTCAGCCTCCCTCCCTCCCTGTCCCGCCGCATGCCCACGCCGCCCACAGCTGGATCCCAGGGTGCAGCCGCCCCATGGCTCATCCCTGGCTCCCGCCAGGCAGCTCCCACCCTGCGGCTGGCCCGGGCGGGGCGGTGGGCTCCCTTTCCTCCCCGCCGGGCTCTCTCGGGGCGCTGTCACCCGCAGCGCGTCCTTAGCGCCGTGGTGTCTATATATAGCCAGGAGGGACGTGTGTGCTGGGATTGTTCCCGCTGTGGGACGGGGGGGACTCCGGAGGCTTGGCCGGGCAGCTCCCACCGCTGTTGCCAAGGTGCCGGATGAGGAAACAGGGAGCGGGAGACGAGGCTGCCAGGATTTGGCTGCGCGAACTCTCCACTCTCTGGGAAGCCTCCAAGTGCCCCCACGCGGGATGGCAACAGCCCCGCCTCGGCGGGCCACCTCCGCGGGAGCCACCCGGGCCCCTGCCCCGTCAGGCAGGACCTGTCCCCGCTCGCTGGGTGCCACCTCGGCGGATGAATCCCTGGGGAGGGCCGGGCGGGGAGCGGGGCCGTGCTGAGTCAGTGCTGGTATGCCAGCGATCCGGTTACCGCTGCTCTGACGCGCCGGGCTCGGCCGCCTCTCGGTTTCACCCCAGGGCCACGGGGAGACAGTGGTGGCCCCTTTCCCCTTCCCTAGGTTGTGCGGGGCTCCAGGGAGACCTCGGAGCACCTTGCGGTGCCTTAAGGGGCTCCAAGGGAACTGCAGAGGGACTTGTCGCAAGGGCACGGAGCGACAGGACAAAGGGGAACGGCTCCACACTGACAAAGGGCAGGTTTAGATTAGATACTGGGAAGGAATTCCTCTCTGGGAGGGTGGGGAGGCCCTGGCCCAGGTTGCCCAGAGAAGCTGTGGCTGCCCCATCCCTGGAAGTGTCCAAGGCCAGGTTGGACAGGGCTTGGAGCAACCCGGGATAGTGGAAGGTGTCCATGCCCGTGGCAGCAGAGTTGGAACGAGATGAATTTGACAGTCCCTTCCAGGCCAAACCAATCAATAATTCCATGAGTCCAGATCTCTTTGGGGATCCCTCCCTGCATCCTCCCCGGGCAGAGGAGCAGCTGGCTGGGCTGTGTGAAAACCCACCACGCTGGCTCCCAGACCTCCGTGCCGGAGCGTTGCTGGGTGGAGGCAGCAGGCGGGGACCGGCTTTCCCTTCTCCCGGCCCTGGGGAAAAGCTGATGCTGCCAGCGCAGGGGGGCCGTGGGCGCAGCTGCAGAGCCCGCTGCCAGCGCCCCCCCTGTGGCTGTGGGGAGGTGCTGGGGGTTCCCCTCCGAGCTGCCTCCGCTGCCTTCCAGGCTTGGCGTTCTTCAGCTGCGCGGGCGCCGACACCAACGTCACGGCCGGCCACGGCACCGAGGGGCTCAGCTGCGGCACAGCCAAGGGATGCACAGGTAAGGGGGTGGTGTGAAGGTGCTGGGGGGAGCCGGAGGCCTTGGAAGGGAGCGGGGGAGCGGGCCAGGACGGCGGGTGAGCAGGTGTTTTGTCTAGCGTAGCCGTGTGGCATGGCTGGGCTGGGAAGCCAAGGACACCCATGCCGACCCCGCTGGTTGCAGCCGGGAGGGCTCGGAGCTGCTGAGGGGATGCACCGGCTCAGGGGTGCTGCTGCCTCTGGGCAGAACTGTCACCCCCCTGGGGTAGTCCTCGTGCTTGTCACCCCCAGGGAACGGGACGCAGCTGCGGCGGCAGAGCCACTTCTCCCGGTGCCCGGAGGAGTACCAGCACTACTGTGTCAAAGGGAGGTGCCGCTTCCTCGTGGCCGAGCAGACGCCGGCTTGCGTGTAAGTCACCCGCGGTGGGGACACGGCGGCACGGGGTGGGATGCTGTGCCCGTCCTCCCCGGGAGAGCAGCCTGAGGGGGGCACGGGCACCGTGGCAGCTTTTGGGACCGCCCCGTGCCTCCCCTGTGCTGCGGGGCAGGTGCGAGCGGGGCTACACCGGGGCTCGCTGCGAGAGGGTGGATCTGTTCTACCTGCGAGGGGACCAGGGCCAGATCGTCATCATCTCCCTGATCGTCGCCATCGCCGCCCTCATCATCCTCGTCGTCGGCATCTGCCTCTGCAGCCAGTACGTGGGGGAATGGGGCGAGAAGGGAAGGGAAAGGGAAGAGGGAGCAAATCCTGCTCGGCTCCCCTGGCTCCAGGCAGGTTGAGCTGGGGCTGCCCCAGGCTGCTGGGACATGGTCCTGCAGGTGTTGGGAGGTGCCTGGGACATTCCTTTGGGGCTGGAAAGCAGGTGTGACCCCATGTGGATCTTCTGCAGGGTAAAAGCCGAGGGAGAGGGAGGAGCATCACTGCCATGTCCCCTTCTGCCTCATTTTGCTTGTTTGTTTTTTATTATATTTTTCCTCCCGTCAAGCCACTGTCGGAGGCAGCGTAGGAAGAGAAAGGCGGAAGAGATGGAAACGCTAAACAAGGATGGACCTTCCAGAAGCGAAGATGTGCGGGAAACGGGCATCGCGTGAAGGTGCAGGGGAGCGGGGGGGCGACCGAGCCAGTGTGACCGGAGCCCCGCATTGCGGGGGGGTGCCGAGGCCGACGGGCTCCGCTGTCTCCGCAGGAGCTCCCGGTACCTGCGGGCGGGTCCCGGACGGCAGCAGCGGCTGGCTCCATGGGCGAGGGCTAAACGTGCAGCGGCTTGAATAAAGGGGTGACGGAAAGGTGTCCCCGTGTCGCCAATGTCCTTGCGGGCGCGGGGGCCGCTGCCGGCGGGGCTGCGCTGCCGCGCCGGGGCCGCCAGACGGCGACACTGCGCTGGTGCGGGGCCCGTCTGCCATACCCGCGCCGGCCACGCGAGGGCGCCACAACCGCGGCGCCTCTGTCCCGGTCCCGGTCCAAATGGCTCTGCCGGGCTCGCGGTCCCGTTCCGGGCGGCCTGAGGGCTGTGCTGGAGCTGCTTCCATTGTCGCCGCGTCTTGCCGCAGGGATTGAGCCGAGCTCAGCGTCCCCGGGCGCCCTCCCTGTTCCCGACAGCAGGCGGGAGAGGGGAGGGACCGGGTGAGGGAAAGCGGGCAAAACTGGTGGAAAACAGGCGAGAACCGGGGCAGAACTGGGTGAACCGGGGCCGTTGGCTCTCGTCGCCCCCGCGCTGCGGGCTCTGCGCTGCAGACCCTGCCCGGGCAGGCGCAGGGGATGGTTTTTTTCCCTCCCCTCGGTGCGGGACCCGCCGGAGGTCCCGTGGCTCTGACAGTGGGTTTAGGCACTGTCACTCTGCGGGGGGACAGCATCAGCATCCCGGGATGGGGCCGGGTGTCCCTGGTGCCTCCCGCGCGAGAGGTGGGGACGCGGTGGAGCCGCGGGGCCCCCGCAGCTCCCAGTTCCCGGCACGGGACCGGCTCCCGCTCGAGCCGGGGCCTGGTGACCGGCCCCGGGGGCTCTGCATTGCCGCGTTCCCCCGAGGCTGGGAGCGGGTGGGGCCGGAGTCTCCGGGAGAGCCGGTGACCCTCCCGGCCCCGGGCTCGGTTCTCCCGGCACGGGCACCGGCTGCGTTCCTCTGCCCGAGCAGGACAGGCCCCTCCAGCCCGGCACCGGCTTTGCCACAGACAGGATGCGCTCGAACTGGTGAGTGTGGCAGCAGCTGCTGGGCAAACTGGTTTGCACCGAGGTCCAGCCCTTTGCTCCTGCCCGGGCTCATCCTCACGGGCGGATGCCTGGGAGCTCCTGGAGCTGGCAGCAATAGGGGCCCGGTGGTGGCTCTGGGGCAGTGTAAAGCCCTGCCGTGATTGAAAACCTTCTTTTTCAGCCCCAAGCATGCCATGGTGAGAGCCAAGGCCACCCCAGGGATCTGCACCGGTTCCTGCAGCCCCTCCTGTCGGTGAGACGGTGATTCCAGCTGGATACGGGAGGCGATGACCACCCCGGTGGTGCTAGTCCCTCGGGAATGTTGGTGCCCAAGCGATGCCACGTGGCTGTGCCAAAGGGTGGGGAAGGCTCATCCCAGTGCCCAGGCAAGGAGCACGGCCCTGAGGCGCCAAGGGACATTTTTTTGGGCTCCTATTTCTCCAGGGTCCAGGATGGGGAAGTGGATTCTCGATTTCACGCAGCTGCTGGAAGCCCTGGTGTGAGCTGAGTGGCACCAGCAGCACCTGTGAGCTGATCCCCCTCCTCTCTAAATGGCTGCTGATTCCTAGGCTTAGCTGGGCCTGCCTGGGGGGAGTGAAGCCACAAGAAAAAACGCTTGCTGCTTCTTTGGGGATGTGCTGTACACAGTCTGGGAGACAAATAAAATGAAAAGGAGGTATGACCCTTTTTCCTGTCTGTTTTTTGGGTGGCTGGAGTTGATGGCTGGGTTGCTGCCGGCCCAAAAGGGCTGGGAAATCAGCAGCCCTGCAGGTCTCAGAGGTGGATAAAACTGACACCTTCAGCCTTTTGATGATTCTTCATGGAGCACTGGCCAGGAGAATGTTCTATTCAGTGCTGGGTTTTAAGTGCTTTAAGTGATTCTCACTGGGCTTTTCCCATGGCAACCTTACATTCCCTGGTTGTAAGGAAGTGATGCTTCCCTGGATGCCAGCCTCAAGTTCCTGCACTGCCACAGAATTCCTGCTTTAACCTGATGAGTTCCTGGGGAGTGCACAGACCAGACAGGAGGTGGTGTGCTGAGCACCAAGACTGGGGATTTAAAAAAAAAAACCCACACAACTGAGTCAGGAACTTTGCTGCTTCCTTTACATTTTTGGGAATGGGTTAGAGAGGTGGTGGGATGAAAAGGCAGGAGGTGAATCCCCCGCTGTGCATGTCACGGCGCTGAGGGCAGGAGGAATGAGAGCTGGAAAATAAAATTACTATTAAAAAACCAAATAAAACTCCCGGGTACAACAGAGAGCAGAAAAGCCAACTGCATTATAGTAATAAAATTACTATTAAAAAAACCCAAATAAAAGTCCCAGAGAGCAGAAAAGCCAACTGGTTTATGCCCAGGCTGGCAAGAACTGGATGGAATCCCTGGGGAGGTGATGCTGGTGGGCATCAGGCAGGAGCAGCCTGAACTTTCCAAGGAAATCTGCTGGTCTTAGCAGGAGGATTATGATTTGTGTTGTTTTGAACAGCAGCTGAGTATTTTTGGGTGGCTTTTCCCCCCATAAGCAGTGATGGTGTCACCTGGCAGAGATGTCCTCAGCTGGCTTCATGGCACCTCTCCAGTTTTCCTTGGAATCCCAGAAGGTCACTGCAATTGTTAGCCCTTACCTTGTGCATCTGGGATGTGAAGGATGCCAACTTGAGCACAGGAATGAGCTGTGGGTCACTCACCCCAACAGAGCAAGGTGAAACCCAACTTATAAATTAGAAATAATTAGAAAAATTGGAAATGTATATTTTGGAAAATAAATGCCAAAGGCAGGCTGTGACATGAGGGGGGTGGTTGGATCCAGTGCCTTGGCATCAGCAGGTCCAGTCCAAGGTCAGTGGGATCCTTGAGGAAAAAAATAGAAACCAAAACCAAACTAAAACAAATTTGTTCTTTCTCTCTAGTTCTGAACCCCACAACAAGAGGGGCTCTGGCAGGAGATGGACAGGGATCGTGCCAGCCCAATCCATCTTGTTTCTCACGCTACAGGGAAATTCAGCAGTGATCCAGGGGCTGCCAGTGCTCCCCAGAAAAGGGACCAGCTGGCTTGAACAGGGAGTTCTTCTTGGTTTTGGCTCTGTTTTATCGCTCTGGTTCATCTCTGTGCACCCAGGTGTCCTCATGTGCTTCCCTTGCTGTGTTTGTTGCACACAAAACTGCCACATCTGGGCTCAGGGGATTTTCCTGTGGTTTTTCTGGGCTGGGTTTGCCATCCTCCTGCATCCTAGACCGGGGCTTCTTCACCTGCAGCAGCCCCAAAGCCCCACCCATGCTGGGGAGGGCTCACCTGGGCAGGTGGGCGGCTGGGGGTGCCCAGGGTGCCCCTCTCAGGTGATAGGGCTGTTGCTTCTAGGTAGTAACCCAAATACACACAGACTGCTGTCTTTGGGAGCATTTGATGAGTCTTTTCCCGGTTTTGCTTCGTTTTTTAGAGCTTTATCTCCCAGGATCAGGGCTGGGACCTCTTCCTGCCTGCGGAGGTGAAGCTGCGCCCCTCTCCCACCCTCCCTACGGCCCCGAGGGCGCGCAAAGCCTTTCCAGCAGCACTGCAGGGCACTTTGCTTGTCTTTATTTTGGCTGCAGGAATACAAGGTGTGGGCTCGGTGACGCCTCCCATCTGCCGGGCGTCCTCCAGCCCAGCACCCCGATGCTCCCTTCCGACGTGCCCCATCCCACTCCTGTGTGTTCACGGAGCTCCGCCTCGTGGTCCCCCTCCATGCGTGCCCGCCTGGAGAAGCGATCCCTGCTGCCGGCACCGGGCCCCTATCCCAGCAGGCAGGACTCCTCCTTGCACACTTCTCCCAGCTCCGAGCTCACCTGGGAAAGGAGGGAAGAGCCGAGGGGCAGCCCCGGTGCGGGGTCTGGCCCCGCAGCGGCGCGGGGGGCAGGAGGGGCGGTGGCGGTACCTTGGAAGCGCAGAGGAGCGGGGGAGCGTCCGGGAGGCAGCAGGTGGAGGCGAAGGACGCTCGCTGCTCCAGGAGCTGCTCCAGCTGCGCCGGGCTGGGCTCGGGCTCGGCCAGCGTCAGGCTCTCCCGCAGCCTGCGGCGTGGGGAGCGCGGTTACAGCGGGAGCCGCGGCGTTCCGGAGCCACGCGGCTTTTGGGGAGGGGGGGACGCACGCGTGGGTGCATCCCGTTTTTGCACCCTCAACATGATGGACGAATTCTGATTGCATCCGCTGATCCAGGTGGGAATTTTGTGGGGGGAAGGTAAAGGCTCACCTCTTCTTGAACTCAAGGAAAGGCAGCTTGTTGTACTGCCCGCAGAGCTGGTTGGCTCTTTCCAGAAAGGGGAGCAGCTCTGCTTCCATCCGCTTGCGCTGGGGGCAGAGGGTGGGAGTTACCAGGCTGGGAAAAGCCTCTGCGGGGATTTGCGGGGCACTGGGATGAGGGGATGAGGATGAGTCCCCCACCACTCACCTTGCTGTCCAAGCAGGCAGAGGGGTCCTTGGAGGAGCAGCATTCCCCCCGAAGTTTCCCGGAGGAGTCGTAGAGCTTGGCGAGGACGGCGTCAGGGAGGCTGGGGTGCCTCCGTGCCAGCTCAAACAGGAACCTGGAGCGGGAAATGAGTGCTCAGGCAAGTTTTCACTTCAGGTGCTGCTCAGAACGGGATGAGACCCATTTTTGGCATCTCTGTGCAGCCCCTGGGGCTGCCTGGTGGCACAAATTCCCCTGAGGGAATTGAGGATGTTCCCCTGGTTATCCTCATAATAACCTAAGCACATAACAGGGTCAGGAAATGGTTGGACTCGATGATTTTAGGGATCTTTTCCAACTTAAGTGGTTCTATTCCATGACTGTACCCTGGCTGCTGTGGGTCCCACTCACCTGGTGGCATGGAGAGCCCCCTCCTTGGCACACAGCTCCTTGTTGGTCGGCTCTGATGCCTCTGGCAGCTTGGCAGCTGGCGCTGGGGGCATGGCCAGGATGCAGAAATGGTTTTCCATCAGGTTTTTCCCCTTGCAGCAGTCGGCGAAGCGCCCGTCCCGGGCCGACAGCGCGGTGCAGACTTTGGCCGTGTGCTCCAAGAGCTGCAGAGAGGGATCAGGGCGTGTGCAGGTGCCCTCAGCTCCCTGAGCTCCTGCTGGGACTCGGGAGATGCTTTGGGCTGGGCTCCAGCCCCCCCTACCTTCTTCTGCATGCAGTCTTCGGCCACCGAGTCACAGCACTGGGAAGACACCTCGGCAGCATCTTCGGCCAGGGGGAGAAGCTCCTCGAAGGAAGCAGTGGGAACCTTCTGAGCCAGCAAGGCCAGGTAGCTGGGGAGTACAGGGCGTGTGGGGCTCGTGGGCTTGGATCCCCCTTCCCAGGAAACAGCTCTGAGCCAGGGTGAGGGAGGGAGGGAGGGAGGGCATGGAGAGGGCAGGGCATGCTCTGCACCTGTGCTGTGCATGGAGCAACTCCAGGGATTTACACCAGAATTAAAGCTTGTATTTCTTGATGCTGTCTGCCAACAGGATCTGCAGCAGGAGAGAGGAATCCTCCCCCAGCCCAGCCCCTATTCCAGGATGGAGAGGCCATTTCCCCCTGTACCTGAAGCTGACTTTGTCCTTCCCATATGCCGAGAAGCGGGAGCAAATCCGGTTTGATGTCAGGGTGAGTAGGGAGAGGGTTTTCCTCTCCAATTTCTGCCACAAAAAGAGAATGGAAATGGAAATTAGCACAGCGCTTGCCTGGCTCCCTGAGGAGTGAGGATGGGGGCGAGCCCAGAGGTCCAAAGGGTCTCACCTCCTTCAGGAAGCAGGCAGTGGGTGCTCGGGAGATGCAGCAGGTGGAGACCATGGAGAGGAAGGTCGTGGTGGAGCCCAGCAGCACAGGCAGGGGAGCCTGGCTGTAGCTGCTGGCGTACTCATAAAGAAACCTGCGGCAGAGATGGGATAAGGAGACCCAGCGCCTCGGGATCAGGGGATCCAGAGCATAAGTGGGATTTGGAGGTGTTAAGGTCATCCAGGGATGGGAGCCCTCTCCAGGTACCACCTCAGGCTGTCAGCCCATGGCACCATCCATGCTGGATGCCACATCCAGCTGGGCTCAGCGGGCTGCGATCCCCCCCCGGCTCACCTGTCGGCAAATTCCCGGGGGTCCTGCCGGAAGGCCTGGCAGAGCTCCCTGTCGGAGGGCTGGAGGTAGCGGGGCAGCGGCTGGGGCGGGTGCCGCAGGGCGGCCAGGCACAGCTTCCGCTCCAGCCCCTCGTGGGCGCAGCACTCAGCCGTGCCGGGATGCGCCGGGAAGGGCGAGTCCGCGCTGCAGGATTTGGCCGACAGCGCCGTGGACTGCAGGAGGGACAGGAGGTTATGGCCACCCCATCCCATCCCATTACCCATTTTTGGCGTCTGATACCCGTTTTTGGTCAGTCTCACCCCGGCATCATAGCAGGAGGGGTCAGCCTCGTCGGTGCAGCATGTCTCGGCCAGGGAGACGATTTCCCGGACGAGGTGGCTGATCTCCTCGAAGGTGCCATTGGAATATTTCCGGCTGTTGGCAATGATGGTCCTGGGAGCAGGAAGCAAGGGCAGGGAGAGACAGGTGAGCCTTTATCTTCAATCAGAAATCACATTACAGGACTGTTCTGCCCAAATGGGTTCAACACTGTTGGTTGTGGTGCTGAGAGAAATAAGAGCGTATTCCTTGGAAAACAGCCAGGAAAGAACTGGAACAGCTTCCAGGCTGGGGGCTGCCACTTACAGGGGACTGTATGTCAGCTCTGTGAGAATTCTTAATTATTTAGGTACTTAATTGGTTTTGAGGAGTTCAACAATGAATCAAACTTTTCTCCTACTAAAAGCAATCAGAGTCCAGGGGTTGAATTGCATCTCCCCTTTTTGATGGATTGAATCCATCTGCCCTTTTCCAAGATTTTTATTTACTGTTTTCTGTTCTTGGCTCAGGTATCAGGCCTCCTCGGAGGGCACCAGTAGCAGGAGGTACCTACAATGTTCGGAAGTTCTCCTTTCCCAGCATCTTGTACTCCTGGCAGACTTTCTCCCGGACATAAGCTTTCCCTGAAAGGGCAGGAGAAGGAGGAATTGTGAGTAGGGAACAAAGAATGCTCTGCCACCACAGAACATGCTGCTTTATTCACTTGGGGTTTGTTAATTTTTTCCACTCCGTTACTTCTTTTTCCAAGTAGGTTTGGGTGGTCCCTGGGGAGACATTGGCTCAGCCGGTCTGGGAGAAGCATCCCTGATATCCAGGCTGCTGGTCCAGCTCTGCAGCCAGGGAAAGGAGCAGGGAGAAAACCCTCTACAGGTAAATCATATGGCAGTTTTTGAGTATGGAATATGTGGGGCTGGGTTTTCTGGCAAGGCCTGGAAACCATAAGGGCTGGGAGCTCTGGGCCAGGTCTATGGAGCAGCCAGCAGTGAAAACATTCCTAGCAGCACTGTCATCCCTGGAAAAGCGCAATCGATTTGTGTTACAGACTCTGTGGGGCCAGACTTGGCACCCGCAGGGTAAACACTGATACCGGTGTTTCCTGGGATTACAGCATGGGGCAGGGTCACCTCCCCAAAATCCAGAGGTTTGGGCCATGACTCTGAGGGTCACATCGCTCTGGTGGGAATGGAAGGGTAGAGTGAAGGCAGGGGGTTGCCAGAAAAGGGGAAGCCATGGAAAAGGCAGGTCTCTTGCCTGGCGGGAATGTCGGCTCCCGGTCCCAACTTGTGGCATTCCTGATCACCTCTATAAAGCTATGTGGGACAGGTAAGTTTTAGGTGTTTTTTGGCAGGTGGGGGATTCCCTGTGGAGCTGAGAAGGCAGCAAAGGGCGGCAGATCATAATTTCCATCAAGGGGTGTGTTTTACAGAGGAATGGTGCTTGTCAGGGGGCTCAGGAAATCCCATTTTCCTTTACAAAGAGAAGGAGCCAATCCCTGCGACTCTGTCGTCTCCCCATCCCACCTCCTCCAGCATCGCCCCAAAGTGGCATCCTGGATCCCAAACCATCCTCCCACCCCTTCCCTTTCCTCTCTGGTCCTGCCCAGCGGTTTGGCTGCAGGCTGGGAGAGGGGAGGCCACCAAAAACGCTGGAAATGAGGCGCCAGCCCTGTGCCCCTCATCCCAGGGGCCAGCAAAGCCCAGGATCATCACTCTTACCTCGGTGTAACGCCTGTGCAGCGGCCAAGAGTAGCAGCAGCAGCGCCAGAGCTGCCCTCATGCTGGAGCTGGCTCTCCTCCTCCTGCCGGGAAGCGGCACCGGGAATCCCATCCCTGAGTTTTTATGGAGGCAGTGTCAGCAGCTGGGAGAATGATTAATCCCAGAGGGCAAGCATCCTTGGCCTGCTACCTGGGGCCTGGGTGCCAGCTCCTCAGCAATCCAGCCAGTTTAAATCATTAACTTGGACAAACAGGGATGGGTGGCTGTGAAACCTCAGGATCTGTGAAGGATGCTGGGAGCAACATGAACGACAAGAGGAGAAAAAGCCTTCAGCGCACCCTGAGTGTGGAAAGCTCTGTGTGCTTGCGACAGTATCTGATCCTGAGAAAGGAGACACACTTGTTTTTTTGGGATGTCAGCACACCAAACCTGCTGGTGCTGCTAGGAAATGCTGGCTGTCATCCTTGGAAGCTCAGCTCCAGACTGCACCTCAGGTTTCATTCCTGCCACCGCTGGGTTGGGGTCTCTGCTTTGCAACCCCATCCCAGATATCTGCTGGGAGTGTGGTAGAGCTCTGTGGGGTCTCCGTACAGTGCAGTTTTCCCTTTGTCCCTAGAAAAATAGCAATTTAGCATCTGTCAGCCTCTAGAGTCCTATGACAAGCTGAGGAAGAGGAAAAGATCCAGCTAAGGTGATCCTCACTGGTGCTGCCTGGGCAACTGATGAGAGGGAAGCAAACAGGGAGGGATGGAGATTCAAGTGCTGCAGTGAGACCCCTGGCCCCCAAATCTGCCCAGCCTCCCCATGCATGCTGCACTCCCCTTGAGACCAGATGTTCCCTCTCAGGCCACATCCCCTGGGACAAAGACAGAGCTGCTTTTTTATGGAAGAACCCAGCTTTTTCTCACTGCACTGACAGTGAGCTGCAGCTTGGGACCAAATCCTGCCGATGCAGGAGATAAGGATGTCCTGATCTTGATGGTTTATGTGTGCAAGGTGAAAATAAATAATTAGGAACTCATGGAATGGCCTCCTCTCCTGGATGAACGGTTCCTGTCAAGTTTTTATGGCACAACCGGGGGAGGTGGGGGCAGCGCCCACAGGCCGGGCCGCCCCCCGAGAAGACGGTGCCGGTGGGAGCCCTCGCGCTGGACCCGGTCCTGGCCGCGGTTCCACGTCTGCACCACGGAACCGCTGCCGCTGTCCCCACCCGGCTCTCCGCCACCGGGACAGGAGCGGCAGCGTCAGACTCGGCCCCAACACCCGGCCCGGAGCGGCTCCTCCCGCCCGCGGCCATCCCGATCCCGATCCGGTCCTGGTCCCGATGACGCCTCGATCCGCCCGACGGGGGAGAGGCGGCACCGCCCGGGACCCTCCGGCAAACCCAGGCGGGGCTCGGCCTCCGCACCCCCGGCCACGGTCACGGCCCCGCCGCAGCGCTCCGGGCTCCGAGCGGTCCCCGCCGGGAGCAGCCCTCGGGCGGGGGCTCGCAGAGCGCCGAGCGGGGATCCCGAGCGATGGCCCCGGGACCGCGGTGCGGGGGGGCGGGGCCAAGAGCGGCGGGGACACGGGGGCGGGGCCGCCACAGGTGTGGGGACCGGAGCCACGGAGCGCGAGCACGGGGCGCTGCGGCGGGGCCGCGACCGGGGCCGGGGTGGGCGGCCGAGCGCCGCTGGGGTCTGCCGGCGGGTCGCGGGCGGTGCCGCCTCTCGCCCGTCGGGCGGATCGAGGCGCCATCGGGACCGGGACCGGTACCGGGCCCGGGCTGGCGGCGGGCGGGCGCTGCCGGGTGCGGGATCGCGGCGGTTCCCGGCGCGGGCGCGGAGCCGCCGTGTGGGCCCGGGACCCGCAGGGCGCCCTCTGCCGGACACGGAGCGCGGCGCGAGCGCGGCGCCCCCGCGTGGCCGCGGGACAGCGGGGCGGGGGCGGGGCCCCGGGGGGCGGGGCCGGCACAGGCGTGAGCGGGGCGGGGCCACGGAGCGCGGGACAGCGGGCCCGGCACAGGTGCGCGGGGCTCCAGGGCGCCTGCGCGGGGCGGGGCCGAGGGCGTTTAAACCCCGGAAGCCGCCGCAGGCGCCATTTTCCGGCCGGCGCTTGGAGGTGCCGGCTGCGGCCGGTGCGGGGTCCCCAGGCGGGGCCCGGGTGAGGCCCTTCTGTCTCCTTCTTCTGCTTTTCTCCCCTTCCGCCTTTCCTCCTGTACCGCCCTGCCCCGTCTCGCCCCTAAACCGCCCGCTCCTTCTCTCCCCTCCCCGCCCTATTCCGCACCCCGACCATTCCCTGCTCCTCCTGCCTGTCCTCTCCTCACCCACTATTCAACCTGATCCCCGTCTCTTTTCCTGCTCTGTCCATTCTTCCTGCTCCATCCTCACCCACTACCCAGCCGGACCCCCCCCATTCCTGCTCTGTCTCTCCTGCCTGCCCCCTCCTCACACCGGTACCCAACCTGGCTCTCACCTCTGTTCCCCTTCTATCTCCCTACCTTCCCCTGCTCCTCCTTTTCTCCCCCTGTCTCCCCTACGCACCTCCTTTTCGCCCCTCTGTCCCCCTTATCCCCTCTTTGGCCTCTTTATCCTCCCTCTGTCCCTCTTCTGTCCGCTCTCTCTCCCTTATGCCCCTGTCTCTCTCCCTTCTCTGTCTCTCCCTTGTCCCCCCTCTCTATCCCCTGTTCCCCCTTCCTTGTGTCCCCGCAGCCGCGGGGTTCGGGGCGCCGCATAATAAAGCCCCGAGGGCCGGAGGCGGCGCCCCTGGCTCGGTTCAAAAGGGCCGGGATCCGCTCTGCGGTCCCCCCTTGCAGATGCCAACACTGCCCTACACTGCCGGGCTCCGGCTGTCCCTGCATCACACGGGGGCCAGGGCGGGCCCCTCCTCAGGAGGGGTCCTGGGCTGGGCTGGGGGAGCGGGGGCTGGGGGAGCGGGGGAGCGGGGCTTTGGGACGGGCCCCCTCATTAGGAGGGGGTCCGGGGGGTTGGGGGATGGGGAGGGCGGGAGGGCCCCCTCCGGAGGAGGGGGTCCCGGGGAGGGGGTTGGGGCGGGCCCCCTCCGGAGGGGGGGGTCCGGGGTTGGAGGGGCTGGGGGGTCCGTCCCCCTTAGCCCCTCCCAGGCCGGACCCTCCCCTCCGGACGGGGTCTGCCCCGGCCCCCTCCGCGGGACCCCCTTCTCCGGACAGGGGCCCCCCGGGGAGGGGGAGGGGGCGGGTGGGAGGGGTAGCAGAAGGGGGCACGTCACTCTGAACCGTAATTACACATTTGTGTCAAACGACAGCAGCCTGCCTCCTTCCTGACCCCACCCCCCCCCCGGGGGCCCCTGTCCGGAGGAGGGGGTCCCGCGGAGGGGGCCGGGGCAGACCCCGTCCGGAGGGGAGGGTCCGGGCTGGGAGGGGCTAAGGGGGGCGGACCCCCCAGCCCCTCCCACCCCGGACCCCTCCCCTCCGGAGGGGGCCCGCCCTAACCCCCTCCCCAGGACCCCCTCCTCCGGAGGGGGCCCTCCCGCCCGCCCTCCCACCCCCCAACCCCCCGGACCCCCTCCTAATGAGGGGGCCCGTCCCAAAGCCCCGCTCCCCCGCTCCCCCAGCCCCCGCTCCCCCAGCCCAGCCCAGGACCCCTCCTGAGGAGGGGCCCGCCCTGGCCCCCGTGTGATGCAGGGACAGCCGGAGCCCGGCAGTGTAGGGCAGTGTTGGCATCTGCAAGGGGGGACCGCAGAGCGGATCCCGGCCCTTTTGAACCGAGCCAGGGGCGCCGCCTCCGGCCCTCGGGGCTTTATTATGCGGCGCCCCGAACCCCGCGGCTGCGGGGACACAAGGAAGGGGGAACAGGGGACAGAGAGGGGGGACAAGGGAGAGACAGAGAAGGGAGAGAGACAGGGGCATAAGGGAGAGAGACAGGGGGATAAGGGAGAGATATCGGGAATAAGGGGGATAAGGGGGACAGGGAGGGGAAGAGGGGGCAGAAATGGGGGACAAGGGAGAGACAGATAAGGGAGAGAGACAGGGAGATAAGGGAGATAAGGGAGAGATAGGGCGATAAAGGAGAGAGGGAGATATGGGAGAGAGATGGGGGGATCAAAGAGAGAGGGGGGGATCAAAGAGAGAGGGGGATAAGGGAGAGAGAGGCAAGATAAGGGAGAGATAGCGGGAATAAGGGGGATAAAGGAGACAGGGAGGGGAAGAGGGGGCACAGGGGAGCAGGAGGGGAAGGTAAGGGCAGGCAGGGTCGGGATGGGCAGGGAGGATGGAGGGAGAACGAGAAGGAAGAACAGAGGCAGGAGTCAAGGTTTGTAGGGGAGCAGCGGGGTACAGGGGGAGTCTGGCTGTGAAGGAGAGAGCTGGAGGGGGATTAGAGAGGGGTCGGACTGGAGAACAGCGAGAGGAGGGGAAAGGACAAGAAAGGGGACGGGACGGGACGGGACGGGACGGGACGGGACGGGACGGGACGGGACGGGACGGGACAGGACAGGACAGGACAGGACAGGACAGGACAGGACAGGACAGGACAGGACAGGACAGGACAGGACAGGAAAGGAAAGGAAAGGAAAGGAAAGGAAAGGAAAGGAAAGGAAAGGAAAGGAAAGGAAAGGAAAGGAAAGGAAAGGAAAGGAAAGGAAAGGAAAGGAAAGGAAAGGAAAGGAAAGGAGGACTGGGGGGTCGAGGTGCATAGAGGAGCAGGCAGAGGAGGGAATGGGGACCTGGGGTGGAGAGGGCTAAGGGGTAGGAGGAGGAGAAAAGAGGGATAGAGAGAACCTCACCCGGGCCCCGCCTGGGGACCCCGCACCGGCCGCAGCCGGCACCTCCAAGCGCCGGCCGGAAAATGGCGCCTGCGGCGGCTTCCGGGGTTTAAACGCCCTCGGCCCCGCCCCGCGCAGGCGCCCTGGAGCCCCGCGCACCTGTGTCGGGCCCGCTGTCCCGCGCTCCGTGGCCCCGCAGCCTGGCGCTGCCTCTCTCTGCCCCCCCGGGTCCCGTCGTCTCTCACCAGGCTGGGGTCTGCCCTGACCCCAAAAGGCAGGATTTGGGCTCTCTGATCAAAGCCTTAAAGTGCCTGGATGAGCCTCCACTCGCACTCTCCAGACAGGGCTGGAGTCTGTTTCACTGCCCTGAGACTGCCCGGGTGGGGCTGGCTTCAAGTGCCAACAACGCGGGACTTGGAGCCCCCCGCAAAAAACACAGATCTTTGTCTCCATTTCTGAGGGGGAAAAAAAATAAAAGCCTGATTTATTTATTTCAGTATCCTAAAAAGGGCCAAAAGAGCCTGGTGCCCCCAAACACGGGACTCGGTGTCTGTTTCTCAAGCACGAAAACGCAGGACCCTCTCTGAACCCCCAAACACGGGACTCGGTCTCTTTTTCCAGGTGCCTGGCTCAGCCGCGCTCCTTCCCGAGCCCCGTTCCTCAGCTGGGGCGGGTGGGGCCGGCCCCGCCCCTCCCGCGGATGCCGGGGGTACCGGGGGCAGCGCTCGGGGCCGCGCGGTGGCGCCGCCGGGGCCGGGCTCGCCCGCGCAGCCCCGGAGCTCCGCCCCGCGCAGGCGCCGCTGGCCGCGGCCATGGCGGAGAAGGTGCAGAAGAGGTGAGTCCCGGTCCCCCCCCCGATCCCTCCCGCTTCTCCCCCGATCCCTCCCACGACCACCGCGGGAGGCGGCGTCCCCTCCTCGCATCCCGGCCCGGCCCGGCGGACGCCCCGTGACCGCCCCATCGCTCCCCGCAGCGTGAAGATCGCGCCGGGCGCCGTGGTGTGCGTGGAGAGCGAGATCCGCGGGGACGTGACCATCGGTAAGGGCCCTGTCCCCCGCCGCGGCCCCGGCCCCCCCGGCGGTGCGGGCGCGGGGTGACGCCGGCCTGTCCCCGCAGGGCCCAGGACCGTGATCCATCCCAAGGCCCGCATCATCGCCGAGGCGGGGCCTATCGTCATCGGAGAGGGGAACCTGATCGAGGAGCAGGCGCTCATCATCAACGGGTCCGTGGGACACCCAGGGGGGGCTTAAAAACCCTGGGGAGGTAGAGTTTATTAAAAAGAAAGTCAAACTTCGTGCTTTTGTGTACACGTGTGGCACTGTGGCTTGGGGAGAAGCCACAGAATCACAAATGTTAAGTTTTTGAGGGGACCTTAAAGATCATTTCATACCACCCCCCTGCCATAGGCAGGGACACCTTCCACTATCCCAGGTTGCTCCAAACCCTGTCCAACCTGGCCTTGGACACTTCCAGGGTTGGGGCAGCCAGTATTGCTTTGGGCACCCTATTCCAGTATCTCACCCCCATCACAGTAAAGATTTTCTTACATATATCTAACCTAATTTTCCCGTCTTTAAGTCTGTGCCCATTACTCCTTGTTCTGTCACTCCAGTTCCTGACAGAGTCTCTCTCCAGCTTCCTTGTAGGCCCCCTTCAGATACTGGTTGCTAAGTCCCCCTTCTGAATTCTTCTCAAGCTGACAGAGTAGAAGAATCCTAATCCTAAGCAGTCTCAAAATTCTGACAGTCCAGCTCATTTGGGTGGGATATCTGTGGCTTCAATCTGTCACAAAGTTGAGCTGCCCCACAGAGCACTGTCATGGTGATCTCAGACGTGGAAATCTGTTCTTCCCTCTTGCAGGTACCCAGAAAATATAACCCCAGAGAGCGAAGATGTGGAACCCAAGCCCATGGTCATTGGCACCAACAATGTTTTTGAGGTCGGGTGCTGTATCCTTGCTGTGCCGTGACAAACCATCCGGTACATCGTGCTCCTGGATCCCTCCAGGGGGAGGCATCTCTGGGGCTCTGTTGGGGTTCAGATAGCCCAGGGTTGGGTGGTGGTTTGAAAATGGCATCGGGATTTTTCATCTGCTGAAAAAAAGCAAAGCATTTTACAGTTTTACTTAACACAGACCTGTAGATTCCCAAGCGATGAAGGTGGGAGACAACAACGTCATTGAATCCAAAGGTAATTCTCAGCTTGGTACCTCTGGCCCTGCTGAGATTTTGCACCTGTAAATGCTGTGGGGACAACTCTCACAGGGACTCCTCTCTCTCCTTTCTCCCTGGCAGCGTTTGTTGGCAGGAACGTGATCCTGACGAGCGGCTGCATCATCGGGGCCTGCTGCAATGTGAACACCTACGAGGTGATCCCGGAAAACACCGTCATCTACGGGGCCGACTGCCTGCGGCGCGTGCAGACCGAGCGGCCGCAGGTGCGTGTATGGCACGGGGACACACTGCCACCTCCTGTCCCCCTTGAGCTGCTGCCCTCTGGCTGTTCCCTCACCTCCCCTGCCTCCCTTTCCAGCCCCAGACGCTGCAGCTGGATTTCCTGATGAAGATCCTGCCCAACTACCACCACCTGAAGAAGACGATGAAGGCTGCGTCCACCCCTGTCAAGAGCTGAGCACCCACCTCATGCTTCCCGTGCCCAGCCGGGTGTTTGGTCCTGGGAGGCACTACACACTCCAGGAAGAGTCCGGTCTCCACGTCCCTCATTCCATCAAACCATTTCTTCCTTGTCTGTGTCATTTATTTATCTTCCCCTGGGAATCTCGGACCTGCTTCGATTCTGTCGTCTCTCACGCATTAGCTCTATTGTTCGTGCTTTGTTTCGGGAATAAAATACTTCCTGTTCTGCTGTCCGAGGGAACCGCAGCCCTTTGACTGTGCGGGGTGCGGTGCCCGGGTCACACAGGTGCTGTCGGGGCGGGTGTCACCCCGTCCCGCCGGGGACAGCCCCGGTGCCACCTCCCCGCGCCGCCGCCGTCGCGCCGGCAGAGGGCGGTGTGACCCCGCCGGTGTGACTCCCCGGGGGTCCCGGCCCCGCATCCCGGATCCACGCGAGCCCTGGGGTGGGAAACACAGGTGGACATCGAGGCAGCAGAAATTCCTGTAGGAAAGAGGGAGAGACGATCAGTAACTATCACAGAGGAATCCAAATTTTGGTGGGACATGGGGCTTTGGGTTGGGACCGGGAGTTTCTAGGAAAGGAAGCGGTGCAATATCTGCTGGACCAAATTGGATTTTCTCCCCAAGTCCAGTTTCATGGCTACAAAAAATCCAAACCTCCCCTTTTTCCAGTTTGTGATTCCAACCTGGGTTCCAGCGCTGCTGGGGAACTGCAGCTCTTCCCCAAAGCTGAGTCCAAATAAGGGTTGTGATTATTGCCCCACCCACTGTCCAGCTAGAGCTTTTTGTGGAGATACCTGTGGAGGGGGAAAACAAAGAGAGAAAATACATCTCTAAATTCTCCCCTTGCTGAAAATCTACCCCAAAAGCCAGAGGCTTCAGCAGATTCGGGTGACTACATCAGTCCCTGTGCTCTAGATTCCCTCTGGGGTCAGCTGCCCTTGTAGCCAGACACTTCCCACTCCCCCAAATCCAGCTGGCACAGCTCATTTTTGCCTCCTTCCCGGCCCGAGAGCTTCTGTCCTGTGAATCGCTGCTGCGGGGATGCTGCAAACCTGTGGGTGGCCAGGCTGTGTCCCCTGGGCAGCCGGCAAGACAGGCGGGCATCTGCCTCCAGGTCTGTTTAGGCCGATGGGGCGCAGAAAGGCAAGCGGGAAGGAGCCTTATGCCCCAGGCAGGATGTCCTCGGTGTCACCTCCGGCCCGAGCATTGTGCGCGGGCAGCACCTGGGCGGGACACAGCTGCTGCTCTCCACCCCGAGGGTCTCCCTCACCCTGCTGCGGGGCTGAGCGCAGCCCTGCGGGAGCACAGCCTCCTCCCTGGGGCTCTGCAGGGCTGGAACGACCCAACACCGAGATCTAGAACGAAGCCTGCACGATGCCAGGGCCAGCGCAGGCTCAGCAAAAGCCTAGCCTAAGCATGAAGGCTAAATGCAGTCCCCGGCCGGGCAGGGAGGGGTTGAGCCCCCAGGTGGGGCCAGTTGGGTTGATGAGCTCCCGCTGGTCCTTCCACTGCCCCCAGCCCTGCATCGGGTGTCCCCAGCACTGTCCCCGCCTCTGCCCCGCAGCCCTGATGCATTCTTGTCCCTGGGACTGTGCCCCATGTCCCCAGCCTGGTGTCCTGCATCCTTAACCTTACGTCCTGTGTCCCCAGCCTATGTCCCGTGTCCCCAGGACTGTGTGCCCTCTGCCCAGCCCTGTCCTATACCCCCAGCCCGTGTCCCATGTACCTGAGACTCTGTCCATCTCCCCATTCTTGTGACCCGTGTCCCCAGCCTTGTATCCGGTATCCCCAACCCCATGTCCTGGACTGTCTTCTATGTCTCCAGTACTGCCCTGTATTCCCAACTCCGTGTCCTGTGGCCCCGTAACGTCTTGTGGCCTTGTGTCTTACGTTCCCAGCACTGTGTCCCCCGCTCCCATCGCCCACGTCCCATATCCCTGCGCTCCTCCATCCCCCCGCGGCCCGGTCCGTCCCCGCCGCTGCGCCGCGCCCCCGCCCCGTCCCTCCCCGGCCGCGCCGCCCCGCCCCGGCCCCCCCGCCGCCGCCGGGACCAGCCCCCAGCGCCGCCCGCCCGGACGCGGCTGCCGCCGGCGGGACGAGGAGCCTGGCCGGTCGCACCATGAGCAGCGTCCCCGCCGACAGGGAGGGCGGCCCCGCCGACACCAGCCTGCCCGAGGAAGAGGTACCGGGGGGGACACGCACCGGGGATTTGGGGCGGAGGGGGTCCAGCTTCCCCCTCCCCACCCGCGGTCCCAGGGAGCTGCGCTCCGCGGGTGCCTAGGCACCTCCGCGGGATGGTGGGTCCGCGCCGCGGGGCTCCCGCCGGCTCCCAGTACCCGGGGCTGCTGCGGGCGGGGACAGGGACGAGCGGCGGGAGCGCATCCCCGCTCCCCGGGACGCTCCCATTCACGGCCCGCATCCCCCTGGGGCTCGCCGCAAACGCCCCTCCGCCTCGCCGGAGGGAACCTGAGGGCGCGGGGAGCCCCACGCGTGACACGGATCGCCCCGGGGGGCGTGAGGGATAAATCAGGCTCCCCCCGGTCCCGCTGCCGGTGCCCGTGGATACCATGCACCCAGCGGCCGCGCGTCTCTTTCCCATGGGTCTCACCCTAAAAATGTCCGAAACGCTCCCATCCCCACGGGAGACCAACCCCACACCCCGTCACGGTGAGAGCCGGTATTCTTCATTTCAGCCGCAAAGTTCCTGGTTTTGCCCGTGACCTTGAGATGGGAATTTGGACTTTGTGAGGGTGAGAGCGGGAAGATTCCGATCTGAGATCTCCTCCTTACCCTCCACCCGGCTGGGCTGCTCCAGCAGGTCCCTGCTGGGCTCCCCGGTTGGTGGCCAACACCGGGATCAACACCGCAGCTCCATCGCCCGCTGCCGCCTGCCTTCATTTGCTTATTCCAGAGGTGGTTCTGGCTTCAAACTTCCCAAAGTTTCCTAAAAAACGGGGAGTTTTTTTCCACTGGGGGCCTTGCGGGGTGTGTGGGAGATGATGCTGCAGCTCTGGTGGGCATGGCAGTGGGTGACACCCATGGAGGCCTGTTGCCTTTTCCAAAAGCATGGCCTTTTCCAAAACCATGCCGGCAAAGGGCAGCCCTCGCTATGCTCCCGGGCAGATCCGGAGGGCCCGGGGCTGGCTGTTGCACTGCTGATCCTCAGGGACCCCCTGACCGGTGATGCCGGACATGGGGAACACCCGGAGGGGAGGGCTGGGAGGTGCCAGGGACACGCACTGAGCCGCGGACACACGAGGAGGGCGATGCCCGCTCCTGCCTGCAAGCCGCGCTGCTCCGGTGCCAGGCAGGTATTTTCCCTGCAGGACTTGTTCCAGCCCAGGCTGGAGGAGCCGGTGCTGTCTATTTGCTCAAGCGCAGGGAAAGGGGTTACTCAGCTACTGTGCCTCACCTCCCCCCTCCCAGGGCTTGCCTTCCAACCTCCTGTTCCCTCAGAAAAGAGGGAGAAGCAGTCCCCATCCCGGCGAGGCCAGTCGGGGTGCTTCCAGGTGGGAAAAGCCCCCACTTCATGCCCGCTCCTCCCGCCTGCTCCTGGCGCCCGGGTGGCTTCCCCGTCCCTCTCGCCTGTCTCCCCCGGGAAGGAACCCCCCGTCCAGGGGAGCTGTGGGCCAGGGGCTTCCCCACGGAGGAGCCGGAACAATCTGGGAAGGCGGTCACGTCACTTTGGCTGGGCGAGAACGGCATGTAAAAGGCTCGGCGGCGGCCTTATTTGGTAGCGGAGTGGCTGCGGAGAGCCCGGCTCGTGGTCCTCGTCCCCATCCCATGCCAGATCCCTCATCCCGGGGGAACCGTGCCATGGGGAGGGGACCCCAGGGATGCTTTCTAGGGGGAATGTGCCCAGCGAGTGGATAAAATCTGCCCCCATGGCCCCTGTGTTGCATCCCCCCCGCGCTCCTGCTTCCTTCCCTCCTTGAAGCGTGGGGTCTGGAGGGTTTGGGAGCAAACTCCAGGCGGGACAGGGACGAGTGTGACCCGCGCCTGATCCCGCCGCTCCTCCGCTCTGTTGCAATCCCCCATCTGCTCCCTTGGCTGCTCACTGCCTTTTCCTCTGCCGCTTCCTCGTTCCAGCCCCGGCAGCTCTGGACTCGCTTTTCCCCAAGGGCTGTTCCTCTCCTCCCGTCCTTCACCGGACGTGCGAGAACCGTGATTTTCCAGCAAAGCGGCTACGGGTGGCGAGGCCGGAGATCTATCCCGGTCCTCCCGCATCCCCCGGGCGGAGGAGCCGGCATCCCTCGGCCTCAACCTTGTTTATGTCGGGGAGTTTTGCGGGCTGAAGGCATGCGTACACACAGCCCGGGAATCTAAACCCAGCCGAGGAAGACGCTCCATTAGCCAAGAGACTATTTATGCCAGGACTAATCCCGGCGGGGCGGGAATGCACCCCGCCGCGGGGGAGGCAGCACCCCGCTTTGCCGGGAATGGGAGGGGAAGCCCTGCTCGCCCTGTTGCACGGCTCGATGGCAGCCCCGTGCCATCGCCCTCCCGCTCCCCCCGGGATCCGGTGCCTCCCCGGCGGCGGGCAGTCAAGCGGATAATCGGCTGGTGGAGAATTAAAGCGAGCCCCGCTGGAAGGGGCGCACGGACGCTGGAAGGGGCGCACGGACGGACGAGGGATGGGAGCTGGGCTGAAGGAGGCGATTAAATGCCTCGTGGATGAATCACACGGACGCCTCCCGCCTCCCCGGGGCCTGTTAACGTTTACCGGGGGTGGTTTGGGCAGGGCAGGGCAGGGGACCAGGACCATGCTGGCAGGGCATTGCTGCTGGGGCACCCGGCATCCTTCCGAGCACTGCCGTGTGATGGGGGTCCAAGCCAAGCAAATGCCCCCCTGGTACCTCCTTACCTGCAGGAGACAAACCTGGCTTGTGGCTTCATGTGAGCATGAGGAGGAGGAGGGCTGCTGGCCCTCCATCACAGACCTCTTCATGCTGGGGTCATCCTTGATCCATGCTCTGGAGACCCCAGTCACCTCCTGGCCCAGATCTTTGCCTCTCCTTGCATGTCCTCAGCCCTGACCATCTCAGGAAACCTCCACAGATCCTTTCCAGTATCCCTTAAACTGGCCCAAGACAAGATGCAGGGTTTCAGGGACAACAGACTGGGATGGTGGGATGCAAAGCTGAGAGGGACAGGCCAGAAGAGGGATGGAGGTGATTTCCAAGGAAGAGGAGAGTAGCACAGATGAAGAGCAGACTTCCTGCAGGGAGAACAAAAGCCAGGAGGGGACACATCAGGAGTGAGGCAACACAGGTAGGATCCAGCAGCCCTGGCAAATCTGGGAGCTGTGGGGTGCAGCAGCAGGAGCAGAGGAGGACTGTGGGAAATGGACTTGGAGCAGTCCCATAGCTGCCATCCCCATGGAAGAAAGTCAAGGTGGTCACCTTTGAGCTCCTCCTGAAGCAAACATTGGCACTTCTGGCTTTTAAAAAAATCTTTGGTTTCACCCCAAATTTAAGGAAGAAGGAGAGACAGAGAAATGCTCCACCAAATAGAAACGGAAAGATGTTCGTACAGCAGAACTGAAACAGCTCAGGATGTCCAAAAAACCTGTGGGATTTAAGCTGGGGGAATCCCATGCTCCAGCACCCTTTAATCCTTGCTCGAGAGCTGTAAGTCTGGCCCTGTCCCATGACGTCCTTGGGAGCAGGAGCCGTGCCTGATCCACCTCTCTGAGGGAGTAATTCTTCCCTATGGGAGAACATATATGTGCCTGCTGCCTGGCAATTTCTCTGATAAGGCTTTCCATTTTTCCTGCTTCAGGGAAGGATTTTGCCCTAGGAGTGTTTCTGGTAGAGGATGGGGACTGAATCCCTGGGATCTCTCAGCACAAAAAAACCTGGAGCAGCTCCCTGAAGGCCAAAGCTCCCCTTCCATTTAAGGGCAGGAGTAATATTTCTGTCTAGAATCATTCCCTTGGCAAAAGGGTATCTGTCCAGCCTGCTGGGATTATCCCCAAGGATGCTCCCTTGCTCTGCCAGTCCCACCTGCTCGTTAGCCAGCGAAAGGATGCTGTTTAAGTGGGATATACTCCAACATCCCTGGGGCTGGGTGCATTTGCGGGGTGCAGATGGGGAGCACCCAGGACCTCATGTCCATCCCCTGCCCTGGGCCCCAAAAACCCTTTTGGGGCTGGAATCCAGCTGGGGGATCCTTTGGAGCCCTTCTCCCTCTTGCTGCTGTATAATTTTACAGATTCAAACTTGGCCGACCCACGTTTGAACTTGCAGAGAAAACAAAGTCATTAGAGAAGAGAAGCCCTTCCTCTGTGGGGCTGAATTTCGGAGGGCTCCTTGGGATCTTTCATCTCTGTCTCTCTCCCATGTGGCTTTGGGGACAAATGGTCTGGCAGGCTTGGGCATGCACGGTTTGGATTTCAGGTTTGGATTTCAGGGATGCAGCAAGCTGGCAGCAGGTTTCCCCACTACCCCCAGTCCCTCCCACTGGAGGTCCCTAGTGTTTCCTAAAGCTCCCCAAAGAGAGGAGAAGCAGGAAGCCAGGGATGGCTCCAGGGATGAGGGAGACAGGGGACACTGTGCAGGGATGTTTGGCCTGCTCAGGATGTAAACCCACCTGGGAGGGTGGATGTATCTGGAGAGCTGATTCCCTGGACAGCAGGCGTGCTCAGGAGAACCTATCTGCAAGCCAGTACTTTTTACCCTAGGAAAGGAAAAGTTTGCTTTCTTTAGGTTGAATTTCATGGACACAAGGGGAGATACTCCAGGTGAATCCCTCCCTAGCCCTAGAAATTTGGACAATGTCTCCACTGGGGGACGGGGCAGCACTGAACACTGTGGGATGCTCCATCACTCCCTGGTCTCAGCAGACAGACAGAAAGCTGGCAGGGGTCCCCTAAAGAGCTTGGGGGGATGGTCCCAATAGAGGGGACAGGCTACCAGGCTGTGCCTGCCTGTAGCCCTGGCTCAGGAAGGGGTGAGGACATCCCTTCTCTGCTGATCTCATCCAGCCTGGATGCTGGTACCCACAGGGATGATGATGGTGATGATAATGCTGGCACCCAGGATGGGTATCACTGGGGCTGTTGACACAAGGGCTGTGTGCAAACAGCTGAGTACCTTTTGTTATTTAATAGATATAGGTCAGCCAGAGGTTTTGTTCCACAAAGCAGGAATGTTTGCTGCTCCCAGGCTGGGAGATGGGGGAGATAGCTTATCTGCAAGAGAAAGAAGAAATGTCAGCAAAAGAATAGGCCTGGGCTGGCTGTTTCTGGCTGTTTCCCATGTCTCTTTCCCAGGGAATGGGGCAAGCAGGGTGCCTGGCCAAAAAAAATTAAATAAAATACATTGAGGTTTTCCCCTTCTACAGCCCAAAGGGTTAGGATAAGATTTTGGGGATTAGGAGAGGAACAGCAGGTTCAGTTCCCCACACTGCTCTCTTGGTTACAAACTGGTTGTAAAGCAAAATCATCCCAGTTTGCCCATCCTTGACAAGCCCCACATCCCCCCTCAGGGTGGTGGGAGCAGAATTTCTGCCAAACATCCCAGCTTTGAGGATGCTGCACCGTGATAAACATTACATCCATTCAAAAAGGGTTAAAACTCCTTAAAAGGTGACTTTTACAAACCAGGGACTAGCTGCTTAAATCCAGCCCCCTCTAAACCAGAGCCTTTCCTCCAGGAGGAAGAGTTGGTGTTTGCTTCTCCCAGTCCTTAATGAGCTGCTGCAATTAAACTGAGACAATAGGCATTGTCTGTGGAGTCCAGGAACCGCTGGGGATGACGGGGAGAAATCCTGTTTGCCAGACCGTGGTAGGAAGGTGCTGGGATTCTGTGAGCTTTTTATCCTGGAGAGGACTGCTGGGGTGAGGACGGGTCTCTGTTACCCGTCCACAGTGCCTTAGCAGCTTCCTCCATGGCCACATGAAGGATGGGGCCACCTCTCCCAAAAATTCAGCATTACTCAAGTGTGATGCAAAACCAGCACATTGGCTTGAGGCTTTTGTCTTGCCCAGGAGGTTCCCCTTGGGCTGGCATTGTCTCTCTGGCTATGGAGAGCGTGGTGTATCCCCAAGTTAGGGACGAGAGAGGGTCCCCAGGAACCTCCTTTCTTCTTTTCCAGGTGAGGACACTCTTTGTCAGCGGATTGCCTCTGGACATTAAGCCCCGGGAACTTTACCTGCTCTTCAGACCCTTTAAGGTATCACACTGGGGAGGGAAAGGGGGGCTGAAAGCATGGGGATGGCCTCTGCCCCAGCCCCACGGCCCCAGACCACTGAAGTCTAATTCAGTGAGCTATTCAGTTATTATTATTTAATCATGGGGATCTTCACCAAACACCCTTTTTAATCCTTTCCTTGCAGGGGTACGAAGGGTCTCTCATCAAACTCACCTCCAAGCAGGTAGGAGCTGCTCCAAAGGGTGCAACCATCCCACCATTCCCTGGGGTGAGGGGCTCCCCTCTCTGCTCCCCATGAACCTGACTGATGACTCCTGTCCTTCCTCTGCAGCCCGTGGGCTTCGTCAGCTTCGACAGCCGCTCCGAGGCGGAGGCAGCAAAGAACGCGCTGAACGTGAGTGTGCCTGGCTCAGCCACTCCATTGCTCCATTTTCCCCTTGTTTCCCTGTCCCCAGAGACTCTCTGAATTCCTCCATCCCTAGGATGTGCACCTCCCATGCCAGCCAGCCCCATGGCATCCCCATCCCTCGAGACAATCCCATCACTGTTTCTCAGCTGCATCCTCCCTCCTGGAGGGCTGCATCCCTCTCACCTTTCTCAGGGCCATCCAGGAGGGCTTGAACCCTCAGAACTCAAGCCTTAGATACGAGTGAGAAAGAGCATTCCCAGCCTCTGCTGTTTATTCAGCAGGAAAAATCCCAGCTAAGCCTGCAAAAGAAAAAAAACAAATTTCACTTTCTTTTAGCAACTTGTGAAGTTACCTGAACACAGTCACAGGCAGAACTGTGTGGAGCTGGTTCTCCAATTCCTCCCCAGCTCTCCCTGCGTTTTGGTTCAGGGTTGTTTTTTCCTTCCCTTCGTTTTCAATGTAAAACTTTTTTTTTTGGCTCCACTAATCCCTCTGGATAAGAGCTTGGCCTTGCGGGATGCCGACTGCCAAATATGGTGCCGATGCTAAAGATGCTGGAGGAATGTGAGCTGCCTCGGGGCCCGGCAAATTAGCTCATTTCAGGGCTGCAAGTTGAAAAAACCCATAAATAACGGGGAGTTATTTTTGCTGCGGGGCCGGCACGCGGCAGTGCTCGCCCACCCGCCGTGCCTCCTTCCCTCCCGCAGGGCATCCGCTTCGACCCTGAGATCCCCCAGACGCTGCGGCTGGAGTTTGCCAAGGCCAACACCAAGATGGCCAAGAACAAGCTGGTGGGCACCCCAAATCCCAGCACCCCTCTCCCCACCGCCGTACCTCAGTTCATTGCCCGGGAGCCCTGTGAGTACCCCCTGCACTGCCAGCAGGACTCGGGTTGGCAGGCACCAGGGCATGGAAGGAGCAGGGATACCGTGAGGGGGTGGCCAAGGGGAATATCAGGTTCCATTGGAAGTGTTGGTACCTGCTTGCTGTGTGGTGGCACGTGCTGGGGGGTTCCCAAAGGAGAGGACCTGGGACAGGTGACAGCCAGCAGGATGAGGTCTCAGGAGAGACCTCGGCGATGCCCTGCTGTGAGTGCTCCATGCCCATTTCCGCTTCTGGAAGAGCTTCTCTTGCGCAGACGCCGGCTCCTCACCCTGCTGTTGCACACGGGCATGAGCTGCACACTCTCCTCTGCTGAATCCCTGGGATTACTAAACCTCTTGGAGACAAGGAGCCCAGCTTTGGCTCCCTGAGCGATGCCCCCAGCCCCGTAGCATTGCTCACCCCGTGTTATCCCAGCGGGGGAATGCTGTGTTGGCTTTGTGTGTCGGCTCTCAGTGGTGGCATCTCACACTCGTCCAGGGCCAGTTCTGCTCCTGCACCAAGGGGAGAAGGAAGGATGCAGCGAGGGTCACAGCCTTTTGGTCACCATTAACTCTCCCTCTTCTTCTCTTGCAGATGAGCTCACAGTGCCTGCACTTTACCCCAGTAGCCCTGAAGTGTGGGGGCCGTACCCTCTGTACCCAGCGGAATTAGCACCTGCTCTACCTCCTCCTGCTTTCACCTATCCCGCTTCGCTGCACGCCCAGGTAATTCCGACCCATCCGCCTCCACCGCTCACCCTCCCCTGCCCGCCTTCCCTTCGGTGCTCGTCGCACCACTAACTCCGCCCGGCTCACAGGCACTCACTCCCCGCTCCCCGAGATTTAGGGAAGGCTCCCAAACGGAGCTGAACACTGGCAGGGGTCCTGTCTTTCCCCAGACACCTGCCTCTGCCTTCCTACTTTCGCTGGTACCTGTGGTGGGGCAGGTGGTGAGGGAGGAGGGAGGGCTGGGAATGCTCTCAGGGTCTGGACCATCCCCATCGCTCCTGGCACTGAACCATCCGGCTGCCAGTGCGAGATGAGGGCTCCAGAACCCCTGGCTGCCCCTGCAGCATGGCTGGGATGCGATGTGCTGTTCATGGGGTGTGAAGCCAAACAGCTCTCACGGGGAGGAGAGGGAAGCAAAGCGCAAATGGAGGGTCCATCTTTTATTGACGAGGTGCTGCCTCGTCACAAGCGCTTTCTGCCGGCTTCCACTGCCGCTGGCCCCCGATGGCAGCATGTGGCTGTTAAAAATTAACCATCCGCCTGGGAGAGGAGCGGGGAAAGAGGAGGAGAAGTGGAAATGGCGGAGGAAGAGGATTTCTTTGCAGTGCCAGCCTTGCAGCATCATGGGGATGCTGGGAAAGGACCCCTGCCACAAGAGGGGAAAGGGCAGCTACCTCCTCAGCATCCATGCTGGACATCATCCTGGCTTTTGCTCCTAGCTGCCGGCTCCAGCTCAGTGATGAACAGGAGGTAACAAGCACATGGAAATAGATTTGCCAGATAAACTGCATCCAAAAGGCTTTTGGCCTTGGCTCGCCAGGATTGAGCCAGGTTATTCAGAGCCATCATCACTGGAGCTGGAGCAGCCAGGGGCTGGTTTGAGCAGAAGGGTGAGGAGAAGTGCTCAGTGTGCAAACCATGTGCAGCCTTTGGATGAAACTCCAGCTTTTTGGGCCCTGCTGTTCATAGGAAGAGCGTTGGTAAATATTATTGCAGCTACGTACTTGCCTTGTCAAATAACTGCTAACAGGCAGCACCTGCCCTGCTCAGGGAAGTGCACAGCCAAGGAAACAGAGGCATACAGAAGCTCTGAGGGTCCCTCGGGAAAACCCAGGCTGAGACCTGATGTTAGACAGAAGCAATATTACCTGATGTGAAATATCAGCCTAGTGGGGAGGGTGCTGGTTGCACCTTCCCATCTTCCTGTGCAGCTGCCGGAGTTGTGGGTTTGCTGGGTGGGGGCTGGAGACTGGTGCCACCATCCAAACTGGAGCTGCTTCGCTGGATCCTGCAGACAGCAGCGGGACCAGGAACTGCAGGATGGATGGTGGGGCTGGCTCGGAGTTATCTGGCAGAGCACTGAGTGCCTGCATGCCAAATTTTGGCATCTGATGTTATCCGCCCCGTTTCAAGCAGGCTTTGCAGGAGCTAAGAAGGGTGAGCTCACTCTTGCTCAGTGGGACCATGGTGCTGTTGTTCCAGCTCCATCCTGCTGGAAGCAGCCACGCCAGGGGCTGTGCTCAGCCTCAGTGTAACTGTTGGAATTGGAGCTGGGATGGCTGTACTACTGGTGTTCCAACCTCCCTCCACCCTGAGCCTGGGAAAAGCCAGGAAAAGGGATCCCAGATGTAGCCTGATTTTGCCAGGGTGGGCAGCCACCCTCCTCTCACCTTGTGTCCCCCTTGCCTTTGCAGATGCGCTGGCTCCCTCCCTCCGAGGCTGGTTCTCAGGGCTGGAAGTCCCGTCAGTTCTGCTGAATGCCGGGTGAGTGCCACTGTCCCGCTCCCATCCTTCTGTGCTGCCTGGGGACCACCTCCACCTCTATCCTGAGCTTCCCCCACTGCGACTCCCAGGGTCTCCAGCAGCTCAGGGTGGGTTGCCACTTTTCAGCAGACACCCCAAGTCCATTTCCCTCCTCGTCCCCAGAAGGGGATGTCCATGCCACCATTCACCCCAACACTTTCCCACATGTCGTGGGGCAGGATGGAAAGGCATCATGCCAGAGGAGGGTGTTGTGATGGAAAAGGCAGCCCTGACACCATCACCTCATTAAACCTTAAGGAAAACTATCTAGGCAGCCCTGGGTGGTCGGGCTGCCAAAACAAGAAGCACAGCTTTACCTAGCACCCGGCTGCCCAGCAGGAGGGAGGGATGGATCCCATTCCATCTGGGACCTCTTCAGATGGAAAAAACCTTGCAAGATACGCTCTACAAATAACTTTGGCCTTTGTGGATAAATAAACAAAGGGGACTCATATGGAAGAGGGAAAATAGCCTTGGTGGACACTGAGCACTGCTTGGCCTGCGATCCCAGCCTGCCTGGACCATCCTAGCTGGGAACAATCCCTGCTGGGAAGCCTCCTGCTTCCACACCCGCCTGTGGAGAAATGCCAGTGGATCCAAAGCTCTGGCATCAGCTGCCCATGCTCGCATGTGACTGCTCTGCCCATCTGCCTGGCATCAGTAGCCCTGTGCTACGGCCACAAGGTCACTCAGCTGGGAGGGCACGAGGCCCAGCCCTGGCTGCAGCCGGCCCCAGACTTGGATCCATAAAGAATTCACCGGCTATTTTAGACCCAGCAGATAAAAATAGGGAGTAGCGAGGCTTTGGGAACCAATGGTTCTTCCAAAATATGCAACATGGCAATGTTTCCAGCTAAAACGTAAGCAGAGACGCTTTTGGGAAGGGGAGATGAGCAAATCCCTCGATGCAGGTCCACCAGCCCAAGAGCCACAGTGGGTGGCGAGGATGGAGGCTCAGGGACCTCCTGTTTCCCCTTCCAGGCTCCTCCAGCTGGGAAGGGCACAGAGGGTTTGGCTGAGGGCCTGGCTCTCCTGACTGCATCTGTCTGTATTTGCTGCCTGGAGCCCATCATGGCAGGGCTAATCCCACAATCAGGTTGGAAAAGGCGTCCGAGACCACCAAGCGCCATCTTTGGCCCAACTAAGCTGCAAGCTGTCCCCTCAGGAAGTGCTGACTGCAGTCACTGGGAAATCACCCCTCCCCAGAGCACAATGACCTCAGTCTCCAGTGCCAGCCCCCCTCACTCTCTGCTGTGTCCTCCCACAGGTCTCAGGTGTGTGATGGTGGCCTACAGTCAGTCTTGTGGGTATTAATGGAGTCTTCCAAGGTGGCTACTGGGTTGATGTGCTCTCCACAGGACCTCAGTGTGCTGGTAAGGACGCCACCCTGCGGGCTTGGCTGCTTTGGGAAGGGGGCAGAGGAGTGAGGAAGTCAACACGATGTCCCTGAGGGAATAGGTCCTGAGGTTGGCACAACCCTGGGGCTGCTCCAGCTAGTGCCCTGCAGAACCATGGCTCCGCCATTCCCACCCTGATCGCTGTTATCTGGGGTGAGAGTTTCCACAGCCAAAGAATGCCTCTCGGCTTTGAATTACCCCCGCTAATCTCATCTCCGTCCTTGCTTCCTGCCTTGGATCAACAGAGACTGAACTCCTCTTAACTGCAAAATGCAACTCACACTTAACTCCCAGCTTCCCAGTTCCAACCCCGGGGACTGAAGCCAATGGGAGGAACAAAGTGGGATCAGTGGGGTTCTTTGTGCCAGGGATGCTATGGCCTCTCCCTGCAGCCATGTCCTACCTTGCTCTTTCCCTGCTAAACAACTGTCCTTAGAGCATGGTCCTGACACGAATTCCCAAAACAAGCCTCCCTCTCCCCCCTACCTCGCTTCCTTCCTTCCACGAAGGAAGAGAGATTAACCACAGCCCTTTTTCCTCCATCACAGCTGCTCTTTTTTTTTTAACACCTCTCTTTGTTGTTTCAGGCTTGAAAAAAAACCTCACACAAGTTTGGATTCCTCCAAGACTTTCCCACAGCCTCTATCACACATCTGCTCTCCTAGAAGAAAAAAGAAAAACATACCTAGTAATAATATTTTCCTCTTTTACACTGTATATTTGTAAGGAAGAGTGTGCTACTCCTGAAAGCATGGTTTGACAGGCATTGTTGTAGTGTTTGAAAAGGCTTTTCAAATGGAACCATAGGAAAGAAGACTACAAAAAAAAAAACCCAAAAAAAAGAAAAAACAAACTAAAAGAAAAAAACGAAGAACAAAACAAGAGTAAGTATTTTTGTACCAAAGCTCCTCAAGAGGACAATCTTACACCAGGTCGGACCACAGGTTTCGTGCTTGACTTTCAAGGTGTGTAAAGAAGTCTTATTATCCCCTGGCCCCGCCAGCTGCATGTCTAAGGCATGATGTTCACAAGTGTGAGGATGTTGACACACACGATGCGGGTTTGTAGGAACTGTGCTCCTCTGGCTCAGGACCTGTGCTCTGGCCGTGTTGGCAAGGCGTCTGCAGACACTACAGTATTACTGTTTTCTTCCCAGTTGCACCAAATGACGAGCAGGCAGGACAACCAGGAACTTACTTCCCTTGTTTTTTTTTACCTTGGGGCTGTGTTCATAGCTGCTGTGCAAAGCTTCCGTGGGGTACAACAGCTCGGATCAGGGATGGGCAGGCAGCCCACACACGTAGCAAGGTGACAATTTGCCTCCTCCTCCTCCTCCTCCTCCTGCCATGACTGCTCCAAGCTGTTACGGGCAACGTAAACTGCTGTATGGAAAAACATACCAACAAATCCTTGGTTTGCCAGCTTCCTTGAGGTTGGACATGAGTCCTGAGGGGCTTCCTGTTACGCTGAAGTGCTGGCCTGGCCTGGCCTGTGGTTTTAGAGCCGATGTTATGCTGGTCCAGCTGCTCCCTGCGTGGCATTCCCATGTGTCCATGTGCAAAGATGAGAAGTGAGGCTGCCAACATCCTTTACAGAGTTAGAGTACCAGCAGAGAGACTGCTTGACATACTAGTTCTCCTTCTCCTTGCTCCAGGATGAATTCAGAAAAAGAAGAGAGCAAATTGACTCAAAACCTCTATCAGGTTTCAGTTTCTTGTAAAGGGAGGTGCAGAACTTCTCCTTCCATTGCCTTTCCCCCATCTCCATTCCAGCTGCAGGGAACACTGAGCTCAGCTGCTGCCCAGGTCTCACCATAGCCGGTTTTTCCCAGCTGTTCGTGGCCTCGTTAAACATCATCACCTTTTCCTTTCTCCTTCCTCTTGTCCTGTGGGTGGGCCAAAATAAGATGGCTGAGATTCTGGCCGCCAGGGTGGGACAGGGGGATAAAATAAATAGGGTTTTTCACCATCAGAAACTGTCCCGTTGGGGTCTTCTGTAAAAAATGGGCCTGATAAAAGTGATGTGAGAAGAAATCAAATCCAAGACAAACCTCAGAGCGGCTCCAAAAGGAACGATACCAGCGTTCCCAAGCGACAGACTAACTCTTTTAGCAAACTATTTCCTGTACTTTGTCTCGTGGAGAGGAGAGAAGCTTCCACATTGTCTACTCTGCTTTTGGAAATATGTTTAAAGGTACTTTTCTATTGTAATTTTTTAAAAATAAAACCGGTGATTATTATAAGTTACGCGCAGAGCGTCGCTGTGTGCTGTGCATCCGGTTGGGAAGAGGGAGAAGGATCCCAGCACGCCCCTCAGGGCCTTGGCAAACATCAGCCTCTTTCCTCCCTTGGGAACAGCTGAAAGCACTGTGAGGCTCCTGGGTGATTTTTCAGAGCAGATGCCATCGTCCTGTTTGGCTCTCTTGGATCTCTAGGAAAGCTCCAAAATCCAGGCTGGAAGGATCAGCAGGCTTTAAAGAAATGACTCCAAGTTTACAAAGATGTTATCGGTTAGTTTTTAAACCTACTAATCTTGGCAGGGAGCACAGGAGCTAGGATGCAATTTTCCATGAGCTCAGCCTCGGCTGAGGCAAATGTAACCTAGAGACCAAGGGCCAGATTAGCTCTGTATTTTTTTTTAACACACTGGGAATTTTGAAAAACTTGGGTTTGCAAGCCCAACCTAGAAATTCCTCCTCCTTTCTTTGCTCTGCTCCCACCCTGACAAATGTGACCAGCATCCCCAGGAGCTCCAGGCAACAGGCCAGGCTTCAAAAACAAAGTGCCAGGAGCAAGCTCTAGCTTAGCAAAGGCAGCCTGGAAAACAGGGTGTAAAGGACAGGATTAAAAAAGCTACAAGCCCCAGGGTGGAAGGAAGAGGCATGGCAGTTATTCTAAACCCCTGGCTGGCAGGGATGAGTTAAGCCCTTAATGTTGGATGTAAATCCCGCTGTGGCCACCGCGAGTCACAGCTTTCACAGCTTTCCTTCCGAGCCACATCCAGCAGAGAGGTTTGTTGGCAGGCACATGGGAAGAAGGGAAGGGAAGGGAAGGGAAGGGAAGGGAAGGGAAGGGAAGGGAAGGGAAGGGAAGGGAAGGGAAGGGAAGGGAAGGGAAGGGAAGGGAAGGGAAGGGAAGGGAAGGGAAGGGAAGGGAAGGGAAGGGAAGGGAAGGGAAGGGAAGGGAAGGGAAGGGAAGGGAAGGGAAGGGAAGGGAAGGGAAGGGAAGGGAAGGGAAGGGAAGGGAAGGGAAGGGAAGGGAAGGGAAGGGAAGGGAAGGGAAGGGAAGGGAAGGGAAGGGAAGGGAAGGGAAGGGAAGGGAAGGGAGCCACAACACCGCTGCTCAGCCCAAGAGCTGCTTTGAGCCGCAGCAACTGACCAAAACCTCTGTCCCAGGCACCACTTTAAGGGACGCACAGATGTTTTTGGGAGCAGATTCAGCAGCAAACATCCTCCAGCTAAGAGAGCCCTGAAACGTGCACACATCCTGGACTTTGCCTGGGCATTGCATCTGCTCCCAGATCCGCCCTGCGAAAGGAAGTGGGGCCTTGCCCAAAATATTTAACCTCTTGAACCATTTTTTTTCCAATTTCCCCCATAAGCCAGCCTGTTTGTGTCTCTGTGCTGATGAGCACTGCCCTCATCAGCAAGGGGCGGGAGCAGTGCACTGCTCGCCTGGCGTCCCCTTTGCCCGCGGTGACCTTTCCCCCTGCGGCCGGCCGGCCGGCCGGGGGAACATTCCTTCGCTGTGACCATTGGGGCACTTACAGGAAGGCCCAAGCTGCTGGCTGACACTGGAGAATTGCAAAACAGGATCAGGGACTCCCAGGCCAGAGCTGCCATCCGATACCAGGGATAAGTCCTGGGGGATATGAACAGGCAGAGCTGGAAAAACCAAAGTGAGATTTTGCACTCTCATTTCCGTTTTCCCAAGTCTTTTTTTTCCCGTCCCCCTAAGCATAAGGCAGGGAGGGGGGGATGCAGGCAGCTCCTTCCTGTGCATCCCTGCACAGGGGTTGGTTGACCAGCAGCAGGCTGGTAGCAGCTGCAAAGGCAGGGAGCAGCTTGGCAGGGCCTACGAGAGAAAACACAGCGCTGATTCCCCACATCAGATGGACACAAGTGAATGGCAGAGAAATGGGAACAAGGTGGGAGAGGGAGAGCCGTATCTCTCAGAGGATTTGGGGCAGATGGTCAGGCAGCAGCAGAAGGGACAGGGGATCCTGCTGCAGGAACGGAGATGAAACAGCCGGGCCAGGGAGAGCAAAGGGCAGACAGAGCTGGCGCCGAGGCCGGCAGCACCCGCAGCCCAGATGGGGCAAGGAGGAGGAGCAAGCCCAGCGCCACTCCTGGGAGAGGGGGAGAAGAAAAAACAAGGCTGGGACAGGAGAGATGTGAGAGCACCAGGGTTTGGCCAGGCAGCTTTAAAGGCTTCACAGGCTCTGAGGGAAGCCGGTGGGTAAGAGCAGAGATAGGTGGCTTTGTGAGGATAGCTGGGGCCCAGCACAGTGCTTGGCATGAATTTGTTCCCCGACTCCTAAAGGAAACTGAGATTTGTCACTGTGCAAGGGTCACTGCACTGCCTGAGAGCTGCCAGGCAAGGCTCTGCTCTCCTTGCCAGCAAAAAAAAGAGGACATTCCAACCCAGGGGCATGAGCTAGGTGCTGCAGATGTGACCTGCCCTGAGAGCCAGGCTCCAGCCAACACCTGAACACTGCTACCTGCCTCACTCCAGGTACAAACCAAGATGAGAGTGGGGCTTAAAAAAGCAAAGCTGAGAAATACCATTAGCAGGTCTCTGAAATGCTGTCTCTAAAACACTGGAAAGTCAACCATTAGCAAAGTCTGGTCTTCATCTCTGCGGTCTCCATAATTAATAACCAGCTCAGGAGGGAATAGAGAACACAACCAAACTGATGGAAGCAGGAAGAAATTGCACAAGTACTTCAGGCCTTGGATGCAAGCCCAGAAGTGCAGGTATATAGTCAAAAAATTAACTTAATAGCAGGACAACCTCCTGCCTTAACCATCCTTTTCCCCTGCTGTGCTTGTACTCTGCACAATGTCCAACCCACGAGGCTGGAGCAGTTAGACACGTGAATCCCAGCCACAGAAGCACTGACGGGTTTTCAGAGTCATGGCTGTTTTTCCTGGGCTGTTGAGTAACACAGAGGCCACTGCAAGCCAAAGCAGCAGAAAGCAAGCCGGGGGAAACAAAGGCTGCTCTTACAGCATGCCAGGAGGCACCGAAGGAACCAGGGCTCAGACCCACAGGTGGGTAGAAGGAGCTGCAGGAGGTCTCTGATCCAACCTCCCTCTCACAACAGGACGGTTGCCACCAAGAGACCTGGGCAGCCTGGTCTTGTCTGGGCGATGCTTGAACCCTCCATGGATGGAGACATCTCCCCACCAGCTGTTTTCCTCCTAATATCCAAGCCAAATTTCCCACATTCCCCTATTATGTCATCTGCCATAGCTGCCAAAAGCATTTGACCACATCATCCTCCTTACTGCCCTTCACATTACTGTACCTTGTGGTCAGATACACCCGCAGCCACCTGCTCAACACACTGAGCAGTCCCAGCTCCCCATGACTCCTCCCAGGCCCTCTGCCCCCAGCCCCGACCAGCCTGGGATCTCCATCCAGCATCCCTGGGGATGGAGGGGCGACTGAATAGAGGGGGAGGCCTAAGCTGGACACAATGTCCAGGCAGGTGTGAGCTCCCTGGTGCTGAGCAGAGAGCCAAATGCTTCCCTTGCTCGGCTGGCCTTTGCTGGAGCGGCAAAGGCTGCGTCACCTCATTTGGGAAGAGAACAGCTACAGCTATGCAATACCAGGGAGCCCTGCTGTGTCCAGGCAAGCCCTCTCTTCTGGGGAGATGCCAATCTTCCTGATCTGCATGGCAGGGATATGTCCACAAAGCCTGAGCAGGGCTGACAACACCGACACGGCCAGAACACACCGACAGAGCAAAGGACAGACCTGAGGAACAGTGCCAGAGCAGACCCTCTCTCCCCTGGGAGGAGATCAAATCCCAGAGCACCTCGTTTGCCATATCCCTGATTTTGCCAGCAGAAGGAAGCCAGCGCCAGCGGACTGAGATCCAAACTCTCCTCTCCCTGATGGCTGCCAGTGGTTAGCCTTGCAATTTTAAACCAGCCAACACTAAGCACTGGCTCTCCTGGACATCATTCCCCCAGAAGCAGGAGCTGTCAGAGGCTCCCAAGACAGTAACACACAAAGGAATTTGGGCCCGGTACATTAGCAACGACCGGAAAGTGAGCAACAAAGCTGGAAATAATGAGATGTCAGCACCACGGCTCCTTCTAGTCATCTGCAAAGGCAGCCCCTCCTCCTCAGCAGGTAGGCAGCGCGGCTCTCCCTGGTGGCCCGGCACCGCCCGCCCGTGCTCATCGGAAGTGACAGCCCTCGCTGGCTGCAGCCACGTGCAGGGCCTCCATCCCCTTCCCAGGGCTCCCTTGCCTCGCTCTCCTCCGCTTTCTAAAAGCCTGGAATGATCATGATGAATTATAGATGAGCTCTTGTACACATCGCCTTATGTCAGTTTTCTCATTCAACCATACGCCATCCTGCTGCTTTCCATCCCCTTCCAGAATGATCATCATAATGGAGGAGGAGGTGGAATAACTCTGCAGTCGGAGCCACTTTTAGGAGAGAAGTTACTTAGTAGAGATCCATGTTTAGATGTGTGACACACCTGGGCTACTCGTCTCTTAAAAAAGGAAGGATCAACCTTGTTAGGATCAACCCACCAAATCCTGGAGTGGAGGGAACAATGTCCTTGCTGGACAGGAGCCTCAGGAGAGTGGAAGAGGCAGGGACAGGTAAAGACAGCGCTGAGATGGGTTTGCCAAAGAACCTTCCTGAAATGCACGAGACCAAGGTGCTTGCCACAGACCACTTCCATCTGAAATACTCTGTTCTATGGTCTCAGCCCAAGTGCCCTCTTCTTCCTGGTTTGTAGCAGATGCTCCCAGGGAAGGAGGAAAAAAATGGGATAATGGCCCAGGGCTGCCAGGACAGAACATGATGCCTCTCAGCAGCCCTCTGGAATGCCAGTCTGAGAGAAGAAGGGTTTTGCCAAAGTAAGCAAGCTGAGGGCATGGTGGTTTTGGCCACCGGGAGAATCATTCTGCCACACACAGAACACAAGAGAACATTCTGGAGGAATAAGGACGTTTAAGTTTTTAACAGCTCAACTTCAGCAAAAAGCCTGATCAGGATGTAATGCTGTGAAGAGACTGAAGTGGACTGGAATGGTACTAAAATGGGTTCAGCAAACAGACTCATGCTCATATAGTCTCAGATGTTTTCTAGTTCCACCATTTGATTTTTAAGAGGTCTTGGGGACAAAAAGGAGCACTGGGAGCATCTTTGGGAAACAAAATCCAACTCCTGAAGTCTACACAAAAGAGAGGAGCTCATGCTTCTCTTCTTTTTGACAGGCTTAGAGAATTGGGTCTGTTCACCCTGGAGGTTGTATGGAGACTTCACAACCTTTTCCAGTATCTGGAAGAGCCTACAAGGAAGCCAGAGAGGGGCTCTTCATCAAGGACTGTAGTGACAGGACAAGGGGGAATGGGTACAAACTGAAAGAGGGGAAATTTAGCTTAGATATATGGAAGAAAGTCTTCCCTGTGAGGGTGCTGTGGCCCCGGCACAGATTACCCAGAGCTGTGGCTGCCCCATGCCTGGAAGTGTCCAAGGCTGGGTTGGAGTGGGTTTGGAGTAACCTGGTCTAGTGGAAGGTGTCACTGCCCATGGCAGGGGGTTGGAATGGGTTGGGCTTTAAGGTCCTTTCCAACCCAAACCACTTTGGGATTCTACAAGTCTGTGCTTACTGTCTGAACTGTTTTCTTCACCACTGCTTGTCTATAGTCCATGACACCACTAGCAGGCCAACGTGAGCTCCCCTTCAGCTGTTTTTCAGATTTTACCCTAACAAGCTGCAAAACTTATTTATGCCCTTTCTGCTACTATTGTAGAGGAGAAGGCATCCACCAGTGAGGCAAAGCATCTAATTCAGTCTTTCCAACTGGACACCACCTGGACTCTTTTGTTCCTTTGAACACTGGAGCCTGACAAGGCCAGTGCAGCACACAGAGCTCACAGTCACTTTCCCTTTCCTGCTCTCCTGTTTTTTGACCTAACATATTTTTAATCTTTCAAAGTAGCTGGAGGCATTTTCTTTAGACTCAGACTCTATTATCCTAATCACTTGAGCAAAGAAACAAAGCAGCCACCTTACAGCCAGCTTTGGTTCACAGAGAAAGGGCAGTGTTATGTAAGATAACTGGGAAGTTACTCCATGAGATTCCCCAAAGGCAGGAAAGGCAACTTAGAGCTCTGCTGTCGTCCAAGCACCACCACCAAAAAAATCACTGCTCAAAAATGCACAGCAGATGGAAGGGAACCTTTTTTTTTTGAGTGAAGATGACAGAAGAGAGGTGAACAGTTTTGCAAGAGTGCTGCAGGTACTTAAAGCAGTGTAATGCAAAACTAAAAAGCCCCAAGAGGAATTGTTTGTGCTGACCTGGAAGATACAGGAAAGAAAAAGAGTTTCAAAACCATCTGGAGCAGCATGCTTTTGTATATATATATGTGTATTTTTTCTTTAAAAGCATGAAACACATATATAGTAAAAAAAAAAAAAAAAAAAAAAAGAAACCTCCTAACAGCATTTGGCAGCTCCTTTAACAGGGCTGACATGTGCAACGCTGGAAGCACTGCCTGTTTCTCAGAAGAGCAGCCTTTCAAAGCAGGAGGATAAACGCTGCACTTACAGAAGCGTATTTCCCCAAGCTGACAGAACTTGTTCAGTGCCACAGCAACAAAGCCTCATTCTTCATCTGCTCACGTGTCCGCATCCGACGGCCTCTGCTCTGACCCCGGCTGCACCAAGCAAGACAGCAGCCTGAGCTCAGGAAGCAGCGATCTGCCGTCGGTGGGGAGCTGCAGGCAACTCTTTTATCTCTGATCCTAACCCTGAAGAACAGAGAAACAGCTCCTCTCCTGCAGCGCCGCGAAAACAGGATCAGCATTGACCGGCTCTGGTGCGGAACGTAAAAATAAGTTATCGAGAGGACATGATTTGGCCACATTCCATTTAAGGCTGTGCTGCACAGAACACCAGGCATCTACAGGGAGCTTGCATTTAAGGTGGTTCCTCCCCTCTCCCCAACCAACATTAAAAAGATGACAGCATTAGCCTGTTAGAACAGTAAGTCACTGAGAGGATAAAAATATAGCAAAGGTTCCTTTACCTCCACGAAAAGGAAAACGCAACAAGCACAAAAGTTGCCGATTCTCTCATTCTTTAAGGAAGCAACACTGGAAACCTACATTGTAAATTTATTACTTAAAAGAAAAAAAAACACTTCAGTATTACACCTTCATTTTATTTCCCTCCTGTGCACAGAGCAGAACGTGCAACACACTTGTACCCACAATAGTGAGGGGACATCACCGAGGGCAATTCCTAATTACTATTAGGAAGCTCTGGCTGCATCCCATCCCACAGCCTGCTGGGAAATCGGGGGAGGGGTTTTCTGAGTTTGAGTCTCAGATATCACCGCCTTTCAGTAAAGCTCAGTCCCGTGGAAAGGAAGATGCATACAAACCGTGGGTGTATTTGACTGTGAAAGAAACTTTGCCCGCAGTGATTTTAGGATAAGGTTTTCCTGAAATAGGTAAAACAAATGCTGTATTCCACCCCACTAGAAAGCCCCTTGTAAATAATTCCAGGTAAATACCCATTAAGCAATGTAAAAGCAGAGTTAAGCACTGAGCAGGAATTCCTGCATTACATGCTGAGCACCATTTATCACCCTATGCCAACAGGCAACTAGTGAGAACCTCTTACTCAAAGACACGTTTCCAATTAGCTAATTAAATTAACCTCTAAATTTAGTAGCTCATACTTGCTCTTAAACTGACCTGTTTCACCTCGGCACTTGCTGGGGTGGGGGAAACACATCACATTATTATATACAGTCAGTCCTTGTGTGAGCAGACACCGAGCCCCAGCAGCAGAAAGCCCGTCTAGAAACGCGCGTTTGCTCCAGAATTCAACCGCTCACTGCTTGCCAGGAACCACATCAGAGTAATCTTTTAATACTCCAACCAAGTGGTCATTGTGAGTCTTAAACCGGCGTTTCTTCTGAGAAGCAGGTTTCTTCCTCCTCTGAATGGGAGCCTGCAAGAAGAAACAAACAGGACTCAGAAGATCTGTGACATCTGACCTGATGTGTGACATCTGCTGGTCACCACTGCTGTGAAAGATGAGCTCTGCCAGAACTCGGGGTGGGCAGGGAAGGGAAGTGCTGGTTCCTGGAGAAGCAACAGCATCCAAATCCAATCCAGGCAGGGAGATGACCCTGGGGACAGAGCAGAGCCACAGTATCCCAGGCACAGTAGTAAAGCTGGCATTCTTAAGTGCAGCTACAGAAGCAGGTACATGTCCTACCTACAGTTCTGTCCACAGTCCCATCAGGACTTCAAATCTGTTTAGCAGAAAAGTTAAACCCTCCCCACCTTCCTCCCAAGATACTACTACTCGTGATGTATTGTACAGCTTCAAGCAGAATCTTCCACTGTGGAGCTCACAGGGATTCCTGGTGTTTGCCCTCCTTTGATGCTGCTCGGATTAATTACACTGACTCTAACAAGTCATAAAAATCACTGACTGCTGGCTGCAGCACTTGGTTTTTCCAGTTTTTAACACTGGTCACACTCCCCCAAGCTCCACAAAGCCATGCATAGGCTCACCAACACATTTTGGAATTAACACTGTGGGATCAGGAAGGGAGGGATTTCCCAGGAATATCTATAATTTGTATCTCTTACTATTTTCTTTGGTCCGGTTTCTTGCATGGAAGAAATACCCTGTCGTTTCAGATACTCCTCTATCTTCTCCTCATCCATAGAATCCACAGGAATGCTCCTCCACAGCTTCTGGAATTCTGAAACGACAAACTCGGTTTTATATCCCAGTGAGCAAACCCTGGGCAAAGACCCCACAAGAAGGGAAAGAGAGAGACTTGATTTCAAACACTCAAACATCCTGGCGCGTCAGTCTGTCACCGCCAGCAGGCACTCACTCAGCACAGCCTTCACCCGCTCCAAATGCTGATGCACTGCCAAAAACACCCAAAACCTGAAAAGATGAAACTCCAACCAACAAAACAACAACAAAACAGCCTCAAGCTAAACTACACTCGAGCATCAGGAGCACCCGGAGGCAACCTGTGCTTTTCGTGTTTATTTGCTCTTTTTGTCTGGGATCTCCAGAGCCGAGGAGGCTGTGAATGGGTTTCACAGATCCTGATGAAGGGCGATCACTAACCATAAATCGCAACTTCATTTACACATCTTCAGCTGCCACTGACGTGGGAGACTCGTCATCCCATCGCCTAATTTACTGAAGGTTCAGGACATTCACTTCAGTAGCTCTGAGCTCCTTTATCGCTGCAATATGATCCATACCATGCTCTACAGATAACAAAGTACTAAAATTCCTCTGGTGTTAAAAAGAAGAGAGACACCTTAAAAACCACAGCAGCAGGAAAACAGACAGAGACAGTAAGTCTTAATTAGAGCAGCTGCCATCTGCCTGCACACTTTCTGCCTCACGTAAAGTTTCACAGAGCCTCTGGAATGCCTTCTCCAGGCAGCGGCTGGTACGATCCTACCTCCCTTCATTCCCCAGGCAGGGAGTTAAGATACATCCTGTCAGCAGGTTTGGCTAACAAACTATAAATAAAACACGAGGCACACATTGCAAGGCAAGACTCAATTTTTCCTTTTATTTCCAGATAAATTTAGTATACAGTTGTCAAAACAACCACAACCTCTGCATGCTTAAGGATCTGTCCTGTGCAGCTGGGGATGAGACGCTCCACTGCCCGTTTGCCACAGGTATCCCGGCTCTGGGCACGCTGCAACCAAGTGGGAGTGTACAAAACCAATCCGGTTCCTGCCCTTGGAACTATTCCCTACCTAAAGCACCTTGTTTTTCTATGCAAATACATGCTTCGAGTCTCTGGCGTTCCTCCTCTTCCTGCTGCCAACAGTAAGAGACTGCCTCAGCTTTCCAGGAAACAAAAGAAAGGAATTTCACCAGTGAAGAACGACAGTGTTCGGTTTTGGTAATGCAGCGGTTTTGAAGAGAACCAAAACAGTCAAAACACCACGTTTGGTTACAGGGAGATAGCTCACAGACTGTTTTTCATGGAGGCTATCCAGCACCCTGGGATCAGTGTGCACATCCCTTAATGCATGGACTGACATTCTCCACCTGCTCATCCATTTTGAGGGGGTTTCCAGGCTTTCAGCATAGCTGGTGGTGCCTGCTATCACAGATCATCCCTCACCTCATCCAGCTGCAACAGGTGGAGAAGGTTTGTCCTCTTATTTATAATATCCTGCTGCAAACAAATGTGTCTCATCATTAGAGTTCAGGATATATGGACAAATACACCCTGATGCAAAAAAAAAAAAGGAAAGCTGAGGATAGGTGCTTAAGGTTAAACCAGTCTACATTCTTCTGGGAAACAGAAGTGAAAAATTAAACACTAGAAAATAAATGGTCAGCTCTTCAGGGATCAGCATGTACAGAAGTGCAGATCACAGTTAATATCTAACTACAGTGGTCTGCATTTCTTGTAGTGCCATGGTTATAACATCACTCCAGCTTCACTTCCACCTTTTAAACTCGGCCAAGAAATACGAATGGAACAAGCACCAAGATCCAAAACTGCAGAGCTAGAATGGACTTTACATACAGACAATTTAATCCACTAATTGGCCCACCAGAGTCACCATATCATATTCTGCAACTCCATTTAAAAACTCCTCCATAAATCAGGCTGTTTTCAGCACTACTGCTTTGATGGCAGTAATTGCAAAAGAATCTTCTTCCCATGCAGGAGCTCCATGTAGGGTTTTAAAATACTTCACTGCCCAGGAAAGAGGGAGTCACAACAACATGGAAACACTCCCTATTGAAGGACTGGTTTGGAACTAAAAGTACAGGATAAAGGTGGAGAAGCACAGGGAGCTGCCACCCTTCAGTGCATATGAGCTGTCTGCACTTGGTGTGTCATCTAAAAGGAAAGGGAGATCCATCCGTCATCTCATCACAAAACTGACTTGGTGTAACACCAGACACTGGGCTAAATGCAAGGTCTGAAGAAAGAGAGCAGCTGGATGGCTGAAACTGAGCCATTTACACATTACCTGTGAGGCTTTTAAGTCTCCAAGGACTATGCCCCTATCAGCCAGGGAAAGTTTAGACCTTGGGAATACACTCTCTGAATTATTGTGACATCCTCTCTGAAATATGAGAACCTGTGGGAAAAGCTGGCAATAACTGCAGCTCTCGAGAAACAACTATCTGCATTTGTAGCTGCGGTACTTCTGCACCTCAGGAAATACACCCTTGACCTGACATAGGGAAAGATTTTTCCTGGTTTCCTTGAGAAGAATCAGAAGTGCTGTCACCCTGGCTTTTGCTGTGTGTCTGCAGAGCAGACAACAGCGGCAGAAGGCAGCTCCTAGGGCAGGCTTCAATACACCGGATCCATTTTTCACAAGGTCTTTCTTTCACAGGCCACAAGGAGCTCAGTGCTGGTGTGAGAAGTGCCAGGGGATGGCTGGAGCAGGAGGCTCCCCACATGCTGGCCTGCTCCAGCCAGCCATGGAGAACAGGTTGGGATGTATGCATTCCTGCGGTGCCTGCAGCCTGATGACAGAGCACATTCAGTTTTCCTGTTCCGTGTCTTGTTCACTGCTGGGTGATCTTGACACCATCACAGCACAGAAAAGGTGAGACTCGTCTCTCAGAGCCACTAAATTATTTTATCCATCAGCCAGAATGGACGTAAAATGGCTACAGGAGGATAAAAAGACAGCAAGGCTTCACCTGACCACAGCAGGCCGCACTCAGGCAAGCTGACAATCTCTGCAGGCTTAGGCTGCTTTGACAAGACAGAGCCCAGAAAAAATCCCCAGGGGAGAAATCTCCCAGGAGTTTCTGGTCAAAGTCATGCAGGTGCTTTGAACCCTCACCGAGAATTGCATTTTTTACAGAGCTTTCAAGTCCTGATTCCAATGCATATCTTCCTGAGAAGAGGCAGAAAGCTGTGATCCCAGTACTGAGGCAAGTGTCATGAACAAATCCTATACACATTATCTTGAAATCTGAACACTAAAACATGTTAACTCAGAAACTGGACAGAATCAACACTACTCACAGGCTGCTTCCTTGCTCCTCCACAGAGCTAAATTCTGGTCTTTCAAGTACTGAGAGGATGAAATGAGACCAGGAGCTGGTGAAAAGCCAGTTTAGATGTTTGCTGACATCTCCAGCAACATGAAGCCAAAACTCAAAACAATGAGCTCTGGCCAGCAGGAACCAACACAGAGCTAAAGCAGAGGGCAGCATAACAAAGATTTTGCAGACACCTTCTCTCTCTGAAACACCCAAGGGGAAAGGATGCACAGTTACCTTGATTTTACAGCATCACAAGGTGCCTCATAGATGAAAACAATTTGCACTGACATTCCCTGAGTGATTATACTCTAACACACTTCCTTTCTATAAATGCTTACATTTGGGGAATGAAGTCATGGGTAAATGACTGCCTGGTGACTTTGGAGAGGCTTATCCAGCACTTCTGACTGCCTCACCTGCTCTTGCAGAAAGGTTGAGATGGCTGTGGAGATAAACTGACACATCACACAGGTAATAAAATCTGCCAGAGATTAAAAACAGCTTAAGAATCCTCAGTGAGCCAAGCCAAAAGCTGAGCAAAGGACAAAACCAGACAATAACAGTGTAGAAGGGAAGAAACTACAGTCCTAACAGTCCCAGGGAACACAGCACTGGATTTATACCAGGAGGAAAAGGTGCTTGATACTAAATCTGTGCTGTCCCTGGACCACCACAGCTGTAAATCAGCACTGATCCCAAGCAGTTTTTACAGTATTAAATCTAAGAAGCTTTGGCCATTCTCTAAAACCCTTCAAAGGCTTAGGAAGAATTTTAAAAATTAATTATTAAAATAATTAAGTATCCGAATTTTTCAGCAAGAAAATACTTCCTATAGTGCATTCAACTGGGGAAGATACCATCTCTAGCAGTTAGGCAATCAAACTGGCCTTTCAGCATTCAGCACGGGGATGAAAGCCTTGTTCACATGCAAAGTGCTTCGCCCCAGCACAAAAAGGCAGCGCTTGACTTGGCTGAAGCACCTGAAATCTGGCCCTGCTTTTATAAACACTTTCAGCTCCACACCACTGACAGCAGATTAATTAGCCAGGAAGTCCAGAAGGAACACATGCAATCTGAACCTTCCTCGGCTAATCACATAAAAGGAAGAACAAAAGCCGTTCCTTACTGCTAAAACCCTCTCCAGTACCCTTGAGATCACGATATATAGGCAGCGCTCCGTTGCTGCGATACATTGGGATTTATTTTCACAGGGGGAGAAAGAAAAGCTTATTCAGCCATCAAGGGCAGAGAGGCAGGCACTGCCAGAAAGGAGGTCCTCCCACTACTCCAGGCTGAGAACTCCAAATTGCCCTGGCAGCTCCTCTTTCTCTGCTGATGGAGCTGAGGCAGCAGTGGGAGAGGACACCCGACTTTTCAAGGCTATCACCCTCAGCCAACACACGTTCTGAACTGGGATGCCATACGGCAACACCGTGCACTGAGGAGCACAGAGACCTTATTTCTGAGGATAAACATTAAACTAGAAACATATTTTGAACTGTCATCGGCTGCTAGATCAAAGAGTCTGCCAACACTTCAAGGCTTATTTTGCAGTCTTTTAAAAAACTTCATTTTAACGTTGCCAGAGATAATGAGCTGCAGTAGCATTGCTAAGGCAGAGACGTGTCATAACTCGTCCTGTGCACAGACAATTCTGCCAGTGATTCCCTAAGAGACACCCTTCTGCTGCCCTGGAAAGAATCCTAAAGCAAAGCTGCTTGGGAAGGATGGGTTTCCTTCATCACAGGATAACACAGTTGGAAAAAGGACCTGCTTCAGCTGCAGCACTGTGCCATATGCAGGTGGATCACTATATTCACAAAGGAGAAAATATTCTTGCCCCCTCTCAGAACAAAGCATCAAAAAGAAAACCAAAACCAGCAGGAACAGAGCAACAACAAAACATCACTTCAGGCTCGGATGGGAAGCTGCTGCCACCTGCGGATAAAAGGAAGCAGAGCCACCTTGAACTACAAACACTGCACATAAGATCCCTTCAGGACACACACTGCATGCCTTCCTTAAATGCCTTCCTTCAGCAGGAGGACAGGCGTTTTAAAGGGGCTTTTTAACCTCTTCCTCCCTCTGGCAGCAATAGCTTGCACTGCTTGCTCATCACGGGTGTGCTACAACATGTCTTGTGTAAGAGGAGCCCGGGATTTATCCTGGCTGCCTGATGCCTCTGTCTACATCTTAACAAAATAGACTTTGTTATGAAATTTCACAGCTAATCCTGGAGTTATTACAAGCTAATAGCAACAGGGTAGAGACCTCCCTCCGATAACTCTTTTAGTATGGTTGGGTTCCTGCTATCTGGAAAAAATTGCACAAGAAAAAACATTCATTTAGCAACACGACTATGATACAACCAGTGGCTAAAACTTAAAAGCTCTGTCTCAAAAGTTACTGCAAGAGCACTGAGTAAACTCCTAAACATTTGGAAATCAGAAATTCCCCAGTGAATCCATTCTGCATACAGTTTCACTGCTGCTACCAAGAAATTATATAAATCATTGTTTATAAAGAAATTCACTTCAACCTTTTGAGATATTTTTGTATTTGCTGTAGATGTCACCTCTACTTAATCACCCTTGTGAAACAAAACTATTATTACTGAGATTACAAGTGTGTACTCTCAGTACATAACAAATAGTTAATGATACACATCTTCAGTTGCTAAATTCTATTGGAAATAAAGATTGCCTTGGAGGTAGGCAAAAAAAGAAAAATCTTTATGCATCCTCCTATGGTCCTGTAAGTAGAGCAGTTCAAAATTGTCCCAAAACTCTTTTTTTTTACCATACATAATGTGATGCTGTGTGATGCAATGGCTTTATGTGCTCTACCTGAAGGCTGCTTATACACAGAGGTACTTAAGATGAATTCAGATCAGATGAATTCAGATGGCATGGAGACCCACGTAAAACAACACCTACCTTCGTCCACAGCAAAGTGACAGCTCTTGTCGTTGTAGAAAAGAATTTTCTTCTTATCAGGGCGATTAACAAAGATGATCTGGTCCCCTAAAGCCTCAAGAAAACAAATGCAAAACAACAACTCAAAATCACTTCGTTTCCAAGCTGAAGGTCTCAAACTCCAACAGAGCCAGACCTCGTGCTACAAAAAGCAACAACAAACTGGAGAAGCTGCAAAGTAACTGACCATGAAACACATGGGTACACTAATAAATCAAAAATGAGATTCAGAGGACTGAGGTCAAGGTGTGAAAGCTGAACTAAATGCCTGCAGTTGGAATGTGGGAGATCAGGAGTCTTGTGTGAGAAAGAGCTCTGAGAGCTGTGCTGAGACAGCAGGGCAAATCTGAACATAAACGATGAAATACAGAAAAGGCCACAAACAACTCATGAGAAAACTCTGTCTTAGTGTGTCTCTTCCCTCTGAGAAGTGAACAGCTGAACTGCAGACATGTGTTCCTCACCTTTATGGCTTTCTGTGCATTGGGCAGCCCTTCCTCGATGTCTTCCAGAAGGATTCCTCCCAGCCCTCGCTGGTCATGCTTGTCCAAGAGCCTGAGCAGAGCCTTTTTGTCTTTCAAGTTGTACTTGGGTTTGAAGGCATACTTCCCATCCACAACTTCTATTTTCGGATTGTTGACTAGAGCCTGTAACAGGGACAGAAATTTCAAACCTTGAAAAAGTGCAGACACTTACTACTTTTTTCTGGTGTGCTTTTGAGCACATGAACTACACGTTACAGCTGCCAGGCTGGAGGTTTGAGTTTAAACAGATTCTAAGTCCTTGGATCCTAGATCACCAGCCTAGGCATAATTCACCACGACACAGAGCACCTCCAACAGAGAAGGGACCCAACTTTGGTGCTGCAGGGTATTTGTATCCCTTTTCTCATCTGGCAAAAGCTCAGTGACAACTTTATATACGCTTCTTGGGAGGAGCTCTTCCATTCCATTCTGATATTCTGGTTCATTATGGAAGAAACCTGGAGCTAGCTTTTGGAAGACTTCAGCAAAGTCAAGCTTCCCTCACAACCAACACTACCAGAGCAGAAATTTCTGTTCCCCAGAATATTAGTGCTGCCAGCAAGGAATGTTACAGTCCGACTTAGTAGTTTCTTGAAGGAGGGATTACATATTTAATGATTTAATAAATGTGTACAATTTGGGTTTTTCAGAATTCTTTAATGAAAATCTGAACATGCGTTTCCTTTACCTCGCTCATTAACCATTGTTTCTGTTTGAGTCCAATATCTAAATGCTGTGTTTCATCCAGTATCTCCTCCAGAGTTAAGGGATGTGTATCACCGCGCTGGTGCCGGGTCTGGAAAAGCAAACAGGATCTCTTACAGCACTGTACTCACTTCATTCAGCAACTCAATCACCAAAAAGTAACTAAGATTGGAAACAAATGATACTTTATTTTGATCACTAGCCCATGAATCCCAAAAACTGACAGGATCTTGAAATTCCTGCAAATAAACCCCATTATCTTGGTTGTAAAGTGAGCTGGGATAATCAGGATTTCAGTTATGGAACAATAGGCTGACAATTTTATTTTCTGACAGCATTTTGAATTTAACAAGCAGTTTCTTGAAATTCTGTTGCAGTAAAAAAAAAATTCAGAGGTTGAAACATTCAGCATTTTTCAGCTACCACAGGACAAGAAATAATTAAAGTATTTAAAAACAGTATTATTTTATACCAAAACACCATACCTTCATATAATTCACTATTTTAGCAAGGACTCCAAACTTGTAGCCAGAGCCTCCTGAAAGGGCTTTCAAGTTAAATGATCCATTGCTGTGATCTACAAAGAAAGAAAACAAGCAATTAGAGGGTGCTTTGATAGCTTCCTGTTGGCTCTCAGCTCCATCACGTTCTCCCTCTACTTCCAGCAGCTTTTGAATCGACAGCTGTGGACAGCTGTCAGAAGCAGCCACCCTCAGGTGAGTCCTTGCACACATCTTGATCCAGACCCAGAGACTCAGAAGACACAGCTGTGGAACATTTCTGACCAGAACTCCATAAATAAAAAGCTAAGAAAGCAGCAAGTGACTGCAGAGTTACGGCCACAAGAGAACATGTTTAATTTGGTGGCTTAACATCCCATTATCATTTACACTACATGAATCCACGCTGAAATAATGCACTGTATTTGCACCACCAATACCTTCCTGCTGCTGAGATGGGGGCACAAAGCTTCCCTTCTTCCCCAAAGGCACTCAATGGTTACACAGCAGGTAAAGGAAGGCTGTGATTTTTAAAAAAAAATATATTATTTCAAGTAGCTCTAGTGGAGAATTTATTATACAGAGCCATACAAATGCAATCTAATTCAGCCTGGTGTGCTGCATCTCTGGAACAACAACTCAGAACCCCCTCTGTTGTCAGCTCTGGTTGTCTTTATCATGAGGTTTGCTATCCTTTTGTTTCCAAAGTTCTTGCAAGGTTGTTAATGACCATTTCATTAACGTCAGTTCGTCAGTTCTTAGCACAGCGCATTAAGCACAAATACCCACAAACCACTATCACAAGACACAGGCTCATTACCAGCACAACATTGCTCAAACCCAATGGCAACAGTTTTCTGGAATTTCAGCTACTCCAGAAAAAGAACACCATCTCTTTGTCACCATGGGGATTGTTTAATCCTCTGGTGATTTCTAAGCACATCTGACAGGACAACAGTTATCTCAGAGATACAGAGCTCCTATTATTTCCATGGAAAAATCAGTGAAGCTAGATAAAAGAACAGAATCATGAAGCTGTTACCTGACATTGTCTTAAAGGCTTTACACAGCACAACAATTCTAAAATTAACATAGAAGAATCAGTGTAACTCCAGCTACAGAAGAATATTTTATTCTGGTTACTAAATTAAAAGAAGGAAAATCAAAAGCCAGCTCCCCCTGAAGATGTGCCCCTTAGGGATTTTCCCCTACAGGGTTCCCTTTTAAGATTAAAAATTAATGTCTATGTAGGACATTTTATAAATAAATAGAAAAATCATAGATGTAATGAGAGTTCTGAAGTGACCAAAATTAATCCAGAGGTACAACAAACAGTTAAGATGACTTATCATGTTTTGGTTCTGTCAGTTGAATCGGGAAGATTATCTGGTTTAATCTGCCTGCTTGCAGCCTGCTACAATCCGTGACAAGAAAATCTAACCACACGGTGAGGCTGGGAATCTGCAGATATTAACACTTCAAGCGTCATGGTTTGATGGCTGATCCCAGCACAAAGCAGAGCGGGGTCGTGGCCAACGTGCCTCCTCTGCTAACGAGCTCATCCCATCCCAAAAAACAAGAACAGGGAGGCGTTTGCTGCTCGTTGCAGACAGTAAGAGTCACATTTATGAATGATTTACTCCTGGGGTTGAGGGCTCGATGCAAATGAGCACAAAGGAAGTTGTCAGCAGCATCGTGCTCTGGCCAATGGAAGGAAAGCTCCATCTTAGCTGTGCCATAGGCTGCACTAAAAAAAGGGACCAGAACGGCGCTCTCTCAGCATCCTTTCACACGAGAGGTAGGTGTGTATCATTTTATAACATTCTCTGAGGTTTATCTTGATTACTGAAAGAAAATATGCCTGTAAGCTGAGAACCTGTAAAAGCTTCTTGGAATCAGAATTATTTTTCTCTAGGCTGAGCAGGGTTTATCCCGCTGAACGCAGAGGAGCTTGTCTTGCACGATCAGACAGGCACTTTCACCATCTGTGCACTAATGGAAAATTGATGACCACTCCATCTTACAGCAGAGCTACCACAACAAGCCAAGATTCAGTAAACAAAATGGATTTCATCTTTACAGGGGAGGTGGCTGGTTTCCTGCAGCCCCACGTTCCTTGTGATTGATTCTATGTGATTTCACAGAAATCTGTGAAAATCTGCGAAAGGGTTTTCCTTAAAACAAAGACAGCTCCAGCTGAAATGTGAGCAATGTTACCTCCCAGGGGGTATTCCGTAAATTAGGCTGCCTAAAAGAGATCTGTGTGTGTGGAGAAGAAACCTCTTCTAGAAACGTGGTATACAGTGGGCAGTGAGAAAATCCCTCTGCCTGCTGTTACCTTTGGAAACACTGGGGCAGCCATCGACACAAGGCAAACAGCTGGCTTAGAATGCACCTGAGATTTGTAAATGCTTTTACCCCAAGATGCCTGCTCAGTGCTTTCTTAAACAGGGCTGCCTCAGTGCTGCATTAAAAGGATTTTGTGCCAGTCATTTCCCTCTACTCCATGAATATGATTCCAAATAAAGCTGCTCCTCTGCAGTGCCCAAAGATGCCAATGCTTTTAAATTAAAACCTAGTGCGTTAAATATTTAACTCACTGCATTTTGGATACTGCTGACTTGATTGTAAATCAGACTGACTGATGATATGAATCTGACCTATGCCATTACAAAATAAGTAAAACTGCAGGAAACCAGCCCATTTTTGACAGCTTTCAAGGACACTAACCTCATTAGTGCTGTTTTAATTCTGAACTGTCAGCAACAGCTACCTCAGCCTTCTATTTCAATAATTACAGCAAAGAGTAGCTGATCTTTATCTGCCTCACCCCATTCAAATCAAAGGAGAACATCCTCCTCCTCCTCAAGGAGCATTAAATTCCACCTCCTGGCAAAAAGACAAGCATCTCTCCACTGTGCAAACCGCTGCCCTACTGATGGCTGTGGAGTGGGAAGGGAATAGCTGCCCTGATGGAGCCTGTGGAGTGGGGAGGGAATGGCTGCCCTGATGGTGGCTGTGGAGTGGGGAGGGAATGGCTACCCTGATGGTGGCTGTGAAATGGGGAGGGAATGGCTGCCCTGATGGAGCCTGTGGAGTGGGGAGGGAATGGCTGCCCTGATGGTGGCTGTGGAGTGGGGAGGGAATGGCTACCCTGATGGTGGCTGTGAAATGGGGAGGGAATGGCTGCCCTGATGGAGCCTGTGGAGTGGGGAGGGAATGGCTGCCCTGATGGTGGCTGTGGAGTGGGGAGGGAATGGCTACCCTGATGGTGGCTGTGAAATGGGGAGGGAATGGCTGCCCTGATGGTGGCTGTGGAGTGGGGAGGGAATGGCTGTCCTGATGGAGCCTGTGGAGTGGGGAGGGAATGGCTGCCCTGATGGAGCCTGTGGAGTGGGGAGGGAATGGCTGCCCTGATGGTGGCTGTGGAGTGGGAAGGGACTGGCTGTGGAGTGGGAAGGGAATGGCTGTGGAGTGGGAAGGGAATGGCTGCTGCACTGTGCCGTGCTGCCAGCACAGCTCTAGCCTGCCCAAGATGCTCCTCTCCTCTTGGGAACAGAGCTACTGCCTTGGCACAGAGCTGTGCTGGCAAAGGGTCCTGGCTACACAGTGCAGATCTGACCAATCCCTCCAGTGGCACCAGATCTTGATCACTTTGAGCAATATAAATGAAAAAAACCCACCAAAAATTACTAAATTTTGCATCACAAAAACAGTCTGGTTTTGTGCCTGGTGTTTAGAGAGCGAGCAAACTTACATGTAACAGATTCCAACAAAACCCTCGGTCCTAGAAATTTGTTTACAAAGTTAAAAAAAAAAACTTCTTTCTTTCCCAAAGGTATCCTCTTGCCACTTAAAATACACAATTAAATCCTGCTTATTTTAATTATTCCTCAAAGGGGACTCCAAATCCCTTTATTCAGCTCCCCCCCCCCCTCTTTCTCTCATGGATTATTTTGAAATAAGTCTTCAACCCATCCCTTAAAAAACCCTCATGACTTGTAGCCCCATAACAGGTTGGCTGAGTTTCCTTCCCAGGCTGTGATCAAATCAAGCCACTGTCTTGAAGCCAGGACCTGACTCAAGCCAGGAGTATTTTTAGCTTGGATTTGTTCTGTAAACTTTTGTTTAAAGAAAAAAAAAAACCAAAAAACAAAACACCAACAATTTAATTAATCCCATCCATCTCAGTCATACACTGTATATTCAATTACTAATTTGTGTACTCAGCTACAGGTTTAACAGAGGAAACAGTAAGTTACTGCCACTGCTCCAGTAAATGTCTGTATGGAACACTAATGCCAGGGACCTTCCCAACAACAAAGCTCTTTCGTTTCAATTTTAACCCATTGAAGACAGAAGGATAAAGAACAACATTTTTAATATTAGAACAATAAATATAAGACATAGATCACAAGCCGGTTTGGCAGTGTGATCCTGGTTTTCGCCACATCTTTTTCTTTAATAATTTCACAGAAATAAGGACAGGTACTCAGACAGCTTTAGTAGACACCATCACCACCATGTTCCACCTAAAACCTCCTTGCTGTTTCCTCAAGGAAATATGGAGACCTGACTTGAGTTCCTCCTCCCACACCCAGTTTTAAATCGCCTGAGGGATTCAAAGGTTTTTATGACATCCAACAGCCACAGCAGATAGCCAGAAGTTACCATAGCTCCTTGGACAATTTTTTATTACATTAGATTACAGAGCAAAGACAGATTTGCTGGAGTCAACTTCTTGCTTCATCACCCCCACACCACAGAGCAGCCTCTTTCTCTGCCAGGTGCCAACCCAGGGTTAGGCAGAGTTGAAAATAAGAAACTAGAACAACTCAGAAAGAGTTGGGTTTTCCTTGTTAACCACCCCAATGACTACAGCACCACAAACAAGATTTCCAAATGCTCCCAGTGCCATCTGGGCAGCCCAGTTTCTCCAGCACAAACTACTCAGCAGTGCAAGAGCAGGGGAATGAACAGGTCAGGTAATCTGCCCTCCTGAAGTCCAGAGTTTTGCAGGTGAACAAGTCTGTGCTGACAGGCAACTCCACAATAATAAGGCCTTTCACACCACACAAGTGGCAGCCTCAAGACTGATGACGGACAGGTGGTTGAAACCACTGCACGCCTTGAAAATCTAGTTTGTAAGCTTTCTGCTTGTGCATATAATTGAAATAAAGAAGGAAAGCTCTCTCATTCCTGAATCACTTACACCACATGATGCCTGCATGAACCAGATACTGCCAAAATAAATCTTCTGGTCCTATCACAAACTTACACATCTGGAGTTTGATATTTTTGTGAGCAAATATGAGTATGCAACAATTCATGTTTGTAGAAACTTTGAGTACTTACTCTGAGTTAAAGTAGTTCCAATTTGTGGTAAATATCACAGCATGTCCTTGATTGACAAAGTCCTCAACAGCTTTGTTTTTGTGTTTCAGCTCCCAAATCTGTGCCAGTGAGCATACTCAGACAGCTCGGCAAGAATGGCAACCCTCAACAGCACCCACTGGAATGAGACTACTACATCCATTTCCCAGTATCTGGGCTTCCAAGTGCAAAAAATTTACCCTTTCCATGACAACTGGAACACTGCCTGCTTTGTTATCCTGATCATATTCATCTTCACTGTAGTTTCTCTGGTGGTGTTGGCTTTCCTCTATGAGCTGCTGGACTGCTGCTGCTGCGTGAAAAACAAAACTGTGAAAGACTTGGAGAACGAGCCCAATCCCGTCAGAGCAATGATGAACAGCTTCAGGAAGCGTGACACAGAGGTGGTGTAGGAAGCACTGAGCACCTGCACTTGGAGAACTTGGTTTGACACCTCGAACAAAGCCTCTTGTACCTTACAAATGAGCAAATCATGCGCTTTTTTCTTTTGGACTTAAATATCCACGGTGGCAATTTTCTCTCTGGATGTGAGCTGGAATAATTGGCAAAAGCTTTCCAAGAGCTTAGCAGAAAGACAATCTATTGCAGTGTTATGGAAGGGAAAAAGATTTCTGGTTGTAGATGAACTTTTGCTGTTTATATTGAGTGACTAGCATAGAATGTCTACCTGACCGAACAAATGCTGCCTAACATGCATAAAACTGTATTGCTTACCTGAAGAAAACATTTATAAAATGTCCAACAGTCTGATCACATTTAGTGCAAAGACAGCAGTGTTGTCTCAGCAAGTCAACCACACAGGGACAGGACAGACAGACAAGGGGTAAGAAAAAAGTTGGGGCAGGAGGGGTGAATGGCAAGAGACCCTTCAGGCAGCCTTTGGCAGCACTTTTTATTATGGGTTTTTTGCTTTTAGAAGAGAGGGTGGTGGCAGGAAGACTATGCTAAAAAGAAATGTATCCTTAAAATGGTCTTTTCTAGTCCTCCTAAAAGGGTAGTTTGACCCTTTCTTCCCCCACTTCTCCAAGTTCCAGGGAGCTGTTCTCCACTTACTTCATATGCAGTCTGGCCAACAGTTTCGGGGTGTTGAGACCTGCATAACCTTCAGAATATCTGACCCTTTCCAAAAATCCTGCTGGAAATGAACAGGGACAATTCTCTGCCCCAAGGCTGCTGCTTCTGTGGCAACCACAACACCACAGGGAGTTGGACACACTGGATCTATCATCCCTATCCCAAACTTTCAAAGCCGAACTGGAACTGGTGGAGTTCTTGCCAAGAACACAGGGAGATGGGCCACAGACCTGGGATGAAGAGGGTCTGCCCTGATGGAGCCTGTGGAGCTTTAAGAAGCTCCACAGAAGAGGGGGAATGTCATTGAGACCAGGTGCAGCTTCCAGCACTTTGCACAAGAGAATTTCACTTGACTTATATCACTTGACTTCATCTGCCTGCTGACACATCCCAGAGTTCACACTCACCCCTTGCTCATGTCCTGACCACAGAACTCTCACTCCTCTGGCTCACCAGTCATCTGTAGCTGTGCCTTGTCTGTGATTTTTAAAACCATTCAAGTTTTGCAGTTACAAATGACAACTGTAATAACAGTGTCCAACAGTGTAGCCATCAGTAACTCCTGGCAAGTCTTTCACACGCCTGGACCCATACAGAAATGTCCCAGAGCAAAGCTACATGTGGGGCAAGTTATTTAACCCCCAGAAAACATTCCTGTCACAAAGGAAACAAAACCTACCTAAATGGCCACAGCCATAAGTGACCTCACAGTCCATCCATGTCCGAAAAACCTTGGCCAGTACCTGTAATGATCCCCTTTTTTACATATATCAAATCCCTCTCTCAGGCTGAGCATGACTAAGCTCCAGAAAATCTGGGTGCAGTGGAAGACTTACTAATTGACACATGCTGCTCCTGGCTGGGGAGACGGAGACACAAGACACCTAGGGCACTAAGAACTAGCAGAGCTAGTCCAGTGATTCACCTGGAGAAGCAAACTCCCTCCTGCAGTCACAAATCCTCACAACCATTCACCTCAGACACACTTCTTACAGTGAAGTTTGGCCAGGACCAGTCCCCCGTGCAGAGAATGCTTCAAGCTCAAAATCAAAAGCACAACTGATGGAAGCCAATGCCCCGAGTCCAAGATCATTTAGGACTCACACTGAGATGTATGATGAAGATAATGCTAGTGGTGATAATGATGACATGTCACCTTCTGCTGTGTGCAACAGCATTAGACTGAGAAATCCTGCTCAAGAGGCCAGAGTAGCCATTGGGATGCACTGAATTAAATCCTGTCTCTCTCCTAAAAGGAAATGCTCTGGACACTTGCAGCATTCCCACAGAATGCCCATCATGGCTGCACACAAGAGGGCAGTGTGTGCAACATGCCAGCCTCTGCTGCTCTGGCAATGCCTTCCCGAGAAGCACATGGAATGACAAATCTTGGGACTCATCCCAGCTTTTTACTTCACAGGTCTACAAAGGAGAATGGGTGCGGGCGCAAGGAACAGAAGGCAAAGGTGTCCCCTTGCACAGTACCAGAGAAGACTCAGGATGATTCTTTCCCACAAAACAGCCCCTGAAGATTCTGGCTCTTGACGACTGTTGGTGGAGACCACTAAGACAAAGGTCTTAAGACAAAGACCACAGCCACAATTTACTATTGATTAATAAAATGAAACAAACAGATTTGATCCATTTCATTTATTTTCCAGTTCCTATTGTGAATTGAGTAAACTAGCTTTGAATTTTTTCAAATAACTTGTTGAAATAATGATTCGAAATAACGATAGCAATGCCTGTATAATAATCAGTGTAGGAGAAGTGGGAAGCCTAGAGGCAGACTTCACAGACAGGCCAGATTTAGCTGTGCAGTCTCTTGAAGATTAGCATGGTCTCCATATCTCTCCTCCCCAAAAACGTGTCAAGGGCAGGCTCTCTGAGTCACACAACCTCAGAGTGAGGGAGGCACTACACACCCAGGGACTATCAGTGCCAATACACAAACACTGTGACTCCCTTCATCACCTCTGTGGCCACTGCACAACAAACAAGGACTGACCACCCTAGTTTTTGTTTCTTTGGGGCGGTGGGACAGGGATTTCCCAGCATCAGGTTTTTACTCCACCTCATGTCTCTGACACCCACATATCCAGACAGGCATCTGCCAATCTGGCAAGTGAAATAAAAAGCAGGTTTTGAGGCGATGGATTTTGACTCTGCAGCACGAAAGTGTTGTAGAAACCCTGGAACCTCTCTGTTACTGCCTGGAACGCGACCAGCAGCATAAAAGATCAAGTTCATCTCCTCAGAGACACATTGGGTCTCTGCTTGTGTAAGTGAATTGTCTGACAGCCACAAAAGCACTTAAAGAAACCCTCAGCCCATGAAAACCACAGAAAGAAAATGAAACCTTCTTTATCTGCTCAAATCCTCCAGATCAGGCTCACATTTGTACCCTCTGCCCTCTTTCTGACTCCCCATCCCTTCTTCCCAGCAAACCCTGCTCGCCCCAGTGACGCAGCTTAGGATATTCCATGCAGAATTTTGTTTTCTTTGGAGAGTGTGAAAAAGGGATGGATGGAAACCTGGCTTCCCTTGATTTATTTTAGAATGTCTGGCTGATACTTTATTTGGTGCCTGAGAAGCTGCAGACACATACCCAAATCCAATTCTTCCCCTGGGACAGAAGATGCTTCACTCCTCCCAGACTCTGTTGTTTTTAGCCCTATTGTTTCTTCTGGAGTTTAGGAGAGAGCCATGTGTGGTATTATCCAAAATATGAGTGTGGACTGAGTTTGCACAACAGGGTATTTTGTGGTTTAGTAACTCCTGGCATTTGATCTGACCTTAAAAGTGCACTTGAGAACTGCCACTGCTTTCAGAGCAAATCCTCTCCCCAGTGTTGCACTTTCCACACACTCCCACTATTTTTGGCGCTGTTTTATTAACTGTTTATTTGATACTGGGAGACTCATTATCAGTACCACCACCCCAGGGAAATGCCACAACTCCTCAGTAAAACAGGCAGAAACCCCTGGAATGCCTGGTGCTCATGAGCAAAGCTTAGCTCCCAGATGAAACAGGGACAACTGCTAAGCAAGCCAAACAAGATGCACCTGGCAAAATCCACATCAGGTAAGAACATCCTCCAACTTACAGTTACCTAAATGTTTTAGGTGCTCTCTTGCCAGAAATAATCACACAATCAGGAATGGTTTGGGCCAGAAGGGAGCCTTAAGCTCATCCAGTTCCAAACCCCTGCCATGGGGACACCTTCCACCAGACCAGGTTGCTCCAGGCCCTGTCCAACATGGCAAACACAGAGAAAATTAATGGCACCACTGCCACTGCCTGCCCAGCAAGCACTGAAATTCAGTTTCCAAAAGCACATCCAAAGCACAGTTTCACATCAATAAATTTGGCAGTAGCGATTCCTCCAACAGAGCAACAGCAAACGAGCCACAGGATGAGACTTAACACACATGCACAGTACAGAATGGGTTTTTCACACTGTGCAAGCGACTTTCTTAGCAAAAGTGGTAATTGAAGAGAAAGAATGACAACAGCCACCAGCAAAACTCACAGCGTTATTCACATGAATAAACCACAGCTTAAAGGCAAACAGCAGGAAACACCGAGCAGCTGATGGACAGGAGACTTCCACCCACCTGTGTTTTGTTTTGAGCTGGAGGAGCCCCCTTGTTCTACCTTGGCCTTCTTCTTCTTGGAAGCAGAGGAGTCCGAGGAGAGTGCTGGGCGTTTCTCTACAGCCGGCGTGGAGAGGGCTCGCTTTTTGAACAGCTCCCGCTCCCTCAGCAAGCTGGGGTCCATGATTCTGCCACGGGGAAAAGGCGAGAAAAAGGTGTCGGCGCCACCGAGGTATTTAGGAGCACAAGCAACTGTTTATCACGGAATATGCTCAGTTCGATGGAGCCACAGGGTCCCACCCCTGAGTCCAACTCAGCCCTACACAGGCCACGCCAAGAGCCCCACTCTAGGCCGGGGAGTGTTGTCCAAACGCCCCGTGAGCTGTGGCAGGATTGGTGCCGTGACCACATTCCTGGGGAGCAATTTATTTCTTGTTCGCTCCTCCTTTTCCCCAGTACGGACTTCAGGAACAGCGTAAAGGTGTCAGTGCACTACCGGAACCTCAAGGAGTGTGAACGGGAATACCAAACAGGGATAGAAGAGCCGGGTACCAGCCCAACGAGGCACCTCACGGCCAGCGGCAGGACGGAACAAAGTGGCAGCGCGGCGGGCGGGCGACCGGAAACCACCGGCCGGAGGATGCCGGCGCCTCGCCGCCCCTACACCCGCGAGCAGAGCGGGGTGGCCGCCCCCACGTCCCCCTGTCCGCTCCCGTCCCGGTGCCAATCCCGGTCCTTGCCCCCGTCCCCTCACGGCGGCCCCCGCCCGCTCACCCGCGCGCCGCCGCCGCCTAGCGAGCCATGCCGCTCCCGGCAGCCCCCGCGCGTCCCGCCCCGGAAGCGGCCCGCCCGTCGCCATGGCAACGCGGCCTGGGCCTGCCCGCCGTCAGCCCCCTCACACACACACACACACACAAAAACCCCCCAAACCGGTTATTTATTTAGAAATTTTTATTAACGTCCCATTTCACACAGTGAAAAAAAGTCCTAAAAGTGCTGCTGGCGGAAGAGAGGAGGCAGCAGCAGCAATAATGCAGAGCAGGGGCAATTGAAGCCCCTGTGAAGCAACAGTCTGCAGGTAATGCTCACAGCAGCAGAAAAGACTAAGAAACAAATAATCTTGATTTCCACATTCAACTGAAAATCCCTTTTCTGGTTTCTGTTTTGCATTTCGTGGTCCGGGTTACAGCTCCAGCTGTTGCTGCCGAGGTCCCAAACCATTCTGGCATCCTCCTCTTAGCAGGGGGATGCGAGTTCTGGAAGGAAACAAACGCACAAACATGGAAGGACATGCACATCGACAGCCTGCCTCACTGGCACAGCTGTATGCCTCAAATGCACGCTCATCTGGAGCCACAAACTGCCCAAATTGGTCACAGAAGGCTTATGCCTCACTGAAATCCAACACCTTAATTAAGGAGCTAAGGGGCTAACGATTAAACTCTGAGAATCAAGGCTGACAAAGATTTGCACTCACAGCAATATCCAGCTTCAAAATGAAGCAAGGGGTTCAAGAAGTGGTGCTGGTCAGAGACATGAGCTTCCTTTTAAATAAAAACTCTTCATGTCCGCTCATACAGCTTGTGTTCCCATAGACACCAGTGCAAAAAGCCTTAATGTGGATGGGCACAGCCTCACAGAACCCTGTACTTAAAAAGGGGGGAAAAAAGGAACCAAATGTCCTCTTCAAACATCAGAACCATCTGCCACGAGAGAGCTGACAAAATGTACTGGGGGAAAAGTTTCCTGTAGCAGCCTATTGCTGTCCAAGTGGGGTATTTGGACACAGCAAGGACAACAAAAGCAACATGGCACCACTGCCTCAGGGATGTCAATGAGAGAAATGGGCTGGCAAAAGCCAGGCCAAGGTTTTAGACACAGTCTGGGAGCCAGACAGAAGCTGAGAATTGGGTTGTTGAAGATCCCCACCCCAATCACCCGGTCTGGGCTGTGCTCCTGCCTTCTCACCTTGGGCTGAGAGTCTGCCAAGAGCTCCTCCTCCTCGGGATCAAGGGCAGGCTGCTTGGAGGAGGCCGGGGTGCTGGGCTTCGAGGGGCCTGCTGGTCCCCTGCTTCCTGCCTGGCTGCCATCCAAGCTCCCTGCAGCCTTCCCAGGGGACAGAAAGGAAGCACAAGGTTACCTGGATCACAGTCCCTCATCACAGTTCCAACACCTCTGCTTAGTGAGGGCGCTGCCTATTTCTTATTCATTTCACCACAATAAAATCTGAGCAAGCGAAGTTTGTGCATTTCAAACACACAGAAACTGGAAATTCTACTTGGACTTTTTTTTGTTTTAGTGGAAAAAACACTTCCTCCGTCCCCATGGCTCTGAAAACTTGAAATAGTTACTTCTGTCTCCCAAGTGTTGTATTTTCAAGTGTGTTTTTTTACAGCTAAAGTGTCAGTAAAAAAGAGCACAGAGTGCACAGAGATATGAACTCATGTTTTTTATACCATCCTGCCGGTCATAGGTTGCAGCAGTCACACTGACATTTTTACATCAGCTACACATCCCTGTGTTACCAAAATCCTCACTAATGGCAGGTTTACCACATGCTTTATTAGCGTGAGAACACCTGTTTACCCAAGCCAAAGGCACCACATGCAGATGGGTTTTCCCTGCTCCTTTCCCTGGATGCTGGATTGATCCCACTCCCCTGTAAAGGCAGCAGCAGTTTCAGGCCATTCAAATCCAAGAACATCCATTAAGAGATTTAGAATCATTTGCTATAGAGAATTATTAGAACCAGGATATCTTCTGAAGGAGAAGTAAGTAAAGACTGTTAGGACTAGCTTTTGGCTTTGCAGTCTGTTCCTCTGGATTACATTAATTTGATTACTAATAGCATGTTATTTCCACTGTTAGCTCCAGGAGCTAACAGGAGCAGGGTGATCAGAGCTCAGGCAATTGCACTGCCAGGAGGTCAACTGCAGGACAAAGAAGGCTCTGACAGAGATATTGTAGAAACAAAACGGCACTCAGGAAGGCAAGAAAATCAATTTGGCGAAACAGCAATGCGGGAAAATTTGTTTGCGCCAGTGTTTAAAAAAATCAGCCCCAAGCCCTGCAAGGATCCAGCAGAGGTGGCAGGATTTGGAATATAGTATTTCTTTTTCCCATTCCCACCAGGTGCTACTCAGTGCAGGGTGTCCTTTGTACAAGGTGCTGAACTGGGACAAGGGGTCACAGAGGCCAGCAGAAGGCTCAGACTACCCTGGATTTTGTCCAACACCAACAAAAAGCTCCTTATTCCCCAAGATTTGTCCTCCTGGAGACACTCATCAGGCTGTGCCCAGCAGTTTCAAGCAATATAAGAACCCTAAGACAGACATTCCTGGCTGGAATTGCCTCTGGCTTTTTCATCCTCTTAACCTTTCTGCTTCCTGCATAGTAGAACAATCTCTTTGCCCACATCCCAGTGCACAAAGCCAGGGCACAACTTGGATTTGGTTGCTATAAACAATAAGCATATCCAAGTTTTCACTGGGAATAACTTGTAATGTGTGTAACAAATCACAGCAAAGCTGCACAGCTCTGACCTCTTCCTTATACTTATCCCGAAAGAATCCTCAGTTTCCACTCTGAGCATTCCTCTGAGGAGGAGGAGGCAGTTCTACTTATAACCAAGGGAGAGATGGATTGGGAAGATGAGACACTAAGCACAGCTGGAAACACCAACAACATTCTGTTAATCTGTTTCTACCAAGAAGGAATGATTTTACAGAAGAACAGTTTCACAACCTTCTTTTACTAACCTGTTTTTTATTCCACAAGGCACCTTCCCTGCTTGCTTGAGCTGCTCCTGTTTTTCCCTGCTGCCCTTCAGGCCACACCAACCTTCTTTTGATACCTAAGCCATCCTGAGATTTATTTCTATCTTCTTTCTCCAATAGTGCAATCATCATCTTGATCAGAAACAGTTCAATATTGGCAGGAGTAAGTTTTCTAATTTCTTGAATTTTGGTAGTGTCTTGGAAAAAACATAAATATAATGTAAATTGTTTAAGCTTCTTGCCCCTGATTCAGTTTTCCTATATTGTAAAATACATTCATTGCACCTCATTAAAGCACAGGATGGATTAAGGCATAGAAAAGGTAACAAGATGAAAATGTATGGGTTTAACTGGTAAGGTCATGTGATAAATTCCCAGCATGTTTTCTGAGGATGCCAGTACTTACAAGAATACTTGGTCAGTTTTTTCCCCCCCCAAGAACATTTCAGTAAACACAGATTTAAGAGGGGTGTCTTAATAATTTCCATACACCCGAGTCGAAGACTTTTTCAAGGTCTGCCCCATTGTTATGGATCACGAAGTTATTTTACAACTGAACCCTGAATGGAAAGCAGTGCCCTGGCACTGGCCCAGCCTTCCAGGACTGATGGGGGATCTACCTGGGATGAGCAGCTGCAGGGAAGGTCAGTGATGCTCACCTGAGAGAATGGGAGGGTTGCGGATCACGTCCCTAATGACCCTCTGCACTGCAGGAGTCAAACCCGCTCGCTCCAGGCTCACCGTGCGGCCCGCTGCCACGGCCTGGCACAGGTGAGTGCCAACCACAGCAAGGGGCAGAGATCTGCTCTCACTTATGGCCCTCTGGGGAAACAAAGGCACAGGGGATTCACAGGGTGGAAGCGTAATTCCCCAAAAACAATCCAGAGTCACTGGCACATGGCAGCGCAAGTTCACCAAAACACCGCATTATTCCTAGGAGCTAACTCATTTCTTTTCCAGCTTGTCAAGTGTATTTCTCTCTCAAAACTTGACAGCTTGAGTGCAACACCTCACCTTGAACTTAGTTGTGATGAAGGAGCTGTGGTGCACCTGACCTCTTAAGTGCCCACAAACATGGATAACAGCACCAAAACTAATTCCCCCTCATTTCCACATGTTGGATGAACTCTCAAAACATTTGCCTTGAAGAAAAGCATCTCAGACTTGATTGAACCACATTTGTTTTTCTCCGGGAGAGATTTCTAACTGGAATCTTGTACTCTTCAAAAAAGCACATTTCAAGTTTCTACTCATTTCTCCACAAGGGATACACACACTGTACTTTCCATCAGGATTAGTGGATAGAGAACATCAAGCTGCCCATTAATAATTGTACAGTTATTTCTTGTTAATTCATCCTTAGGTACACTTTCACCTTGGGGACCACCTGACCCATACTCTTCAGGGGGGACAGAGCAAAAGCCAAAGCAACTCGTGTTGCTTACTGTGGAATTAAAAACTCACTGTATCCCACCTCAGTTTTCCATACCACTACTTCAGAGGTAGGTAAGAGGGTCCGCCATTTCCTAGGAAAAGTACTGCCTCAGAGGTTTCAAGCAACCTATCCAGCACTGTGCAGAGGATTTAAGAGAACTTGCACTTCTCCCTCCTCTAGACAAAGCCTCCCTGCTGTCAGTTTTCAGCAAAGCAAAAACCTCCACGGTCCAGAGCTTACCAGAGAGTAATTTTTCTCTTGGAACAGGATATATGTGACCTCCTCTGAGGGAGAAAGGGCTCTAGCACACTTCCAGGGAGATGCTTCTTTCTGAACCTTAGATTCAGATGCGGGGAATGTGTCAGTCTGAGTGAGATAAAGCAGAATTAAGTTTATTGTATCCCAGTGACAACCCACTGATCACCCTCCCATTATCTGACAAAGCAACACTAGCAGAATCATTCATCTCTCTGGAGGTTGGTTTTGACCCACAACTCCATGTTCTTAAAAAAAAAAGTAAAGAAGGGAGGGAAAACTAAAGCAAGGAGGGAAATCCAGATGGACACCCACATGTTCCCACCTTACTAAAACGAGCCTGGCATCATCCAAGGAACTAGGAAAAGAACACCAGCCAGAACAGAGTGCCCAGGCCAACACATGGTCTTAGGTATTCCTCATTCCAGGTGAAACTATTCCATCAGAACCAACTGTGGCATGCAGTCTGCATGGGACACTTCTCAATTTGAGCTAAACTGTCTCAACATAGACTCCCTAAAAACAACTAAGAAACTCAACATGCTTTTGGTTCCCCTTGCTAGATCAAAGTGGTTTTTTTTTTTTTTTTTTTTGTTTTTTTTTTTTTGTTTTTTTTTTTTTTGTGAAACAGAAGGACAACTCCATGGAGTCCAATAGCTGCAGAACAAATCCCATCCTTAAGGCTCCTGCCCAGGAGAAGACACTCGAGTTCATCATACCTGCAAACCATTTGCTTGGCAGAAGTCCTTAATTTCAGCCAGGAGAGGCATCAACATGGTGGACTTGGCTTCAGACACACCATCAATTTTCTTCAGGTTCTCGATGCTCGTAGGCCTGTTTGTTGCATAAAGAATGCAACAACATAAGACAATCCCAAAATATTGCTGCCTTTTAGTAGCTGGAAGAGGCACTTCAGATGCCTCCACTCCCCCAACAGAAGCAGGAAAGGGATTTGCGACTTGGCTTGCAAGCTCCCTGCTTTGTACAACATGTCTGCGTGCTGGCTTTACCTTATCTGGGCCATCTCCACCAGGATCTTATTGGTTGCCAAGACAGCTGGAGGAATTTCCTTCTCATTAGCTACCTTCTGTCTAGCAGTCAGCAGCTTGCCATACAGAGCAGTCTGGGAAGGAAGGAGCCAAATTCTCAGGAAGCAGCTCTACATCACTCATAGGTATAATTGTTACAAGAGTAAGAGTTATCATCTCCCTGATCTTCCCAATAATATATAAAGCACCTGCAATCCATTAACCCCTCCTTGTGTATTGCAGTCCTATTCTGGGACCTCTGTTCAAAACAACTCAGTAATTTTAAGAGCTGCCCAAACACACAGAACAACTGTGGTTTGCAGGCTGACTGCAATTCAGAGATATCCTCCCTGTCCCAGAAAAGCTTACCTCTAGTTCTTTTTCTCGGGATGAAACACATGGTCCTTGGGACTTCAAAGGAGATTTCAGTGGTGAGCGCCCTGAAACACTAACAAAAAATCAAGTGTGAAGCAAGCCTTGCTTTAGATCACTTTATTCTGGGACTTGGTTCAAGGCCCAACTTATTTTGCCAGCTCTGCACCCAGACAAGACTGGAGCTGGTTGGGGTACAACCAGAAGTATCCAAACTCCCACTGAGTCCACGAGCTCAGGGACATCTACCCTTAACTAGACTGCCAGGATTACACTGCAACATCTGTTAGCACACAAGTTGGACCAAGAGACTCCTTTCCTAAGCACAATGCAAAATAACTTGGTTTGGGTTTTAACTGTCCCTAAAATCACCTGTCTTCACATGGCTGCAGTGGCAAATATTCACATAAGTGACAGAGCCTCTTCCTGTCATCTGCCAGCACCAGAAGAGTGGCCTGAAGGAGGAATCCACTCAGAAATACAAGGTGCGTTTAATCTGAAGCAGCACGGAAGCTGCTTCAACAAATTACTTGGTCTGCTTTTTGCAAGAGGTTATTTGATTTATTTTGACCTGAGGGAGCCTCGGCTTGGTCTCAGTCTTCTCCAGACCAGTGTGGAAAGGCAGAGCCCTCCATGCTCCCTGACATTAACTGTGAAATCTTGTAAACACGATATATTTTGAAATGCAATACAGTGTACAGCAAGCTTTAGGTGCTTGTCTTTTTTTAATGCATTCAACATTTCCACATGCATTGCACAGGAAAATACTCATTTTAACGACCCCCCACAAGCAGTATCCACATTAACACAATCAAAATTTGCTAAGTCCATTTTATTTTCAAATGCCATACCTGTTAACCATGTTAGTTCTTCTTGGAGGAGTTTGACCTTTTCTGTAACAGGAGAACATCTCATAAAGAGATATCTATGAAAAACCAGAAGAACAAGACAAATGCTGATTTACCATCTTTTCACTGACTTTGCTGTTGACAAAACATTAACTTGCAGTAAGTTGAGTTGGATTTTTTTTTAACATGAGCAAGGATAGATCACACAGCAGGAGGGTTGCACTGGTACAGACCTGCTTGCCTGGTGACTGTGCTGTTCCTTTTGTGCCTGGGGAGCGCTGCCTGGAGAACAGAGGTGAACGCCTGGTGCTGTAATGCAATTATTTATATCTTAATTCCATTGTATAGTGAGCAAAAAATAACATTTTGCTAAATAAACTGATTTCAAGTTGGTACAAGGATGTATTTGGCAATCAAATTTTTGATTAATCATTAGAATGGTCATTCTTCATGAAAAAAAACCAGAACACTGAGGATCTCAAAGCTGTTCAACCCTGCCTTCTCCAAAAGCCAGCTTCACAGACAGATCTGATGTTAGCAAAAAAGCATTCAAGAGAACACACGTGCTACAATTACCTGGCAGAAGGTCTCTGCAGATTAAGGTCTTCACTGGACTGTAACAGAAGACTTGGATTTGAGGCAGATCCATCTTTGGACAGCCAATTCCTACCCTGTATGAAATAAACCACATCGCTTAACTGTGGGTTACTCAGGAGGAGCTCTGCTCTCAGTGGGTCATTTCACTACCAAAAGTACCTTCTGGGTGAGCACACAAATGGTTGCAAACTTGTTGGTTTGGCCTGAGACCTCTTTGAGGAACCCTTCCATGATCAGCTGCTGGCAGAGAAGTTTCCACCAGTTCTCTGGCCACTCTTTTCCACAGCCAAAGAGAGGGTGCCTCCGGTACCGGTCCGGCAAGCGTTGAGAGCACTGGAAGGTTTCAAAGAACCTGTCAGAGTTGTCTGATTTTGGTGGAGATTTGTCCACTCCTCGCACAGGGAAGCTTCAAACACAATCAGTAAACCAAAAGCCCAGTATACAAATGAGGAGCCTCCTCTGACCTATTCCACTCCTAATCTACTTCCTGCCAAGGCCGTGGCAAGTTCATTTTTCCCTAGACACACTTGTGTGACAATCAGCAGCTTAAGTGCATTAAAAGGTTAAACAAAGAACATAATTCACCCAGGTTTATCAAGTACTACAGGTCATTCCTTGTCTCCTCAGTTTGTAAGCATTAAAAGTACTTTGTTCTTATTCTAATTTATTTCCAGTGAGTTTCTTGCTTACTATTCCAAAACACTTAAAATTAAAGGCAGATGGTAATTAATTTACATTTACTCTGGTACCCTATTTCCTACTTCAGTACTCCAAATCAGACAGCAGCACAAAGCTACAGTGGAAGCAATCCTTCGCTTTATTCAAACATAAGCCAGCTAATTGAGCCAAGATGTTTATCCTTAATTCTGAAAAGGCTGTTCCTTGCAAGATAATCAAAATTAGGCATTTTCGCAAAACGTTAAAGGACGGTCATCTTGCTTGTTGTATGGGGAGTGGAGCTGAGCAGCTTCCCAAAGTCAAGACTGCCTCTCTACGCAAACCTCCACCTCTCCAAGAAAAAGGATACACACGCATGGACATGGATGCATATGCATGTACTGACTGACAGATGAATCAAGAGGGACACTGTCACAGCCCCTCCCCTCAGAACAAGGAGCTGCCCCATCACTTACAGACCCTCGAAGAAGCAAAATTGGCATTTTGGTCCCAAACTTCTCATCCAGGGCACTCACTGCAGACAGCAGCTGGTGTGCTTGCTTTCCAAAGTCCTGCAATCCGCCCTCAAAGTCACTGGGGACTGCAAGGCAGGAGCCGCTGGAAGGCACAAAGGAAGCCAAGCTTAACACAAATAAACCAAGACCCCTCTCCCTTGCTCCAGATGTTGTCAACCCAGTGATTAATGAAATAATTAAATGAAATAACCACAAGGGATTAGTTGTGCTTAGTCTCTAACGTCAGTCCTAGTTCTATACATTTAATTGTTTGTATCAATGTAACTTCATGACCCATGTATATTTCTATCCATGTAAATTCTCAGAGAACTCCCCAACCCTACAGTAAGTTCTCCACCACACCTGCAGTTAAGAACATTGTCTCACCAATCTTTGGAATTCAATATTTAAATATTTGTATTGGTTTGGGCATGCACAACATTTCTTTAACTGCACTTTAAAACTTTTTCCTGTTTCTTTAAGAACATAAAAACCCCAAAAAACAGGAGTAAAGAGCAACTCCATTAAAGGCTACGTAAGGTTCGTTAATGTATTTCTTACTGACTGAAAGAACCCACTGAAAGATTACTGGCACAAACCACTTCTAAGGAGAAAAAATGAAAGTTATCTATTTCAAGTGATTTCAGTTCTGCAATACAAATTCACTACCTGTCTCTTTATAATACTGCGAGGTGACTGCAAAGAAGGGAATTATGATCTTTTAAATTCTTTTTAGACTTAGTTGTAGTAGAGGCCAGGCAAAGCTGTCCTAATCCTTGACATAAAGAAATTCAGTAGCTAAATTGGTAACACTTCTCCAGAAAGCACCACAGCCTAGCACCCTGCCTGGGATCAGAAAGCATCAGGCTAACAGGAAGAGCAAGGAATGCTTCACTGCAACTTCAGGGAAAGCTTTATTCCAACTACAGAAGGAAGTGACAAAGGTGTTTCTGCTCATGCCTCTGTGACTATCAGCCTCCTGAGTCCCCCTCAGCACATGCATGAGATTATTAGCAAGGTTAAAAGAGCACATGTCAGCACAGGAGAACAACTCCCTGGACACTGGGGCAATTTAGCCTTAGACACCTGGTACCACACACCATTTGCAAGTGTTGTCTTCTGGGATTAATTACCTAAAAGGGCTTAAACTGATGAATAGAAGTGTTTTTCACTGAGTGTTGCTCTAAACCCCTTTTAGGAACTGTGATCCTGCTCTGCTTCCAGGCTTTCCCACAGCCTCACTTGGAGCTTATCACAGTTTGCTCAACTCACTGGGAAAAGGTTAGAGAGATGTTCAAAAATAAACCTCGGGCTGAACAGCTGCAAGATCAGATGCGTGAAAGTCAATTCTTTTAGGTAATTTGCCTTGTAAGTCAGACTCAGAGAACATAACCTCTAGGATCAGCCTTCAGGGAAGAAAGCTTACCTGGACCTGCAATTATCACAGCATTCTTCTGTGCCCATGATGCCAGAGGAAACCTTTCGGAGTTGTCTATCTTCAAAATGAGACAGGATGATTCTACCCAAGGGAACAAAAAGAATTCAATAGAAGACCAAGAATTTACACGTGAAATTTATTGCAGAAAATGGAGTCGAAATCAGCATCATTAATAAAATCACTGGGGAACCAATTATTTAGCCTTGATTCCTCTGAAGAAAAAGTCTTTTTTGAAAATAAGCAAACAAGGAAACATATAAATGTGCTGAAGGATGTACTTTTGATACAGCTTATTAATATAGAATAGAATGTTCTGTGCTTGTAGAACACATTGTGAATCTGAGCTGCCTTCTGGTTACAGCCCCCAGCTGTGCCCGAGTCCCTGCAGCTCTTACCAAAGCTGCCTGCAGTGACAAAGCACTAAATAGGCTCCAGCACTCACTTCCTTCTGCAGCCATTGGACACCAGGTACTTCTCCATCTTTGCCAACATCTTCAGCTTGTACAGCCGGAATGCCTCATTGCGGATCTCGCTCAGGAGGCGTCTGAGACAGAAGCAAAAAATGCACAGCCTTAAATGTTGACCACTATAAAAATGAAAATATGAAATATGCCAGACAATGCCCTCCAATTTACCAGGAAGAGCTAGAAAAAATATCCTACTAAAACCAGACCCAAGCTGCCTGCCTGTTTCTCCACCACGGGTCATACTCAGGAGAGCACTTCATTCATATTCTTCCAAACATTATCCCAAAGAGGCTAGAACAGGAGAGAGACAGAGGTTCTTCCAAGCCCACAGGCTACTGAACTGCAGAGAGCCATGGCAAAAGGCCCTGAGGAGGGAGACAAGGCTTGTGCCCAGAGCTGTACCTGTTAGAGACTAGATCTGTGGCAGCCCAGAGGACGTGGCAGGCCGCAGGAAGGCCGTCGCGCCCAGCTCTCCCCATTTCCTGGTAATAGGATTCCATCTCCTTGGGGGCGCCGTAGTGGATCACCAGCCGGATGTCGGCCTTATTGATGCCCATCCCGAAGGCCACCGTGGCCACGACGCACTGCAAAACAGCGGCCACGCTCCTTCAGGTGATCCCAAAGAACGGGCCTGGCTTAATTCACACGCACTGGGCAAGATCTCGATCCTCAAAATCCAGCCTGAACTCCAACAGCTTCAGACCCACGGTGCTGTGTTTGGCCAGAGCACGGCCATAGGATCATAACCATGAGAGGGATGATGTGCTATGGCAAGTGCAGGAGTGTTTTCAAGTAGCTGTTCTCAACAGGCACAAAACAAGTCATGAAAAGGAACACAAGGAGTCCCAGGATATCTCTGCTGCCCAGGAAAGCAGCAGTTCAAAGTTGTGCTCTTATTCCAGCTACCACCATTTTCCTTGGATACCACGCATTTTTAAGGGAATTACTACAGAAATTCCAAAGATAAGCCAGGAATCTTTTTCCTCTTGGCACAGACAAGCAATTTCTTCACCCAGAACTGAAGACAGTTCTGGGTGAAGAACACCCAGAAGACAGGTTGATATTCCAAAATTGTCTTCCACCAAAAACTCTGCAATTCTAAATAGGACCCAAGAGTCTTTGGTTTCCCACGTACCTGAATTTCATCCCTCATGAACTGGTGATGAGTGGCTCTCCTCTCCTTGTTCCCCATGCCAGCATGGTAGGTACCACACGTCACGTTGAGTTTATTCAGTGCACACACCACCTGCTCAGTAGCCTTTCTTGTAGGGCAGTAGATGATAGTGGGGCCTTCAAACTCATACACACAACTGCTGAAAATAACAACAACAACATCTAAAGATACAAAATAAAAAAAGCCACTTGCCTGTAAAAAAAATAAAAAACACATCTGAGGGATCAAAACCAAGCTTAAATCCATACCTTCCTTTCCTTGTTAGGAACTGCTTCAAATCCCTACAGATGTCTCCACTTTGCTGTCCAACTTCCAGGTACAGGTTAGGTCTGTCAAAACTGGTACAGGTGACCTGGGGATTGCTCAGGTCCAGGCATTTCACTATGTCCTCTCTGATTGAGGGACTGGCAGTTGCAGTCAAAGCAATAATGGGGACCTGCAAAGAGATGTAGAATAACATTCATGACCTCTCACTAATCACTTTTTACATCAAGAACCTCAAGAGTCTACTCATACAGAACCAAAAGAGGCACTTTAATGTGTTTATCATTGGATAAGTTCAGTCATTTGAAAAATATAGTTAATATTGAGCTTCTTGAACATTTTAGACCAAAGCTCTTGAGAGAGCAGACAGGAACAGAACACTTGAAATACAAAGTTTTATTCTGAATGTATCTTCCACGAGTCTGCAGTAATTCGCTGATGTGATTAGCTAAATTTAGGGAATATAGGATGACACTGACAATAAAAGCATGTTAAGTTCAGGTCTAAATTTCTGAGCTTATGCATTAAGCACTTGAGGAGTGTCTAGAAAATCAGTGGCATGCTCCTACAAGCTACTCAATCAGGTAAGACAAAATGCTCCAATATTAAACCAGAAGCTTAAAGACATCATCTTCCTCAGCATAGGGATCCAAAGCAATTTAAATTTCCTGAGTTTCTGGTAGTCCGAGTTCAGAACATCCTTTAACACTGAGATTTTTAAACAGTTTAAACATTGAGAAAAATCTACAGAGGCCAATCACTGACAGGGATGCTCCAACTCCCAACCAGCACAGTCAGAGCACAGCCAGAGCCCAGAGCACAACATTAAAAGGCTGATATTTCCAAACTATCACACAACCCCCGGTTCTTGTATCAGAAACCCAATACAGGCAAACCTCACCGATGGCAGAGCCTGCTTCAACGAGCCTAAATTTCTGAAGGAGCTCCTGAAGTCGTGGCCCCACTCGGAGATGCAGTGAGCTTCATCCACAGCTATGAGGGTGATACCTGGGGGACAAATCACAGCACAGCAAGCTCCAGCTTTCCTGAGAGGCGGCCACCAGCAGTGCTTTGGTTTTTGTTCCCGGAATGCTTTCTGCTGGACCACCTTCTAGGCCTCTTTCATAAAAAAGGCCCAGAAGCTTTTACAGTCTCCTCCCACCACAATCCAAGCTCCTGACATCCAACATCCCTCACACGGATCAAAATCTCAAGCTAGCTCCAACAGGTGCTTTTCCCACTCACTGCTTCTCAGTCACAGTCACAAGAAAGAATTAGAGATGTCATTTGTTCTATTTCCTGGATTGTAACACAAAGCCTGATGGTCTCAGACATACACTCACATATGATTTTTTTCATCAGTGACAGGATCTTGTGTGATGAATGGGAATAAATGGTGTCACTACTCTCACCAAGAAATGGGCGAGAAATCTCCAGTTACCAAAAAGGCTTCAATATAATGATCAGTTTAAGCTGCCTGGCAACTCACCCACAGTCTTACCTCCAACTTACCAACAGTTTGGTTGAGGTCCTTAAGTAACTCTAAGTTCCCTGAACAGAACTCTGGAGTCATGTATATAACTCTGTACTGACCCCTGAAAGACCAGGAGAAAATACACTTACACAGAAGAGAAGACCCCAGACAATTCAATTCAATGAAGTCATGACTGAAAAACACTGAAAAACAATTTGACAACAATAGATTTCTGATGGCAAAGAAGAGGAATTAAGTGAAGAGCACAGAAAACATTCCAGAACCACAGGAAAGCAAGGCATTACAGGAATAGGTAAACCAGATTTACCAGCCTTTAGAACAAGAAGGGACTGTTGTGCTGCTGACAGATTCAGGTCTAAAACCTGACTAAAATCAGGTATAAATCAGAACACAGCTGAGTCAATAAGCTCCATCTCCCCAGCCAAAAAGCACAGGAGGGTGGCTGTAGTGTCCCACACACTCAGTCTGGGTGAATGCAAACAATATCCTGAGTGCCAGGTCCCAGGGCTGGGCCAGAACCAGGAGAGTTTCAGTGGTGATGGAGAAGGGAGAGCTCCTACCTCTCCAGCACCGCTATGTCACAGCCCAGAGTACCAGAAAGCTCGGCTACAACTCACCCTCTGATGGAATCCTTGACCTGTTTTGACTGAGCTGAACCAAGGAAGCAAGCTGGAATCCCTGTCATTCTGCAGAAATAAAAAAAAGCACAGTCATGAACAGACTCACTCTCCAAGCTTTAGCCTCCAGCCTGTGCCAGCATTTCTAAAGGAAGCTCAAGCTGTGAGGTCAGAGACTACTTTCTTCAAGGATCTCTGTGTGAAACACCTTTTAAAAAACAAGAGTGGTGCATGGCTCTTCCTGCCACCCAAATGCTCTTCCACTTCCCCTCTAGCAGTCTCCACAAGACACACACTGGATTAGTAGGAATCAGAGAAAGGGAGGCCATTTTCCTTGCTCAAGTTCACAAGTAAAACATCCAAAAGAATGTGCTAAACATATTTTCTGTAACTCCTCACTGCGGCAGTTCCTCACATTCGGATGTAAGCCTTGCTAGCCCACTATTTTTTACCTTGTTCAATCTTTTGTGAGCTACTGATACTGCATTTGCTAATATTAGATCTGACTGATATTTTGCCTCTTAACTTGGTGATTTGCTGCATTGTCTCAGAGCCCTTGGTTTCCACAGCTGCTCAGTCCAAACTGCAGACAGACAAACTGCTGCAGTTGGTAGGGATTCAGTCTCCTCAGCCTCCAAAAGGAATGACCCACTGGGAAGGCAGCGACCAAACCCTTTCCACTGAGAAAAACTGGAAAAGTCACACAGACACCCTGCTGAGTATAGTCAAGGAGCTTCGGCTGTTCAGCCATTCATCTGCACACAGCCACGACGTGCAGCAGAAAACGCCACACGTAATTGATGCTCTTCACTTCAAAACATCTTCATATCCCCTCTCTCACAAAAAACTCCCTCTTCTCAAAGGTGGACAAAGCAGGAATGAACCACACAACTCAGCGTGAGTCCCACAGCTTCAGTGCAAAAGTGTCACAAGTGAATAGCTCTTGCTATAGGAAGTGAATACATGTGGGGAAAGCATTATCATGTATTAAAAATCAAAGAGATTTATCTTGACAACACCTAAAACTACTCATGTCCGAGTGATTTCGTGTCACCCACAAGCTCCCCCCTCAGACCTCTGAAGAAGTGAAGAGGCCAGGTGTCAGGAGACCTACTACACTGTCCCTCTAGAAAGCCTGTGCTGCAGCTCTGATCTGGATTGCCTACAGCTTCCAGCTATACCAGGTTCAGATGCCACTCCTCAGACCCAAAGCAAGCCCTACCAAACTTCAACACGAGTCTGACAGCCTCCAACAGCTCCCCCATCACTTTGGTCTGGGGACAAAAGGCCTGTGAATCCAGAAATAAGTGCCCTCAGAAAACCTCACCAGTATCCTCCTTTGCAGCCTCAGCCTCTGGTTCACCTATGTGGCAAATCCAGGATCTGCAACTGCTGACAGAGGCTGTGTGTGCTCCTTGAGAAACACAGACCCTGCAGCTGACACAAACAGCCTGCTGCAAATGGGAGACACCCAGGAAGGCCACAGGCAGGACCCACATGTGTCCATGGGGAATCCAGCAGCAGCCTGGCACTGCCACCACATCACTTACGTCAGCTGCAGCACCTGGTCCTCCATCAGGGAGATGAGAGGGCAGATGACAACTCCTGTGTGTCCAGTGTAAACAGGAGGAAACTGGTAGCACAAGCTTTTTCCATAGCCTGAGAGGGAAAAAAAAAAGCACAAGGGAGACATCATGCTTTCTATGCAGCTACAACAAACAACTCTAAGACCCCAAAAAACCAAGCCATGTTTGTTGTACTGCTCTCCTCCAAAAAGGGAGAAACTTCCTATTGTTTCTTAGGAGGCAGTGGTAACTCACCAGTTGCCATGACAACAAGATTATCTCTTCTGTCTTCCAAAAGAGAATTGATCACTTTCCACTGGACCCTTTAAATTAAACAAAGGGGAGTATTTGATTTTGGCCATCACAGATAACAAATTGTATGAAACTGCATATTCTGTGGAATTGTGGGTTAAAGGGACCCTTGAGGCTGCCTGCACACTGCAGCCACTCAAGACACTCCAAGTAATGCAGGCAGGGCCACGAGTGCCAGAGTGGCGATCTCTAACAGGACTCAGGCAAGCAGCACTTGAAGACACTCACAGGAGATCATAAATAACACCTGCAGTTTCCACAGTGCTTGTGGATCAGTTATCTCCAACACAAGAGAGTGTGAACAAGACCTGGATTTGTTTGTTGCCATTTTTTTCAAGTGAGCAGTAACAAAAACATCATCCAGGCTGAAGGAAGGGCAGGAACACATACCCCAGAGTGTCCATTTGAACAGAAAAGATACTCACGGTTTAAATGAAGAATGCCCAAAATAGGTCTTCAGACACATGATGTGGCTTTCTCCAGGCTCTGGCAGCAGTGGATCTTTAGTGGGAGAGAGGAGAAAACACTCATTTGGGATTAAATTTTACAAAGATAAAGCACTGTCACCACAAACAACAGTCTGCTCATGGTTCATGATGCCCAGGGGTTAGAATTTGGGCAATTCCAGTGAAAAGAGAGATATCAAACTCCATATATTTTCAGGCTGAAATGAAGGATTAAAAAAGCAAAGAGGCTCCTCAGAGACCCTGCATGACGAGGAGAACATATGGCTTGATTAATGAGATAAAGCATTAGGACTGCAATGCCTAACTGCATCATCTGGAACAGGTTCATCCAAACAAGTCAAGGTGTGTGTTCCTCCTCACAGTTCAGCTGCTTTCCCCTCTTTGATTTGTCACCACAGGGACAACCTCAAAGCAAGTCAAAATCACCCCAAGGCAGAATTTCAGAATTCTGCCACTCAGCAGCAACAGGAGAAGAGAACAGGCAGACTGGGGAGGTGTCACCTCCCCCGTGCTGTGTTCTAAGCAGGTCCCCCACACCCCCATGTCAGTTTACTCCCATGAAGCAGCCATCAAATGACAATGGCAGAACTTCATTCTCTCTTGCCAAGCACACCTCTGGATTTTCATCTTGACACTGTCCAAGTTCCCCTTAGAAATCCAGGCAAGCTTGACCTTCCCCTTTTGAGAAATCAACCCCTAAAAGTCACTGTGCTTCCACACTTTGAAAAATCACTGTCTGCTTCTACAGACAGTGATTTTTCAAAGTTTATTTCATCATGCACTAAGACTTTAAAAAAACCATACCCAAATATTCCTCCTCCTCTTCCTCAATGCCTTCATCTTCATCACCATCTGGTGCTACATCCACTTCTGTGTCAGGAGTTTTCCTGGCTTTACTGGACTCTCCTTCAGGTAAAACTCCTTCACAATCATCTACATCTTTTAGAGACTGAGCAATTAAGAAGAAAAAAGTTATTCTGGAGCATGGAAGGGCAGATAAAATACCTCTCTCAGGTAATATGATATGTGAACCAATTTTTAATCCAGTTATAACAACTTTAATCTAGCATGTGCATCAAGTCCAAGTTGGTGTAGTAAAGATGACACAGGAGGCCAATGATACTCCAGTCTAACCCCAGCAAATTGAATTCTTTAGGTATCCATGTGTTTATTCTGTCCCTCTTCTGTAAGCAGCACCTTTTTGCTTCATATTCCCTCCCCTTCACTGTGCTCCACTCCACTGTGATCCCAGAGCAGCATCATTAGAAAAAAAAACGGAAAAATAAACCCTGAGGCACTCACTTTCAGCATTTCCATTTCCAGCTCTTCATCACTCTCTATGACAGAGGACACATTTTGTTCATTGTCTGTGGAACATGCCTCCTACAAAATCAACATGATTCTCTTAGGAGCAAAGTAATTTCTATTTCGCCCACTACCTTCTAACTTTTTGAACCTCCTACAAGCCACTTCTCCATGTGCTTTAACTTCTTACCAAAGATAATTAAGCTCAACATTCAGCTCTGGGGCCTGTCCATGAAAAACAAAACATCTGAAAGAAATATTAGAAGTTAACAAGTGCTCATTACCTCAGGTGCAGCTTCACTGACCAACTCCTTTGCAGCCTGATGTTCCAAGACCTGAAGCTCTTGCTCAGTAATGTCCAGGGACATGAAGTCATCCCTGTCCTCTTTGTCTGTAAATCTGGCTGCTGGAGCCCCGTTTTCCAGTGCAGTGCTACCTCTCTGTGCCTCCTCTCCACTCATTTCTTCCTCCCAGAGGGCAGCCAGTGTAGCATCAGAGCAGATGTTGAGGTCACCTTCAGGTTGCTCAGCACATTCTGCTTTTTGTGCTTTGACATTTGCTGACTTAGCTACAAAACATGTTCTGTTTGCACCACAGCTCCTCTCCAGTCCAGAAGGGGAACTTGAGCCCAACAGGGTGGTTTTCAAGGCAATGATGTTCTCTGATATGTCTGCTAGTATTTCTGCAGCCCTAGGAGGTAAAACCAAGGAAGGTAAAGCAAAATTACAGAGACAGTTACTACGCTTCAGAACAAAATTCGGCCAACTTCATTGTCAAATCCCTTGCAGTCAGACCAATGAAAACACATATTCCTACATATTAAAAAAATACATTTTCTTGGAAAACAAACAGGTAACAGATGCCTGCTCAAACACAGATGCTTTGTTGTGTGGGACCTGGGAGATCAAAAGCAAGACACTGATTGTGGAGGCAGAGACAAGTCAGCCCAAAACTTACCTCTGGAGGTTTTCCAGTTGTCCAGAAGAGTCAGGGATGTGAGAAGCCAGGTCTGTTATCTCTTCAGCCAGAGAAGCCAAGCGCTCTTTCACACCCTCAGATGTGGCATCTGTAACCAGTACAGCAACTGGTTATTTTGTAATAATTGGGGTCTAACGTCTCCACTTAAAGAACTCGCACTCCTGTGACTGCATTCCTACAACATCTACAGCTGGTAAGACAGCATTTTCCAGGGCTTAAATATCAAGCACAGAGAATCAGGCCAAGCTTCCAAGTATTCCAGCATTGCTTCTCTTCCATTACACAAGCTCAGGGAAAACAGGTACACCGTGGGAACAAAGCAGTCCCTCCCAGCTCCCAGAAAAGAGCTGCTAACACAGACACGCTGACTAAACCAAGGCCAAACCCTGCACCTCAGACCAAGGGGACAGCACTGCCATTCCTGCTTTTGACAGGAAAGTATAATTCAGCCAAAACAAAAAGGAAGCAAACCCCTCACCACCTCTTTTTCAGCCTTAAGTTACCTACAATATGTTTATCAGACACAGAACTGAATAAAAACTAAGATTTTAACATCTCCTCTGGCAAAGTAAATAATGTTAAGCTGCTCTAAAACATTTGGGTCCTATTGATATGCCTCAGTAAGAACATTACTTCCTACCATGGTTTGTTTTGTGGCCCCATTTCATCTTAAATTAGGTATTTGTCCCTGCATCAGCAGCACTGAAATTACCTCACTGAAGCGTTTCCATAAACAAACTGGAATGACAGCGGGAATTCTTCCCACCCCTGTGTAGAGCAGAGACAAATACAAAAAAAAATATCCTAAGAGTACCTTCCTAGGTCCTATGGAAAACAGCCACAGAGTATGGTTACCCTGGGCATCCCAGACCTCTTCCTATCTGTTCCCTCTGCAAGTCATCTGTAATCACCAAAAAGCCAACTAAACCTGACGCTATTTAAATGTCTGCTGGGAAACTGAATATGCAATTGTACATGGAATGAATTCCTTATGCCTGGATGGACAACTTACCTTTGCTCATGCTAAGTAATTTCTGGTCACTCTTATTCATATTTTTCAATTTTTCATAAACAATGTAGCCAGCCTAGGAGGGAAAAGAAACTATTAGTACTCTGTACTCCACAGAGAAAAAGCAATAAAAAAAACCCAACAGAACAAAACAAAAAAACCCCACAAACTAATCAGGAGTTAATCAGGCAAATCATGGCACCAATACAGTGTAACTACAGTGTAACCAGCAGAATTCCAAACTGGAATACAGCTCCTATCATACTAATGACTACCCTGACTGCATTGTCCATCAGGACCAGGTAACATGTTACAGAATGCTGCACTTAAGGGCCAAATGCTGACGGGGGACTCCCCCTGCAATGGATACTCTTAGACAGGTCCCAGAGTGGATCACCTCAGCAAGCTGGCTGCACACAAAAAGCTCCCAGCGCTCAGGTCCCAGTCCCACCATCTGCTCACCTCATTCAGATTTCATGCCGTGCTCCAGGAGAAGAGCTACAAACACACCAAGATGGATTCGGTGTGCTAAGTATTTCCCTTGGTATGAATAATGAGTTCTAACAGAAAAAAACACAGCCTAAAGCCAGCAATGTGCTAATTAGGCTACACGTGTTGAAAAAGAAACAAGTTACTCTCTCATGTTTTCCTGGGAGGCTCCAAAAGGCAGGCCAGGTGAACAGGACATAGGGGGAAAGATGCACTGCTTGGAAAATAAAATGGCTACAAAAGCTGAACCAGGCACAAAAAAACTTGAAAAGGTTTTCTGTACTGCTTTGGGTCTTCACAGGTGCTAAACCCTCCATGGCTGAACTTCTAGCTAAACTAGAAGTCATAAAAGAAACTACTTTCCCACCTCCCTTCCTCTAAGCCTAGAAATAAGAGACTGAAAGCATTTTTTTCCTTAATTTTCTCCCAGGAAGCAGGTGGCAACTGGTAGCATATCGGTGAAACCCTTCACAGAACTGCAGATAAACCAAAACTCATGCAGAATACTGAAAAAACAGGGACTTCTGGAGAAGCACAAAACTCATATGCAACTGATCTCTTCCTGAAAATCCATGTTGTGGTTCTCCTGTATTAGTCACCAGTGAAGGCTGTGTTTCTCCCAAGTTGCTTTTGAATTTCACCTGCCATACTGCATTTAAAAAGATTTGGGTTCATTAGCAGCTAAGAATGATGACAACACCAGAGAGAAATGCATCCAAAAGCAGTAACAAGCTATAGGGAACACCCGCAGACAAGGGACTAAAGAAATACCCAGCAGCTAGGAGCACTGGAGAAGGGATGCACTCCCAGAGGCCCTTAGGAGCACTGGAGAAGAGATGTGCTCCCAGAGGTTGGAATTCTGATCCCCTGTGCTACATACATAGGCATCTGTGGCTGCGTAGAGCTTCTGCTCCTCGTTGAGTGGAAACGCCTCCCAGTTGCTGCAGCGGACAGACTGATCCTTCAACAGCTGCCTGCCAAAAAGGTGCTTCACCAAGCCATTTAGACTCCACGTCTCCTTGCACTTCAGCTGGGAAAAAAAAAACCCAACAAAACACCAGAAGCAGGTGATTTGTTTAAAAAGGAAAGCATCTGCACCTCCCCAGAAAGAGCAAAGCATACTCAATCCCTTGTTAGCAGCCAAGAGCTCTGGGTTAGTCAAAACATACTTAGTTTGTCAAAGCAGTAACTCTTCTCTGTGCTGTCACACTACTAAAAATACAAAGCATCTGGACAAAACAACCTATGGGTTGATAAAAGCCCTAGACTTAAACAGCACCCCCTCTCTCCTCCAGGATTTTCTTGTTATTTGCCTTTCTAATTAGAAAAACTCAGTATCCAGCACCAGGGATTTATCTAATAAAACCACAGGAATATTAAAGCCTGCCTGTGCACGTTGGACATCTTTTGTCAGGCTGAAGCCAAGCACAAAGCAGAAGAGCACAGCTCTAGCCCACGAGTCCCAAGTCTCCAAAAGCCACCCCAACACGCTGCTGCCTGCGATTGCCTTTGCACTCCCCTGTCAGCCACAGTGGCTGCACTCTGCTGTGTCCAGAGCCAGTCTGAGAAACTTTCCTTCAGAGCCCAAGGATCCAGCCCTCATGGGCACAGCCTGTTGCTATTACAGCTTGGCAAATGTGCCCAAGTGGGGAGCTGAACAGCAGCATTAGCAGCTCATTGCCTTATGTCTGGTATTAAAAAAAACCCTCCCAACTGTTCTTTTTAGGCTCCCCCAGCCCTTCCCCTCCCATTGTGCCATTATATATAACCCTGTTCTTTTGTTCTCTTTCAAGTTTATTTTTGGTTTGCTTTCTCTTCAGCAGAAGACTTTTAAGCTGCTATCAGAGATCGCATTGCTCATCTTCATAACAAATTATCCCAAGTCGAATGACGGGATTAAAAAAAAGGGGGGTGACTGAGGAAACTCCAACTTGGAGAAGTAACAGCTCCTCTTATTGCTTGAGCAAAACAGTTAATTTGTATTATTTCCAATCCAAACTCTACAGTGGCTCCTACAGCAAGCACCGTGCTGCATCACAGGAGGAATGAGCAGTGTGTGGAGAGACCAAGCCCAGGTAAGGTGCACACAGAAAGAAATGCTTTAAAGGACATGCAAGAAATAAGAATGATTTGGAAAGCAACGAACCTTTGGCTCCCTTCCCTAAAAAGACAGCACAGCTGTCCCCGCATCAAACCATCTCTGACACAAATGAAACTCAGGGCGTGCCAAAGGCAGCACAGCTTGTAAACAGCAGCTCACCAGGTGCTGGAAACAGCACCCACACCAGAGCTAAGGTGACACCAGCCTGAGAATCATAGGAATAGAGATATTCCTACAGAAAAGCTATTCCCAGATTGTGTGGCAGAAACACCTCTGCAGGAAGGGCTTCAAGGAAGACCTTGATGCCTCCCTCTAGCACCCAGCAAGCCATGGCAGCAGGGCTGCCTTCTGATAGCCTGTTGATGAGGTTCAGCCATTGCTGGGACAATGACACCACTGCCAGCAGAACTACTTGGCCATGTCCATCACCAAGAATTAAAGGAAAAGCACCTGCAGCTGAATTCAAAAGGTACATCTTGTAAATACTTGAAGTGAACAGACCTGAGAGGGGACAAATGTTGATTAAAAACTGGCTCACTGAAACACAGCACTTGGCTCTTCGGGCTTTGAGAGGTGTTTTTAAACAGTTTCTGAATAAGTTACAATAGATCTCTGCTTTATTCCACAGAACACCTTTGCTATTGGAATGGAACTCCAATCAGGACAAGGAAGCCTCCTTTTGCACAGCAGCACCATAACAAGATTCCCTCCCACAACAAAAAGGTTTTAGAGTTTTACTTTCTCATTAGCAACGTCAGCCAGCTCCACAAAGCTCTTCAGTTTGATTTCAAAGTCACTCATCAGCTTCCATTGATCTCCCTCAATTCCTACGCCAACCTTTTTAATTGTTTCATCTTCGAGCAGCCTTTTGAGTCCCTTGGGAAAACCTAAAATAGATTAAGCCCAAACATGAGAAACTAAATACTGGAAGATGCCAGAAAATCTAATGGCAATGACAAAATCCAAGCACAAAGGCCATCAACAAAACCCTGTGCTTTTAAAGGAAAGCCAAAGTTCCTCTGTTTATTTGATTTCTCTCTGGAATGACTGAAAACTGCAACTAGTTGTGATGGGTCATCTGCAGACAAGAAGGAAAACTTGAAATACACAAATCATCCTGCACCTGGAAACAAACCAAGTAAAAAAAAAAAACAAAAAACAATGAAACAACCCAAACCTTGTTTGTCTTTCTGATTGTTAAATCACACCACAAAAAAAAAAAAAAAAAAAGCAACCCCTCACTGGTAAAGACACTTTAATTCTCAAAATTCAGTGTTTGTTACATGAAATCAAATATTATTTTACTATGTTCCCCATAATTTCTTCACAGTTTTTGCTATTTCACATTTCTGAGCAACAGTTGAAACCATAAGCATGGGAAATCACCAGAAGCACAGACTCTCTGGAGACAAACTCGGAGCTAAGGCTGGGCTGCTCCAACAACAGCATTTGGAAAACAGAATCCACCAACCAGATGCTGTGCCAAGCCCAAACACGTCAGTCTTGTCAGCAAGCAAAAACCTACAATGTTCCAAAATGCACACAGATACTGAGTATTATATTTTGATTTCTTCCAAACCGATGGCACAGCAAACCTGGATCAAAGGGTATTTTCAAGCATAGAGGAGTGAATTAAAGCAGGCAGCTTTCTCCTCATTTTCTACAGGAAGAACAGCCCCAGACACTTCATCCTTGAACAATAACAGCCTTTTCCTCCCCTGTGTGTTTGCTCCCATTTAAAATTCAGAGCATCTTATTTAAATCCATACCTTCAGGACCCCACAGCTGGATATCCTGAATTAGTCTCAAGTGCAAATCTAGTACCTGCAAACACACAGAACTGCACAGGCACACAGTACTCATCTGCCTTGGGTTTCATTTCAAACACCACCTTTTCTCAGCCCTGCAGTACGCATTTATGTACTCCAACAAACACTTGGCATCACGGATTTTATTTGTGCACAATTATCTCCGCCCTCTGATGGCTGCCACTGTACAGGTACATTTGCAGCTACAGCCACAGTCAGCTGTGCTGTGGGCTGGGAAATGGCAGAGCCTCCCCAAAGCATTAAAAAATAACTGGTAAAACCCCTCCCCCCAAACAGCAGCAGCCTGGTGCTGTGGGAGGCAGACAAAGTACAGCATTTCCAAAGCATGTGAGCCATAGGAAAAGATGGGAAATCCTCCACACATAGAGTGGATTCAATCAAATAAAAGCCTGCAACATACACACAGGCTTGCTGTACAAGGGGTTTTCACCTCAGGGAATCATCATTACAACCTTCCAGGATGGGCACTCGCCAGTGGAGGGCTCCTGCCCCATTTACACTACCTCATTCCTAGAAAAGTGACTAACAAAAAACAAGAAGTCTAAGTTGAAGACTGCAAAAGCTGCAATCTGAGAAACAGGTCACATTTTGAGAAATCTGTAAGGAAATTTAAAAAAAAACACTAAAAAATGGGAAATTATGAACAATCTTCCTAATAAATAAATAAATAAATAAATGTGGTTTTGACATTTATACACAGTCCAAGAACAGCCAATTCCTCCTGCTTTTTTGCCAGGACTTACTGCTTTTTATTGTGGCTTGGCCGGTATTTCTGCAGATCACATATATTGCCATAACAAGCAGAAACTGGCTCTGGTCCCTGCACAAGTCACTCAGTTCAAAGTGCATCCTCCATTGGCAAGAACAGGCACTTTGGAAAATCATCCAGAAGGAAACACCACCTTTTACTGTACCACAGCAGCCACACAAGCATCTTCCCTGCCAAAATCAGAAGCATTCCAGCCCTTTATGGCCCTTGTTCCCTCAGCTTCCTCTCCTCACATCATTTTCCTTTGTGTTCCCCAGCCTCCCTGACGGAATAGCCTCCAGCAATTAAATTTTCCACCCCATTTGCTCTAAATGACAAAGGATTGAACACCAACATTAAAATCATTGCTATTATACCTCAGCATGAGTCCCCCAGGGAAATCAGAAACCTCTCACAGGCATAGTTTTAATCTAACATTTTAAACCAAAGGTTATAAAATTGCCAGCTCCTTCCCCCATCCCTATTTTCCCTATTTGGAAGCTTTTATTCACATCCATAATGAATTCAGCCTCTGCTAAGCTTCTCTCCCCACAGCTGCATCACACCAGGTACCCAGTATTCTTTCCCAAAGCTGATGCCATATAATGCAGGAATTGGGAATAAAGAGCACAAGAGCCATCATCTTTGAGGCTGCTTGTTGAAGCCAAATTAAAAAAAAAACAACAACAAACCCCCCCCCCCCCCAAAAAAACCCACAGCCTGCTCCATTTAGGTCCACATTTTATTTTGGCACTAAACAGAAAACCCATTATAGGAGCAGGGAATTAAGTTTAGAAAACTGGAATAAAATATTCTCACCCAGACAGAAAAATAATTAGAACCCACACCCTGTTTTCAAGCACACCTGGCAAGCTAAGACTGTCTTAATATATAGGCACCCCTCAAAGAATAAATCCCTTTATTATAGGTGGGAAAAAGGGAGAAAAAGGACGGATTTTTACTGTCCCATGTGGTAGGATATATTAGCCATTGCTCAAGGCTTCAGTTCAAAAATTACCATGAGAAATAGTGAGCAATTCATGCCCTAAATAAAAGAGGAGGTACAGTACCTGCCATAGAGGAGACGTGAAACAAGTAACACTTGTCCTCAGCGACACAGATCTGGATTACAGCTGTTTTGGCCATCTTCCCTTTGGTGTATGATGGTGGCCACTCAATGTCAAAGCCAACAGCAGCCCCATCTGATAAAGTCTGCCTGGAAAGGAGCAGACACCCCCCACATTTATCTGCTGCCACAACGCCTGGCACCCACAGTAAAGGTGCCCTGGCTGTGACCGCCCCCACGCCACATGTGCAAGGTACAGAAAGCATTGCACAACCCAGAGCACTTGGTGCTGACCCACAGAGCCACCTGAAATGCTCCAAAACCCTGCAGATCTGCCTGCAAAGACTAGCACATTGTTGGTAAGTATCTGCAGGTGGTGGGTGCAGAGAAGGACAGGGAGAGGACACTGGGCAATTACCAGCACATCAAAATGAACTGATTTCCTGCCAGTCAAAGCAGAGTAGGGCAGTGGGAAATAAAACCATCTCAAAACACCTTTCCCACACCACCCCCTTCTACCCTGGACTCCCAAATTTCCTACCTCTTCCCCCTCAGCACCACAACAGGGACAGAACCTTTAACCCCCACCACTAAAACTTGGCCACACAGGCCTCAAGGACAGCCAGAGGAAAAAGATGATGGAATGGCTTTTATTCCTTGGAAAGGTTCTTCTTGATTCACCCCATGATCCCTTGAAAAACAGTCCTTTATTTATCCCACAGCACTGGAAATTTAGTAGAGAATTCTCTTCCCCCAGCAACGTGAGCTGTGCTACACAAAAGAGTGAAAAAATAATAATGTATTTGCACCATAAATAAATTTGCTTTATTTTCTCTAAAGACACAGTCCCAAGTTAGGAATTAACACTTCTCCATGAAGTCACTGAAGCTCATGGAATGATCCATTCTGTGAAAGGCAATCTATCTGCATTGGAGCCTTCACAGCTTCTGCTCTGAGGGACAGAAAGGTTCAGAAATGGCATCTCGCACCAACAAGGCCAAATGGGAAACTATTCCCAAGAACCCAGTCCCTTCCAAAAAGAAAGGAGCACTCAAGGGAAAGAAAGAAAAAACAGAATATAAGCTGTTACCTGATATCTTCTGAGAGAAGAGAACAGTCACTGGCATCGTAGCTATAAACAACAGAGCCACAGAACTCCAGGAATGGCAGCCCATCCTCCAGAACACTCCTCTGGGCACCAGGCTTCTGGCAAACCAAATTTGGGAGAGTTCTGCTTATCTGCCACACCTGTCCTCACCAAGGACATCCATCCATCCCAGCCAGGCTCACACAGCCCCTTCATCAAAACATTTGGGCCCAAATGTCTCCATTAAACTCTCAGAACTCCGTGAATACAGAGGCCAAATTGCTGTTGTTTCACCTGATAACTTTTAAAATCCAAGCTACTAACCACTTACTCATCAACTAATCATTTACTCCCACTTTGTGGGATAAAAGCTGCTGAACTGCATCCTCTGCTTCCCCCCCTCTCGTTAATTAATTGATTATCTAACTGTTGAGGTTATTTCAGGTGTTACAGGGATGGTCCCTCCTCAAGGGCATTTTTATACTGAGCTGCTCACATGCACAGAAGAAAAAAAAAAAAAACAAAAACAAAACAAGGAACACTTAAGAGACATCCAAAACTGATGAATGATTAATTCACCTGACACAGCTGCAAACCACCCTGGAATATTTTTCATGTCAAGGCCACCAGAAGGGCCTTCCCAGAACCAACCCCCCTGCTGGACCACAACTCCAGGTCCCAAGCTGAAGGGAGGGGAAATCCCCCATCCTCGCTGATGAAGAGCCCACTTTCCTGGGTGAGCAGCAGGAACATCAAAATTCCCTTGGAGGCACAAGCCTAGCTGAAAGCACATTCTCCAGAGCTGGGCTGTTCTGCAGCCTGCAAAGAGCCAGGACCTACCTTTTTGTGCCCCAAAGAAGCTTCCTCCTGGCTCTCTGTGAGCATCCACTGGGGATACTTACCCCGCAGGCCAGCAGCTACCCCATCCATTTTTGGCACATTTCTGTGATTAATAAAAAGAAGAACAAGAAATCAGAACACTCAGCAGCTCATGTGGAGGTCAGCTGTCACTATCATCAGGCCTGAACAACGTTATGGAAATATTTTCCTTTCTAAATTGATTTTCAAGGCTAAGCAGACTCTTCCCTTGGGGTGCAGCAGCACAATCAGCTGCTCTCCCCATTTCAACTCCAAAAAGGATTTTGACACTGAAACGTGGCAACAGCTCTCCCTTACAGCCACCACTCACTTCTTCGGACCGGGACTGCCGGGAACAGAAGAGCGCAGTGCAGACACTGGAAATAAAGGACACCCTGCAGCACCCCCCGCCCCCCAAACCAGCTGGAAGTTCCAGAGCACTCCTGATACCCACAATCAATCCCGCAACCCCGTCCCGCCACAGCCGCGCCAACCCGGCCAGACCGACGCCAAGCTCCGGAACTCGGGATCGCTCAGCACCCGACGGCGAGCGGCCACCAGCTCGGGAATCCTCGGGACAACCGCCAGGGGACATGGAGTCGCCGACACGTCCCCACACAACGGCTAGCACGCCTGATTTACCACAGGAAAGAGCACCCGCAGCGCTGGCCACGCTGCCGGGGCCCCCTCGGAGCGGCTGTCCTGCTGTCCCCCAGGGCTCCCAGTCCCCCCACCAGTGCCCTCACCGCTTCACCCGTTGTCCCCTAGCACAGCAGGCCTCGGCGCGTTCCCTCCGAAGCCCGCGGCAGCCCCGAGAGCCGCCAAGGGCTCTGAGCGGGCCCCTACCGCCGCCGCGGCCCCTCCGCGTCCGGAGCCTGGTAGCGTCCGGCCTCCCTCACGGAGCCCGCGCTGCGCGCACATTGCGCGTCACGCCGCGTCGCGCTGTAAATACGCCACAAATGGCACCCCGCCTTCGCTCAGGTTACCCGAGGTGACGCGCACGCGCGGTGCTGCGGCGGCCGCGGGGCACTGTGGGTGTTGTAGTCCCGCGGCCGCGAGGGCCGCGCACCCCCCGGCGCCCCCCGCGCTGCCGCCGCCGCCGATCTCGGCCGGGCGGGGCCGGGGCGGGCCGGGGAGGGCCTGGGCGGGGCGGAGCGGCGGCGGGGGAGCGCCAGCCCGTGGCTCTGCGCGGCGCGGGGGGCGGCGGGGCCGCCGGCTGCGGGCGGTGGCGGCGGCGGCGGCTGAAGGGCAGCGGCGGCGATGGGCGCCGCGGGGTGAGTGACCGGGCGTGGGGAGCGCGGCGCTGGGGGGCGCGGAGGGGCAGCCGGGGTAAGGGGGGCAGTGATGGGGCGGGAGATTCTGTGCTGGGGGGCGCCGGGGGGGCCGCGCTGGGGCACCGGGAGCGCTCCGGGGCGGCACTGGCAGCACCGGGGGGCACTTTTGGGGCTCTGGGGGCAGTACTGAGAGCACCGGGGGGCAGTACTGGGACGGCCGGGGGGCAGTTTTGGGGCACTGGGGGACAAGGAGTGAAGTTGTGGGAGCGCTGGGGCAGGAGGTGTTAGTGATGGGAAAGCACTGGGGGGGGGTAATACTGGGGCGCTGGGGGCCGGGGGGGCAGTTCTGGGGCAGAGGGGAGGGCAGGAGGGCACTACCGGGTGCACGACCGGGGGCACTGGAGGACTGTGAGGGCACCAGGGGCAGTGAGGGGCCAGGGAGGCAGTGGGGCAGTACTGGAGGGGGGGGCGAAGGAACTGAAGCCTGGGGGGCACGGGGGCAGGAGATGCAGCGGCAGGAGGGGCTCCGTGGGTAGCGGTGGGCAGGAGGGCAGTGCGGGGGCGAACACCAGTGCCCCCCCTCGTGCCCTGGGAGGAAGAGCAGAGGGGGTGATGGAGGCACAGGGACAGACCCTGCAGAGGGGAGCCGCAGTCCTGGCAGAAGGGTGAGTGCCCCCCGAAACAGGGCACCATAACCCGCCCCCGTGGGGCAGCTGGAGGGTCTGTAGCACTACAGGGGCAGGACAGGGGGCTGCAGGGCAGGGAGTGCTGCCGGCGAGTGCCGCTGAAATCGGGGCTCCCTTGTCCGGGAGCCGGAGCACGGGAGGGGAAGAGCGCCCGGGATCCTCGGGCTGCGATGCCAGTGGCAGCGGAGGGGGATGCAGGAGCCTTTGTAGGGAGAGCGGCGCCGAGCGGAGCCGCTGCCGAGGAGCTGAGCAGGCCCCTGGTGCTGATGTTGTCATCTGTGTCTCTGTTGTGTATTATTTCCAGCTGATTGGTAAAGATGGAAAGAGGGAGAGGAGGAGGAGGAGGAGGAGGAAGGAACCTGGGAGGCTCCGGCCTGCATAGGAACATTTATTCCCAGTCCCAGCAGCAGTACCACTACCCGGCCTCCTCCCAGGGGAGCTGCATGGAGATCCAGGAGCTGGCCTCCAAGAGGGTGGACATCCAGAAGAAGAGGTTTTATCTGGATGTGAAACAGAGCTCCCGCGGCCGCTTCCTGAAGATCGCCGAGGTCTGGATAGGAAGGGGCAGGCAGGACAACATCAGGAAGAGCAAGCTGACCCTCTCCTTGTCCGTGGCTGCTGAACTGAAGGACTGCCTGGGGGACTTCATCGAGCACTACGCCCACCTGGGCCTGAAGGGCGGCCATGGCCACCGGCACGAGCACAGCAACGACAAGGAGCAGCATCCCCGGAGGCGGCCGCAGCACCCGCCGCCCTCGCCCCCGGCGTCCGTGGGCTCCGAAGAGCCCCCTCACAGCGTCCTCAAAACGGAGTACATCGAGAGGGACAACAGGAAGTACTACCTGGACCTGAAGGAGAACCAACGCGGGCGCTTCCTGCGGATTAGGCAGACCATGAGCAGGGGACCTGGCATGATGGGTTACTTCGGCCACAGCTTGGGACAGGAGCAGACGATCGTCCTCCCGGCGCAAGGGATGATCGAGTTCAGGGATGCTTTGGTGCAGCTGATTGAAGAATACGGCGAGGGGGACTTAGAGGATCGCCGGGGGGGAGGTGACGAGCCCCCAGAGCTCCCCGAGGGCACCTCCTTCAGAGTGGACAACAAACGCTTCTACTTCGACGTGGGATCCAACAGGTACGGCATCTTCCTGAAGGTAAGTGAGGTGAGGCCGCCCTACCGTAACACCATCACAGTTCCCTACAAAGCGTGGACACGGTTCGGGGAAAATTTTATCAAGTACGAAGAAGAGATGAGGAGAATTTACAACAGCCATAAAGAGAAAAGAATGGATGCCAGAGGGGACAGTGGTGAAGAGCAAGAGGGTCTGGAATAGAGTGCATTGGACAATTAACCAAACAAAGCAAGCAGAAATTGGTGAGAGGGACTGACCCATAGTAATTCCAAGTTGCCCCAGTTTTTTGTAAAGTCCTTTTCTGGTAGTTCTTGCTAACTCCAGTACGTAATGTTATAAGAGTCTGGTTATCACGTTAAACTATGCCCAAAACATCTCCGTATGTCTTAGGAAAGGACCAACCTCCCGAGTCCGTATGAGTCAGCTGCTTCGAGTGTTGGAGACTGTGGAAGTACGCGTATCAGCACAAACAAAATCCGGCACCCTGACCTTTAAATAGTCTAGAAAAGGCTTGTGTTGCACTTAAACACGATGCAAAAGTACCCCCACCCTGAACCTTACGATGAAATGTATCAGTTTCTGCTTATCACGAGTTTTTTCAGGACTGGCTTCTGCCTGTGCCCCGTCCAAAGGCCGAGCAGCATTGCCGTAGAGCATTTATGGCAAAAATCAGCTCCACGTGAATGTCTGGTCTGTGTGTGAGGAGGGAGAGAGGTTTTAAAGTTGGCATCTCCTGGTTATTGAGTTGGAAAAATAGTCGGTTTATGGGTAAAGTCTCGATGACCCGTCAGACCTCAGTCACGTGCCAGTGAAGGGCGGAAGATCTGTCGTTCATTCCGTAGTTTTGTGCTGACCAGATCACCTGAGCATCCCAGGACAGCGGAGTGCTCAGCCTTCTGAATTAATAGCAGTGAATAATAACCCACTTCTCATCTCTGTGTTCTGCCCGTTAGAGGCTGGTGATTTTTTTTTTTTAATGCATTTTGTCCAAAATTTCAGAAGGTATTTTTGTATTAGGTGTTTATTCCAGTAGGCGGCTGTGGATCAGGTGTTGGGAGGTGGAAGGAATGCCACCACCGAGGCTCCCGGCTTCTCTCCCAGATTAACGTGGTTCGGGACGTTACCTGTGTGAGGGAAGCGTTTGGGTGTTTTCCTCCTCCCGCCATGGGGAAGACCTTTGGGGTTTTGGGTGCACCACTGGATTCGTGTAAAAAGGCATCTCCTTCATGCTCACCTGTGGTGCGTTTCGGAAGCTGTGGTGAATGCCATGTTGGGTTTTCTGTTGTGTTGATTGTGGATGGTGTTGAGGAGACAACATCCATGCCCTGCAATCACCCCCTTCCCCCCAGCTCAGAGCTGGAGCTGTCCTTGAGTGGCTCCAGTCCCAATCTTTCCTGCCTGCCCCAAGGTTTTGGTGTCATCCTGGAGTCTTTGTGATGTAAATTTTAAATCTCGTGATATTAACTCTCTTTCTGGAGGTAGAATGTGTGCAATTACCTGGTTGGGAGGTTGGTGAAAGATTCTGTGTTTCTTAAAACGTGAATATTTAGAACATAAGGGGCTTGTCCAGCCTTTGGACAACCAGCTCCTTCCCCCTGAACCAGCGGGAGTTTGATTGAGCTCCAGGTACTTCTAGTAGCGTGTTGCTCACCTTTAAAATTGTTTTAAGCAGGCATTACCATGTCTGATCAGATATTTGTAATCACTCAAATGGTTTCATTACAGAGTGGCCTAGTGTGCATGTGGACCATCTATTTTTCCATGCAACCATGTCCTGTTTTATTTTTTAACCTTTTGCAAAACATCTTTATCTCCAACCAGACTGTTCACCATTCTGAGTCTGGAGCCACCTGCACACTGCATGGCCACGCTCAATCCGAATGCTGTTGCCTGTTAATGTCATAATGAGAAAGTCTGGGGAGACAGGGTTGGGAACCAAGAGGATAATCTGGATTTTAGCTTGGGTACTAAAACTAGTCAATCTGTTTTAACTTTAAAAAAGTTAAAAAAAAAAAAAAAAGAAAAAAAATAACAGCTTGCACCAAAGTCACCAAAGAACCTTTAGGAAAATGTTACAGTTGTGACAAGAAGTAAGATTAATTTCACTGTTTTAGGTGATTCCCCCTTTAAAACCACATATAGCAGTTACAGCAACCAAGCCTTTGGCTTAGTGTCAAAACTCCCATCCCTTTCTCTATAGGTTGCTCTTTCAGGTCCCTTTTCAAACCTGGAAGAGATGTTCTCACTCCATCACTCAAACAGCCAGTGGACCGTGATGAATCAGCAGGCATTGTGCGGGGTTCTGGTTCATCATGGCTCTTACGGCTTTCGTCCCAATGGTTTTAACAGGTCAATTAAAAAAAAAAAAACACAAAACCCCACGTTAAAAGAACTCTCCATCCTGTTCCGGTGTGAAACCAGAATTTAGTGAATGAGTCGTTGATACGTTGATACGTTAGCGTATCGCTGACCTGCTGCTGCCCGTCACAGTGCCTGAGGTAAAAAATTCACTTCTAGTCCAACAAACCGGAGCTATGAATGTACGAACTTTTTACGCTCTCCTTCCCGTTTCTGTATGGCGTTCCTCCCCGGCGAGCTCGGCATCTCCCATCCCTGCCCACCTTTGCCTCAAGGGATCGTAAAAGCTCCTCGGCTGGAATTAGCCTGAGCGGCCACGTGTGTTGTAAGTGCTCATGCCTTCCCTGTGTTCCTGTAGTGTTGGTGAGGAAATTACTTGTGATTGGAAAGGGATGTTTTCTTCACCATTTTAAAAGATGCAAAAAAGGATGCAAAATTGTTTTCCTTATTGCTGCCCATTTTTTTAAAAACCCCTTTATCTTTTGTTAATGAATTGGCCTTCCAATGCCGTTAGTTTGTTGTAAATGTCACCCAGGAATCCAGCGACGGCTGGCTACTGGGCCAGCCTGGGTTCTGGCACGCAGGTATCCCGTAGGATCCGCTAATGCATTTACTCCCCTGGCACGGGATGCACCTTAGTATCCAAACCTGTATCGGGATCTTCACGTTCATTGCCGATCACTCGTGGGTAGACCAGTGGCTGTGGGTTTCCATCGTGACGGAAAGCACTGGTGTTGTGTTGGAGGATGACAGCTTTCCATGCGATGGGAAGCAGATGTTGGGCTGGAGGGTAGTAGGGATGCACTCAGAGTGTAGCAATGCAAGACTTGAACAGTGAGATTCAGAAACGGGTTCCTTTGTATTTTTGGCAGCGCGTCTTCAGCTTCCCAGAGCAGTGGCAACACTGGCTGCTGATGCCCAGGAGGGCACAGCGAGATGCTCGGGAACTGAATCCCTGATGTGTTTTAAATGTTCGTTCCTGACGCCCTGAAACTGCCATGTCACTTAAACTTGAGAAAACACAAGCTTATTTGCACTAGAAAGAACGGCCAAAAACAATCCTTAGGAGGACAGGGTGAAGAGCACCGGTCTGAACCTCTTTTTCTCATGAGAGAATTTCCTATTCAAGCCCTCACCTCTGTTTCGAAATTGTATGGTCCCGGCAGAAAGTCTGTCAGTTGAATTATTAAATCCTAATGCACTTTATATTGTGTAAATAATGCTAGGAGCACATTTCTGCTCCCGCTCCGGTAAGGGGATGCTTTGGTAACGTAGTCTGATGCCGAGAGAAGCCGTCTCCTGCATGCACGTGTCTGTTAGAGACCTGTTGGTCCTGCTTGGTCCAGCTCCGCTGGTATGTTAGAGGAGGACAGACGCTGTGTTGAGGATCCTCTCAAACCACCAAGAGCGGGATGAAGATTTGGTTTTTTACATTGCAATGTGCAGAGCTGCTGAGCGTCCTCAGCTCCGCTGTCGCAGTTGCTCCTCGCCCCTTCTGCAAACTGGGCCCCCCACCCCGTGTTGCTGTCGAGGCTTAAAACCGAGCGTTACGCTTGTAGTCTTGACAAAGCCAAGTCCAGCAGCTGCCTCGTACCTGGCTTTCCCCGCTGTTGGTGCAAAAGGCGGGGTGAAAAGCTTATCCCAGGTGGAATGGTCTGGAGGGCTTCCCCTGCCTTGCAGCTCGGGGGACGTTGTGTTGGGTCCGGCCCACGGAGCCGGCTTTCCTGGTAAAGTACAGAGCTATGGAAGCGTTGGGAAGCGTTTTGCACTGGTGTGGAGAGGGCGACCCGCCGGGCACTGTGGGGGGACGGCGAAGCCCTCCCTCGCGGGCTCCTCGCGTGCAGCCTGGATGGACGGTGGACTTTACCCAGCGAGAAGCTGCAGCGGTTATTGGTATCTACTCGTTGTCTAAGTGTTTCTTATCTGTATCCGATATATACCGATTCATATCCACGTATAGGCATTAATATATTTATGTGAGTATATTGTAGACTGTAGTAGCTCGTAGCGAAATAACCTTATTTATCTGAAGTGCAGTCTGAGGAGGGGGCATCTGCTCCCGCCACCGGTCTGGATAAGCGCATTATTCCACCCAGGGCTGGGTGCGAGCTCCTGGCCGCAGCCCTCATAAGAATCCTGTAGGTTTTCGGCAAGGCTGCAAGGGAAAGCGTAGTTAAAAGAAGGCAAAGCTCTTCCTTGGAGGCGTCGTTGAGGCGAGGTGAGAGCTGTAAAGAGGCAGCTGCCGGCCACGTCATGTCTCCATGCCATTTTACAACCCCTGGCTCTGCAAATCTGTACTGCCGTGTTCATAAAATCCCAAGCAGAAGTATTAAAATCACGTCCTTTATACAAAAAAGAACCCCCAAGCAATTACCAAAATCAATGTCAGCACTTTTTTTTTTTTTTCAGCTACAGATGTCCTAGTCTGATAATTGCATCATTTTTTTCCCCTATGGCCTACTGAAGTGACCTAAACTTGCAGGGAAGGGAACCGCTGGTGGTTAGGAAGCCTTCTGCCCGTGTAACTTGCAGTCCTGTTTTCCAATTTTAGTAATTTTTATAGTAGAAAGGAGTTTATTATCATGTATTTTTTTGGGCATATTTTGCACCGGGTCAAAAATTATATAATAAGCCTTTTCAGTTTCATGGCATTCCCACTTTTCCTGTACATGCACTAGATATATGTGATTTATGAAAGAATTCCTGAAGAAAATGAGACTTTCTGCTTAATTTTCTATGCTGCTTACTCCAAAATTAAGTTGCCCTCTATTTTTAATGACTTAACATGTTGTGATGTCTAAAATTCACCTTTCCCCTCCCACGCCTCCATTCATTTCAAGTAAAGGTTGTGTTTGAAATTAAGAGTTTATTCAAGAAGGAGTGGAATTAAATGCTACACCATAAGCTACACCCAAGCGAGGCTGTCACATCACGGCCTTTGCCAAAATGTATTGTTTTGGGGTGATCTGCTCTTGCCTTAAAAATGGCCAGATCCTGTTATGGCCACAGGAAAAAAGCCCCAGCTAGGGGACAAGGTCCTTCTGGATTTGGGGGATTTGGAAAAAGCTAAAGCCAGATCTTTTGCTGTTCTGTTCCTCCAAAACCTGCGGAAGCTTTCACAAGCTGACATCAATTTTTCTTCCTAATATTTTGTCAGCCTGTGTTCAGTTCCCCACCTGCACCTCAATAAAGGCAACAGTATATATAAAGCATCGAGGTGAAGTAAAATATCAAGAACTCCTGATAGATGACATGGATTAAAAATTGGTTTTCCAGAAATGTCAAAGCGTAAATTGAGGTTTTATAAGCCGGATGTCGTTTTGGCATTTCTGTGATGGATGTAATTAGATCACTCCTTCCCCGTGCAGAGGGAGGCGTCACGCGGAACCTGAACCCGCAGCCTCGGGGCTCCCTCGTATGCACCAACTTCTAGAAAGGTGCAGGTGCCTGTTGGCTTCTCGTGTGTGGTGAATGTGGTTGTGTTCCTACTGGCCTAGCCTCCAGGGACCTGGCTGCCCCCCCCACAATCAAACCGTCATTAACGACTTGCTAATTCATCTTCTTAATTGCTAGGCTGCACAGAAACGCTTGGAGTGGCACATGGAAATTGCTAGCTCTGCACAGAGCTGAAACTTAAGAAGGCATATTCCATCTTTTCGGGGTTTTAGACCTATCCAACACACCAGTATTAAACTGGGAGGGGTAATGGCTCCTGCCCTGGAGCTGTTGGTCGGACACACAGACAATCGGATGGATTTCTTGACCGCGGTGGGGGAAATCCATCCGGCAGGCAGGAGCTTGCATCTGCTCTTGGTCCTGATCATTTGCCACGCAGAGATTAATTGGAGGCAAAGATGGCCCTTGGTGGCGGCTGCTGGCAGCCGGAGAAAGCCGAGGCTTCGTGCCCAGCCCCGCTGGCACAACATCTGTGAATTCATGTGTGGGCACAAATGAACGCAGAGGCGAGGGAGAGAGGAATATTAGAGATATATATGCACGGACATATTACAAATACTCATTTCCCCCCTGTTTCCAATAGGTCCTTCCCTTGGAGACATTAAAACACTATCTGTCTCTTCTGTTTCTCATATTGGAGATGTTCAGCGTGCAATAGAGGAGCAAGGTGGGTTTCACAAGCAATATCAACATACTCCACTACTAACTTTAAATCTTTATACTGCAAAGCGCGTGCAATAGAATCTGCATTTCAAAACAGCAGAGAGTATGTGGGATAAAAGACACGGGTTAACCTCAGGCTCTTACAAGTATTCCCATCTGGTCCTTGTTGGGAGCACATGTTGTTGGCACAGTGCAGAGGGAGAGGGGGAGTAAGAGCAGAGATAAGCGCTTCCCACCGAGGCAGAGGAATGAAAAGGCAGGAGGGGGCGGAGGGAAGCGAGGACAAGATGCGTGCTCCAGGGAATCATAGAGCACAGTGATGGTTGTATCCGTAGTAGGAGGAATAGGCGGCACCTTCAGCATGGGAGTCCCACAGAGCTGGGGAAGGAGACACAGAGCCTGGATCCTAATGCTCTTTTTGGGGACCGGGGTGGTTCTTTTGGGCTGGTTCTCCTTCCTCTTTGGGATCCGTAACACGCTCTGCAAGTGTCTGATCTTGCCAACAAACCCACCAGGGCCAAGCCTGTCCTGCGTGTCCTGTTACTGCTTTTACAGCTCGCTCTTGGAGGCTCACATGGCTGGGCTCTTGCTGAGCTGGGAGGCTTGCCCAGGAATACAGGCAGAAGCTTAGAGGAGCACTCAATTGTTGGTGGCCTGTAAGGTTTGCTGGTGCCTTCCCAACTTATAGATGCTTGCGCATGCATTTCACCGGAGCCTTTGCTCCGCACGCTACGTCGGCTACCTCCTGCTGCAGGAATGAGTGATGGAGTGTTGTGTGTATCCATGGGGCAGCTGCTCTTTTCCATTGCCAAGGAAAGGGGTTGGTGAAGGCTGGAGGGGATCAGAGGGGAAAGAAAGTGGCTTTCAAGGAGCAATCTCATGCCTGCCTTTGCAAAGGGGTTTGTGCCGTTTCTAATATGACTCTGCCGATGATCACCACTTGTACCGCCTTTGCTTTCCTGGGCCTGCCCCTCTGAGGTCTGAGGTGCAGCACGGGTCAGTGTCAACAGCTGTTGAAAGCTGTGCTTTGAACCAGTGAAGTGCTGGAGTAATTGCCTGGACTCTGGGAAAGCTGTCAGTGTGTGGAGCTGGGCCTCCTGATAATGGAGATGGGATCGCTTTGGCTTTATCCTGCCTGTGCCTGTGTTGTCCACCACTAAAAGGGGGTGGATGAAACCTCCCTACCTCAAAGGAATGTGACAGTTCTTGTGATGATCTGATGCTGATCAATACTGATGGTATCTGAAAGCGAGACAGGGAGAAATTTGGGTTGAATTGTAGTGTTTGGAAGGTTTGGAACCTACCTGACTCTAAGCTTGAATTTACAAGTGCAAGGGTGCCTCTAATGGTGCATTTCAGGGCCCGGTACAGAGCAAAAAGCATGAGTATTTTTCCCAAGTTGAAGAACCTGGAAAAAATCTGCTCTTTCAAATCTCCCATGCTGGATATTTCCAGCTTCCCTCCCTAAGCTATTTCACCCTACTTCCTCTCAGATACTTTTCCAGTCCATGTGTCCCTTGCTTCCATCTAATTCTATTGCTTTTTGCCTTACAGGCCATGCTCTCCAGAGGAGTTATAAAAATAGTTTGGTTTCTTCCCTGCTCGAGGTCTTACACATAATTAAAGGCTGTTGTCAGGTCTGTTCTGCATCCTTTCCAAAGGAAATACAGACCCTTCCACCAAACGTAATTTTTAGCCCTGGTCATGTTCTTGTTGCTTTCTGGTGAGTCTGTTTAAACACAAATGTAAGGAAAGCACTAAGTGACATTATAAGCTCCCTGTGCCAGCATGTTTGGAAATACAGGTTTTCCCTTATGTTCCTAGTCCTCCCAGGATTGTGTGTTGTCATCATATGAGGAGTCACAGAAATATTGGCATGAACTTTCCCTCAGTAACATTTTTAGTGTGAGGAGATCTGAGAGTTCTGTGTAGGTCCAACGAGAGAGAAGCTCCTCCTGTCCCACAGTGTCACCACTCCACATGAATATATGATGTATATTCATCCCAGCAGCTTCCAGAAGGGCACATGTGTCAGGCAGCTATTTCTTCCCTCCTCTTCCTAGGGAAAAGGCTGGATGTGCCAATGCAGCCCTGGTATTTTTAATATAAATCAATTATCCCAGCTGTTCCATGTCAGAGGGGGATCTGGAGCACGTCGTGTGCTGGCAGCGGCGGGCCCCGACGGCTTTGCAGCATGAGAGCAAACCTCAGGGCTCACAGGGAGCCCAGCCTGGCCTTGGTGTTGCTCCCACCGCTTCTCTTGGCAACTGGTGTTGAGCAGGAGCTGTTGGACAACTGGTGTTGTCTCTGGAAGCTCCCCCTGGACCTGTGGCTGTTTTGCAAATTGCCATTCTTGCTTTGGGCATGGAGGAGGTTGCTGTGCTGCTGCCTGGTTGGGAAGTACCCCAAAAAAGAGAGTCTCTCTCTCTCTCCCCCAGGAAGCTGGCAGGCCAGAGACCTTAGGCTCTGGGAGAGAGGTGACAGAACAGTGCTCTGGAGTAAATGCAGCTCAGCGTGCAGTCAACAGGTAGATGTGTTTTCTCTTTGGATTGTCTTCACCACAGCTGCTTGTTCTTTCTTTCTAGATGTTTGAACACTCCCGAGGTCTCTATAGGGCTGCCTAGAACAGGAATCTGTGAGGGAGCTGAGCTGCCTCCAAGGACAGTCTCTCCCCTGAGACTCCAATAAACATGGCAAAGTGTTTGAAAAGTGGACCACTGTGCTGGTGGCACTTTGAAAAGAGTTTTCCCCAGGTAGATGTCACAACAGGGGTGAGCAGAGGCTCCTGACAGCCAAGAACAAGAGGGCAAGGGTTTGATCTAGTTTTTGGCAGTAGGATAGATCCTAGATTCAGCAACTCAGTTATTGTGCACATCCCTGTAGTAAGTGATGAAGTTTTTTAATTTAAGCATTTTTAATAATCTCTCCCATCCTGGTAAAATTAGGGAAAGAGTTTTTTGGCTGAAATGTTTACCTGTAAGCTGAGAATAGGCACCGTGTTTCACAAGGTGAATCAAACTTCCGTGCCTCTTACCTCAGAGCATATCCTTTCGGCTGGCATTTTATTTCTTGCTCCATCTGGTTGCAAAACATCAAGGTCACTAAAGCAGCACAGGTAGAAACCCCTCTAGGTGTTTATATGGCTGAGTGCATAGGGACATTCTCCTCTCACTTTGCTGATCCTGCTAGTGTTGTTCTTTTTCCCTGTTGGATCACCCAGTTCATGTCTTGTGCATGACCTGGCTTGAGGGCCCTAAACCTCTTTTTTTCCTTAGAAGTTCAGCATCTTTTTTTTAGGCTTTTGTTGTGATTCCCTCTGGAAATATTCTGCAAAGCCCAAATGTGCCTTGCTTCCCTCCCTCACTGTGCATTTGCTAACCGCTGTAGCCAATGTAGGACAAAAAGATGTGGAGCTGGTTATATTTTTCCCAGACAGTCGTTTTACTCCATGTCTGTTTCGGTGTGCTTTGGCCTCAACCATTCCAGGGATCCTGTTCTGCAGCTCTCACGTGCTTCTGCAGCTGTTGATTGGGTGGTGGGGCTCTGGCAGATGTTACCTCTAGGCTGGGGCAGATTCTTGGGGTGAAGCTGCAGCAAAGCAGGATTTATTTAACCCTGCAGTCAGCCATTCCCTCAGGGATGGCTCCCACGTGGAGTAGGGCTGCATGAACCAGTTACCTGGGGCAGATCTGGTCCTGTGCTGGTGGCAGACTCGCTGCTTCCTCCGAGCAGCCGGCACGCACCATCTCGCTTGTAGGCAATGTCTGACAGCTTCCCCAGGGATGAGCTTTGCTGCATCTGCTGCGAGTGCTGCTCTGAGCTCAGGCTCTTCCTTCCCACCACAGCTCAGTGGCATGCCTGGATCCATTGTTATGTGTAACCTCAATTTGGTTTCTTTGAGCAGTGCCAGGATTTCATTCTCCCCGGGACATTTAAATGGGGTGCAGAGTAATTAGAGTCGCTTTTCTCTGCATGTGTAATAGCAAATGCTTCCAAATCAGCTTGGGAATCGACCCAGGGGTTTGATGTGGGTTTGTAAATTCAGGCACGTGGGATGAGCGTGCCCACAGCAAAGCATCAAGATGTGGAGATAAGAGCTGTGCCTCTGCCAAGCTCCTGTCTACTCTCTTGCAGTCCTGTACTGACTCCGGTTGCTGCAGTGGGAGCCACGAGGACCAGGGACCACCAGAACCTGCCCATGGGACCTGGGTCAAAGTGGCAGCAGACACCTGAGCTAGGTCAAGGGACCGCCACCCACAGGTATTTGTGTATCCCATTACAACTCAGAAGGAGATTGTCAACAGCTTTATCCTGGATACCGCAGGAGCCCAGTTCTTTCATCCTTCCTTTTCTGCCTCTGGGACTTTCACCTCTTGTCTGGCGCATCCTCTCTGGAGTGCCTAGAGGCACGTCTGTCCTGGGATCAGCGTGTGCCAGCATGCAGTGTGCACGTAATCCTGCTGCATCCCGGCCCTCTCTCCACAGCAGCATTTACTGCTGATGTCAGCACAGTCATCCCTCAGCGCTGCCAGGGGTAACCCTTTGAGCTAACCACTGATAAGTTCCTTCTAGCTGTCTTATTTTCAAAAAAAGAAATAAAAAAAGAGGAGGGAGGTGCTGTAGTCGCCTGATGAACATTTTCATGGATGCTGCCAGCTCTTTACTGTGGGTTACCTTGGTGAAGGCATATTGCAGAGACATTTCTTTTAAAGCGTGCTTAAAACTGTCTGTTTGGCAGTGTGTGTTTTGTGCTGATATATGCGAAACCCCAAGAAAACCCCCAGTCCAGAGCAGGAGGCAGAGGTGGTGCCCACTTAACTCCTGCCTGCAGCATCAAGCTGCAGTTTAACCTGTTGCTTTTGACACCTCTTTCCCGCTCTTAGGAGGCACCTTCTAAAGCTGGGATAACCTCCCTAAACCTCCCTCCTCAGGCTCTTCACAGAGGGAAGTTCACCCTCCTCCTCCCCACTGCAGCCCTTGAGCTGTTGCAATAGCCCTTGAGGTGCTCTCTCTCCTTGTTCAAAACCCCTGCCGGCCTCTTCCTGTCAGCAAGGCTGAAGATGCTGTGCAGAACAAGCAAGAGGGCACAATATGGGGATTTTTCACTTGCCTCAGCCTAAAAACCAGCCTCCTCCAGGCTCTCAGTCTTCCAAGAGCTTCCCACCTTTCTAGCCAAGAAGTTTGTTTGCTAGAAGAAAAATTGGTAGCTTTGTGCTAGCAATAACCAGAGTCCTCTTTCACTAGCGCAGGCATTTTCTCCTTTGAATTCTGTTTGAATGCAGAAACTATTGTGAAATGAGAGCGGTAATATCGGGAAAGGGGAAAGCAGAGTGTTCCTCTGGATAGGGTTTGATACAATTTGAAGCTGCTTGTGGAAGATTGGCTGGAAGGTAAACTGATTTGGGCTTAAAAAAGATGGTGCTGGTAAAGTGTGTTAGTGACTCTTCAGCAGATGGTCCAAAATAGCTTTTTTATGGTCTCTGACCTCTAGGAAAGATAACTGGATTTTTGCTCTTAGATTGAAGGGGCAATTTCTGCTGGAAGAAACTTGTGTTCTTTAGAAACCATCTCAGGCATTTACTGTCAAAAACATTTCATGGGAGTGGACAGAAAACAAGCAAAAAATCACGCATCTGAGTCAGCCCCAGGCGAGCCTTGCAGGGCGCTGTGGCTGAGCTAGGCAACTATCCGGAATTCAGGATAGGTCCCCGTTGTCATCCATCCTCCTGGTGGCCCATGGCCACCAAAATTTCCCACAGACACCTGCGGGGGTGTGATTAGTCAGGAGCTCCTGGTTTTGCAGCATCCTGGGCTTGCTCCACAGATTGCAGAGGTGTCATGGCCCCAAGGAAAAGCATTCCACTCCGACATGCTGCGCTGTGTGGGAGCTGCGGCACCCGTACCAGGTGGTGGTTGCTGAGGTGGGTATTAAGTTAGAGGGGTGCATTTCCAGAGCACTGCTTGGTCACCAGCTGTTGTCCTGGACTCCGTGCCTTTTGGTACAGCAGTAAAAAAAATAAACCTTTCTCTTTGAATTTCAAGTCAGGGGCCTGTGTTCTGCCAAGCTACCCCCCACCGTTTCAAATGTATTTTATTCTCCTTTTCTTTGCACTGGTCCCGTTCCGCTCCGCTCAACAGCTGCTGCATTTAATCCCAGAAGCTGCAGTTGGTAGGGAGCAAAGTGATCTCCATATAACCTCTCTCTTACTCATAAGCGTGCATTATGAAGCTTAACCGATGGTAATAAAATGTTTTGCTTTCAACATGCTGTCCCTGTGGTCCAATGTTCCCGTCTTCAGGCTCCATCATTGCGGCGGGGCGACGTATCGGAGCTGTTCTGCCGCTCCCCAGGAACGTGCCTGGGAATACTGGATGTAGGCCTCGTGGATACCCAGACAGGAGAGATGGAGAAGGTGGAGCAGAGCCCTTTCCATGGGTGGTGGCATGCCTGGGTGCAAGCAGCTCTTGGAGGAAGATTGTGTCTTGGCAGTCAAGGCAAGAGGCGCTGGGGGTCTTGCTTGGCTAAGACCCAAGTGCAGGTTCCCGTCTCTGTGAGATTGTCTGGCACTGCAATCTGGTGTGAGAGCCTCTTCGGGGACCGCGGCGCCACGTGGGGGGAGCGGGAACAGATTGCGGTCCTGCTGCTTGGTTGGGTTTTCTTCATCCCTTTCACAACCACTCTGCAGGTTCATGGCTTTATTTGGCTTTTTGTGTTTCCTGCATACTAAAAAAGGGCATTTTCGTGCCATCCTGCACGACGGATGTTTTCGTCTGGGGTGGGGGGATAGGATGTTTCTCATTCACATTTAAGTAACCGTACAAAATGTGGAAAGTCTGCTTCAGGAATTTCGGTTTTGTTTACACACCATTGATGCTTTTATTAAAACCATCTTTTCACATATAAATAATTTAGAGGTTATATGATTTTCCTCCTCTAAACCGAAAGCAGGGATTTCAAAGCAGGGATCTCCAAGCATCATTTCTGTGTCACGGTGGGTTGCATTAGCCCTACAGCTGCCTTTTGTTGAACAGGATGGGTTTTTTCCATATTTGAGGTTTATAGCATTGGGTTTCAAAGAGGAATTTCCCAGACAGAGCCCCCCCAGAAGGTATCAGAATATATGACTTTGCCAGGCAACGATAACAGCCTTTTTTCTGGAGACTGACATTTTGTAAATAAGCTTCTTCTCCAGCAGCACGGCTATAGCTACGAAAGATGGATGATTATTTCTTCCCAGAATGGGGCTTCCGCTGCAGGATCTGGTTTTTATTGCGATAATTAGCATAGAATTAAAAATGGCCCCGCATCTTCAGTTTGCACTGCAGTGTCTCTGGTACCGAGCAGTCTGGGATGATGTTTTCCTTGGAAATAGGCTGTGTCTGGGAATCACTTGATTCACCACTGAAAACCAGTGCACGGATATCTGCAGGCTTCAATGCAGTGAAAGCCTCTGCCTCCAAAAATAACTTATTGCTCCTAATAAACTTTCAAATCAGTTGTTTTTTGGAGACTGGAAAAGTTGCTGAGGATATTTAGGTGAAAATCTATCTCAGCGGCCGGAGCAGGATTTTATAAATGCCTTTAAATTCCGGAGCTCGGGTTAAAGGTGAGGTCACGGGCTTGCAGACAGCTTTTTCTCCTAAAAAGCCTGTAATAGCTTTTCTTTTTAAAAATTTAACAGGGTTGCCACCCCAGGTGGAGGCAGAACTATATAGAGTGTCACACACAATGACAATGTTTCCGAAGGAGAAACCAAGGCGGCAGAAATGCAGCACGAGGCGTAAACTTCCTGGTGAGAGCCGTGCAGGAAATTACTGTGCAATTGGACGCGGTGTCCTAGCATTAGATTTATTATCCACTTCCAAATCATCTGCCAAAAATCCTTTCAGTCGGAAGACAGGAAAGAACATGTTATAAAAAGACCTGGAAAAGGAGTCATTTTGGCACGAGAGTTTTCAGGCTGGTAATTGTCCATGCATCCAGTGTTTGGGTTTGGTCTCAACATTGAGGTCAAGGCTTCTTAAACCAAATGTGATCCCAGTGCCTACATATGGCACATGGTGAGATGTGCCAGTCTTGCGGGATCAGTCCTGGAATGCAGTCCTGGAAGATGCTTCTTTGCCCAGTCTATTGCTCAACAATTGCTTTTAATCCCACAAGGCTCCAGTATCACTTAGGGAAAGCCATGGTGTGCAAGCTGGCATGCTTTTCCCCCACGATGGACTTGTTCCTTGCTGGGTGGCAGGGTCATGGCCACATCCACGTGCTTGTGTACATTCCCCAAATGCTGCCAAAGCAGCAAGGCCGGTTATATCATTCTAGAAGTTTCTTGTCTGGATGGTGGACTGAGATGGTGATGTTTCCCCACCTTGGACCTCGTTGCCCTCCTCACTGCAGGGCACTGCCCATATCACACTGCACTTCTCCAGCTCCCACACCTTTTCCTTTCTTCCCATTTGTGTGCCTACATCCATATCCCCTGTGTATGCACAACCTTGCTCTTTGCATGTAAATCCAGCTCTTTCTGGCAGTAATGGAAATAAGTGATGTGAGTTTGTAGCTCTGTTTTTACTCCTGGGATATTAGTGTTCCCTGCTGCTGGAAAACCATCTCCCCAGTGCTTGATCTCTGATAAGAAACATGTCTGCAGCTGTACCTGCAGCATCCCCAACATATCCTGCCAGCTCTGGCAAGTCAATACTTTTGACTGAAAAAGTGCTTTCCCCCCAAAATATCCACACCCACCTTGGACACACCAGATGTTGCACAGCCAGATGTTGCCTTGTACAACACTTGGGAGAGTTGGTGGCTATGCATGCAGGGCCCGGGGTGCCACTTTGCTGTCCTGCGACCATTTTTTGGGGAGCTTGCTGAAACATAGTGAGAACTGAAGGTTCTGCTTTGTGTAAGGATCGGGCTGGTTGATGGGGCAGTTGGTGGGAAGTGTGTGTTTACCAAGAGAAAAGGGTATGCCTGTCATCTGTTGGGATGAATCCTCCTTTCCCAGCTTCTTTCCAGGAGCGTGCTGATCCGAAGTCCTTCTCTGGAGCTTTGTTCTTCATGAAAATGAAGCCAGGCCACTAGTAACATCAGTGTTTACCAGGCCGCCTTCGTCGTCTCGTCCTTGTGTTCATTGTCCCTTGACAGGTAGGGTGGTTAAGAGAAACAAGCCAGCTTAATGCACAGTCAGAAAGCTACAATTAACGAAGCAGACCACAAATAAATAGGTAAATAGGCTAAGCTGTAAGATAGCGTGTAAGAGGAGGCAGTCTGCCTCTGCAAAGTGCATGATAAGCATCGGCCAAGCTTGTTGCAGACACTGGGCAAGGCTGCTTTCGCTAGACTTTGAGTATCCTAGTTGCAAAGGCTCATCAATGTTCCTAAAGGCTCTTGGTTTGGAGTGGGGTCGTCCTTTGTTTTCTGTGCGCTGTGACCACTTGCTTCCCGAGCGGGTTCGTAGTGATGGAGTTAATGGAGCTGTTCTTTATAGTAGCCTAAAAGGTGTCAGTCGTTTGCTCGTGTGTGTTCACAAGCTGAGCCGTGGCGTGATTTGAAGCACTTTTGGTGTGGCATGTGCAGTTGCAGTGCTGTCTGTTTTTAATTTCCCCCGGGGTACCCTCCCCACATTTCCCCGTGTTTCGGACACTGAACCAAACCGACGTTGGGACTAGCACTTTAAGTACTAGTAGTCACTTTGCTTTGGACTAAACTGAGCACTGCACTTTTGTACGTACTGTTAGCACTGAGTTTTGAACTCTCTTCTTTTCCCCATCTATTTCCCCTCCTAGGCGCAGTGTTAATTACGTAGGGGCCATCAGAAGAAAATTTTGAGGTGTGTTGGACCACTGTCCAGTGCCTGATTTCCATTACATATCTATTAGCGACCTGAGAGTAGGGAATTTACCCGTCCAAGCTTATTTTACACGACAGAACCAACACCTACATCACTGACGTCCAGGCAGACGTGGTGGTTGTTGTAAACTTCGAGGTTACCCAGAGACCTGAGGGCATGGCTTTTAAAAACACCAAAGATACAGGAGAAGTCTGAAAAGGGATTGGGATGGTGCAAGATCATCTCCTTGACACCTGGAACTGAGAGGAGCAGGAGTCACAGGGCAGACGCTCTTGTGTCTGGTGCAAGACCCCATTGAGTCCACAGGACAGCCCAGTTCAAACCAGTCTGAGATCCTGGTACCAATAAAGGCTGTGCTCAAGCCATTGCAATAAAAGCCATCATTGTGCCTGCACTGGAAGTGCTGTAGGGATTGGTCGTGGGCTTCGACTGCAAAAGGTATTTTTAAGTAAAAAAGATCTACAAACCATTTAGAAGATGGAGCACAATAACCCTGGGGTTTGCTGTTGAATTTGGAAAGCGTTGTTAGGAGCTGATCAGCTCTCGTGTTCAGAGGCAGTTCAGATGTGCTATTCCTGTTAAATTCCTGTGGTATTTCCCTATGGAAGGCCAGGGATCAGAGCTCCCTTGCCAGCAAGAAAGCAGCAGGGTAGAGTTAGTAGGAAACATAGTCAGAAATCTCTAGGATTTGAAATGGTGATCCCTGGGATGCTGAATAATCTGGGTTTTGGTGTCCCAAACCACCCACTCCCAACCACCTGGTGGGGTTTTGTTTCTTTAAAAGCCCCTCTTGGTTTTCCATGACAGCAAATAAATTGTGGTGGGTGTGAGAGCCCCATGTTCCCTTCACTGCGGGGTATCCACTCTTAGGACTGCTGCTCATCATCCTTGATGAGCCCACAGTCAATCTAAATCCTTCTCTGGCAGTCCTCCATGATGGGAGTTTGGGAGTTTCTCCCCGGTGACACTTGATGGATAAACCCTGCCAGTACAGCATGATCAGTGGGATTGCAGAGAAGGGAATTAGGTCTTCTCCTTCACTGCTGCTAGCAGGGAGCCAGCAGGGAAATGACCTTCAGCAACAAAAAGAAATGGGTGTGTTGGGTTTCCCTGTTGCAGCAGATGGAGGAGTTTTGCTAAACAGCTCCAGTTTTAGTGGCTGGTTTTCTTGGCTTCCTTCTTCAATAGATCTTCAGGGGCTTGGATATTCAGTGGGAACCCAAGATGGTTAAAAACCCCAAATCTTGAGCAACCCCAAGTATTATGCTCTTACACCCTCTATCACTGGATGTAAAAACAGAAATAGAATCCGCATTTTTTGGGTTGGGTTGGTTTTTTTGCTTTCTCCCCTCCCCATCCCCACCAAATTATCCCTGCAAATTTAGCTTTAAAGAAATTGCACCAGGCGGTGCTGCTGCTCTATCTGAGCCCCCAAAATTATAGTGGCTGAGGGAACAGCCTCTTCAGAAAGTACCTCGGTGACTCAGAGCCCACATCCCGCTCATTGTCACCAGGATAAAGGAAAACCATTTGGAGAATTTCCCCCCCCCCCACCCCAGCAAGCCCACCAGTCTCACTGAGTCCTTGAAAATAAGCCTGGGAGAAAGGGGGATGTGTATTAGGTATTTTTTGTCTTATTTTACCCCTCAGGTGTAGTTTTTTTGTCCCTTGGAGATGGAATGTCATCCTTTGGGAAGATAGAATTAAGTGTTTTCTCCTGCCTGTCACACTTGAGGCCTGAATGCAAATCCTAGCACAGCACCCTTTGCTCTGGAAGGGCCTTTTAGGTGGAAAAAAAGGATTTTTAGTTGTTTGGGTTTTCAGATAGCTCGTGGGGAAGCGCATTGTAACAGCACACAGGTGATGATTTACCAACCTTTTCTGTTCCTCCAAGAGAGACTTTTTAATTTGCTTAAATTAGAGTTTGTTTCCTTGAAAGTCTTTTTGGACCCATGAAAATGCCCTTGAAATGAGTCAAGTTTATCAAAACAAAATTGTGCACACACCCATGCACCAGCCCGCGTGTTCGTGCTTGTCTCCCTGGGTGTGTATACACTACAGAAATATATTATTTCCCAAAATATTCCTTTTTAAAATATTTTCTTTCTTTTTTTTTTTTTGTTTGGTTTTTTGGGGTTTATTTTCCCCCACCCCCAGGATATTAACCAAAAGGTGTTTTAAAGTCATGGCATGAAAACTCCTAAATGTAAATCTGAGTACCTTGTGATGCTAATTAACAGGTTTTTTCCTGAAACTTTATGTGATGCTTAATATTTTCCTTAGGAAGTTTTGTTTAATGTTAGATCATTGTTCTGGAGGATGTTGGTCCTACTGGCATTAAACTAATGGAAATAAAATGCATGTGTTACAAGTGTAGAAACGGTGAAGAATTAAGTGTGAACTTACTGTACGATACTGATTCTGTTTTCAAACAATCTGTTTTGCTGTTCAATAGTTGACATATGGAAATGCCAATGTACTGTAATTTAGCACTTTTCCAATGGACCCTGTTCTCACTACGCCTGAGGGAAGAAGCAGGTTTGGCTCAAGGCCGACTGAACGCAGCCCCTGAACCCTTTTCTGCGTGTTTTGGCACCAGAACTGGCCAGGTGGAGCTTGAACTGGAGGTTTTCTCATCGGTTTGGTGGCTGGCACAGGGCAGAACGGGGTGGCTCTTCCATCCCCTTGGCCAAACCAGGACCATTTTGCAGCTTGGTCAGGTGGAAGGCGTCCCTGCCCATGGCAGGGAGGGTGGAATTAGATGATCTTTGAGGTCCCCTCCATTCTGGGATTCTGGGATTCTGTGATTTGAGCGCAGCCCTCGCTGTGGGTGGATGGGCTGGTGGCATTGCGCTCCATCAGCGCATCCCCCTGGGAGTCAGGCTGGGGTCGGGCTGTCTGAGCTGGGGTGGGAAAGCGGCCACAGCAGTCCACAGTCCCTGAAATCCAAGGGCAGAAGGGACAGCTCACCAGCCACCCCTCTCCAGCCCAAACCCTCCTTTCCTAGTGCTAACAGGGTGCAAAGTGTTACTTGTCATGTACTGTACTGAAAGGGTTAATTGATCAGTGACTGTATTGTACTGTATGAAAACTCATGAATTGCCTTGTATTGTTTCTAATGGACTGTTCCATGTGTCCCCACTGCCCATTCCCAAAGGACGCATGTGCTCAGTTGGGTCCTCCAAACTCTCTGGTGCTAACTCCTTCATATCCGATGGTGCTCCTGCGGACTCTAACTGACCACATGCCCGTCCCCAGCTTGAAGTTCACCACGTCTTTCTCGTCTGTTTGTATCAAGTCTCTCACACACACACACACACGCATATATGAGAAAAATTAAGGATAAACTTGAATTTGTTTCAAAGCCTCATTGACAATCTAATGTTTTCTATGTCTGCTTTTATTTTGGGATGGTTTTTCTAGAAAGCAGCCCGCCAGCACCTTCACCCTGGGAGGGGATTTTGTCCTGTTCGCTCCTCTGGCATCTGAGGCGAGCTGCCCCCTTGCTGGCTTTTCAGGCTCAGCCGCTGGAAGTTGATCCATCAGGAGCCAGTGAGGAAGAGGAGGTGCAGGTGCCTTCAAAGATGCCCAACCCTAAAAAGCAGCTGGGATCCTCATGACTGCGCGATCCAAACATAGGTGGGTGGGCACTGAGGGTCTTGGAGGGGATGAACCCGCCCCTTGCTTTGTGACAAAAGTTGGCTTTTAAGGAGAAGGGAGGTAGAAATTTAGATTCCCAAAGGCGCCTCCATCTCCTCCCAGCGTCGCTCATCTCCGCTGGCAGAGGAGCCACCTCCCAGTCCTGAGGTTTTCCAGGTGACACGCACCTCAGATGGCATGAACAGGGCCATCCCCTCCAACCCCCCACCCCGATGCGAGCTGCTTTTTGGACAAAATGAAATCTGACTATATTTTATATCGATTTGAAAACAAAGTCTGATATTTACCCCTGTTCTCAACTGAATTTGCATATTGTTGTTTGCCACAATATTTGTTCTGTCTTCAAATAAATTTGCTTACTTGTGTAGTCTTAACTGTCTGCTCGGATTCTTACCATCAGATTTACCCCCGCTCCAAGGTGCCTGCATCACAGCATCACAGCTCTCCTTTGAGCGCTTCCCAGGGAGATGAGAAAGAAATTTTTCTGGGAGGGGGAATCATTTCAGGCTGTAAATATTTTTCTCTCCATTATCTTCCATTCATCTCTCCAGGGCTTTTCAATTTGATGCCCTTTTCCCCCCCAGTCTTCCATCATCAGCTCCTTCTATCCGGGTAAGTGCGTGGCAGAGGAACGGCTGTGCCTCAGCCCGCCTCATTTGAGCGATTGAATTGTTGCTGACACATTTTTTCAGGGTGAGGCATTTCCGACGGCAGTGGTTTGCATTTGGGAATGGAGGGATTTATAGCCGCCAGCGGCCCAGAGCTCTGGGCATCGGCGTCGGCATCCAACGCCGGCTCTTCCTGCACATCGCATTAGCCAGACGTTGGCATCAGTCACTGGAGACGTCGCGGCGGAAGGCAGTGCCCTCAAAAGGCTGGAAAACCGATTTGCACATGCGTTTCCAGGGAGGTAATCAAATCAGCCTGCAGGTTCAATAAAAGGAATAAGCAAATATTCCAGATTCGCCTGCGTTTGCAAACAAAACCTGTTGCAAGGCTTGCAGGTTTTGAGGTTCCTCCCCTTCCCCAGAACAGGTATTTGGGGATTAAAATTGTTCCGGGCTGCTGCTGCAGGAGGGCATTTTTTATTCCCTAAAAGATGCAACTGTGTCTGAGAGGAACATTTCGGGAGGATCCTTGCGAGGGTTTGGTCACTCTCCTTTCTTTCGGAATCCATCCCTGTGCATACGTTACGGCAACAGAGTCCATTTTCAGAGATTCATCCCCCTTCTCCTGGCAGCATTCCCCCTCTCTTTGCCTCTTTCCTCCCCTCTGACTTCTCCCTGGCTTTTTTTCCCAGTTTAACAAGATGTTGTAATGTTTCCTGCTGCTCCTCACAGTGCTGCTCATGGTGATAGATGCTACCACAGGAAGGAGGGAGACAAATCCTGTGGGAAAACGCTTGGAGAAAGAATCCAGGCTTCACGGAGGCTGCTGCCAGGTAGGTCTGCCTCCCATCCGCTGCAAAAATGCTGTCTCTGCACCCCAAAATGTCTTTTAGGGATCCTTATCCTCATACCCCTGGGCGGTCCGGTGCTCCCCTGCACCCTCACAGTGGGTCAGGTGCCCTTGGAGCAACTCCCACTGGGTTTGTTCACCCTCAGCTGCTGGCAGAAGGAAGAACTTTAGTGATTTATTTTATTTATTCACTGTGGGGGTGGGTTTTTCCCCCTCTCTAAAACACAGGAATCCAGCACCCTTTGGGAAGCAGTGGATAAGCCCAGGCAATGCCTTCCACAGGCAGCTGTGGCCATGAGTTAATGTTACACAGCCAACAGTAATGTGTTTTTTAATAAAGCGGCCTTTCATGCCACTTCACCAGCACTGCCTTTTTAGAAGGTTCTAGCACAGAAATGATGAGATTTTAGAGAAGGTGGTGGAAAATCCTGCCTTCATTAATTCCCTGTCGGTGAGGCTTGTCAGTTTTCCCTGCCAGGGAGCCTGATGAATGTCCCGCTCTGCTGCTGGGAGATTCCACAGGCTCCATCCCTGCCACTCCTTTGCAGGAAAATCCCTAGCTCATCCCAAGAGCTCCTTCTTTCCAGCAAACCACGTCGTGTTGCTCTGAGGAAGGTCCTGGCTCAGGCTGTGAGGTTTTGCCGGAGCTTTGCTGAGGACCTGCCATCAGATCGATACCTCAGAAACCTCTTTATTCCTGACGGGGAGCCAAGAGAAATATCTCAGCTGGATCTTTCCATTTAAGCTTCGCCTATTAAACATTTTAATGGTGGCAAGGAATCAGTAAATAGAAACTTAGCACCAAAGCATGCACATCCATGTGTCTGTGCTTTGTTTCCTCGAACTAAATCATGGGGAAACCTCCAGAAACTGAAAGATGGAATAAAAGCTGCTCAGCATTTGTTTTAAGGCTGAATCCTGAGGCTGAGGATGCCCTTTTTTGGGTCATTTTGGACAAGTCAGGGATGATTTTTACTCGGGGTGCTGCTCTCCCATATGCTCTGGGCTGGGAAGATTTATTGTCCACTGCCACAAGGCAGGATTTGCCTTATCCCATGGCCGTTATCTGCAGCAGTGTCACAAATGTGGAAAATATGGCTAGAAATGACCTTCTGGAAAACAAATCAGCAAACAAAACATCCAAAGGAGTGTGAACTGTTCCTGGCAACTACCTTTCCCGGGAACTGGACTGGCGAGCGATTGTCATCTAGAACAGTAGGTACAAAGTTGTGTTTTACCTCAGTTGCTCTCTTTTACTTTACTACGTGTATTTTTAGTTAGAAAATTCACTTCAGGGACGTGATGGTGTGAATCCTTTCACTTTTCCCCTCGCTTCAGGGTGAAGTCCACAAGTCCGTCTGTTTTCCCAGAGGAGATTAAGGGACCTGTGACCGACATGAGTGTTCCTGGTAGGACAGCCCGAGCAGCGCCTCAGCAAACCTCCGCCTTCCCGTCTGACATGAAGAAACCACACCACATGGACTTGGTCTATCTTGTCCTGCTAAAAATCCCAGGGAAGTTTCCCCTCAGGGGTCTCCTCCAGTCGCAGTCCTTGCTGCCTGGGCTGGGCACTCCAGATTGTGGCAGTGTCATAGCCTCAGTTATTGCATCTCTGTCATGATACTACTGCCCCATTTGGGAACAGGGGACACAGCAGAACGAGTGTAAAGGAGGTAATAAATAAAGAGCAGCGGGGGGGAATTTGTGCAGGTCTGTCACAGTTTAAAGCTGAGCGCAAGATGAGCGCCAGATTGCGGCAAATGTGTTAATTTTTACTGCTTATATTCACTAATCATGTGTCATATTTAGTAAATCATCGTACGCGTGCTCCTGTTGTGAGTGCTGCTCCACAGTATTTCACGGGAATATGGCGAAAGGAATTAATACCGCGCATTTACTGAAAGCTAGACAGGGATTATCACATTCCCGGGCCGTGCTACCAACGCTTGCGACTCGACACCCAGAGCGGGCGCAAAACCCTGTGATTTTATCCTTTTTCCCTGGAGAGAAGAGAGCAGTTTTTCCCTTTTTCCTTGGCTGCGGCGTGGCCTCCCGCAGCCCTGAGGGGAGCGGGGCCGGGGCCGAGGCGAGGGGCGGGGCCCGAGGCGAGGGGCGGGGCCCGAGGCGAGGGGCGGGGCTCTGACTCCGACTCGGCGCGCCGGAAGTGGCGGCACGCGGCGCGCGCGGCCGTGGGCGTGGCCGGAAGTGCGCAGCAGCCGCGGCAGGCGGGGGGCGCCGCCATTACACGGAGCGGAGCAGGCTCGAGCGGGCCTCGCGTCCCCGGCCGCCGCCGGCACCCACAGGCGGGCCCGGGCCTCGGGGGGCCCGCCCGGCCCCCCTCGCCATGGAGGAGAAGGGCTTCGCCAAGGAGCTGGACCAGTGGATCGAGCAGCTGAACGAGTGCCGGCAGCTGAGCGAGAGCCAGGTCCGCAGCCTGTGCGAGAAGGTGAGTGCGGGGCCCGGACGTTGGGAGGGCGGGACGGTGCCCGTGGTGTGTCCGGCGTTGGGAGACGGGCTTGCGGCTGGGGGGATATGGGGCTTTGGGAGGCGGGGTGGTGCCTGTGGAATACCGGGCGTGGGGAGAGCGGCTTGGTGCCTGTGGGATATCGAGTTTTGGGAGGCAGGGATGCGGCTCCTGGGATATCGGGCGCTGGGAAAGCGGGTGGTGCTTGTGGGGTATTTGGCAATGGGAAAGCGGCTGGTGCCTGTGGGTTTTGGGAGAGCGGGATGGCGCCTGTGGGATACCGGGCATTGAATTTTTGGGGGGGCTTCTGTGAGACTGGACATGGAGTGACCAGGTTGCTCCCTCTGGAGTATCCAGCGCTGGGACACCGGGGTGGTGCCCGTGGGGTATCTGTCGTCCTGGTGTCCTACACAACATGGAGGAGCCACGCGCTGAAAAATCAAGCCCAAGTCAGTGAGGAAACCCACTGACTTCCGAGGTGCAATCTCGGGAAGCAGAGGTGAGCCCCGAACAGGCTCACAGCCTGCTGAGGGGACCAAAATAGAAAGAGGAGTGGTCGGATAAAGGACACTGCTGTTCTGGACTGCGATTTGGACAGGCCTTGGCAGACGCGTGCTTGGATTTGCTTAGTCGAGGCTGGGAAAAGCCTTTTATTCCCATTGAGAGAAACATCCTCAGACCTGTGCTGGCTGTTGTCTGAGCAATCCAATAGCTCTTGGTGAACACTCTCTCAGCACTGCAGTCTGTGACCAAGGGAAGATTTTCCTTGGCACGTTCTTCCAACAGTGATCCTAACACTCCCTAACCCTCCCAAAGCTTCTGTTTTTTTCCCTTCCTTTTCATTTTCTCAGGCCAGTGCTGGGGCTATCCGTTTGTTTTGTGACTCTTTCACCAGAGCTCCATCAGTTGTGAGGGAGCTGTGGCTCTTTGGGAAGCTGGAGTTGTGGCTGCTGTGTTTTGGGAAGCTGGAGGCCGATGCTGGCAGATTGTGGCTGGACACACAGGAAATAGGGAGAAGATGGACAAGAGAGCTCAGCTGGAGGTGGGGAGGGTGTTTTTCCTTCAGGAGGCAGGTGACAGGGAGGTGTGTCATCTGTCACAGCACCTCGTTCTTCCAGGCTGCTGGAAACTGATGGAAACGACTGGGGCATGAAGGAAACACTGTGCCCTGCACTGACTTGGCTTGTTTAGGTTTTGGGGAGTGTTTGTGTCACCTAGCAGAGGAGCTTACAAAAACCTCTGGGTGTGCAGCCCTGCCACAAAGCTGGTTTAGTTGGTTTCCTTGAAATTATATTTGGAGGAATCCTCTTCTCCAGAACGCTTCTTAGCACTCTTGTTTTTGGGGCTGATTTCAGAGAGGCCCAGCACAGTAGTACCTTTTGCCTCAGGTTTCAGTTTGTGGAAGAACTCAGTACTAAAACAAAAAATCAAAATGAAGGGGAAAAAAAAAGTCAAACCAGCAAAATCCCAGAGCTGTGTGGGTCATTTTTGGTTTTAAGTACTGGCATAGAGGGCATTGATGCGGGGAGGATTGGACACAATGGAGGTGTGCCCAGTGATTGTGCACTCTTAAAAGTTGTTGAAATTTGCAGCTGTGGCAGTGGCATTCTGTCCTCACCTGCCCGTGGCAACCTCATTAGGCAGCTGATCAGCCCCCTCTGGTTCATTCAGGTGAGGGAGGTGCTGTTCCTCAATGTGATAACCTTGTTCCCATTCTCTTGGTGTTTAAAGGAAAATTAGCTCAAATTCAGAGGCTGATAGAAGGATTAATTCTGGTCACTGCTGGAGCTTGCACGTTTGGGGTGCAGGGGGGGCAGTTGAGAGCCACCCTGCTTAATCCAGGCAAAAGGGTTTTTCACCAAGATGATCAAATGGGCTGTGGATGAAGGCAGGGAAAAGGCTGTCTCCTCAATTAAACAAGCAGCCATCCATGACCATCCCTCTCCTTGCAGCTTCTCTTTCCTCTCCTGGTTCTTTGGAGGTGTAAGAGGGGACACAGTCCCATTGCAGGAAATTCCCAGTGTTGTGTTGTGTTGTGTCATGGCTGGCAGTGTTTTAGCTCTCTGTTGGTGATGCTCATCCTAGGGGGGTGCTGGACCAGGTGCCTCTGGGGGCACCTTGGCAGAGGCTCTGGGTGCCTGCTGCTGCCTCATTCCTGAAGGGTGAGACAGCTCCATCCCTGCCATCCCTCTGGCTTCCATCTCACGTGGCTGGTTCGCATTCCAGCCAAGCTCCCAGAGGTTCAGTAGCCTCAGCCCACTTGTTGGTACAGTAGTTTGGTCTGTGGCTATTGGTGGGATGAAGTTCAGGTGAATTTTGATCCCCAGCTCCATGCCTGGCTTCAGGTTCCCAGAGAACGAGCCTCTATGGGTCAGACCAAGCTGAGGGAATCAATCTTCCAGAAGGAATGGAGTTTCTCCTCTCTCCAAAGCTCTTCAGAAGCACACCAGGAGTTGAGGTGATGGGCACGCTCACGGCCAGCAAATGGGCTGCGCTTCAGAGGCTCTTTGAGCACAGACAGGCAACCATTGGTTCGGTTTACTTAATACAAGGGAGGTTTACTTAATAAAAACACCTAAAAGCTGCTGCTTTTTATCCTGACCTGGATATGGTTTTCATCCAGCACAAGTGGGACAGATGCACAGGAAGCTGATACCATTAGTCACTGTTTTCTGCAACAAAGGTAGCTAAATTTTGAATTCTAAGTCATAGTTATTTATTAGCCTCCTGGATTAAGTAAGTGCTGATGATGCCAGGCAGCCTGCTTGCATCAGAGGTTTTTATTTTTGCTTTGTAATAGTGCTTTTTATTTTAAGTCATTGGATTTCAGTGTTCACGCTGCAGGCAGATGCGCTGGTTAGTCACTGCTTTTCTGGGGTGTTTTTATTGATGCTGAGCATTTTGAAAGTCTTGTTCTGCATTAGAAGATCATCACGTGAGGGCAAAATGGGGCTCCTGAGCCTGATGTAAACCAGCTCTGCAGAGTTCAAATGACAGCCTGGATCTGTCCACATGCATGGATGAGTGTCCACAGGGTGAGCTAATATGGGCTGCAGGGGAACAGCTGCTTGGCAGCAGAAGGAGCTGCTCCTGTCACCTGCCAGTTCCTCCTTCCTCATCAGGGGAAACTTCTGGATTCTCCTAGCACCAACGTTTCAGTTCGTGGGCTGGCCCCCATTCCTAGGGTAGGTTTAAAGTGAGCCTGTTTGCCCTGTTCCTGTGGAAAAGGAGCACTGCTGAGCTCCAGCTTGGAACAAACCCCTGCCTGTTGCTTTGTGCAACAGCCAGAACACACGGAGCAGCTGTTTTGTAGGTTTATATTTGTCTCTCCCAGAGGGTGGAAGCTCTCAGAAGGCGCTATAAATGCTTTTAAAGACATGCGAGCAGAATTTGAGTGCTACTAGTGCACTCAAATACAACATGTTCAGCAGTTCCCAGTCATGCCAGAAGTGGAAGGCAGAGCCCACCTCATTAAATCCATGGGCAGGATGTGACTTTAAGGATCCCTCAGGTCAGGTTCTGTGCAGAGAGCAAGCTGGATGCAGTCCAAACTGCTTGGGGTTTAGTTATTCCTCCCAAATACATGATTTTCCTAAAAGAGGCAAGGCAGCAAATACTGGAATGGGAACGCAGGCATCCTCAGGAAGCCCAAAGAGGGTATCCTTGGGAAGCAGCTCCCTTCTGGCAGCACAGGGTGAGCCTTAGCTTATCCTGAGCTAAGGGATATGGCAGGGAATACCCAGATCATCACCTGCTGGTGACTGCTTAGTGTTGGTGATCTTCCAGCCCTTTTGTTTGGATCAGATGGAGCCATCCTGTGGGTGTTCTCTGTGCCTCAGATGTGCCAGGAGCGCTGATCAGCATCAGTCAGTGAGCTGCAGGCAGCACAACAAACATGGTATTTGATAAGGATAATAAGGTGGTGCAGATAGGCTACATTGCATGGTTGTAATTAGCAGAGGAACTGCTGGGTGTGGAAGAAGAGATGACTAAATCCAGGGATGCCATCCCTCCATCTGTGGTCGTTTTGTTGCCAGCTGGGCACAGCCAGGGAAGCTGGTTGTGGCTCCATATGTTCCAATTGCCTCTGTCTCTGCTTTCCACTTGTAAGTGACTTGCCCATAGAAGTTGCTGAACTGTTGTGCCTGGAAGAGGATTGGAATTCTGGTGGGCAAAATATGCCCTGGGCAAGGGCATCTGGCCTTGCTGTAGTAAACCTGTTCATCCCCATGCACTGGGATTTGGGGAACACCCTTTGTCTGTGCTCACCCACCAAACTGTTTTTCCAGTGGTTGGCTTGAGCAGTGGGGATGAAACTGGGTTTCCAGTGGGAATGCAGCAGAATAACATCACCTGCTTCTGGAGGAGCTTCCTACCTTGTTGTGCTAAACATGCTTTCCTTGCCAGGCTAAAGAAATCCTTACAAAGGAATCAAATGTGCAAGAGGTACGCTGCCCTGTCACTGTCTGCGGGGATGTCCATGGGCAGTTCCACGACCTTATGGAGCTCTTTAGGATCGGTGGGAAGTCTCCAGACACAAACTACCTGTTCATGGGAGACTACGTGGACAGAGGCTATTACTCTGTGGAGACAGTGACTCTCCTGGTGGCGTTGAAGGTACGGCTTGGGAGACTGGGGATAAAACCTGGGAGCTGAGAACCATTTTCTCCTCCTGGTGAGGCTGCCGTTGGCTGGGGCATAACGGGTGTAAATGGATCCGTGTCAGTGGACGCGTGCTGGGAGCAGAGTGCTTGGCTGCTGTTGCTGATATTCCATCACTCCTTGTTTCCATGCCCGTGCTAAGGAAGCATTCTCTCCGCCCCCAGGTGCGGTACCCGGAGCGCATCACGATACTGAGGGGCAACCACGAGAGCAGGCAAATCACACAGGTCTACGGCTTCTACGACGAGTGCCTGCGCAAGTACGGCAACGCCAATGTCTGGAAGTACTTCACAGACCTGTTTGATTACCTTCCTCTCACAGCTCTAGTAGACGGCCAGGTGAGTCTGGGATGAAGAAAACCCTCCCTTCTGTAGATTTCTGCAGGCTGTGTTGTCTGACATCCAGAGGAGCAGTCCGAGACAAGCTCCTTTAACTTGTGATCCGAGGGCGAGGTGGCTGGGGTTGTGAATGAGTGATAACAGAGTTAGATCCAGCTGGTTTGGAGATCATTCCTCCCACTTAATGGGTTTCTCTTTTCTTTCTGCAACAGATATTCTGCCTCCATGGTGGCCTCTCTCCATCCATAGATACACTGGATCATATCAGGGCTCTGGACCGCCTGCAGGAAGTTCCACACGAGGTAATAGGAAAGGAAGTGCTTCAGAAACTTAAGTATCTGCTGGTGGAAAATGCAAATGTTTTCTCACATTGCAGTCCATTTAAACACGTGGTTACACATGGATTATGGCCTTGCCAGGAGCTAGAGCAGATGAACATTTCCGCAAAACACACTTAAGTCAGTGTGCTTTGATTACAGCAGCCTACATAAGGAGAGCTGTGGGGGTTTCACAGCTGTTCTCCCCAGAATCGTGGGATTTTTGGGCTTTCAATCTGACTCAAAGGGTAGGATTTGGCAGGGGAGGGTGTTTACTATCTTCAGCCTCCTCACAGTTGTGATTGTGAACTGACAACCACCATGTGAAGCCACACTGTATCACCATCCTTCCTCCCCAGGCAGCCCAGCCTTCCTCCTGTGGTGTTGCACCTTGTTGCAGCTTCCTGGCGCCTGAAATCTGGGTTGAAGAACCAGGCTCAGAGCTCCCGGGGTAGCTGGAAGTTGTGTTGGGAGTGGCTGGGGCTCACAGATGTGTGTTCAGTAAACCCCTCACATGCCTTGCACCAAGCAGGACGTGCTGGCAGTCTTGCTGCTGTACATAAAACGTGTTTAAGCACCTTGCCAGTGATGTAACAGAGCTCCTAATCTTTCCCAAGGGTCCGATGTGTGATCTGTTGTGGTCGGATCCGGATGACCGCGGTGGCTGGGGCATTTCTCCACGTGGTGCTGGCTACACCTTCGGGCAGGACATTTCCGAAACCTTTAACCACGCCAATGGTCTCACACTGGTCTCCCGTGCTCACCAGCTGGTCATGGAGGTAGGGCAAGTGCTCTGCTAGCCAGGGCTAACAAAACAGGGGCCCACAGGGGTCTCCTCTGGGACACCTTCCACTCACAGGTTTGTTGCCACCTAAATCTTAGGCAGGTCAGTACCAAAGAGAGGCTTCAGTCATGTGCGAACAACAACATAAAATGATGTGCTTTGACCTGCAGCCTAAATAAGGGGATGTTCTGGCCTTTTCAAGCAAATTTCCCCCTCCAAATTAATTGCCAGAGGGACTGTGTCACGCCCCGTTTGTGGCAGGAATAATCTTCTTATATGCTGGTTTGTTCTTGCTCTGACTGCTGCTGCCTGTCCCATAGTTCTCGGCAGTCAGATGTGGCAGGGATTATGGCATTTTTGGCTGTCGACAGGCTATTCTTGGATGTCTTGCTGGAAAAATGCCAGGTGGGTCAATGGAGCAGATGCCTTTTTAAAATCTAGTGCAGGTAGATCCCTTAAGCTGAACCATGTGTCAGAAGTCACTGGCATTCAGCAGGCAAATTGTCACTTGTGGTGCAGGAAAGCTGAAGGCATCCCTAAAAATCCCAAGGCTTTTTAGTGGTACAGTCCATAAATTACAAGTGAGGAGTGGATGATCTCCTGTAGGCTGCTGGAAGCTGGTTTTGCCAGGTACCTGCTGCTGCTTCTTGTGGTAAAGCACGTATTTTGAAATGAAACAAAGTCATTTGGAAATACTTCAAGAAATCTGCAGTTTCACGAGTGCCTCAGAGAGTTTCAGGCCTGAAGAGGAACTTTGGAGGGGCTGAGGTTTAACAGAGACCTTTTGTTTTTCTCTCTCTCTCTCCCTGGCAGGGTTATAACTGGTGCCACGACCGGAATGTGGTTACCATCTTCAGTGCCCCCAATTATTGCTACCGCTGTGGGAACCAGGCTGCTATCATGGAACTAGATGACACTTTAAAATATTCCTTGTGAGTATCCTGCCTTGGGCTGGGCTCTCTTTCTAACCACTCTGTGAGGAATGGCCAATCATTCCCAAAGGGGTTCTCCCATGAAAAGCCAGCTCAGCCCACTCTGGAATTAACGTGTGCTCTGTCTTAAATTTAAGCAATGAGTTAAGCTCCCAAAAGCTGCTCTGCCTGGCTGGCTGGAGAGTTGGAGCCTTTGCACTTCTATCTCTTTATTGACCAAACCTTTATGGAGAGAGTGAAAACACATGGATTTATCTATTTGTTTTCATCTTTAGTAATACTGAGCTTTGTAAGATGGGGGAGAGGGTCTGAATTTTGCTTTCAGCTGCTCCCGTGAGAAGGCGGTGACAGGCTGCTGGGTCACCCTGAGTTTTAACGCCCATGAGTTCTTGTTTGGGGGCTTGGAATGTTTTATGTGCGCTAGCAGCAGGAGAACCAGTCTGGTATTTATCGAGGCAGTGGAAAATGGCTTGTGGAGGAGGGTAAGTGATCCCTTTTCCTTTCCTGCAGCCTCCAGTTTGACCCAGCACCTCGTCGTGGAGAGCCTCATGTTACCCGTCGTACCCCAGACTACTTCCTATAAACCTCTCCCAACCTTTATAGAAGGAAGTACACCTGGCATTTTAAAAGAGCAACAATATTTACACGTTTCTGTAAGAAATCAGGGTTCGTCTCAACTCAAATCCCCATCATGGACCAAAATGTGCCATACAGAGGACGAAGAGCATTTAGCACAACTTGAGACTGAATTCCTTACGACACTCTCTCTGTCCCATGCCCATCAGCCCGAAAGTCAGTTTGCCTGCTGTATTTGTAGTCATTGTTTTCCTTCTGGACTGTTCAGAGAGGAAAAGGTAACACTTTAACAGCACTCATCTCCTCTGATGCTTCTTTGTACATTTTTAGTTCTAGTGTTTAACTGGCATGAATTAGCGTTTGTTTTCCAGGGAAGTGCACACTAACTTCATCCCCCACCACTCTTTATTTTATTGGAAAGACCGCTCAACTTAACTGGAGAAAGGAAGTGATTCCTGCTTGGGAGTACGTTGTCATAACCCAAATAAAAGCGTTCCCTTTTTAGCTCTGTTCCCATTCTGTGCTTATCCTGCCCTTTTTTTTTTTTTTTAATTGTTTTGGGGTATTTTGTTTATTTTGTTTTCTCTTTTGTTATTCCCCCCCTTTCCCTCTGTATATTTGTCCTGGAAGTGCTTGCAATCCTCCTCGCTGTACCTGAACCAATAAACTCGCCGTTGTCAGCCCCAACACGTGGTTTCGTGCAGGGCCGGGCGGGACCGGGGCGGGCCGGGGGCGGTCCCGGGGCGGGGCGACGGGGCCAGACCGAGCCTGGAGCGATGGCGGCGGCCGCCTACGAGCTGCTGGTGCTGGGCGGTGGCTCCGGGGGGCTGGCGGGGGCACGGCGGGCGGCCGAGCTTGGCGCCCGGGTCGCGCTGGTGGAGCCGCAGAGCCTCGGCGGCACCTGCGTGAGTCACTTGCGGGTGGACCCGCGCCCGGGGCGGGGAGGGACGGGGCAGGGGACGAGCGACGCGGGCCCGGTGCCCCCACGCTGACCCCGGTGAGTCTGGGATGGAGGCGGAGCCCCCGGGGAGGGTCGCGGTGGGCAAGTGGGAGAGAAGGAATCGTCTTTCCGGTGTCCGAGCGTTGTGCAAGGACCTGTGATGTCAGGCCCAAGCAGGACGGATCCCAATTCCTCATCTCCACCAGCGTCTTCCTGGACGCTTCCACGCCGTTTTCAAGCAGGTGACAGGATGCCGATGCATCCTGGATGTGTGTAGTACAACTGCAAGGCAGTAAAGCAGAACTCAAGAGCGTGGTGAGCTGGTAATGAGCCAAAAACCAAATTGGTTCCTCATACAAGCCAGGGACAGGCTCTAGTTTTATGCCCTAAATGCATTCTGCTGGGAAAATTACCATATTCCCAGAAGAGCAGGCAAGGGATGGCAAACACCTTTCTGCTAGTAAATAATTTTTTAGAGTATCAGTGGAAAAAACCATCCTGTGTTTGAAGGCTCCACCTTTTGTACTGTCTTTCAAGGAAGTGAAGGAAAACGGGCAAACCGGCAAACCGCAAGACCTTGAGCCTCCCGGGGCGGTTACACCCCTCTTTTTCCAGAAACCTGTAATCCTGCCTTTGTTTTCGAAAGCAGAGAGCAGAGATGCAGTGCCAGCCTGATGTGGAATGCTCTCTGGAGCACTGCCTTTGGAAAACAGGGCCTTGACACTGAGACTTGTTCTTCCTCCCCCCCCAGGTCAATGTTGGATGCGTGCCAAAGAAGGTGAGGCTGTTCTGCCACCGGCTCCAGTGGCATGGGTTGGGTCTGGTGTGGGTGCCTGCCAAATTTTAGGGAGGTGCTGGCACAGGGTGTGGGGAACAAGCAGGGCCTCCGAGGGTATTGAGGCATTGGGAAACCGTGGGCACTCCTGTGTCCTGTGGGTGCTCCAGGCCAAGTTGAGGAATCAGGAAGCCTGGCAGGGGTTTTCCAAGAATGACAGCAGTGTTCCTGAGGCAACCTGAAGTTTGTGTGGGCAGGTGATGTGGAACACGGCGGTTCACGCAGAGTTTGTCCACGATCACGCTGACTATGGCTTTGAAACGGCGGCTGTCAAGTTCAACTGGAGGTAAGAATGGAAAGGGCCAGTTGGAAACCAGCATCTTCCAGTGAGTATCCCGTGGGGAGCAGCCCATTGTCCACTTCAAAGGGGTCCCTGCCCTCTTCCAGGCTCCTGTGGGTTGTGCAGAGCTGGTTACATGGCCAGCTGTGTTTTGGAGAACAGGGTGCCAAACTGGCTGTGGGAGGAAACTCTGGAAAAGACAGATGCAGGGAAGGTGGGCACAGAAATCTTGCTTTGGTGGGGAAAGGGTCACAGGGAGCCGTTTTGTTTTGTGGCATGTCTGCCACATGCCAGAGGGGTTGAGTTCCCAGAATCACAGAATCATTAAAGTTGGAAAAGACTTCTGAGGTCATCGAGTCTAACGTTTGACCGACCACCACCCTGTGAACTGGACCATGGCACTGAGTGCAAGGTTCTTCCTGAGCTCCGAGATTCATCTGCTGGCAGTGATGGCATTCCCTACTCTGTTCCAGGACCATCAAGGAGAAGCGTGACGCGTATGTGCGGCGCCTCAATGACATCTACGAGAACAATGTTAAGAAGGTGAGTGTGGGATGTGTTTATCCTGCAATCCGAGTGTCAGAAGTGGTGGATTTTGGCCACTTGTCCAGCCCTAATGGGTGTCCTCCGACTGTGGAAGCCCTGGCTCCGTTAGCTGTCTCCCTCACCTCATCCCGCTGTTTACCCCATAACTGTTACCCCTAAGGCTCGCATTGACATCATCCGGGGCTATGGCAAGTTCACCGCTGATCCCGAGCCAGCCATCGAAGTGGATGGGAAAAAGTACACGGCTCCTCACATCCTTATAGCCACGGGAGGGCGCCCGGCTGTCCCTTCTGACAGCGAAATTCCTGGTGAGCCTCCTGAAATTCCCCAGGCTCCCAGGCTGGGGAGAGATCTGCCGTAGCAAAGCAGGCTTTGGGAGGGGAAGGAGGACAGCTGAAGGGTGCAAAGGGGGTCTCTGCTTTGCAGGTGCCAGTCTGGGGATGACCAGTGACGGCTTCTTCGACCTGGAGGAGCTGCCCAGGTAAAGTGGGGTCCATCCCCCGCAGCCACCACTGCGCCAGCTCCGGGCGCCTGGGCACGGCATTGTCACTTCTCCGCAGGCGCAGCGTCGTTGTTGGGGCCGGCTACATTGCGGTGGAGATGGTGGGGATCCTCTCCACGCTGGGCTCCAAGTCATCCCTGCTCATCCGCCACGACAAGGTAGTTCCACCACTTGTCCCCAGCTGTGCTTCCCACCCAGCTGCCACACCCCAGCCCTGATGGTCAGATTGATTTCTGGCTGTCAGTTGCTGGTGAAGGTGGGTCTGAGTTGGCACGGGAATAGGGATACAGGGGATGGTGGCATGGGAGCCATGGAGAGGGTGGAGGGGACATGTTTGAGCAGCACCCACCCATGTGCCCAGTGTTTCTGCAGCCGTGCGTGTCACCACATCCATCCCCTTGAGCTTTATTTCAAGTCAAGACTTGAAAAGAGGAAGAAATGAAAAGAAAATAATGGAGAAACAAGCAGAGAAGTTTGTTAACCAGAAGCACCCCAAACCTCTTGGGTTACAGGAGCAGGGAAATGCCAGTGGAGGGGCTGCCAGGTGGTGCCTTTGCCTGCAGACCCTCATCTGACGGGGTTGGGGGGATCCTTGCCCAGGTGCTGCGAACCTTTGACTCTCTGATCAGCTCCAACTGCACCCAGGAGCTGGAGAACACCGGGGTGGATGTCTGGAAGTACACACAGGTGGGAAAGCACAGAGGATCCCCGTGGCTTGTCCTATTCCTCCTGCAGAGGCAGGGCTGGGGGAAAGCTGCCGTTTTGGGTGCTGCTTGCTGAGCCATGGTTTTGGCAACATCCCTGCTTCTGCAGCATGGCTGCCATCGCTTGTTGCAAGGCAAAAGCCTACCTGCACCTTCTCCTGCTGCTCCTGTTCCCCTTAGGTCAAGAAGGTCACCAAGTCTCCACATGGGCTGCTGGATGTGACGATGGCCTCGGCGGTGCCGGGCTGCAAGCCGACGGAGGGGGTGATCCGGGACGTGGACTGCCTGCTGTGGGCTGTGGGGCGGGAGCCCAACTCTGAGGGGCTGTGCCTGGACCAAGTGGTGAGATGGCAGCGTGTGCCCTCTGTGCTGGTGGGCGGATGTCCACACGTCTCTGGGTGTCCCATGGGTATTTGGGGTTCCCTGGGGTCTCCAGAGCCTGTCACAGGTGCCCCATGAGCCGTCCCATCCCTCCTGGAGCATATGTGGCTGCTGTTTGCCATGGCAGGGCGTGCAGGTGGACCCCAAGGGCCACGTGGTTGTGGATGAGTACCAGAACACCACCAGAAGAGGGATCTATGCCATAGGGGATGTCTGTGGGAGAGCCCTTCTCACCCCAGGTACTGCAGCCATGCCCCTTTCCCTGCACGGCCCCTCGGTGCCATGCTGTGCCGTGCCGTGGCTCAGGCTCCCTGTCTCTCCCCGCAGTGGCCATCGCAGCTGGCAGGAAGCTGGCCCACAGGCTCTTCGAGGGCAAGCAGGACTCCCGGCTGGACTACGAGAACATCCCCACGGTCGTTTTCAGCCACCCGCCCATCGGCACCGTGGGGCTCACTGAAGGTGGGGACAGAAGGGGCTGGGGACACTGGCTCAGAGCTGCTGCTTGGGTGCTGGAGATGCTTTGATCTCCAGCAAGTGAGCCTTGACAAGACTCCTCTTTGTGAATGTCGAATGTGCATCCCTCTGATCCCTGTTCTGTGGCTTCTGCTGCAGAGGAGGCTGTGGCCATACATGGGAAGGACAACGTGAAGATCTACAACACATCCTTCACTCCCTTATACCACGCTGTCACCCAGAGGAAGGTGAAGTGTGTAATGAAGCTGGTGTGTACTGGCAAGGAGGAGAAGGTGAGTGCAGGGCACCAGGGGGCACAGCTGGGGGGCAGTGGGGACCACGGCTGGCTGTCCTCTTGTCCCCATGTGGTCAGCTCTTGGGCTGGGATCCAGTTCCCCCAGCCCCAAGCCCAAAGAGCTCACCCTGGATTCTGGGTCCCATCTGGCCTCTCACTTCTTCTCCAAAGGTGGTGGGATTGCACATGCAAGGGCTGGGCTGTGACGAAATGCTGCAGGGCTTTGCCGTGGCCATCAAAATGGGGGCCACGAAGGCCGACCTGGACAACACCGTTGCCATTCACCCCACTTCTGCCGAGGAGCTGGTGACACTGCGCTGAGCCTGCGGGCACTGACACCCTGGGGATGGCGGCTGCAGCTGGCAAAAATGTTTAATGTGTTTTCAAAAGTGCCTTACCGCTGGGCGGGTGCCTGGAGAGTGTGTCTGTAAGGTGACTGTGGCTTGCTGTGGAGTGGGAAGTAAACACGCTGATGCTGGCCAGTCTCTGCCTTCTGCTCTCTGGTGCCTGTCTCCCGCCGTGCCCGGCGGTGGAGGGAGCTGGCATGGTCCATGGATGTGGTTTAGGAGAAGGCTGGCAGTGGTCAGGCTCCTCCTCTGCAATCCCTGGCAGTGGGGCTGGGCAGGAAGCAGCAGAGAGGGGCTGGACAGTGGGGTCCTTGAGATGTTCGTGGGTGCTGGGATATCCTGGATGTGCTCCATGCTCCTCATTATCTCATGTCCCAGCACCACTGGCTCTCCAGCCTCTCCTGAGTCCAGGCTGGGGATTCAGGGATCACATTCCCTTTTTCCAGCCCCATTTCCCACGGCTGGAAGCTCCAGACCCGGCTGGGAAAGAAGAGGCCTGAGTCGTGTGGGGTATTGGGCGTCAGAACGGGGCAACCCAAAGTGAGCCTGGGCCAAGCACCTTCATGTCTTGGAAATAGAGACCAAGGCCTGTGTTTGGGGGGCACCAGGTTCATTTGGCCAGTTTTAGAGTCCTGAAATAAATAAATCAGGCATTTTCTTTGCCTCAGAAATGGAGGCAAGGCCCGCGTTGTTGGCACTTGGAGCCAGCCCCACCCGGGCAGTCTCAGGGCAGTGAAACAGACTCCAGCCCTGTCTGGAGAGTGCGAGTGGAGGCTCATCCAGACACTTTAAGGCTTTGATCAGAGAGCCCAAATCCTGCCTTTTGGGGTCAGGGCAGACCCCAGCCTGGTGAGAGACGACGGGACCCGGGGGGGCAGAGAGAGGCAGCGCCAGGCTGCGGGGCGGGCTCAAGGGTGCGGCGTGGGACCGGGAGCATTTGCGCTCCAGGAGTCGCTCCCCTTCCTTTCTCCTCCATGCCCTCTATCACCCAGATGCTCTTTGCAAGGAAAAAAATAGAAATTACGCCACGTACAAAAGCATTGACAGCAGAACTGGATGCACCTGGGCAACGTGAGCAGTCCGTGGAAGTCAAACCGGTGACAATCCAGGGGGAATTTAAAGTCAGATACTTGCAGATTTCATTTCCAAGGAACTCAATTTTTTTTGGCACCTCTTGCTTACATACTTCCCTGTCAGAAGAGGTCAATTAGTCTTTCTAATGACCAGATTAGCCAACACAGGGAAAAACAACCAGCATTTCCTGAATACCTCCATCATTTCTATATCCATCTGCAATCAGGGGCCGATGGACAGCAGCCTGTCCTGAACAGGCTGTGAGGTGGGACTGGGTGACCCTCGAGGTCCCTCCCAAACCAAACCCTTCTGGGGTTCCAGGGACGGTTCCATGAGCTCTCCTTGAGTTTATTTCGCATCGTGTCCTTCCTTCTGCTCCCAGCAGATGGTACCGCCAGCCTTTAAAAGAGATGGAAGTGTCCTGGGATACGGATTGGCCCTGCCACTCACTGAGCCGTTTTTTAAACTAAAAGGACAATATTCTGCAATAAATCTGCGATGAAGATTCCATATTGACGTTCCACGGGGTATGGGGGAAGCAGAAAACGATTCTCTGCAAGTCTCGATTACCTGCGTTGTGGATATTTTGTTGCTTCCATGAGTAACACCTCTCCATCTGAAGCTCTCTGGATTCCAAAGTGAACTCCCCACCTTTTGGGCTTCCAGGCAGAGGGAATGTGAATATGGGAAGGTAATGGGGAGACAGAGAACTGCAGCAGAGTGCGTGTGTGTGCAGGGAGAGCTGGGGTAGGAATTCTAGACAAAATCCTCTTACCTGGATGCAGGGCCTTCAGGATCCTCTCTTGGTCAGAGGTATCTCTATCTGTGGCTTTTTTAGAGCATCCAGCTCCGTGCCCCCAATCCAGCAACCTGGGATTCTAGAATTCTGTCTGCTGCGTCACACATGGCAAAACTGCCCTTACTGCAATGTCTGTGTGTGCCTGGAGCTTCTTAGCCTCCATTTACAGCACGTGATGATTCCATACAGAGTTGTTATAATTCCACACTGAGTTATGCTGGAAAAGAATTTGTTGGTTTAAATTTATATTCAGGATAATTGTTTGTTCTCTCGAAATAAAATGATTTGTTAAAGTATGCCAGGAAATATGCCAGGAATAAAAAGGGGAGTGTAAAAAATATAGAATTTATTATTATAAAAGAATAAGTCCTACATCCATCAAATCATTAATTGGAAGCCTCTTCTCCTAGGATCTATCCTTGGGATGCTGTTTTTCTTTCCAGAAAAACCTGATGCAGAGGCAGGTAAGGCAAAGCCTGCCATTTCAGCTACAGGGGCCACTGGTTTCACCTGGGCCACACAAACTGATTTTTTTCCCCGAGTTCCTTACATAAAAGCTGGAATCTCTGGACAGCCTGGACCTAAATGCTGGAGCTCAGCAGGTAGGAGCAGAGTCCGGGAGATGCCACTGTGCTGGGAGCACTCAGAGCACCGGAGGGAATCTGGACTCTAGTGGATGGGGGTTGTCGGGGGTGCCACCTGCAGAGTTGAGTTCCTGGCCCTGGGAATGAGCTTCCCAAGGCAAAGGGATGCCTCCAGCACGGCAGAGCAGGGAGGCTCTGCAATGGAACATATCCCAGAAACTCTTCCAACCGGACACCCACCAAAGCCAGCGGCGGCTGCAGGTGACAGCCCTGAAGACCCGGGGCTTGGCGCCTGGCTTTGGGCTGGGCTCTCCGCTCCCTCCTTCCTCCTGTCTCTCCTCCCTGCCTGAGGCAGGAGCTGCAGGGGCTCCGGGAGCAGGGGCTGCAGCCTCGCTCCTGCCTGCGCGGAACCAGCGGCTGCGGCGGAGCTGCGGCGCCTGTAAGCGGGGTACCCCGGGGGGGATTGGGCTGGGGGCTGCCTTCGCCCGGGGCTGGGCTGCTCCTGCCTCCCTGCTGCAGCTGGGAGCTGGGGGAAAACCGCGGGAGCTTGGCTAGCAACAGGTCTGTGTGTGTGTGTGAGAGAGAGCTGGAATGCTGCTTCCACCGCCTGGAGGTGCCCTGATTTACTGGGTGGGGGGACAACACTGCCTGCCCGGGGATGCCGCTGATGCCAGGGACCTGCCGGCTGGAAACAACCCTCCTCGTGCTGCCCGGGGTGGGCAGGGCTGGTATACGGAGTAGTTTGTGCCCTGGAAGGGATGGGGGTGGCAGCAGGTGCCCTTGAGCCTCTGGCTTTGGAGTTCCAGCCCCCGTGTTGCAGGAAGGCCAATCCACCTGGGCTGGGAGTTGGACCACTCTTCAGAGCTCCAGGATTAGGAAAAGAAGATCCTGGGACTGGTTTTTTGTTTTGTTTTGTTTTTTTGGGGTTTTTTTTGGTGGGTTTTTTTTTTTTGTGTTTGTTTTGGTTTTTTTTTCCCTCAGTGATTAAGACAAATTCACATCATTTATTTTGCTCTTCTATCAGTAGCAGGTACCTCCATTAGGAGGAAAGTGTCTGGAGCTTGAAGTAGCTCATGTTAGCCTTTAAATCTGAACCACTCCAGGGGCTGCAAAGTATAAAATACAGTGAGATCTTTTGGGGGTGTTTTGCTGGGAAAAGGGGGATTGAGTGTAACTCTGAGCATTTCCTGAGGCTGGCAGGTAAGATGGCACCTCATCCCAAAAGAATGAGCCTGTGCTGCTGTTTTTTTTCCAAAAGAAAATCCTAGCAAGGAGAACTTGCTTGCAGTCCTTGCTGTTTAGACTGCTGTGAGTTGCAGCTGTCATTTACTGAACAGAATTGGCTTCAACTGGATTCAAACCAGGAGGTTTCCGAGGTAACCTCTCAGCGTGTCAAATTCCTGACATCAATCAGGGGTACCTATCCATGCTAGGTAGGGCTTAGAATTTGGTGTTAATTAAAATTGAGTCACAGAGGCAGCAGCAAATGGAAATTCAAGAGCACCAAAAGGATTCAAATCCTCAGAGCAGGTCACAGAAAATAAAAAAATCAGTGAGTACCTCAAGTCCCTGTGTGGATGTGGATGGTGATGTAAAAGGGAACAGTGAGAAGGCACAGGGAGAGTTCAGCCCTTCCACAACAATCATCTTTCTGGAGAGGTGACACTGCATTTAAACCTCTGCTGTCACCTGCACAGCCAGTTCTTCTCCTGTGCAGCCTGCACAGTTATTTAAGACTAAAGGTGTTGCCTCTGGGCAAACCTAGCACCAGGCTGTGCTGGAGCGTTCAGGATCCAACCCCATGGCGCTTCACAAGGAGCTCACCTCTTCTGCCCTTGGGCCAGGCAGGCTGCTCTGCCTAATTTCTAGTGAGGCATAATCCAAAGTTCTGCATCCCAGGAGTTTGGGTGGGGGGTAAAATGCTGTTTATTGTGACAGGCTCTAAGTCACGATGCCCCGTGTGACCAGGCCACAGGCTGTCTGCTCTCATGCCTGTCAATGGCACTTCCTGCTAAAAGAGATGGAAAACAAACAATTCTATGGCTCTTGCTCGTTTTTCACTTGAAGCAGAAGCATCACCTGGTGCAAAGAACCCTTGTGATGTGCTCTATGTGATGGGATTGGTTTGGTTTTCTTCTGGTCTTTTACTTGGCAGTGATTACAGGATCCTCTGTGCCCCCCATTTTGAGGGGGGAAATAAACTACATGCTGGCAGAGCTGTCTCCTGTGCCTGGTGAATTAGCCCTCACTGGCTGATGGGCTCCTAAAACACTTTTGTTTGCCAATTCTGTCCTCCACTGAGACTATCTCATGATTGTCTCACTTTTCAGGATTGGTTTGTTTTTTTTTTAAACCGCCTTCTACCTGCTCCCCAATTACTCTCCTCAGTTTCAGTGCCCCAAATGACAGGGCTGTCAGGGAGTGACTCATGGGCAAAGGCTGAACTGAAAGGTGCAATTTAGGAGGCTCATGTCCCATAAGTGGGGAATTTAGTGCTGCCAAGAGCCCGGCAGGGATCATTGATTTAGCTCTTCCTATAGACTAAACCCCAGCACTCACTGCTGAACGCTGCTGGAGCATCTCTCCAGGGAAAAAGCTGTAGCCAGTCCAGATATTTCGTGGGGTCCCTGCCCAGTTTCCAGTGATGGATGGGAAACTGCTACTAGGAGACTGGATCCTGGGAGAACTTGAGTAATTTTCTACTGAAAGCTTTTAAAGCAGGGACTTGCTTCCAAGGTAAGGCAGCTAAAATCTTATTGCTTGCCAGGCTTCTCAATAAAGTGGTGCCTGGGCATGCAAATCTTACTTTAACCTGATTTCAGGGAACAGTTGGCTGAGATTTTAGTTAAGATTTTAAACAGCCTGTGACACATCAAATAAAAAAATAGATATTTAGAAGCTTAAAGGTTGACTAAGCACAAAGTGAAAAAAAAAAAGATTATAATGACAAGGAATAGGTAAGCAGCCTTGGCTCTAATGAAGCAGGGTGGAAATTTTATAAATATATATATATATATATATATATATATATATATGTATATATATATGTATATATAGAGAGGGCCATAACAAACTTGTAGTGAATGCCTCACCTGCCATTTACAACTCCTGATTTACATTTACGATTTGGCTTTGGAGTGAAATGTTTTCTATTCCCAGCTCAAGTGGATGAGTAATCTGCAACTAAGTCTGGTATTTATTACAGTCATTCTCCTGATAGCCTTATTCTTCATCATTTGAAGTTTGAGATCTTTTAAAAAGAAATACCTATTTTAAAAAGAAATACCTACAAATTATTTTCTTTGGCCCCAGCTCAGACTATGCAGATAAATGACTCTGAGGGGAGGATAAGCAGTTTAAGCCCATTGAGAGGAGATGTGTGTGCAACTCCGAGATTGGCACATCTCCCTGGGATTGCCCATTTCAAAATGAGAAATTTGCTTCTCAAGGTGCACTTGTTTTTCTTTATGAAAGTAAATGTCAGTAAGAAAAAATTATTTGATTGCAACTGGCTATTTTTAGGGTGTGTTTTCTTCCACAGCTCCTTTCTCCCAGCTGAAAACCTACTGGGATATTCAGGCTTATTTGGAGATAAACCACTCCGAGGTATGTCATATAAAACATCATGGAAATATTGATGGATGATGAAGTTAAATACTTGAAGAGTAAGTTCTATTACCTTAATTCACAAATATCCCCAGAGTCCCCAGATCAAGCCCTGCATGACCCAGACCAAACATCACCTGCACCACTCCCTGAGCCGCAGGAACAGGGAATGGGGGATTTGGGGTGACTGCAGCTCCCCCTTGCTATGAAAGAAAAGCAAAGATGAGCCCGGATTCCCATGGTCTGTGCATGGGGTCCCTGTGGAACAGCATTTCAGTTTTTCAGTCAGTGGTTCCCTTCCTGGTCCCCTGAGGCAGAGGATGATCCATAAATTTCTCTCTCCCTTATTTCTCAGACCAATATCCTGTTCTTTTTGCCATCCTTCAGGGGCTGTGTTTTGCCCCTGGGACAATCTCACTTTTCAGCAGACCAGGGATCATTTTCCAAGGTAGGAAACCTTGGGAACTGGGAACCCTGGGAAGTCTCTGTTATTGTGCCATTACTGAGCTCAGGACAAGGGAAGAACACATTTTTTAGCACTTACCATATTAAATGTTCTTCATGTACAACTACATGCTCCTGCTGTCTCTGAAGTTTCCTTATTTTTGTTTCAGCCTCAGAGGATTCTGTGAGAGTATTTCACACATGAAAATCAAGACATCACGATGACAAACCCAGCGGGTTGTGCACAGGGGTGAAGCAATGGTGGCTGCTCCAGGGGATTTCTTCCATGTGCCCAACATAAAAATAATTCCATCACTTCACAATGGCTTCGAACTGCTACTCTAATGATGGAAAACTGAATTTCTGTAGCCAGAGGTACAAGATTGTCCTGGTCAGGCTGTGAGATGTTACACTGTCTATTTGTCTGTGGAGGCTGTGTCTGGGATTCCAGCAGGGAATGAGCCTCCTGTGTTTGGGAACCCAGTGTGGGTTGGGGCAGGTTTTCACTCAGGGAGCTTCCCACTTTATTCCTTTGCAGATTTTCTCTGGTGTATTAAATGAAGAAGGGAGGCCTTGTTCTTATCAAGTTACCACGTGGAAGAAAATTACTGTTATTTATCATCTAATAACAATTAGGTATTGCATAATTTTTCCCTTTTCTTGGATGATTTATGTTTCTGTCCTCTCTGCCTCTCTCAATTATTTATCACTGCTTGTTTTAGCAGGCAAGTTCCCTGTGAAAACACAAGGCACTGGCTTAATTTCTCCTTCCAGCCAATCCTTCTCCCCCTCATCTTCAGGATAATGGAAATCTGTGGAGCTTTTCCATTTCCTGTCATCTGCAGTGTTTGTACAGCCACTTCCCTATGCCTGCCACAGCCGAAATTTCATTAGTGCAACTGGGATGACACTCAGCTCCAGTTTTGCCTCAAGGCTGTTTACAACTTCTTGTTTACCAGCTATGGACAAAAACTATTCCAGAGATCATTACTGAAGATATTAGAAGCTGCTGCCTCACAACACAGTGTCAGAAACAGAGAGAAAACACAAAATATGTATGCAGAATAACCATTATTCCTCCTGCTTTTAGTGTGATAAGGGGCAGCCCTGTCATGGCATGACCACGTACTTCTGCCTCGGATCATCAGAGTCCCCTTAAAAAGCCAACCTCCAGCAGGTAAGGAAGGAAAGGCATCTCTGGGGACAGCATAGGGACAGCTGGGCATGGGGACTGGGAGTGTGGTGGTAGCCAAAAGCCATCTTCCCCTTGCCACAGTGTCTCCCTAAAGCAACTCTTCTGGGAAGCAAAAGATTACGGAAGACAATTAGTGGGTAATAATGATAAAAATAGTAATGTGGGGAAAAGCAACAAAGGGAGCAACAGTAAGTCTAAAGGAGCAGGAGGAATGTTCGTTTTTAATGAGGTGACACAGCATCTGCTGGGATTTATAAAGCCCAACCCCAGGTCTGGGATTAAAGGAACAGAGTGAACTCATTTCTTCAAATATCTATGTTTGCATTCTGCCAGCGTTCCCCACCTTGAGCCCAGGTTGGGGTGCCAGTGCACCAGTGCCGCTTCCTTAAGGGATCAGGAAAACAAGGAAGCAGCTGACCTGTTGAAAACAAGTCAGCACAAGGCTGTCTCTGAGCTCTGTCTGGGGAAAGAATTTGGCACATCAGACACCTCAATAAGACCACTTCCAATGATTTTGAAGGCATATTGAGTAAAACCTAATCAAGATAAATAAGCCTTTCTCTGTAAGGACAGCCCCACAGAATGTACAACTATTCCTACACTTGTTCAAACCTACAAGCAGCCGGTTTTTGGTGAGGGATTCCAGATTTTTGTCTCCCTACCTGGCTGTGCAGGCATTTAATAAGTATGTAAAATACAGACTCATTAAAACACTGCACTGCTGCTGATTACTAAGCAGGCACAAGATACCAGAACACGATGGGTTTTTCACTGCTCTGCTTGTTCCAAACCTGAGGCGCAGCAGAATAAATAATATTTTTTTACAGCACTTGCTTCCTGAAAATAAAACACTTGCAGAGGCTTTGCTGAGCTTTCGTACAAGCTCATCAGGATTCAGATAACTTGTGCCTAAATTTAAATTCCTTTTCTATTAAGGAATTTGAAGCATCTTAAAAGCACCTACACTCATACTTTAATTTCATGCCTGCTGCTACCAATTAATTTTGCCCCCTGCTTCTTTAGGCATCCTCATCTTGGAGGCAAAATATATGTGGAAAAAAGTTCAGACTGCTTTCTCCAAGTCAAGTTACCTGCCTGGAAATGAACCCAGCTCTCTCGTAGCTCAGTATGTTTCAGACATAAGTGTGGTCCTTCTTGACTGCAGACTTGCAGTTACGTAGCTTGTGAGCAGGGAATTAAATCAACCAACTGCACACAAAACCATCTCATGTCCGTGAAATGGGGCTGCATTTGGATACGTGCAGGCAGAAGGCTTCTGCCTTGAGAAAGCTTTAATCCTTCTTTTTCAGGGATGAAGTTAGTGACTTTTGAGTGATTGTTGCTCAGCCACCTCACTGCTGCCAGGGTGCATGCGAGCTTTACACTTATTTCAGCACGCAGTGCACCCAAAGCAGATAACAATGTTATAATAATAATAATATCATCACATTGCTTCAGATTGGTTGCAAGCAGACTAAAATGACCTCTTTACAAATATCTTTTAGGGCACAAGGAGGAGAACACAAGGAAGAGAATGGACTCAAACTCTTCGTTGGATTGGCCTCACTTGGATTTGCTGAACTACAACGGAACATACAAGTTCCTTTCCTTGGAAGGAAATGTCTCCTATGTGGACTTCTACCTCCACCAGCCTTGGATGGCTGCTGTCTTCATCACCTCCTACCTCCTCATCTTCCTCCTCTGCATGGTGGGCAACGGGGGAGTTTGTTTCATCGTCCTGTGGAGCAAGCACATGCGCACGGTCACCAACCTGTTCATCCTGAACTTGGCCATCAGTGACTTGCTGGTGGGGCTCTTCTGCATGCCCACCACCCTTCTGGACAACATCATTGCAGGTGGGCTGGGTGCCCCTGGGGCAGGGAGAGCCAGGGGCACGTGTCCGGGGGGCTCTCTGGGTGTTCTGAGTCACTGCCATCAGTGGAAGGTGTCCCTGCCCATGGCACGGAGTTCCTGGCCGTGGCTGGAGCTCCGTGGTCTTTAGGAGTTCCCTTCCAATCCACACCACTCTGTGAGTCTATAATTCTACTCAGGAAATGGAAGATGACAGCAAATGATTTTAAGCAGAGTCCTGCAGTGAGATGGCAGCAATTCCAAAATGCCTGTTTCCTTGCAGGATGGCCCTTTGGGAGCCTGGTGTGCAAGATGAGCGGGATGGTCCAAGGAATCTCTGTTTCTGCCTCTGTCTTCACTCTGGTTGCTATTGCCGTGGACAGGTAAGATTCTGCAGAGTCCGTAACCATCACTCTCATCTCCCCTGCCCCCCTGACCACCCTGAGCCCATTCATTAACCCTCCCAACACCACAATAAATCAGATGCATTTTGCTCCTAAGCAAAATAAATTGTGGGCAGGTCTAACGAGCAATCTGCTCCTCCACCGGTCTCTCTTAAAGATGGCGGAACTGGGTTATCCTAGCCTGCCTGGAATTGGTTTGTTCCTCAGCCATGAAGCTGGATAGCAGAGGCGTTAATACCTGCCTTGGTTAAGTGGAGCAGCGCAGGCAGCAACTGATAGGGAGGATGAAAAATAGTCAGTTTAAAATGTGTGTGCATGCTTGCCTGGGTAAGGAAGCATTCCTTAAACGTCTTCTCCGGCACCCTTGCCGCAGGTTCCGGTGCATCGTGCATCCGTTCAAGCAGAAGCTGACCATTCCCGCTGCCGTGGCCACCATCGCGGTCATCTGGGTGCTGGCCATGGCCATCATGTGTCCCTCGGCAGTGCTGCTGCAGGTGCAGGAGGAGAAGCGTTTCCGGGTGCTCCTGGGCTCTGGCAATGCCACCCGGCCGGTGTTCTGGTGCCGGGAGGAGTGGCCGGACCCGGCAATGAGGAAGATCTACACGACGGTTCTCTTTGCCAACATCTACCTGGCTCCCCTGTCGCTCATCGTGCTCATGTATGCCAAGATCAGCGTCTCTCTCTCCCACACCGCCGTGCCTAGGGCAGGGAAGCGCAGCCAAGAGCAGAGGCATGGCGCGTGGAAGAGGAAACGAAAAGCCATTCAAATGCTCGTCCTTGTCACTTTGCTTTTTGCCCTGTCCTGGCTTCCCCTGTGGACCCTGATGCTGCTGTCGGACTATGCCAGCCTCTCCGACCTTCAGCTGCAGCTGATCAACATCTACATCTATCCCTTGGCTCACTGGCTGGCCTTCTTCAACAGCAGCATCAACCCCATCATCTACGGCTTCTGCAACGAGAACTTCCGCCGGGGCTTCCAGGCCGTCCTCAAGCTCCAGCTCTGTTCCAGGGCGGCCTGTTCCCAGCCAGCGCCAGGCAATGCCATCCTGCCAGCTGCCCGCTGCCAGCTGCCCCAGGACCCGGCTCCCCAGACAGCTAAGAAAGGGAATTGGGTGAATAAGCAGCAGGATTTGCTCATGGAGGAGCTCAAGGAGCCCTGTGACAATGGGATTGAGTGAAACGTGCTGTGACTGTAAATCTCTCAGAGCGGCTGGAACTGGGCTGCTTGAACTCTATTTATGGTCACATTTCAGCCTGTGAGGAATCCCTTATCCTGTAACTCTCATGGACTGAAATATTACAGACACGGTCTGGAACCCAGCGGTCCCTGGATTTTCTTGCATTCGCGCTTCTTCCCGGACCTTGTGAACACCAGCTGCGTCCTGCTCAAATGACAAAATCTAGCGTTTTCTATCACATTCCATTTATTCCCCTTTGTTGCTGTTATTTCTGTCACATCCATTATTATTGCAGCTAGAGAAACAAATGGAAATGGAAATTTGAAAAATAAAATATAAAAAATGGGTTTGATGGTGTGTTTTTTGGGGACCTCAATTTGATGTTGTGGGGGATAGGAGTCACCCAAAAAGACTGAGATTTCGCTACGAGCAGGAGAAAAAACACTTGAGAGCCCATTGAATCGGACAAACTTCAGCAGGGACAAGGGTGACACTGGACGAATGGGATTTGTGCAAGGACCAGCACAGGATCACAGAGCACTATGGCTTACTCTGTAAGGCCCTACAGGAGCCAAATCGCAGGCAAAGCCATTCCACAGGGCAGTCCTCCCTCAGGTAAATGGGAGTGACTTCCATGTTATGACATTCCCTACTGTTCACTATCTCCAAATCATCATTCTCTTCCCTACACATTACCTAAATTTCATCCTCAAAGCTTTATCTACATGTGCACTACTCAGTTTACCTCAAAATTTTCATTTTCCACACTATAGACTATCTCAAATTCGCTCCAAAAAACCCATTTTCATCTCAAAATATCCATTTGCCCTAGGGAACAACTCCTACTTTATGCCCAGGAGAAACATTTCTCCCACAAGCCAACACCTTCACTCACTTCACATCCGATTTAGGAGACCGAATCAGTGCTTGGCTCTGCCAGAAAAGACAGGAAAAAGGGGTTTTGCTGGGATTTGGCACACGGCGTCCCCTCCCCTCACACGATCTCCGTGTTCGGCCGCGGGAGGAGGGAACGCGAGAGGGCGGGAACGGGACAGAGGCTCGCCTTGGGCTGCCCAATCAGCGCTGCGATCGCCTCACGGCGCCAGCCAATCCCGAGCCAGCCAAAGGTATATAAGACCGGTGCCTGAGGCGGCCTTTTAAATTTTCTGGTTTGGGGCTGCTCCTGACTGCTTCAGTGAGGTAAAAATACAGTTTAACGTATCTATTTGTGATGTTCGGAAACTGGAGTGATGTTTCAGTGTGTGATGGGCTGCGGGGCAGGTACTCGGTGACCCCAGGTAAAGCCATGGCAAGGATGAGAATCTCTTGAATCTCTGAGGTTGCCTTGGCATCCCAGAGCCTCTCCCCGTGCAGATTATGAGGGGAATATTTTCTAAATCCATTGTTTACTGATCTTTTTCATGTTGAAATGATGCATTTTGCTCATTTCGTGTCATTTAAGCTTTAGGTGGCATTTCCCATGGGGCTGGTGGAGTGCTGAAGGTTGCTGTTGATGCTGGGAGAGGCAATTGCCCTGCAAAGCTTTCCTATAAAATGTAACTATATGAAATAATGGAGTTTCTACAATAAGAACAGGACTTAGGCTCTCAATTGAGAACTGGGGTGTGTTGGGCAGGGGTTGGGAAGCACACAGGGTTTTTTTCTGCATTAGTTTCTCCAGCCATTGATTTCTGTCTGTTTGCAGCAGTAACTTCATCAACTAGAGCTGCATCACGGATGATATCCAAGCTCTTCTTTAAGACTGAGAGCACAACAAGGAGCAGAACCCAGGTTCAAGTGCATTGGAACAATGCCAGGAGCACATGAATGTCTCAGAAACCAGCATAAAATAATGCATTACAGATGTCTTTATTTCAGTCAAACCTGCCACTATAGTGGGTGAACATGAAGCTGTACTTGCTGAGGTAACACACAGGTGATGCACTGGCACTCCTGGGTTAATGTGAATTGTTGCCAGCTGTTTTCCATTAGGTTCACTTGCAGTGGAACTGTTCTGAAAAGCTGGAGCCCTGAAGCACAAGAAGCTGTGCTGTCCATAGTGAATGTTGTCTAGTGAGTGTCCTGATGTCCCTGAGCTAACGCTGTGCTGTCACTAAGTCAGCTCATTCTTGTTTAAACTCTCTTGAAAAGTGCTGGAAGTATACATGGGAGTATAGAACACGTGTGGCAAAGCTTTAGGGGTGTGCAGCTTCTGAACTACACAGACATTTCAGGTTCCCACAGCTCCTCCTGCTGTGTCTTTTCCTCTCTGGCAAGAGGAAAACCCACTTGGCTTTCCCATGCAGGGCTGCCTGAGGCTGTGAACTGCAATTCCCAGAGCATCCTCGGGCTCCTGGTTGTCACGGGATGAGTGGCAGCTTCAGGCAAGACCTGCCTTAGCCTCAGATTTTTGTCAACACTTAAAATTTAAGAAATCACTCTGGCCCACAAGTTCTAAGGATGGCAGATCAGCTCTGTTCACAAAATGAATTATTTATTAAGCAGACAGGAGATAACAGACAAAATTTGTCAAATGAGCCGTTTAACTTGTGTTGTTATCAGTCTGCATAGATCAGGATGTTCCCCACTCCTTGAGTCTCAAAATCATAGGAAAGATGAGAGGAAAATCAGGATCAAAGGAAAGTTCTCGGAGTTAATTTTTCAGCTGCAGTGGCTGGAGGAGTACAACAGATGGGCCAGGGACTCCCTTCACTTCCATTCAAGCTTCTTAGTCCAGGGTTCTCCTTCAGTGAATTTCAGCATTTCGCATTTCCTGGCTCAGCCTATCAACTATTAGACGATTCTACAAACTACCCCAGAAATATACATGTACTAACTAATAGTCTGGTTACCTCAAAGGTGTGATGTAACACAAAGTGTTCCTACCTTCTCCAGGCAGGAATTGTATGCCTTACCCTGAGGAGGTAGGAAGAGGTGAACAAAACTGCTTCCATAACCATAGGAAAATCCAGGTTTCATCCGCGGAGACAAGCAGGGTGAAGACACGAGCATTCCGAGGCAAGGCTGTCAGACAACCCCTTTGAGAAAACACACAGCTATCAATCAGCGGTTCGGCCTCTGGCCCCCGAGCTGCGAGCAGCGCGCTGCGCTCGCTGCCGCCACACGGGGGCATCGGAGGGGCGCTTTGGGAAACCTGGGCTCCTTTCAGCGCCCCAAAACCACCTCTGCCAATCGGACCGGGTTTGGTGCTTCTGGCGCGGACAGGCGGCGCCAGGTCTGGGTGGTTTTTTTCCACTCTCAGCTGGCGCTGGGGACACCGTGTGAGAATGCCTTGACAATGTCAATGCTGGTGAATGCACAAATTCACAGTTTAGCTCCCCTGATGCCGTGCTGGGTGTGGGTTTGGGTCATGCCTGGCCACAGGACCCTGTGGCAGTGGGAAGGTCGGCAGGTTTGGCTGCTCCGATGTCCCAGCCCTGTCGTTTTTTATGTGACTACTTGTTTCTGCAGAGAGGAAAAGCATCCCTGCTTGGCCGCCATTTCCCTGCAAGCAGCAGAGCCCAGGCCTGAGGCTGCTGGCGTCGGTGTGACCCACTGTTGGTGTCACTTGCTCTGGGCACAGTCACCACAGCTGCCCAGAGCCAGGAGATGCAGCTGAGGGATCCAGGAGGATGCAGCTCTTGTTTTCAAGGAGGTAAGAGTACAGGATGTGGAAGTTGTGCCTTCCAGGCAGGGAAAGAGAGGTGTCAGGGAGAATTTCAGCTGGCAGCAGCTGTATCAGTGCTGGATGGACTGCAAGGACATGGCTTGGTTCAGTGCTTCTCACAGCTTGTACAGGAGATGGAATTCCAGTGGGACCTCACAGATGCCTTGTGGTGTTCCCCAAAGGAGCATTTCTGCCTGCAGTGACAGTTCTGTCCCGTAGGAGCCGGTGTGAGGAGCAAAGGGTTTGCAGCACCAGGTCTGGAATGATGTTCCTATGGCACAGACATTCCTCCCTGGCAGGTTATTGGTCTGAGGCACTGGCTGACAACAGCTAAGCACTGACAGGATCCCCATTGTGCAGGGAACAAAATCCGTAACTGGAAATCCAGTCTGGGGTGGTTGTGGCTGCAGAAAGAGCTCTGTGGCCATTTCCATGCCCTGAGCTGACGTGGCACCACAGGCCCCAGGGCTCAAGTAGATCCATTGCTGGTTCTGAAGGGGCAGTGAGCTGGTACAATGGGCACTGAGCAGAGGAAGCTGGATGGGAAGATTTGGGTCAATCTGGAAAGTTCCTCGAGCCCTAAGGATCATGGCAAGTGTAGCACTAACAACTCTAAATTAGGAATATTCAAAAGATGAACCGGTTCTCCACAAACTGAACTTTCGAAATTATTTTTCAGGATAAGGTAAGCTTGAAATGAGCTTGGCAGGAAAGCCCCTGGGAAGCAAAGCACAATGAAAATAGCTGTGAGCAGAAACACTAAGGAGTTCCTGCTGCTCCTGCTGTCCTGGTCTTTTCAGGTAGGCTTTGTATGGGATTGAAAGACAGTTTTCTTGCCTCTGGTGAGCTGCAGCCACATCCCCCTTGAAGAGGAAAATGTGGAGGGAGTGGCAAGCAGGAAGGTGGTTTTTAGACCACCACACCAATTGCTGCAAAAGAAGGAAAAGGAAGCCAGTAGCCTGGAATTGGATGACCCAGCCCCCTGCCAAGCACAGGGGCTGCTGCTTGGTGTTTTTTCTCCACAGTGTTTGTCCTGTTCTCTCTGTTCAGGGCTCGTTCCTCAGTGTTCCATCCAAGAAAAAACCTGGAGAAGGGCACTTATGTATTTAATATGGCTACCACCTCTCCTTTTTAAAATGAAAAGCTCTATAATAAGCAATGAGAACAAATATGTGAAAGCCAGGAGCTTTTGACTTGCACAGTGGACTTAATTTTCCTTTTCATCTCTCTTTCAGGACAGGAAAAATAATTTAATTTGACCCAGCTATGCCAAAACCTTTGGTTTTGGGTGGGATTGAGCAGCCAAATCCCAGAGCCTCCAGCCCTGATGGCCTGCTCCGGAGGACACCTGGTCCTGCACGTGCTGTGGGGTAAGTCAGAGGGACACACTTCCCTTTCCCTGTCTGTTGGGATTAGTTCACTGGGAAATATCAGCACAGCTCTGCTGTTTACTGGGATCTGGTTAAAACTCCATTTACCCTTGTGTTCAGGGATGTGCTGTCCAAGGGGTTGTATGGACTTGGGGATGCTAAGGAGGCCAGAAACAGGAGGGTTGTGTTTCCCTCTGAGGAACCCATGCCAGTAATTTTTGCAGAGGAAAAATTATTAGCAATTACTTTTGATCCGTGGGGAATTTTCTTTGGAATTAGCAACCAGAGAGGGTATCAATGGAGAGCATTTCTTTTGGCTCTTTTTCTGCTTTGTCATTTCCTTTCTGGTTTAAATTAGTTTTGTGTGCTCCTGTTAGGGAAGCAGCATGTCCTTACCTTGAAATGTGGAGTGGTTTTATTTGTTTAGGGTTTGTTCCCTTCCCCCCCACCCCCGCCATTGAATCAGGCTGTGCTTATGGGTCAGAGAAAGAAGTTAAATTTTATTTTATTGTCTTATATTTTCCAAAACATAAAGTGGGATGTTGTCCTGCCACTTCCCAAACCACTCCAGGCACTTGGGAGTAGCTCAGAGCTGGCAGGGTTGCAATGGAATTTATGGTAACTTGAGGGAGCCAGTAGGGAACAGACAGGGAAAATTCTGGGGGTAAAACTTGAAATAACCTTTAGGGCAGAGAATGAACATTTTTGAGGTAAAAATGAGGTAATCACTAGTGGACAGGGAAAATACTGTGAGTGAAGCTTTAGTTAATCTGTAGGGGGAAGAATGAACAGTTTGAGGTGAAGTGGGGTAATCCATAGTGAAGTTGTAGTATTTTCCATAAGTAGGGAAAATTTTCAGAGCAAACTTGAGATAGTCCACTGGGCAGAGAATGGATAATTAGAAGTAAATGGAGGCAATCAGGAGTGCGCAGGTAGGAAAACTTTTGTCAGTAAAATCCGAGGTAACATCTAGGGGAGAGCATGAACATTTTGAGGTCAGCTCAGGTAATCAGTAGCGTCCAGGTGGGGAGTTTTTGGGTTTGCTCCCAAGTAAGGTACAATGAATACTTTGGAGGCTAAACCCTAGGTAAAATCTCTGTTTACAGGGATATCATTTCACCTGCCTGAATTCCTTGCAGCTCCAAGCTGGGAAAACCTGGCATAACTTAGAGGGGACAGAGGTGACACTTTTGGCTGAAAACGTGTGCAATTTATAGGGGACCCAACGTGTGTTTGTGTAGGAAAATGTGAGGGGATGTGGAGGGGAGTGAGGTGGCATTTTCAGGGAATAGCTATGGGGAGAGAATGCGCATTTTGGGGTAAAAATGACGAAATCAATAGTGTGCAGAGAAGATGGTTTGGGAGGTAAAACGGGGTAATCTTGAGGGTAGAGAATGATCAATTTATTGTAAAAATTTGGGTAATGAGCAATGAAGGGAAATTTATGGGGGAAAAGCTGAGGTACTTTCTGGGGGAGAGAATTAATATTTTGAGGGAAAGATGATGTAATCAGAAGTGGCATGCAGGGAATAATTTGGGAATAACTTGAGGTAGTCTGTATTGGCAGAGAATGGAGATTTTGAGGGGGAAATGAGCTGATCAGAAGTGGACAGAGAGGGAATATTTTGGGGGCAAAACCTGGGGTAATCTCTAGGGGAGAGAATGAACATCTTGAGGTAAACTGAGGTAATAAGTAGTGCAAAGGTAGCAATATACTGGGGGCTAAAACTTGAGGTAATCTCCAGGGTAGAGAATAAATATTTTGAGGTAAAACTGAGGTAAATCAGTACTGGCCAGTTAGGGAAAATCTTGGTGGAATTTGTGATAACCTCTAGCAGAGTAAATGAAAATTTTGAGTTAAGAGTTAGGTAATCAGTAGCACACATTAGGGAAATATTTGTGGCTAAAAACTGAGATAAGCTCCAGGGTAGGGAATTAACATTTTGAGGTAAACAGGTGGAGTCACCAGTGGACTGACACAGACAATTTTAGGGGTAAAATTGAGGTAATGCATAGAGGAGAGAAAACAACATTTTGATGGAAAAATGAGGTTTAAAGTACTGGACAGGTAGGGAAAATTTCAGGGGAAAATCCTGAGGTAATCTATAGTGGATAGAATGAATATTTGGGATCGCATAGAGGTAATTGTTGGGGGGGGGTGGTGGGAAAATAGAAGTAATCTACAGGGACAAAATGAATGTTTTGGAGTTCAAATGTGAGTTAACCTGTAGAGGAGAGACTGAAAATCCTGAGGTAAAAATTAGGTGGTTATTAGCATATAGGCATGGAAAAATTTGGGATTAAAACATGAGGTTGTGTAAGGGAGAGAATGAGCATTGTGAGGTAAATGAGGTAATTAATAGTAACAGGTAGGAAAAATCTTGGGTGCTGAGTCTGTAAAGAAAGAAAATTTTGAGGCAAACTGAGGTAATCAGTAGTGTACTGGTAAAGTGAAATTTTTGCTTTAAAATTTGAGATAATCTCTAAGGAACAAAGAACATTTGGATGAATAACTTGAAGTAATCTGTAAGGGACAGAATTAATATTTTAGGGATTAGTTAGAGGTAAATAGTGGAGGGTTTATAGTAAAATCCAAGTCCATAGGGGACAAGATTAACATTTTGAGGGTAAAACTTGAGGTAATTTGTAATGGACTGAATGAACATTTTGAGGTAAAAAGGAGATTGTCAGCAGTGAACGTGTCAGGATAATTTTGGGGTAAAACTTGAGCTGCTCTGTGAAGTAAAATGACTACTTTGGGGGGAAAATGTCAGGCCATCTGTAGGGGCCAGTCCTGGCATTAATGAGGTTCCTGGGAATCCATTACATTGTTTTCATAGAATTTTAAACAGGTTTTGAAGCTTTTTATGACAACAATGGATTTCTTCCTTTGGATTATTCACTCTTTAAGATTTGGGGTTTATTGGGGTTTTAACTCCCTCATGGTGGCCCTGACACTGTTCAGGAGCTGATAGGAAAAGCAGGCGGAGCTCCTGGCAGGTGCAGGTGTTTTCCCCAAGACTGGACAGCTGGGATCTGCTTTGGGTCCTTATGGAACCTGCTGGAAGTAGAGAAGCATAACCCCAAATCTCCACACTGTGGGTGGAGTCGTGGAGTCTAAACCAGCACAAATGGATACTCCAAAATGAGCCATGAGAGGACAGGACCAAATAAGGGCCACTGTCACTATGGTAAGGCAAAAGGAATTGTACCTATAGCCCAGAATTCCATGCTGAGGCTGGAATACCCTCACAGTGCTGCATGGAGCGCAGGTATTCCCATGCAGAGCTGCTGTTTTTACACCAGGTTTGTCAGGAGCCAGTAAGGGTTCTGAGGAAGCTCAGCAGGATCAGGACAAGGACATGTCTATATTCCAGAGAATTTGCTATTTATAACCTTCTTGACGGTACTTTGTGTACTAAATATTTACACTGAGGGCAGGTGACTCTTCTTTTTGCAGAGATCAAATCAGGAGATGGAATTAGATGCTGTGTCATATGGATATCGAAGCTGCTCAACTGCTGTAGAGAAATTGTTGATCTTATTCTTTAAGAAAAGGTTTTTTATCACAGGTCTCCTCATTTCTCAGTGGTCGTCAAAGTTTCATGTGCAATTGCTGCTCCCCTGTAAGAAGTCCCCAGGATGGAGCCATTGAATGCTGTGAGGGCATGGGGACCCCAAAGATACAATTCTGGCAACATCCTGTGGCGGCCCTGTGGGGTCCCTCGGGGGAAATAAGGGTGGCACTGGCCATTAGCAGAGGTTTGAGACGTGACAATAAAACAAACCTTGGACATCCCGAGGCTTTCCCTGCTCTGACTCACGTGGCAGCATCTGGCTTTGGCATTTTTAAGTTTTCTCTTTTTCAGTCATTTCCATCCCGGGCAGGACCTTCCCCGACTGGAAGTAAAGATTAAATACTTTAACGGGATTTTTAAAAACAGAAGCTTTGCCATTGGAGAGCGTGATGTGCAGAAAAATGGAGGGAGAGGAAGAAGAGCATCAGATTGCACCTGGCAGCTGTCAGATGAGCTGCACCTTATAGGTGGCAGGGAAAAAGTCGCTGTTCGAAACTCCCTAAGTTCCGAAGGCACGAAGGGCGGGAAACGCTGAAGGCAGAGCGGGGACCAGCCCGTGCTTGGGCCCAGGGCACGGTCAGTGCCACCGGCTAGGCCAGGTGTGCTCGTGGGGCCACCCGAGGGCGGGCACGTGGAGGGACAGACAGGCGGCCGCTCTGCCTGCCGGAAGATCGCGGGCACCCGGGAAACACCGCTGCCGCCGTTCTCCCGGGCCCCGGCACAGCCCCGGCTCCCCGCATGCAGAGCGGGACCGTGCCCGGATCCCCGGCGGAGGCGGGGGCTCGCAGAGCGCCGAGCGAGGTCCCGAGCGATGGCCCCGGGACCGCGGGGGGGGGGGGGGGGCGGGGCCAAGAGCGGCGGGGACACGGGGGCGGGGCCGCCACAGGTGTGGGGACCGGAGCCACGGAGCGCGAGCACGGGGCGCTGCGGCGGGGCCGCGACCGGGGCCGGGGTGGGCGGCCGAGCGCCGCTGGGGTCTGCCGGCGGGTCGCGGGCGGTGCCGCCTCTCGCCCGTCGGGCGGATCGAGGCGCCATCGGGACCGGGACCGGTACCGGGCCCGGGCTGGCGGCGGGCGGGCTCTGCCGGGTGCGGGATCGCGGCGGTTCCCGGCGCGGGCGCGGAGCCGCCGTGTGGGCCCGGGACCCGCAGGGCGCCCTCTGCCGGACACGGAGCGCGGCGCGAGCGCGGCGCCCCCGCGTGGCCGCGGGACAGCGGGGCGGGGGCGGGGCCCCGGGGGGCGGGGCCGGCACAGGCGTGAGCGGGGCGGGGCCACGGAGCGCGGGACAGCGGGCCCGGCACAGGTGCGCGGGGCTCCAGGGCGCCTGCGCGGGGCGGGGCCGAGGGCGTTTAAACCCCGGAAGCCGCCGCAGGCGCCATTTTCCGGCCGGCGCTTGGAGGTGCCGGCTGCGGCCGGTGCGGGGTCCCCAGGCGGGGCCCGGGTGAGGCCCTTCTGTCTCCTTCTTCTGCTTTTCTCCCCTTCCGCCTTTCCTCCTGGACCGCCCTGCCCCGTCTCCCCCCAAGACCGCCCGCTCCTTCTCTTCCCTCCCCGCCCTATTCCGCACCCCGACCATTCCCTGCTCCTCCTGCCTGTCCTCTCCTCACCCACTATTCAACCTGATCCCCGTCTCTTTTCCTGCTCTGTCCATTCTTCCTGCTCCATCCTCACGCACTACCCAGCCGGACCCCCCCCTCTATTCCTGCTCTGTCTCTCCTGCCTGCCCCCTCCTCACACCGGTACCCAACCTGGCTCTCACCTCTGTTCCCCTTCTATCTCCCTACTCCTCCTTTTCTCCCCCTGTCTCCCCTACGCACCTCCTTTTCGCCCCTCTGTCCCCCTTATCCCCTCTTTGGCCTCTTTATCCTCCCTCTGTCCCTCCCTGTCCCCTCTCTATCCCTTATCTTGCCTCTCTCTCCTTTATGCCCGTGTCTCTCTCCCTTCTCTGTCTCTCCCTTGTCCCCCCTCTCTGTCCCCTGTTCCCCCTTCCTTGTGTCCCCGCAGCCGCGGGGTTCGGGGCGCCGCATAATAAAGCCCCGAGGGCCGGAGGCGGCGCCCCTGGCTCGGTTCAAAAGGGCCGGGATCCGCTCTGCGGTCCCCCCTTGCAGATGCCAACACTGCCCTACACTGCCGGGCTCCGGCTGTCCCTGCATCACACGGGGGCCAGGGCGGACCCCTCCTCAGGAGGGGTCCTGGGCTGGGCTGGGTTAGCGGGGGCTGGGGGAGCGGGGCTTTGGGACGGGCCCCCTCATTAGGAGGGGGTCCGGGGGGTTGGGAGGGTGGGGTGGGGGAGGTGGGAGGGAGGGCGGGAGGGCCCCCTCCGGAGGGGGGGGGTCCTGGGGAGGGGGTTGGGGCGGGCCCCCTCCGGAGGGGGGGGTCCGGGGTGGGAGGGGCTGGGGAGTCCGCCCCCCTTAGCCCCTCCCAGCCCGGATGGGGGGGGGGGGGGGGGGGGGTCAGGAAGGAGGCAAGCTGCTGTCGTTTGACACAAATGTGTAATTACGGTCCAGAGTGACGTGACCCCCTCTGCTACACCTCCCACCCGCACCCTCCCCCCCCCCCCCCGGCGGCCCCTGTCCGGAGGAGGGGGTCCCGCGGAGGGGGCCGGGGCAGACCCCGTCCGGAGGGGAGGGTCCGGGCTGGGAGGGGCTAAGGGGGGCGGACCCCCCCAGCCCCTCCCACCCCGGACCCCCCCCTCCGGAGGGGGCCCGCCCCCCGCGCCTCCCCGGGACCCCCTCCTCCGGAGGGGGCCCTCCCGCCCTCCCTCCCACCTCCCCCACCCCGCCCTCCCCATCCCCCAACCCCCCGGACCCCCTCCTAATGAGGGGGCCCGTCCCAAAGCCCCGCTCCCCCAGCCCCCGCTAACCCAGCCCAGCCCAGGACCCCTCCTGAGGAGGGGCCCGCCCTGGCCCCCGTGTGATGCAGGGACAGCCGGAGCCCGGCAGTGTAGGGCAGTGTTGGCATCTGCAAGGGGGGACCGCAGAGCGGATCCCGGCCCTTTTGAACCGAGCCAGGGGCGCCGCCTCCGGCCCTCGGGGCTTTATTATGCGGCGCCCCGAACCCCGCGGCTGCGGGGACACGAGGAAGGGGGAACAGGAGACAGAGAGGGGGGACAAGGGAGAGACAGAGAAGGGAGATAAGGGAGAGAGAGGCGAGATAAGGGAGAGATATCGGGAATAAGGGGGATAAGGGGGACAGGGAGGGGAAGAGGGGGCAAAAATGGGGGACAAGGGAGAGATAGATAAGGGAGAGGGACAGGGAGATAAGGGAGATAAGGGAGAGATAGGGCGATAAAGGAGAGAGAGAGGGGGATATGGGAGAGAGATGGGGGAATCAAAGAGAGAGAGGGGGATAAAGGAGAGAGAGGCAAGATAAGGGAGAGATAGCGGGAATAAGGGGGATAAAGGAGACAGGGAGGGGAAGAGGGGGCACAGGGGAGCAGGAGGGGAAGGTAAGGGGAAGCAGGGTCGGGATGGGCAGGGAGGATGGAGGGAGAACGAGAAGGAAGAACAGAGGCAGGAGTCAGGGTTTGTAGGGGAGCAGCGGGGTACAGGGGGAGCCTGGCTGTGAAGGAGAGAGGTGGAGGGGGATTAGAGAGGGGTCGGACTGGAGAACAGCGAGAGAAGGGGAAAGGACAAGAAAGGGGACGGGACGGGACGGGACGGGACGGGACGGAAAGGAAAGGAAAGGAAAGGAGGACTGGGGGGTCGAGGTGCATAGAGGGGCAGGCAGAGGAGGGAATGGGGAACTGGGGAGGAGAGGAGTAAGGGCTAGGAGGAGGAGAAAAGAGGGATAGAGAGAACCTCACCCGGGCCCCGCCTGGGGACCCCGCACCGGCCGCAGCCGGCACCTCCAAGCGCCGGCCGGAAAATGGCGCCTGCGGCGGCTTCCGGGGTTTAAACGCCCTCGGCCCCGCCCCGCGCAGGCGCCCTGGAGCCCCGCGCACCTGTGCCGGGCCCGCTGTCCCGCGCTCCGTGGCCCCGCCCCGCTCACGCCTGTGCCGGCCCCGCCCCCCGGGGCCCCGCCCCCGCCCCGCTGTCCCGCGGCCACGCGGGGGCGCCGCGCTCGCGCCGCGCTCCGTGTCCGGCAGAGGGCGCCCTGCGGGTCCCGGGCCCACACGGCGGCTCCGCGCCCGCGCCGGGAACCGCCGCGATCCCGCACCCGGCAGCGCCCGCCCGCCGCCAGCCCGGGCTCGGTACCGGTCCCGGTCCCGATGGCGCCTCGATCCGCCCGACGGGCGAGAGGCGGCACCGCCCGCGACCCGCCGGCAGACCCCAGCGGCGCGCGGCCGCCCACCCCGGCCCCGGTCGCGGCCCCGCCGCAGCGCCCCGTGGCCCCGCCCCCCCGTCCCGGTGTCCCGGGACCCCCTCTCGGCGCTGTGCGAGCCCCGGCCTCGGGGGCTGCTCCCGGCGGGGACCGCTCGGAGTCCGGAGCGCTGCGGCGGGGCCGCGCCTGGGGACGGGGCTGTGAGGCCGAGTCCCGCCGGTGTGCGCTCGCGGAGCGGGGCTGCCTCTCCCCCGGCGGGCGCGTTGCGGGTCTCGGGGATGGCGGACCAAGGCCGGACTGGGGCTGAGACAGGGGTGAGGACGGGGCAAACCCCAGCCTGGACTCGATGCCCCCTCTTGCTACGATGCCGGGACGAGGTTGACGGAAAGCGGGTGATGGAGCCCACAACCGGAGCCGGGACGGGGCGTTCGGGTCCTGCCGGGGTCTGCCGGTGCGTTCCCGGCCGGTGTCGCCTCTCCCCCGGCGGGAGAGCGAAGCGGCATCGGGCCCGGGGTTGGTATGGGGGCCGGGGCCGGTACCGGGCCCGGGCTGGCGGCGGGCGGGCGCTGCCGGGTGCGGGATCGCGGCGGTTCCCGGCGCGGGCGCGGAGCCGCTGTGTGGGCCCGGGACCCGCAGGGCGCCCTCTGCCGGACACGGAGCGCGGTGCGTGGGCAGGGCCGGCTCCGCACCCCGGAGCGCTCCCGGCCCGGCCGCCCCGCTCCGCCACCCCCGAGCCCGCGGCGCCCCCGGTCCAGAGCAGCCTGTGACTTCCTTTCCCTTTCCTTCCCTTCCCTTCCCTTCCCTTCCCTTCCCTTCCCTTCCCTTCCCTTCCCTTCCCTTCCCTTCCCTTCCCTTCCCTTCCCTTCCCCGGCGCCGCAGCTCCGTGGGGCTCCCGCCCGCCGCGCCCCAGGGAAATGAGTTAGACCGTAGCGGCGGCAGAGGAAGGGACAGCCAGGTCACCGCGGGTGAAGTTTTTATTTCAGCTCTACTCTCTTCCAGAGGACGCAGAGGCTGGCTGAGAGCTCCCACATGCCAGGGGTGCGGGATTGTTTCCCCACACTGCTCGGCCCGCGGGGAGAGCTGGAGCAGCACCGAGAGAGGGCAGCAGTGCCACGCGGTGAAGTCGCTAAGAGAGGAGCAGCGGGAATTGACAGCTGACCCTCCTCACCAGACTAAGAAAATACCCGCGTGGCTTTTCAGTTTGGGATTATCTTTATTTTACAGTTTATAAAAAGCTTTTCCCAACGCGAGTGCTCCGTTAAACTTCCGTGCCGTCGTGCAAATTGCTGTGGACTTTGACTTCCAGGTTCACCTGCTTCACCTTCCTGCTCTGCCCCTGGCAGACGCCGCCATAGTCCCTCGGGGGATGAACGTTCCTGACGGTGCAACACCGGCTGCCCACGGCCTGCGGGGCGCCCCGGGGCAGCTCCACCTTGGTGTTCAAGGGGTGCTCCTCGGGAGCGCCCCTGGCAGCCTCCCGCTTCCTCCGCAGCTTCTGGCACTCCCTGGCCAGGAGGCAAATTCCGGACAGCACCAGCAGCAGCAGGGTGAGGGCGGCGAAGGCGCTGCCCAGAGAAGCGCCCGCTTGGGACAAGGAGGCTGCGGCCGCAGCTTCCTCCCTCTCCAAGAGCAGCGACTTCATGTTGGTGCCGTTCTTCAGCTGGTCGCCCTCGTTGTCGTAGATGAGGGAGTCATCCAGCGCCGGCCTCCCGGCCCCCTCGGGCAGGTCCCTGCGGCCGCGCTGCCAGCGGCGAGCCAGGGAGCGCTGCACACGGGGCCCGGCCGTGCCCTCCGGGCCGATCACGTAGATCACTTGCAGGTACCACTGGTGTCCAGCTTCCACCTTTGGTAAAGAGAAGGCACGGACAGAGGGAATGTTAACGACGGCTTTTACATCAAGTGATTCTGTTAAGAGAGGGTGTGTTTTGTGTCCTGTGTCTGACAAAGCCGTCTCAGTGGGTTTTTCTAAGCACCTGCAGTAACACTGACCACCCAGTGAGGTGTCTAGCCTTTGCCAGAGACAATAATTTATTCAGGAACGTGAATAATAAGCTTTTAAAGAGCTTTTTCATGAGTGCTTCAGGAAAAAAAAAATTACCAGAATAATATCCTAATCTCTATTTCCACTGTCAGAGTTGAATTCTGAAGGCCCAGAGCCTACAATTCACCAAGTGTTTGGGAGGTCCTGGACAGACAAGTCCATGCTGGGCTACCAAAAGCCCTGGGTATATACCTTGTAGAGAGCATCCACCTTGAGAGTAAATCCATCAACTCCAGGCATGCTGCTCACCGAGTGGAACTCAGACAGCTCAGAAGCAAAGTGGGCATCAAAAGGCACATCATGGAAATACTTATCCGTCACTTCCGGCTGGTTTCGGTCCTGGAAGGCAGAGAGGTGTTCTGAGGGATGCTGTCTGCTTTCCCAAGAGAGGCTGGAAGCCAGGGCACTACCTGTGTACGGGATCTAATGCGAATGCCCCATCGCCACACCTACACGTGGGCACGGATTAAGGAACACTCATGGACAAAGGATGGGGGAAAACTGATCCTGTGTTCACACTTTGCACCAGCAGTACAAAACATCCAGCGCGCTCCTTTCCTCACCCCTTTGCAGTCAGCATCCTCTCGTTTCCAGAGAAAATCCCCAAGGGGAAGCGGGAGCAGAGGACTCACCAGCAGGAGGAATCGGTGTTTCAGGTACTTGTTGGGCTGGATGCAGCCGTACTGGGGCCCCTCGTTGTAGACGGTGCCCGTGGGGTCGAAGAAGGGCACGTAGCCATCCCTGCCTGTACACAGGTAGACCTTCTCCAGCTGCAGCTTGTAAGCGGCGTTGAGGTTTTGTTCCGGGTGCCAGAGCACGCGCCCGTAAAGGATTTGCCCTGGGGAGGTCGGGACAGAGAGGGGCAGGTGAAATTCCCCAACCAGGGGAACGCTGCTAGAGCCAAATGTGCCGGGCCACACGTGAGTTTGTGTTGAGAAGGGTTTGGATTGTTTGGGAAGGGCTTGGGATGTGGGAGTGACAAAACAAGGTGCCAGAGCACGCTGTTGTTTTACAGGGCTGTAAGATGCTCAGAATGTCATTTGTTGCTGTGGAAGAGGCAAAGCCACATCTGGGTTTTGCCCTTTTCTCTCCAGGAAATGGAAGCTGTGAAGGGAAGAACACTGGGCACAAGCAGAAGAGGAGAGGTAAATCCTACCCTTGGAAAAAGCCCCTTTGTAATCCATTTCTGCCAGAGACATTTCAGATTTGGTGGGGTCCATGAGAAAAACCTTCTCGTTGTTGCAGAGCTGAAACTCTGTGTTCAGGGAGTAAACAACTGGAACTGGGCGGTTTGTCTGCTGGAAGGCAATCGGGATCAAAAACCTGGAGTTGGGACAAGGAAGGAAAGAAAGGAGAGATGAGGTTTGTGCAGCCCAAAGAGGCTGGTCCTGCCCTGCTGCCGTGGGGACGGGGCCTCCTTACCTCTCGGGAGCGTGAGCCGTGCAGGGCAGGGGCTTGTCTCCAGGCTCTGCCCACGGCTGCGTGGGCTGCACCGTGCAGGGGATCAGGAAGATGGTGTATTCTCCAGAGTAATCCTTCCTGGGAACAGACAGGAGGAGACCCTGCAGTCACCAAGCAGAGCTCTGAGCTCTTCACCCAGGGCAGCACCTCTCCATTGCCCCAGCAATGTCATCTAGCTGTCCCAGAGGGACAAACGTGACCTTCTGAAATGCACTGTCACCTCTGGGATCAGTCTATTCACAGGCTGCATTGCTGGAAAAATTCCTTTACAAGAGGCTGAGCTGATTTTTGTCTCAGTAGAACAGCATTCCAGCCCCGGCAGTGACTCCCCACATGCTCCAGCTCTGGCCAAAAGCTCCTGAGCATTCCATACTATTGCTGTGGCCGCTGGAGGGGTGCCAGGGAGAACGTGGTGCTGTGGGAAGCTGCTGAAGGGCACTGGACCCCCAGACCTCACCTGTTGTAGGAGCTGGTTGCTCTCCAGAGCTGGTAGGGGGAGTCAAAAGTCTGAGCACTCCACAGCAGCTGCAGGTCAAATTCGATCCCTCCCAGGTGCTCCGGAGTCATCAAGGAGGACCTGACATCTGGCAGGCTGTGGTGCTCCATGACAAACAGCCCTGGGGGAGGACAAGGACTCGTTCTGCTGCCTGTGCTGCCAGAGCAGAGCTGCATGTGACGCCGGTTTGTGTCCCTGCCAGGATCACTGCCCTCACCTCTAAACTTGGCCTGTGTCCTGAACTCGATGACCAGCCGGCCGTCGTCACGGATGTAGATGCGGATTATCTGCAGCCGGGCCGAGAGCACGCTGTCGGTCTGGATCCCTGCAAGGACAGCGGCACTGGGGGCACGCTCGCTCCTCAGCTGGGCTCTGCCGGCCCCAGAAGCCTTTGGGAGCTCTCCCCAAGGCAGGGTTTCCTTGGGATCATCCTCCAGTGAGCCAGCTACACGCTTCCTCTGTTACCCACTGGCTGCCTAAGCCCCCCGCAAGCACAAAGGAGGAAATATTCCGAGTCCCCCGCTCCCTCACGACTCCGGTGGCAGTGCAGGAGCTAAGGGGAAAACATGAAGGAGCCACTTCTTCCATAGCCCTTGGAGTGCCTCAGGCTCACCTGTCCTCCAGAGAACGGTGTCATAGAAGAAGGAGAACTCCATCTCCGTGTGGTGCTCCAGGGAAGCCCAGCCCCTCGGTGCCGTCACGTAGATGTAGGACACGTAGAGAGGGACGTGGACTGTCAGGAAGGACTGGGCAGAGTCCCTTACCTGGCAATAAACCCCCCCCAAAAAAGGGGGTTATGCACCTTCAAGTGAAGTCAGAGGTGACTCTGGGTATTCTTTACCTCAGACAAACCTGTGTTTTAATTCAGGGGCGGTGCTAAGGCTCGCTGGGACCATGGGACAAAGGAGCTCTGGGTGCAATTTCACCTCAAGACCCCCCAGTTTGCAAGGCTGTGAATTCAAAATCGGCAATTCTGCTTGCTCAGGCCTCCCAGAGCTCTCCATTTATTATCTGCAGAATGCAGCTGTACTTTGCAGGCCCCAGAAAATTCAGGGAGATGTTCCAGCCTGGCTGCTGCCGGACTCAACAAGCTCCACGGGGCAGTTGTTCAGGCCAAGTAGCTTCTCTGGGCTTGTGCAAACAATTGGAGCTATAAAAGGAAACTTAATGATGTAGTCCAGGCTGGCAGGAATTAAAAGAGATGATGCTGGTCCTAGCAATGTGACTGGGAATTTAGTGCAAGAACTTACGGGAGATGGAGTGGGCTGCACATGGATAATGCAGCCACGAGAGGGCGGTGAGACACCTCAAATAGTGAAAGCCACTCATTTAGAGAGGATCATTTCTGGCTTTTGGTCTGCCAGCCTGGTAATTAGGAAATGAGTTAAAACATCCCTTAGCCTCGCTCTGTTGTGGAGCATGGACTGAGCTGCCTCTGCTCTGTCCTTTGCTCATTTCTATTGGCTGAGAACACGGTCAAAATTATAAAGAGAGCCCAGCTGAGAACATTTTGTATTTCCAGTATGGCCATACATGAAAGAACCAAATACTTTCCTGGTGCTCTGAAGATGAAGAGAATAAAACTTGTGATACCCCCAGGAAAATAAATGAAATAAATGCACACAGCACTGTTCTCTTCCAGGTGACAGGGTGGGAAAAGCCACACTCCACCTGCACAGAGCAGAGCAGCAACTACACACAAGTGCAAGGCAGAGCTGTGCCTGAGAACTGAGAGAGATCTGGGATAGGTGGGAGAGCTCGGCATGGGCCTCTCACCTGGAAGTCAGCAGTGACAGAGCCTCCACAGACGTCAATTAATTCGGTCATGTCGTAATAGGCGTCGAAGGTCCAGATGCAGCTCTTGAGGTTGAGGTGCTGGTACAGCTGGATGCTCTTGGGCTCCCTCACCGCGGGGTCCAGCTGGTAGGGGCGGTCGTAGCCCGGGCCCAGCACGGAGTTGTCCCGGGTCACCTCGTCCAGGAACCCTGCCTCTGAGTGACAGAAACCAGGACACCGATCCCTCCCGATTTTTAACAGCTCCAGGCCAAGCATGGAGGTCTTGCTTCACTCTTGAATCACGGGAGCTCCTCTCCCTTCATTATCCTGGAGGTCAAACTGGACACACTAAGGTCTTCACAGGGGAAAATGTTACAGGAAGGGGCCAAGCATCCTAAAAATCAAACTTAGGGACCTACCAATTCAAGGCTGAAGTTAACCTTTAAGAAATGAGGAACAGATTGAGTATGAAATTATCAGAATGAAGTACAAGATCCTGCCTGGATCTAGCATGGACTTCATTCCCTGGAGTATCAGAGACACAATCTGTCTGTTCTTTTCAGCTCTGACATTTCCTGCAGCAGTGAATTGATTTTTTTGCCTCATGGGAGACCTCAGTGACCCAGCCCTGCAGATCCCTTTCTACCCAGGTGGATATCACAAGAACGATTTGAAAAGCAGAAAATCACCAGCACAATGTGAGCCTACAACCCACAATCTCAAACATTCCCATGCCTGGAATTCCACCTCTAATGGGGCAACTCTGGTCACTGCTGTTAGACCAGGAAGATTCATTGCTATTTACATAACGCCAAGAGAGCCCAGAGGAAGACAAAGCCTCCCTCTCCACATTTCTTTCCAGGTTTCCACATTCAGGAAGCAGAGGCTGGCCTTGAAGGTTACCTGAGATGCCTCTGAGGTCCCTGACAGTGACCAGGTTGGAGCAGACGTGCTGGTGCCTGTAGATGGACTCGGAGAGAAGGAAATGCAGGTTGTGCAGCGGCAGCGTGGAGATGAGGGGCAGCATCCCATCCTGGTGGGGGATCTGCACCGAGATGTGGATCCTGGAACAAGCAGCACATGAGACAGCAGAACAGAGCAGCCTGGCAGGCACAGGATCCCCACAGCAACACAGCCTTAAGCAGTGCTTAAGCTTTCCTTAAGCTGTCCCCAAAACTCTCTGTTGCTGAGGGGAAGGGCACCCCCTCAGCTGAGCAGAGTATGAGAAGAGAGTGGGAGCAGGAACCTGAGTGGCCCATGCTGCAGGAGGGATGTGGTTTCACACACACATCATGCTTGTGAGCCCGGGCACCTCTGTAAGCCCAGGGGGGCTGGGAAAGGCTGCACTTCCCCTTCTCCAGCCTCATACCTGTTGGGATGCTCCTTGTGCTTCACATCCAGGTACTTGAGCGTGGCAACGAAAGACTGTGCCTGGAACCCTCGGGCTGTGCCCGCCACCACAGGCGTGTGACAGATGGCACTGTCTGTGCCTATGGTCACCACGTTGCTCCTCAGGGGGGTCCCCACGTGGCCGGCCTTGTCCACAGCCTTGGCCACGCAGCGCACATGGAACCGCCGGCTGAAGTAGATGCTGTCCAGCACCTGAGGGAATGAGGAGGGGGAAACCACTGGTGCTTCCAGCAGGCTTAAGGGAAAACAGCACTCAGTTTTCTAAACCCAAACACCCACGCCTCACAGCAAGTCCCAGATCCAAGGAGATTTTAGGCTGCAATCTCTGTGTACCCTGTGGTTGACGCTGGTGAAGGGGGTGTTGTCCGTGATGGTCTCAAAAGGCGACCGGGCTCCGTTCCCATCCGTGGGGGCGGCCACTTCCCAGCTGAACTGTATGGAAGACTGGTTGATGCCGGCCTCGCCGCAGCGCTCCTTCATCAGGGCGTACTTGGGGAAGTGAGGGTCACAGGGAGTGACACAGACGAGGGGGTAGCCTGGGGAGGGGGATTTCTTAGGACCCTCCTTGGTCACTTCTTCCACGCGGTCGTAGTCAGCCAGGGTGACTACCTGCGTGGAGGCAAGAGGGCAGCACTCAGCTGGGGCTGAGGGAGAGGTGGAAAATGCCATCTTCCCTCCCACGTTGTCGCTGCAGCTCTACATTTTATTTCCAAAATCCCACTGCAGTTTCCAGTCTGTACTAAATCACATCCACTCACCACGGGAGGTGCTGGGAGAATCAGGCTCCCTGCTGCCTCCTGATCCAAAATAGTCACTGTGGCAGTGCTGATGTCTCCAAGAACTGCTTCTACCGGATCATCTGGGCCCAGCACCAGAGAAAAGGACTCATGCCATTCCCGGTCTTCGTTGGACATGATCTCCACCTTGAACATGATGTGGGCCACACCTGTGGGAGCGAGTGCAAGAAAAACAGAGAGAAGTCAATTCATCACCAGAGACTGCTCTGAAGTTCTCATCCAAACCCTGTGCAGCTGCTCTAGGCTGTGACCATGGAGACATTATGATAAATTGCACATTATAAATTTTATTTCCACTCATTGCTGCTAATAATTTACCCAGAGGAGTCTACTATAAACATAAAACTCCAGCTATGACAACTGATCCAATCGATCCGGTGATAGATTTACTAGCAGATGCTGTCTGAGGATTAAAAATGACTGTCTTGTATTAGCTGTCTGGAGGAAAAATCCGGGATGCAAAGCACATTCCCATCCCTCCTCTCCCCCAGACCGGTGTGCAGAGCTGTTTGGTGAGGGCTTCTTGGTCCAGCAACACAGTCTGAGGTGCTCACAGCCCTACATTCCCTGAGGAGGACTCGACTCTGCCAGGCACCTGTGCTTCTTCCTCTGGTCCGATCACCCTTCGTTTAACATGTCAGCTACAATTACAGCCAACTTCCTGGGAAAAGTGGCTTTTCCCAAATCCCCTGGACGTTCTGGCCACGCCCCCACCTCTAACGCTCCCCACGAGGCCCCTTTACCTGGGCTGAACTTGAGCATGCGGCTCTTGGGGTAGTAATCCAGGCCGGCCTGCGCCGAGCCATCGCGGGTGCTGCAGCGCACCTTGGAGGTCCTGTTGTGGTCGCCCCTGCGCACCACCGGGATGGTCAGCACAGCCACTCCCTCGGGGCCCGGCGGCTCCCGCACCTGGTACGCCGCCTCCTCGAACTCGATGGTGGGGGCTGCAGGGACAGCAGTGAGGGAAAAGCCCCAGCTTTGCACCCCTGGCTGGTTCAGCTCAGCTCCTTTCAGACTCAACCACACACCTTCAGGGCAAGGGGCTCCTCAAAGCAGGGGCCAAAAAGACTTGGGTGTGACTTAGGGTAAAACCTAACGAGGGTGTTGGGCTACAGAGGATGGCAAATGATTCTCCCATCCCTGCCTCTCACACACCCCCAAATCCCTGCCACGTGCTGGTGCTCAAGCCCCTGCTGGCTGTCCCACCACAGGGACCTGGCATCCCTCTTCTCCCCTACAGATCTCTCCAGGCTGTGATGCTGTGGAGGGAGAGGAACATCTCCCAGGGGAAGCACAGCAACTCCAGCTGCAAGGGAATGGGAAACAGAAGTGGTGGGTCCAAGCACTCTTATCCAACCTCACCCTTCAGCCCAGCCCAGTGCACACCAGTGACCTGCACACGGGGCTGTGACCGTGGCACCGAAGGCATCCACATTGATGGGACTGTGCTGACTCCCTGGGAACCCCCAGACATCCTTGCTGCGCAGCCTCACTCACCATCTTCATCGTTGGTGACAGTTATGGTTGCCACATCCATCTTCCCAATCCTAGCTCCACTCCAATGGTTTCCAAGGGGGCTTCCCAGATAGACCTGGAAGTGCTCTTCTGGTTCGAAGGCAGAGTCATCACTGATGTGAACACTGCAGTTCTTCACCTAAAGCCAAGTGAAGAGGAGAAAGCAGCAAACGCTGATAAATCTGACAAAGCCACATAAAGGCCAGGCTGCACTTCCCTATCCAGGGTTGCACTTCAGAGTGCTGTCCATCCTGGAAGAAACCCTTCTATTTTTAGGGCTGTTCCTTCAGTGTGGACAAACCACGCTGTTACGTGACGAGACACAGCAGCAAAAGCATCTGCTTCAGAAACCCACAGCACTCTGGACAACAATCCTGAGTCCTCCTGATGCATCAGATTTGCATTTCACAATTTAACCAGTTCCATCATGAAACACCCAACCCCTTCAGAGTGGGTCACATTGCCAGGACAAGAATTTGCATCATCTGAAACCAGCCTGGACCAGTCTGCCAGCTTCCTCTGATGACAGAGGGCCGAGGAGGCGATGCGAACCTCTCCCAGCACCGGTTCTTCGCTCCCCCACGAGGCAGGTCCAGCTCACCTTCTCCCCTTTGAGGAAAGTGATGCGAGACTCCTCTGCATCCCTCCTCTCCGTGAAGTCCTCCATGACCTGTGCTGTCTGGCTCCGGGTGTAGCACCTGACGGAGGACTCGTAGCTCAGGTCCCCTGTGCGGAAGATGGGGATGTGCAGGGTCCCCTCCTTCTCCTTGGCTGTGTAGGTGTCCTTGGTGAACTGCATGCTGGGCACTGCAGGGGGGCAGAAACGGAGACAAGCAGTGCTGGGGATGCTCAGGGAGCCAAGGGGCCGGAAGGGAGCAGACACAGCTGCCAGGGATAACTTACCGTCTTGGAAGATGTCATTAATGGCCACGATGGCTTGGAACGGCTTCGCCAGCTCAGCTCCGTGGGGGGAGCTGAGGTAAACAACAAATGTCTCCAGCCCTTCTATCACTGGGTACTGAGCATCATCCAGGATTGTCAGGGGGCAGAACTGGGAGGAAAGTGGAATTCCTGCTGTTAGACAAAGCTTTCATCCTTCCCAGCACTCTCATTTGGGCGTCTAGTGTAAAGCAAATATGTTGTTATGTTTTCTGAATCCATTAATCAATGTAGAGAATGTTCTACATAAAGCCAGCGTATCATTTCAGAGAACAGGCAGCCATCCTTCTCCTGGAAGAGGTGGCATGACCAAATCTCTCCCAGCTGGAGAGCTGATGAGATGGGAATCTGTGCCTAGCAGAATCATTATCAGTTCTCAAGTGGCCCTGAGAGGATTTTCAAAACAAATGGTAGATATGCACAGAAACACAAGACAAGTGTCACCGGGCAAAGCAGACTCAGCAGGCGTCCAAGTGGCTCCTCACCTCTTCTGTCTTGCCTGGCCTGAACTCTATTTTCCTGGAGCTGGGGACATAATCAACTCCTGGGCTGGCTGAGGGCGGGTCTGATGTCCGAGTGGCACACCACACCGACATGGGCGTGGAGAGGTCAGGTCCCTGCCGGAGCACTGGGATCTCAATGTGTCCTGCAGCACCAGACGCACATGAGAGAGAATAAACTGAGAGAGCAGCCATGTTCCACAAACCCACCTCCTTTCCCTTCAGCACTGCTCCTGCCCCCCAGCCTCCCCCTCGGCACAGAGAGAACCACAGAGCCCCTCTGCAGCACAGCTTTGAAGTTCTGCTGTGCCCTGAATCACTCTTTTTGGTGAAAGCTTCTACAGGGAGCATCCCAACACAGCTCCCTGCTCCTCACCTGCAGCCTCGCTGACAGTAAAGGTGGCATTCCCCAGGAACACCGTGGAGGCGTCGTTGGGACCGGCGATGACCACGTTGGCTGAAGCCCGGCTGCCGAGGCGGGCGTTGTCCGAGGCGTCGGCCAGCACCACCTCAAACTCCTCTTCCTCTTCATATTCGCTGTCATCAATCAGAGTGACATCACAGGTCACCACGGTGACACCCGGCCCCAAAATGAGGCGGTTCTCATCCGACAACCCCCGGGACTTGAAGTCAGAGCCGGATTCCAGCATGTAAAGGCTGCTGCCCCTGGCTGATTTGGGGACGGTGTAGCAGATGGCAGACACAGTGCTGCTGGCATCCCCTAGGAAGCAACAGGAAAACTCCATAGTTCTGGGGAAACACTTTTCATCTACTTGGTGGAGACACTGTTCACTGAAATAATAGAGCAGCATTTGGAAAAGGGGATGAGGAATGAAATGCTGAACTTGCATAGCAGCTGGCCTAGACATGACTTCCAGGCATGCTCCTAACCCACACTCAGGAAACCGGTGGCACTTGCCTGGTAAAGAACACACAGCCCACTGACAGGGTCCACATCAAACACTGTCTAGATCACAGAGAAGCAGCAAACAAAAACAAAGCTTCTGCTTGTGCCAGGAGTTGAAACAAATCCAAAACAAGAAGATTTAACAGCAGAGAGAGGAAAGGTTAAAAAAATAAACAATACTGCCCCGTGCAGTATTGCCATTGCAGCTGTGCCACAGAACCTCTTCCAAAACATCAGAGAAGGCCCCAAAACCATCAGCAGGCAAAACCCAGGGGTTCCCTCTCTGCACTTGTCTGTCCCATGGGGCTCAGCATGTCATGCTGCCCGCCCCACCCACCTTTCCTTTGCACGGGAACTGAGAGGAAGCCAGCACTCTCGCTGACGTGGAACGTGCTCCTGTCGAACTGCAGCGTTGGCTCGTCCTCGGGATCCGCGATGGTGACGGTGGCGCGGGTGACGTTGCCCAGCAGGGCGTAGGCCGGCATGCTGAGCTCCACGGAAAAGCTCTCCATGCCCTCGAACACGTCGTCATCGTTGATGGCGATGGTGCAGGCCTTGGTGTCCTCCCGCTCCTCGAACTGCACCTGGAAGGCAGCAAGCCAGCTGCTGTCCTTGGACTGTGGTCTGGAGCTCCCCGTCCTTCCTGTCTCACCCTGCTCTGAGGTGCTCCCTCTTCCAACAGCAAATAACCCGCCTGACTTTACTAATAGAATACACCCTCCTTGGTGTTTTTGTCACTTTTCATCCATTCTTTCCTCCAGGCTTCGTGGCAGGCACGGTCAGGCCGTCCCTTTGCTGTGTGCCCACCCACCTGCCCCGCATACTCCATGTAGTCCTGCTCTCCGGGCCGTGATCCAGATCCAGCAGTGGCTGTTCCCTGCTCGGTGCGGCACAGGACGATGCTGTACTGGTTGAGGTTACCCACCCGCCTCACGGTGATGCTCACGGAGCCAGCGCTCTCCCGGACCTTGTAGCTGGAAGGGGATCAAGCACACACAAAGACCAGGCTGGGGAGCAAATCCCACGTCTTTGTGTGACACTGAGCACCACACATTCAAGGGTGAGTGCAGCCTCCATGGAAAATCCGAGGCACATCAATAACCGGGCGGCTGCTCCGTGGTTCAGCCTGGCAGGCCCCTCTCCTCACTGGCAGAATTTCCTTCCCACACTGTAGGGAGCTCAGTTAAGAGCCCAGCTCCCAGCCAATTGCTGTGACCCTCGTGGCATTTACCTGGTATGAGTAAAGCTGAGGAGGGACCACTGGACGTGGAAGACGTTGCCGTTGACCACGTTGGGTTTGCCGTCCTTCACCAGGAACTGGAAGCTGTCCGTGGTCTCCTGAACCTTCTCCTCATGCATCACGTACCGAATGAGGCCCCGGTTCACATCCTCTGCCAGGAGGAAACCTCCAGTGAGTCAACACAGGAATCCAAAGGCAGCTTTGTAGATGAGCAGTATGGATCTGCACGGCCGCAGGGACTGGGGATCCCAGTGGCACAGGAAGCAGTTACCCCCTCAGCTCCCCTTCCTTCAGCCCTGCAAGAGTGACCTTCACCCCTGTGCTGACTCTGCACAGCTGGCTACACCTCTGCCAGACTGTGATGATCAGATGCACTTGCAAGATCTACAACCCCTCTTTATTGCCCCAAGTCACATCTCCAGCTCTAACAAGCCTGGAGAACCTGAGACAACCTACAGGACACAGGTTGGTATGTCTAAAAATTACAGGATTTCTGAAACTGACAGCAAAGTTCAATGCTTATTTTCCACACGCTTTGGAGATCTGCCCTCTGTCTTCTCCCCTCCCATCTATTTTTTCCTTATTTTAACAAACTGAATCAACTGATGGAAAAAAAGCAGCAGGGCACAGCCCAGCTCCATACCCTGTGTAAAGGTGGTCATAGTTGTCCCTGGCTTCAGCTTGTTCTCCACATGACCATTTCTGGGACCAGTTGTTATCTCATAGATCAGCTGTTTGTCATCTGTGTCAGGATCTGTCGTCAGTAATTCCTTCTTAGTGATGAGATTGGTGGCCTGGATTAAAGCCAAATCAAGGGAGTAAATCTGAAGCTCCAGCTGTGCAAGTCTGATTGACTGTTCATTCAAAAAGCCCAACCATCCCTCTGTCAAAACTGCTCTCCATGAGGGAAAATCTAGGGATGTGAAAGTACAGAGCAGCCTTGAACAGAGAATATCCCACAACGTGTTCGACAACACAAGAAGGATTCAAATTATGCCTCACAACTGGTTAGTTTAATTAAAAAGACAAATGTGGCTCAAAGAAAAGCAAATTCCAAAGCAGCTGCCCGGCCTTATTTAGCTGGGGCTAAAAGCTAGGACAAATCTTTGGGTGTCACTTAGACACCTCTATTCCTTGAGCTGTGCTGATGCTCAGGTGAGGCCCTGCTTGGAAAAAAAATATCTGCAGACAGCCTCAGATTGAAGGACTCACTCAAGACTGTTCACACAGCTCTGCTGAGCCTCCACGAGAGCCTCTTTCAAATGCCCTCACAGGGATCTCATTGAGTTCCACCACATTTTGCTTTCTCTTCAAAAACAAAATGTTTTTAACAGCAGGAAAGAGAGAGAAAATTGAGCTGGTCGAGGCTGCAGGAGAGCTTTTCCTGAAGTGAGGAGTTTGAGCTGAGATAGCCATTTCTTAATACAAGTTCTTACTACAGCATCTTCCACTCATTTTTTTTCTGGGAAGAACCAAAGTGTTTCTTTACAGTTAATGCTGGCTCCTCAACAACAAGCCAAGAGTTTCCTGGGGTTCTGTTTGGACTTCAGCATAACAAAGGCATGTTACAGCAAGAAATTCCTGCACCATATCCTTGGAAAGCCATATATCTCTGCCATGGCTGCTGCAGCACATCATCAAGCCATCTCCACCATCAGCAAAACTAAAAATGTACCCTGGGGTGGGTATTCTCCCTCACAAAAACAGAATTGCTGAAGGATGAGGATGTTTTCCTGAGAAGCCCCTTCTCCTGGAGCAGCCTGAGAAGCAGCCCAGGTCGAGGCCAGGCAGGTGTTACCTTGCCATCTGTGTACTCCAGCCACTGCAGGCCCAGGTTGGTGACAACCCTGGGTGTCCCATCATCCACAGGGAGGATGTCCACCTGGAAGCGCTGCGGTGCTGCGGTCACGACCTGACAACAGTTCAGAGAGATGGGGGTTACTCTGGGAGTCAGAGCCTCACCCACCACTTTACCAGCTTGGCTCCCTTCAGCCCTGCTGCATTCCAGGTCCTGGGGCGAGTTTGCACACCCAGAGGGCAGGAGGGGAAGGAGCAAAGGCTCACACAATGGAGAACGCTCAGCTCTTTCCTTCAGTGCAGCCACAGCAGCTCAGCCCCCCCCTGCCCTGAGAGGAGGCAGCTTCCTATAGGCTCACAAGGCCCCCGTCCATCCCTTCTCCCCCCTGACCTTCCTCCTGCCCTCCTGCACCACAAAGAGGGGGTTGGTGCCGTCGGTCACGGTGAAGGTGAAGCGGTCCCTGAGTGCGCCGCCACCGTCGTGGCTGTAGCTGATGAGGTTCTGGTAGATGTCACCCATGGTGAAGGTGCTGGCCTGGAGGGGACGCTGCCCGTGGCCGCCGCGCTCGATCAGCCCGTGCCGGGGCGGCTGTACCACTCTGAACGTGATGGACTCCACCTGTGCCCGGACAGGGAAAGGTAAAGCTGGGACATCACCTCAGGGCCAGGCCAGCACATTCCTGGTTCTCCCTGAGCCCTGCCCTGCCCTTATCCCTCTTCCTACAAAGCAAGGCACATCCCACCGAACTCCTGGTTCAGCTGGTCTGAGACAGCTCCCACCCCTGTGACAGCTCCATGAACACAAGAGCAGCCCCCAGCCCTGCAGCCTTTCTGGGCAATGTGTCCATTGCCAACTTCTGCCAGAGCGGAAGCAGCAAAAACCTTTGGGGCAGGATTTTGGCTCAGGCGGCCAGATCTCTTGCTGCAGGGAAAGCAGCAGTGAGGTAGAGCCAGTATTAGACAGCTCAGCCTCTGGCCAAACCCAGCAAGAAGAGGAGGTGCCATTTTCACCCACGCTAAGCATAAACTCAGTGTCAAGGCCGTAAGTCTTAAAACACAAGCCCGTTTTCCCAACAGCCTAGATGTGTAGCGGAAGAGGGGAGGGAGGAGGCCGGGGGGTTCCTCTCTTACCTCTGTGTCAGCATCTGTTGCTTTGAGCTCATACTCGGTGATGGTTTTTCTCACCCCTTCCTGAACTGTCATCCCAAAGATTTGCACCACAGGTAAGGAGTCATCCACGGGGTTTATGGTGATGTCAAATGTCTGGCTCACCTGGGACAGGAGGAAAAGCCTCTCTTGATGAATTCAGCCTTCCAATACTGCGACTTCATTGCAAGAGCGCAGCCATCCCCAGTTTGGGTCACTTCATTTCAGCCTTGTCTGGTGAGTACATCTGAGCTGCGAAGCCCAGATCACATGAACATGACCTTCTTTATCCCTCCCCTCTAGTTAATTCTCCCTCTTCCTGTGATATTTAGGGACATGCACTCTCCCTCCCTCTCTCACTCTGTGTTGCCCCTCTCCCTCTATGTGCAGCTATGCCTTTTCTCTTTCAGAAAGCAGCAAAAAGGCATTTCTCCAGGGCCTGACTGTTGTCACTGCACCGTCAGTGCACTGGATCAAAGCTGAGCTCCGGGAGCAGCTGGCAAGCAGCTGCAAACCAGGCACTCAGCTCTTGGTGAGCCAGTCCCACCAGGCCACATGGCAGGTGGCTCCCTGTTCCCTGCACAGGGCTTGCTTCTGGCCCTGAGGGATGTGGGGAATCTCGCAGCAGGAGGAGGAGGCTGGGACTGACCTCATTTGTCCCGTCAGACACAGAGAAGGTGAAGGCGTCCCTGTGCTTTTCCGTGTCACTGGTGTGGATGTACTGGATGCTGCCAGAGGCCAGGTCTGCCTGGCTGAAGGAACTAATTCTTGTCCCTGGGGAACAAACAACAGGGGGAAAATGTGCAACAGAAAAGCAAGGCAGGGAAAAACTACAGGAAGCAGGACATATTTAGCCATAAGGACTCAGTTTTGGCTGGTTCTGATCCAAGTCAGGCTGCCTGACATGAACCTCAGTGGAGCTGGGGATTTAGCTGGCACAGAGCCTCCTAAAATCTCCTTCTCCAAAAGAAGTCCAGGCTTCTTTTGAGTTCTTCCTGTTGGGAGTGGGCTTCCTGGGGCAGAAGGGGAGAGAAGCTGAGAGAAAAATGGTCCATGTAACACTTGGATTGTCACTGCTGGGCAGGACTAACCCAACCAAGGCATCGCTGAGGATGAGCTAAAGGCTTCCCGACCTCACTGCAGTTTTGCAAAACACCTTCCAAGTGTCTGTTCTCTCTGCCCCTACTTGTACCCCTGCATTTTGTACACAGTCCCTTTTTCAGCACTGATTTGTAGTGACATCTTTACAGGCCATTAGGTGTGACACAGCCACAGAAAGGTAACTGACAAGCATTTTAAAAAGCGCTTGAGCTTTTTAAATCTCGTTGCTGTGTTCAACAGTTTTACTGCTGTTGTCAACAAACACCCTAACAAGAAGTTTGCCACCAATATATCACACTAAATGGCTGCTGACAAGTGCTGGCCACAATACAAAAGACACCAGGATCTGATTTAAATAAATGAGCCAAAATGGAACGATCAGCTAATATTTCTTCAGAGTTCATCAGCTGTAAAGGTTTGGGTTCTCTTTTGAACATTTCAGTACTCTCTTCTTAGGTTTAGGTCATTTAAATCATGATTACAACTACTTCTCAGTCTGTGACTCTGTATCCTTATTAGTGCCTCACAGACATGAAAAAGCACAGAAATCAGAATCATCATCAGATTTTAATTAACAGGAGGAATAAAGTCCTTAGCTCAAGTCTCCAAAGTACAAGATTCACTGGTTAGTTTGCAATTTAGACAAAAACAGTGCATGTTTTAAATTTATTCTCAGCAATGAATTATTTTAACACATTTATTATTCCTGCCCTTTCAACACATTTTTGGTGAGAAGATGAGGCAATCCACACACTCAAACTGAGCTGTAGAGGGACTGTCTGCATCTTGAAAACACAGAGCAGATATTTCCACTTTAATCTCATGTTAATGAGAAATCTAAAGCTAAGAAGAAATATAATCTTAGATGAGTATAATAAAATCAGAAGAGTGTATAATGTGACACCACAGATTTAGATTAATTCATCAGAGAGGGGCAGCACACTCTCAGTGTCAGCAGGCATGAAAGGCAGCTCTGAAATTCAGATCACATGTGCAGGACAAGTCATCTGTTCACCAAGATGGGCTGTTTCCAAGGACATCAGGGATGGATTCTATGGGGCACTGTGCTGTTCACAGCAAAGGCTAAATGTTTTCCTGCCATGCAGAAGCAGCAGTAGGTCCACAGACTCACATAAATCCTCAGCTGGGATTATTGAGCTGCTCTGCTTCCACTCACCTTATTCCCCAGCCCTCTGGGCTAATGGCCCTTTGATTTCTAACAGGAATGGGAATTCTGTGCTGCTGCCTCTGGACATGTTTTTCCTGTATGAAGGTTTAGGGCTCAACAGCCTCCAGTGTTTTGCTGCTCCAAGGGCCCAGTACCTCCCTGCTCACCTGGGGAGGCCACGTGCTCCAGATGGCCCAGCTGTGGCTGCCGGGTGACCTTGTATTGGAGCTGGGAGGCCTCGCTGTCCTGGTCAGTGGCTGAGAGCTGGAGGGTTGTGATGGCCTTCGACGAGTTCTCATCCAACACCAGCCCCTTGTTGGTGATGATGGAGGGGGCAAATCTGTCCTCTGGAAGGGTTAAACACAAAGCTGAGTTAGGAGACAGTCACACTCCTTCCCTCGGGTACTTGTGCTCAACCAAAAGACAATACATGCACAAACATTTTGATAATTCCATAACAGGAACTTTGGGCCATCCCAATAATCAGGGATGGTAACATTATGATGTCCTAAAGACAATCTAAACAGCATGAAGACATTAAGGGGATTTTTTCTACCTTTTCAGTGAGTTTGTCAGAAGTCAAAGAATGAACCCTTGCATCTGCAAAATCTCCCCATGCCCCTTACTTCAAAGGCATTTGAATTGACAGTGCATCAAATCCGCATCTCAAAAATTACATTTTGCCTTGCAGTACATGTGGGATGGGAATCTGTAGGCAGGCCCGAGCTCTGCAGCAAAGAAAACACAACTTCAGCACTACTTTTTACCTATTACATGGATGTGAAAAACCTGGTCCATCAGTTTGTTGCCATCTGCATCCATCACATCAAAGGTGAAGGGGAAGTTTCCGCCGGGATCCCCTTTCCCGTGGCTGTACACCATGTGCCCTGGGGAGAGGGAGAGGAGAAAAGAGATGCGTTATTACAGGCTGCAGCATTAATTCTTAGTTTGGAAGCAGGCTGGCACCATCAGCTGAGGCACTTTGGGGCTTGACAGAGCTCCTGGATTTGGGTTTCATGATACATGGTTCTGCTTTAACTTAACAACCTGCGCTTACTTCTTTCCCTCTCCTTTCCTTAATTTAGCTCATCATCCCCCTCTCATAAAGATCACAGAGTCATGGAATATCTCAAACTGGAAGGGACCCATAAAGATCATCAGGTCCAGTTCCCTGCTCCTCACAGGACTACCTTAAACCAGCCTTGGTTTATACACTTGCTGTGACTACCTAAAATCCAGCACTCTCACCTTTGTTTATATCAGCCTGGGTGAAACTTCTCAGGGGTCCTTTGGCAGAGATCTGGACTGGACCATCAGCTGTGGTCAGCTGCAGCTGGCCCCTGCTGGGGTCCCTCCTCAGGACAAATCTGATGGCCGTGTCCCCTGAATGTCCAGCTGCTGCTTTCAGGTGCTGAGCCGTGAGCCGAGTTGCAGAGCCTGCCCCAGGGAAAGCAAACCCGCAATCAGCTTCAGCCAGCCCGGCCAAGCAACTGCTTTAGGCTGGCCCATCCAGCAGCACCCAGCAATGCCACTCTCATCCCTGTCCCCGTACCAGCTGGGAGCTGCAGGTCCCTGTTGACAGCTACCGTGGGTGGCTGCTTCCTCGGCAGCTCCATGGAGAATTCCAGCCTCCCTGCCTGCGTGTGGAGCCCGTCCGTGAGGGAGAAGCCAAACTCGTCCGTCTGTGCTGCGGCCCCGCTCCGAGTGTAAACTATCAGCTCGTCCAGGACGTCCTGGTAGGTGAAGGAGGAGCCCCTGGACAGCACCCGGCCCTGCTCCGGGGCCTCTGCCGTGCTCTGCCTTCTGCGGAGCTGGCCTGGCAAACCACACAGGGATCAGCACAGCCTGCTGGGGACAGAGCCTTCCTTCACCTGACACCCTGCCCAGTGTGGGCACTGCAGGGAGATGCCACCTGCCAGCAGGGACTGGGGGAACACGGCAGGGAACTCCCCAGGGAAACACCTGCGCCGCCCCTTCTGCTCTCCAGCAAAGAGCGAGGGACGGCTCGCCAAGAACAAGGCTGTCCTCAGGCACAGTCCTGGTCCAAATTGAGCTTTATCCCACAGACCAGGCTCCCCTCTCACAGCAGGGGCTCTTACAGACAGACAGACTCCCTGTCCCTCAGCCCCCGACCTGTCAGGACGTACCATGCTCAGGACTTTGGCTGAGCACGATGACCAGCTCGCTGCTCTGGGTGTCCAAGTCCTGCAGGCTGAGGGAGGCGTTGGTAACAACCACGGCTGAGCCCTCCTGCACCCGCACAGGCTCCAGCACCATCCGGGGAGGCTCGTCGTTCTGCCGCTGCACAAAGGCACACACCAGAGAAAGGAACATGAACGCAGGGAAAGACCCACCTGAATGAAACACAAGCTCCCAAATGACAGCACTGGTGCTGGCATCACCAGTCCCTCCAAATCTGTCCAGCCCTATGGCTGCTTCCAAGACAGAGGAGACACCAGAGCAGTGAGCCCTGGGGAAGAGGCTACAATGCACAACTGTCCTTGGGCATCACAGGTAAATTATGTGCCTGTGCTAGGGGAAGCAATCTCCCTTTAATCCCCCTTCCTCCATACTAAAAAGGAAAGAGTAAAGCCTTGAAAAGTGTTTGTGTGAAAGGAGAGGCCTCTGGCAGCCAGCATACCTGGATTGTGATGTTGATGCTCTGCACCTCTGACTGGCTGAAGCCGTCACTCACATAGAAGCTGAAAACATCATTTGTGGGCTCAATGCTTTCATGAACACTCTGGAAGTAGTAAATGCTCTTCTCCAGGACATCTTGAAGGGAAAAGGATGCGTCTGTGGTCGCTGCAAACTCACTCTGCGGGCCAAAGCTCTCGCCTGCAAACCAGAATATCACTGGTGAATATCAAGTGGCTGATAAACTCAACATAAAGCCAGCAGGATGAGGGGAAGAAAGGCATGTTGTGAAGGCTGCAGAAGAGGGGATGCAGGGATCCTTTCTGCAACTGACATCTTGTGGCCTTTGAAGGAGGCAACATTTGCTGTGCTGGAGTGGGCACTGGGGAAGCTGCAGTTTTAGATGCAGCACAAGCTGTCCCCTCCATGATATGATAGATGTGATCCTGTTTGGAGCACAAACCAGCCAGGAGGAAGAAGAGAGAGCCCAGCAGTTTACCTGTCCTGGTGTTCTCGATGTAGCCATACACAGGCAGAGTGACCACAGTGACCCTCAGGTCCTCCCTGGCAGCAGTATCATAGTCAGCAGTCAAGTGGTGATGGACCAGCAGCGGGACCCTGCCCCCCTCATCTACCTGGGAAGCAACAGCAGACAACACAAATCCTTAGTGAACAAGGCTGCCTCCATGGAAGAGGCTTGCCCGGGCTCTGGAGTGCTGTCCCACCCTCCCCTAGGTCTGTTAATCAGGAATTCGGCAGGAAGGTGAGGCGGGATGGGAAGAACAAAGCCTGCCTGGCCTCCAAGAGGAGCCTCTGAGTTCTTTATCAGGGCAGGAAGGGAACTGGCAGAGTCATGGTGACCTATCAGAAGGCATGACCTGCATTTCTTGTTGTAGAGACCCTTTTGAAGGCAAAGGAGGGGGAATGCACAGCTGGAAAGAAGGGAGATAACTTCCAAAGGCTTTTATAAGGTGTGTGAAATGCTCTGTGTCAGCCCAAAGCACCAGGTGTCTCCAGACTTGTCTTCTGCTCATCTCTTACACACATGCTGGTGCAATTAGGGATGAAATATTGAGTAGGGATAAATCTGACTTGCTACACTATATCAAGAAGACATCCTAGGGACAAGCAGCTCCTGACTGGAAGAGATATAAACAGATGAGGTTCGGGGATGCAGATGGACTATCAGCCTCCTCTGGCTTCCAAGTGGTTTATTCACCCTTTGTGTGGCACAAGTAACACTATGTTGTATTCAGTCACTTCCCCCCAGTCCAGGAAAACTGCTCAGCTGCTCCCATTGCTGTCCCTGTCCCCAGCCACTCACGGTGACATGGTCAGCGAAGGCGATGAGGGCGGGCAGTGCCGGGGCAGAGGCGATGGTGACGGTGAACATCTGCCTGTCCAGCCGGTTGTTGTCGGCATCCAGCACAGAGAAGTGGAAGATGTCGGTCATGGGCTGATTACTAGTCTCAAACGTGGTGGAGTAGCTGTGGGATCAGGACACAGGGAGTTAGGGAGCCTCACTGAGCCCCAGGCAGATCTATCCAATCCCTGCAGTTAGTGGTGAGGCAGTCCTCTTGGAAGAGAGGTGGTGCCTCAGTTCCCAACTCTCCTTCACATTCATTCCCTGAATTCTTTTAAGTAGCCCAGATATCCCTGGGGAAAAGCCCACTGAGCTTTTAACTGGTATGGCTTGAAGGAGAATAGTGCTCTTTGCTACCTGATCCTCTGGTTGTTGATGTCTTCCATGGTGAAATTGTAAACCCTGGAAAGCTCTTCATTGTGGGAGCCTGACATCCTTAGGAGGGTTCCATAGGCTGGCAGAGATATCAACTGGATTCTAATCTCTGAGTCAGGAGAGTTGTTGTCCTAGGCGTGAGGAAACAAACCAAATGAAAACAGGGCAAAATTAGGCATTGCTTTGTTCCACTAAAAATGGAAGGAAGAACAAGTGTTTTATAGAGAATTATACCTGCCTAGCTGGGTCAGACCCACAGACAAATATTAAATGAAGCTGTACTGACGATAAGAGAGTCAAGAGGGTTGACATTTTCAAAACATACCATAAAATGTATTTTCATTTTCTCTCAGCTCAGCAAGGCTTTCTCTATGTCATTGTATCATGTTAACACAGTCTCCCAGACATAAACCTGGTATTTTAATTTTCACAGTACTTCAGAGTGAACTAAAAACTGATTTTGTCTCTTTTCAACCACATTAAGTACAACCACACTGTGACTCAGATGTCATCTTTCTTAGAAGAGTTTTGTTAGGTGGTTGAAAAATAAGACCCAGAACAGAAATCAACACATCCTGAGCATATGGGTCAGGAGTGAAACCTCCTTTGCCCTATCTGTGCTCTTATTCAGATTAAACCTGAGCATCTCCCTTGTCAGCCTTCCACCTTAAGAGGAGAACAGGACAGATTCCAGACCTGTATCCAGATTGATCCCTTGAAAAAAAAAAAAATTCCCAATCATCTCTCTGACAGCCAGCCTCTCTCTGCTCAGGTCTCTCCAGCCTCACACCTGTACTGCGACCTCTCCTCCCTCAGGAGGTTGCTACATCATCAGCAAGGAGTACAGAGCTTTCTTGGCAATGTCACCAACAGGATAACTCTTGCACAGCACACAAGCCCTGAGACCAACTCAAGCTACCAAGCTCTGCAGCATCTTGGGGTTGTTTACTCTTTCCACCTTCCGATCTCCTCAGAAAAAGGTGGGTGAGGGGGCTAACATTTTCCAGGGATTAACACTCAGCAAATCCATGTGCTTTATTAGCAAGTCTGTTTGACAGAAAAATCTGGGCTTAACTAGGTTCTCATGTTTAGCATAGCAGTTCACCTCTGTCAAATGGGAATAATGTTAAATCCCTGTGGGATGAAAGAGTCTGTTATCCCTCTTTTGCAGCAGCCAAAACTTGAGCTCTCTACCCAGAAGCCACGCTGACAGCAGAGAGGTGTGTGGGGGATAAGGAAATGGGTCCTGGCAGCATTCCCCGGGCTTAGGAACAGATGAAAACCCACCGTGTAAGCGAGGTGCTGTCGGGAGAGGGTTACGGAGCTTTTGCTGGCCACTGTGACAGCCAGCAAGCAGCCCGGAGCCAGCTGTGGGCCATGGGTGTCCAGCTGGGACACGTCCACCCTCAGCACCGTGGTGACTGTGGTGACACCGTCGGTGACAGAGATTTCCATGCTGTCCTCTGCTGCTGCTGAACCATCGTGCACGTACTGCAGAGCGTTCCGGGTGACGTCCTCATAGGTGAAACTGTCACCTGCCCAGGGAGGAGACACACGAGTCAGAAAGACTGCTCAGAGCAGGAATCTAACTCAAATGACCTTAATCAAGAACTAAACTGGCATTTAATCCCATCCTGGCAGGGCTCTAAGTTATGAGGACATTCATTAAGTAGCTGGCAGAGCAGAGGAAAAGCTGTGACCTTCCCAGTTCCAGCGACTCCTGATTCTCAAGGAGGGCACCAACCCACCTTTTCTTCCCAGCTGCTTCCTGAGCTCACAGCTAGACTGACCTGCTGGGGGCATCTGTCTCCTCCTGCTCACCTCAACCATCTAGGCTGATCCCTCTCCTGCACTGAGGGAAACTCTCTACTCACCTGCTCTCATGAGCTCCTGCACATCTGCGCTGTACTTGAGCACAATGCCATTATGGGGAGGTTTCACCAGCTCAAAGAAAAGACCCTCAGGAGCTGTATCCGTGTCACTTACAGCCAACTGGATCCCTGTGCCAGGGAAAGAGAGCATAGCTTGTGTGAATGGAGCCAAAAAAACCCCATAATTCAGTCAGTAGAAGAAAAGTAAATCATTCTGGAGCTGCCTTAACCCGAGAGCTGTGAGTTCCATGGAAATAGTTTGTCCCCTGATGATGCTCAGGCTGTATCAGGGAATTCTCTCCTAGAGTGGCTCTCAAGTGACCCCCAAGCAAGTGAAGCTGGGCCTCCTGGCAGTGAGCTGAGCCCCGCACCATGCCCCATGCACCCCACTCACCGATGGTGGCTCTGCCCCCCTGGCTGACCTCCAGGAAGGGAGCTGCGATCTGGAAGACTGGAGGCTGCTGCTCAGCGGAGAGCAGGTGGATGACAAACACCATCTCCGGGCTCGTGTGCTCCCCACCAGAGACTAGGCACAGACAGAAACCATGCCTGAGTGCAGGGATGGGTTTGCAGGGACCCTTCACCTGAGAAATTCACCTGTCTGTACAAAAATCACCATCCCATATCGCTGGCTCATCTCCTGCCTTTGTCTGTGGGCATACACACACACTTCACACAGGCCAAGAACATTTCTCTCTGCCCCTAACTCACAACACAGACTTCTCCTTGCTGGTGGAAGCCAGAAAGCACACGGAAACAGAAGGATGCGTTAAACAAGCAAGCAGCTTATCTGTGGCAATTAAATTGCAGAAATGTCTCCACGCTGTATTAAAAAAAAACGAGAGCGTAAAACTCCTTGTTCACACTGGGAGGACAAGAGGAATAAATCAGACTTTTAGGACTGATTCCAGGCAGCCACTGGAAGAAGATGCCTCTAGCAAGCTGCGGCTCAGCTTCTGTAAAACACTGCTGGGAACCAGACAATTAATATCCCCCAGGCACGTGCATTTCCAGAAATTCCTACTGAGCGCCCACAGGTGCGCCTGCAGCAGAACAAAGGCCAAGGAGTAACAGGCAATAGGAAGGGCAAAAGAAGGATGAACACTGCTCTGGCCAGGAAAGAGCAAGTGGTTGACATACCTGTGAATCGGAAGCTCACGGACTCCGGGAGACCTGGCGGGACAAACACAAGCACAGAGTGACTGCGGTCAGGACAGGAAAGCACGCCTTGATGTGGACTTGGAGGATTTTGGGGGAAATTGAAGTGCTGACGTTGAACTGGGCAGAGCCTTTCCTCAGCAAGGAGGAACACCAGCAGTCCAGCTGGTGTCCCAGCCCTGCAAGGAGCGCTGGGATGCTCACCTGCAAAGGAGAAGGCCATGATCTCCCTGAGGTGAGGAGCTGCGGTCGGCGGACGATAAGCAATCCTGCCATGGTTTATGTCGGCCTGGGTGAAGTACCTGGCTGGGGACAGAGGCCTGTCCCTGTGCTCCACAATACCTGTGGATGCAGAGACACCAGCATTACCAAGAGGGGTTAATTACTCCATCTGATTCCACAGGTTCATTTGCTTTCCCTAGGTGCTTCTTTGTACCACTTCCAGAACAAGTCACACGGATGCAACTGCATGGACAATGGGCTCTAGGGACAAGAGAAATTAAACAGAGATTCCTCACTTAGGCATTTCTTCACAGAACCTCTCACTTGAGAGGTGGGAAGCAGAAAGCCATGGGACATAACATTCAGTATTATTCAGACAGTAGCAAAAACTGAGCTCTGCAGCACATTCCTAAAGAAGCCAAAGAAATGGGGTTAAGGAACAAGGTGTTTAAAAGCTAAGGAAAGAGGCCAAATGGATAAACAGGTTCCTCTGCAGAATGATACTCCAAGGGAAGGAGGAGATATGCTCAGAAAATGTGGCGATTACTGCAGCAGCAACAGGTTCACTTGCCTTGCCCAGGAAGGAGAGGCACAGTCACGTTGTACAGGATTTTCTCACTGGGAACCTCCGGGTCTACAAAGGAGAGGTGATGGGGCTCAATCACTGTCACACGGTCCTCCAGCACCTCAATAAACACATCAGACAATGAGCATCAAGGCCAGAGACATGGGAAGATTCACCCAAAAATGCATTTAAAGAGAATTTGCTTTGCTCTAGTTAAATATTAGACAGTCTTGACATGTAAAGGCCCAGTTCTTAAACCTAAACCTGACCCCCTGTCCCCTGCAGATGCACAACCTCCACACTCACAGGTGGTCAGGTTTGTCCTTTGGCCTACAGCAACGAAAAAGAGAGAAAGGAAAACCTAGTTTGATCAAGAACTCCCTGGATGAACACGTAATTCACTGTCTGTGTAGTTTTCTTATATAGTCTGATGTGGCTGGACTGCATTCTCTTTTAAAAGAAAATGACTGAAAATGACTCAGGCCTTTCAATTGGAATATAGAGGAACCAAAGCTTTCCCTTTTGTTTTAAACCTGCCTAAAATTGCTCTGATCCTTCTGTAACAAGATTATCATGAACCAAAGGCAGACAGGGCGCTAAAGGAATTACAGTGCTGCTTGAAGAGACTTAAATGCCCAAAACCAGTTAATTTCCATGTGTTCATGAACCTTAATCCTGCAGAATTAACAAATTAAACTGCTCAGCTGGGTATGAAAAGCATCCAGCTCATTTTATAATCTTGAGCAAAATAGGGAAGAGAACAAGCTAAATTAAGGATTTGGGCACTTCAATAACCTGCTTTGGAACATGAAAGGTTACCAATATGGGGGAAGCAGGTTAACTTGATTGAAGAAGAACAAATATAGACGTTGTGTCCAGTTTAACGAAAGAGTCATCAAACCTCCCTTGACCTTTCCCAGCAGCACAAGTCCAAGTCAAGACTAGAGGGATGGGAGGACTCAAAGTATTGTGCTTTCCACTCAGCTTCAGAAGTCTCATTCTGAAGGAGTCTGAAGACAAATGAACAGAACTCGATCACACTGGGGCAGGGAAGTGCAATTTTCTGACAGAAAGATTTAACGTTATGTTTCTTCCTCGCTGCCTCCAAGGCCTATTTGTCTCTCCCAAAGGTGGGACTCGCAAGTGGTGAGGTAAAAGGTGTTTTATGGCCCTATTGAATTTTGTGGGGAGTAATTAGCTATAAAACCCAGTGCTGTGTGGCTGTGCCAGACATCTCTCCCATCAATTTTGTCAATAATGACAACAACAAAAAGTCAGGAGCGAGAAGATAAATGGCTCCAAGTAGCAGTCTGACCATGTTTCATTATCACCCAGGAAAGGTCGCCACTATTTCAAACCTTGACAAGGCTGTTGTGCCATGGGCTTCCCACTAATCCCTCTCCCATCGCTTCCTGTGCCTTTCCTGGACCCATGCCTGGCATGCAGAACAGGAGAAGTAGAGGGGACAGCTGGACTTCACCCACACGTGATGGGGACACATGCAAGGCTTGCACCGCAGTCTGAGAGTCCACAAAACCGACTTTAAACTCCACCATCATCTTTCCAATCAATGCAGCCGGGGAAGGAACCACCTTGGAGAGACCATTCTCATCCAAATGGTCATTCCCAGAGCTACAGTTGGGATCAAGTTTACAGTGGAACTACTGGCAAAACCCATTCATTACAGTCTAAGCCACAGCTTTTCTCTCTTGCCATTCCTCCTGGCTTCTCAGGAAAGGGTAAGAATTCCATAAAACACTGATTTTGTTTCTCTTTCCCCCTCTCCTTCCCAGTCTGCACATTCATCCCTTTTAATACGGAGTTTTTCAGCTTTTCATGGGTATTTTCTGCACTCCCCCACCCCAGTTACTCTTCTGATCTGTTTTTTTCCCATTCCTCCTCCAGCCATCTGTGTGGTGTTATCACTTACAGCCATGTGCAGAGAGGAGCCAAGGGAAAGCTGAGGAGCCTTGGGTGTCTGGGGCAGAACTGCAACGTTGAACACGTGGCTTTCCAGGCTGGTTTGTGGACTGGCAGAGCTGGACACCTGGGAAGGAAAGGTCACATGAATGGACAAGTGATTTCTAGATCAGTTTCAGACTTTCCCTTGGCAGTGGCTCTCTGTGATCCCAACAGCTTCCAAGATGGGCTGCACTTGTGTTTCACAGGCTCGTAAATATTGTCCACTCTAGCACCAAAAAAATAAGTCAAGGATATCTAACTCCTAATTTCAAGCCTGCAGCAAAGACATACAAAGCAAATTATATTAAATTGGTAAAAACTCAGAGTACCAGAACCATTCCCTAGAGGTGAGCCTGCAAATGTTCCCAGCAATCCTGGGGTGAAGTAAGCACCCAAAGAAATACAGCTCCCTTCTCTGACAGACTCAGTTACTGCTTTATCTTTTAGCAGGGATGGCAGTGTGCTCTGGAACTTCACAGAGCACTTTGTGAGCGGGAATGGACATCCTGAATCTTAATTTTTAGAAAATGCATAAAAATGTAAGTTCTGATGAAAGGAATGATGTCATTTTAGCCATTTGCTGCACCTGCTCCGTCCTAAAAGCAATGAAAACAACATGTTGGTCCCAAAATGTCCCAAACCAAAGTTCAAGGCTTGGAGTTGGACAGGGGTTAGTGGTCTCCTGATGTGACCAGGTATTCCCAGCTCCCTTTCTGAGCTCTCTGTACAATTATTGCTACTGCTCCGAGATACTGAACCCAAACACTCAACTCATGCAAAATGCATAGTCTATAAGAGGAATGCAGCAATTAAGCCAAAGATTAGCTTGTTCAACACTGACGCTCACAAATTCCTCATTATCACTTATGTTAATTACTTTAGAAATTACCTTAATTGCCTCTGCGGTGCTACAGTAATTGCTTCTGCCTTGTAAACCAGATGTAACAAACACTGCGTTGCCAGTGTTCACGTAGGCTTACTTAGGGCAGGCTGTGAAACCCTCCCAGCAAACAGCAAGGACCTGTCTGAGGAATTTTATGGCTCTTAAACCTGTGGGGAGTGGGGATTTATTTCAGTTTCCCAGCTTCTGGGGAGTATTTCTACCTTTTGGCCTGTTTGCAAGACGAAGGGCTCTGAAGCCAAAATTAAATTATTAGCTTAGAAACCAAGGGCTGTGTGGCTCTGGGGCTCACCATACAAACCATTTTTAAAAAGGCACTTGAAACGTTTTTCACTTGGTGTAAATATTACAGGTTTTATGAGAGGGTGGTGTGCTTGCCAGTATGTATTCACACACATATATGTGTCATTGTTAAAACTCAGCCTCACAGGACACAAGCGGAGTCACCTCAGAGAGCTGCCACCTGGTATTTCTAGGGCAAGGACATGGAATGACAAGGAATACCTGGAACTGGAAGGAGTCACTCTCCACTTCAGCCCCCGAGTGCCTGTACCACACGATGCCATCGCTGATGTCCTGCTGGGTGAAGGAGGTGGTGGGTGAGGCCGCTCTTCCATCAGGTAAAAGTTGCCAGGAGTCCACTGGGCCGTCCGCCGGCATCGGCACCAGCAGCACCACTTCCCCTGGGAAAATCAAGGAAGAACTTGGGAGAACACAGGGAGCAAGAGATGCCCTTGCAGCAGCTAAGGAGCAGCCAAGGCAAATGCCCACCCACTCCGAGCTTTTTTCCATGCAGTGTTAAGTGACAGAAATACCAACAGAGCTCCCAAAAGCCAGCAGCAGACATTGAGACATGCCGGTGACATTGGGGTATCTTGTTAATTAATTCCATTAAACGGGTTGATAATTCTGCTGATTGATAATTAATCACTCAGTTATGTGAATCATCCATCAGAAGCTCTCCCATTTCATTTCCCCAAACCACCCTTAAAAAGTTGGAGCAACAAAAAAAGGTAATTCAGCAAAATGCAATATCACACTTCTGTTTGATCATCAAACTCTGGGCTAAAATTCCTTTATCAGTACCCTAATTACATTCCAGATCTTATGGTTTTGCTCATGGGAGTTCCCCTAAAAATCTAAAAATCAAATTCTATGTTTTCTATAGGTATGAATATTTCTCCCATTAGCCACAGACTAAATTAGGCAGATAAGCCCTTCTGGATTCGGGACCAATTTTCCACATTTCTCTCTTTGCTATTTTTACTCTTCCTTTCTGCAAAACAGTATTTTAGATAAAATTTCGGAGATCATTGATTTCTGCTGCTTCTTTCTCACCTGCAGCTACAGACCTGTTTATATTACTGCAATTAATCACAGCAGCAATAATTATGGTGATACAAACACAGGATTATAAATTTTAGTTAGGGTTAGGCAGCAGGAGACAAGCTCCTCAGGGAAAAATTCCTGTTTTCCTGTAAATGCTTATTAAAAACGAGAAGACAGACCTTCATCTGCAGAAAACTAAAGGGGGAATACAAATTAATTACTTCTCTTCTAAACTGCAAAACTCTCATTATCTCTGTTTCCATCAGGTGCTGGCAGCTGTTATGGAAACCAAGCCTGTCCTCGCAGCAAAAGGAAATAAAAAAAGCATGGATGTTGCTAGAGGGATCCTCTAATTTTGCCAGGTCAGCAAATTAAATGCGGTATCATTTCTTAAAAGTGCAAAATATGTTACTGGAAGACATGGGTTTTCTGAAGAAAGTGGTGATACTGAGTAAGAAAAGAGCATCTTTCTTTTCTTTCCAAATTTCGTTGCCCTCCACATGACACTTCTTTTTCATCCCATTTTTCTCCACGTATAGCTCAGTCACAAATGCCAGAACCTTCCACACCCCCCCTTTCCCTGTGCCCAGAAGATCCTCCCTAAGCATGAGGTTGCTGGTGAAAGTCACTGCTCCAAGTGCTGACCTCAGAGCCTCTCAGAAGGAATTTGGGGACAAGAATGATCTGCAGATCCAAACAACATCACCAAATCCTGTTTTAGTCGGCAACCCCTTCCTCTGGGACAAATTAAATCTAGAGTCATGGAATTTAGGGAATCCTTCAAGGTACTTCTACTCAGCAGTTTCTAGAGGTAGATACTGCTCTGTGCTCCTCAAGGCAGACATTCACTGCAGAGGATTATCTTTTGGCACCAAGATTCTGCTCTCTGAGGGCTGTAAATACACCACGATTCCACCACCACTGGAGGAACAGATGATCAGAAAGGGCAAAAGTGCTTTGTTACTCTGCCTGACCATTAGAAGTGGAAAAAGATGAGGCTAGCAGCACTCAGCCAGCCTACCATTCTGAGGAAATATTCCCCCAGCTGTGCACCATGTGTAACACCATGGAAGGGTGCTGCTGTTGGGCAGCAGGACTCCAGGGGGATTTACCATGTCTGGGCTGCTCCTCGGTGATGGTGTAGGTGATGTCAGAGTCCCGGACACCGGGCAGCTCGGCGTGCAGGATCGTCTTGGAGATCTGCAGCATGCCTCCCTGGGGCACCCACACCAGGGAATTGCTCACCAGCCGGGGGCTCCTGGCACTCTGCAGGCAGGGGGACAGCAGGAAAAGGCTGACTGCAGTGTGAGTAATTGGAATGGGACTTTCAAGGGAAAAGAAAGGATCATGGAGAATATTTGGAATTTGTTACGCATTCCACCCTGGCTGTCTGCTTGAAGAAATGGTTGTGGATCCTTCTGCTGTATCCCTCAGACCCCATTCCCAGCCTCTAGAACTGACCTCGTCCTCTAATTCCTGATTTCCTGCTGCTGACCCTAAACCTTCCTGAACCAAGTCTTCCTCCATAATTTTGTCTTTTACCACCATCCTCATTCTCTCTGAGCATCCACCCAAGTCTTTAGTTACTCGGTGGGTTTCCTAACCTTCAAACTATTCCTGTGGCTCTTTTTTTTTAATTTTTTGTCCAATATTAATTTAAGCTTCCTGAAATGTGGATGTCAGCACTAGATTGCAGTAATAGTTTCACTACAGTTCCCTTTTATTTCAGTAACACTACTCTGGCATTCAAGGATTGTATCAGCCCTTTTTGGCTTTAATTTGCATTTTTGGACAGGTCACCAAAACCCCTGTGACCTCTTCCATGCCACGGCTCTTTCTTATAACCCCAGCTGCTGTAAATGTGACTTTTTTTTCTGGATTTCTGCACATTCACCTTGAAACTGGCTGTGGCAGCAGTTCACCTTGAACTGTGTGATCAGTCAAGATCCTGACTGCTCCATCTAAGGGATCACCCTCCTCCTCACTTACTACTCCACATAATCAGCCCCCAACCTGGTAAATGACTCATTGCTGTGTTCTTCTGGATCTGCCACAGAGACAGGAGAGAGAGCTAAAAAGATGTTTGTGAAAAGGAACCACATTACAGGATGAGTTCTGACCTCCTTTTTGGCACGTCTGCTGTGCACCCACCTAATTTTTACTCCACCTACACTGTGGGTTTGTTATAAACATGGAAACCTTCAGCTCTTAGGTCACTAAATGACTGAATGTTCCTTCACTGGCCACATCAAACCCATCCAGCATGTTGTGATACCATTCCCACATGGCTTTGATGCTGCTTGTTTATAAGAATAGGCTCATGAGACAGCTCTTTTTGCTTGGTGAACTATTTTTAAAATATTTCTAACATGTGAAAGTGTTTTCAGCTACCTGCTCCCAGGCAGGGCAAGGTCAGCTGCCTTGCAAATACTTTGGAGGCCTCCCTTAGCTGGATCTCTAGAGGCCTGGGGCACCCCTAAAATAAACATCTTTTGTCTTTTTTTTTCTGTGGTCCCCCTGGCCTCTCAGAAAAGAAAGACTTCCATGTCCCTGTTCAGACTGCAACAGTTCCAGCAAAGGGTCTGGATGGGAAAAGCAGCCATTAGCAACTAAAGGGACTGGAAAAAGCCCTAAAAGCTGCCCTGCTCTCACCTCTGTCACCAGCTTCATTCTCCTCTGTAGCCAAGTGCTGCACAGAGAAATGTGGAATGATAAGGAGAGACAAGGGAGCACTAAACAGGATAATAAAAGAAACTACTCTCAGCAATCCACACTCACTGGCATTTACAACAACCTGCTTAATCAACAGTGGGGGAAAAAAGGTGTTACAAAGAACACAGAGTGGTGTCCAAGCATTTTCACAGCCCTTGTGATCCTGTTTTCATCCCCAGACTGCTGTGTGAGTCACAGTACTAATTAGCATTAATTACTACCATAGCTTTAGGGGAATCTGCATGGTCCAGATGGGATCAGTGCCTCCTTGTGCAGAGCTCCACGGCCACATGGAGCGCTCAGAAAGCTCCCTTCAAACTGTCCTGCCCAAGCTGCTGAGAAAGACATCTCACACAGCAGAGAGGGCAAAAGAGGGGCAGTGTCATCTCCTCCTAGCTCCTTTCCAAGGGGTGGAACTCCAAGACACTGTGTCAGATCTCTACATAAAAGACTGCAAGCCGTGACCTTCTCTAATGACAGCTCTACTTTGTGCTACTCTTTCACATTAGTAAGGAATATCTTCAGACTTTTCTCCTTCTGCTTTATTACAGTTTATTACCTTTTATCAAATAACTGGACTTTGAATCATTGAAGCTGCACAATTGGAGCTGTTGCAAACCAAAAATTCGGGTGACCTCCAAAACCCGATCAGTCCACTACTTCCTCCAGCTGGTTACTCAGGATTAGTGACACCTCAGGGACAGCGCGGCACTTCTCCAGACTCTCAGTGTGCCTGCCAGGTTTTATGTGCCAGCACATACCTCGGGAGCAATCCTGATGTGGAGCAGGATGTTCTGGAAGTGGTAGCCGTCGCTCACTTGCAGAAGAGCCGCGTCCTGCCAGCTGTCAGAGCCATCGTGGGCGTAGCGCAGCCGCCCACCCGCGAGGTCACCCAGGCGGAAGGTGGCAGGGTCTCCAGGGGGCCCGAGCAGCTTCCCGTGACGTGGGGGCTCCAAGACCATCAGCACCACGTCCTGAGGGTTGTCACTGTCCCCCACACCGAGCACCAGCTCCGATATCGTCCCGGTTCCCCCCCTGCTGATGAGGAGGGGCTCGTTCCTGAACACGTACGGCGCCTGGAACACAAAAGCAGCTCTGAGGTGTCTGCTGAGCCTGGGAGATTGGGTCATGATCAAAGGCTGGAATTAAAAGTTTGGGGATAAGGACATCAGCTCAGTTCATCCTTGGAAATCGCCTATTTCTTAGCAGCAGAGAATCAGTCTCCACACCTTTTCCCCTGATGGGCAGATCTAATAATATTTAGCATTAAAACTGAATTAGTCCCAGTAAAAGAAGATTCTCATGCCACATTAGGCTTAGGAAAGGCAAAAACTTGGGACATTTATATAGCAAGCATCTGACTCTAGCTGATCCTCATGAGGCTTTTGAGATGACAGCAAAACCAGGTATCTTCATCATCAGTGTTTATTTCATTTCCAACACTCCCCACAGCCTTACTCAACTTACACCAAAAACCTGCTAGAGGCCATATGTCTGCTGGTTTAAATTAGTTCTCCAGTTCTTTGTCATCAAGAAAAGTTTCAATCTGCAGTCTCTATTGATCCCAATAAACATCATTTGCCATGGGTAATGCCCTGCCTCAGGAGGGAAGCAGTCCTGCAGAGACAAAGTCAAAGCCCTGGGAACATCCTTCAGAGAGCCACCTCACCTGTGCACAACTTCCCAGGGTTATTAGGGATCAACAGCCAGAATTCCTATCATTAAACCTCACTTATGTATTCTGGGGCAGTGACTGCAGCTCTTACTTAGGTGAACGTCCTACTGAGGCAAACAAGAGATTAGGCTGAGCCAAGATCTCAGCACCAGCCAGAATCAATATACACACAGCAGGATCAAAACCCACCGTTTGTCTTATTCTAAAGGACAAACTAGAGCACTTCTAATTTCCAGAAGTTAGGGGAATGACTAATATGGAATATAAATTACTCATGGGGAGGGTGGAGGCTGAGCCAGGCTTGTAGGTAGGAAGGAGCCAGCACTAGAAGAGTTCTGTCAAGTCATTTGGTGCCCCTCTGAGGATGTAAATGGGCCTTAAGAGTAGCAGATTCTCTTTTGCACTTCAGGGTCTCTATTTGTAAGGATATGCCAAGTAGTCACAACTTCTGATCAACTTTTCCACACTGGAAAAAGCTCAGTGCAAGCTGCAAAGCCTCCCTGGAAACCTGGAACCTGTTCAGGTGCCTGTACCCTCCCTGGGGTGAGATCCATATATTGTGCCACAGACTTTAAATAACAATAATACAGGAGACACGGACACTTGGCAGTACCATCACCTTGCCCAGAAGTGGTGAGAAGTTTAAGAGACACCCTCTAAATAGCTCATGCTGATTTAATGCCCAGCTTATTCTAGAACAGAGCATTGAACCTGAGTGTCAAAGCTCTCCTGCCATTGGGATCAATCCTGGCCCAATTGGCCTGCAGCAAGAAGCTGAACTGGAGCATCAGCAGATCCAAAGGATAACTGGAGCAGTAGGGATTCCTTAGCCCTCACTGATAATTGCTCTATGATTGCACAGCTCCAACTCCCTACACAAGCAAAATGACACAGGCAAACCTCTCCAGTCAATTCCCCAAGTCCCTTTCCTCCATGTGACTCTTGGCGGCTGCCCCTAAGGGACAGTTGAGCCCAGTTTGCCTGATCTGAACCCCTACTCAAGTTCTGCCCAGCTCCTTTTTTATCCCTGCAAGAAACCAGGGCTTCAAATGGTACCAAATTTGGGGCTGTTTCCAGGCTTTGTTACCTGTGTTGAGAAGGCTTGAATGTTGATCACCTCAAGGTGGGAGAATGACTGTTGGTCACTGACCTTCAAGGAAAACTGTCCTTTCCTAAACAGGTCCCCAACAAGCCAAAATACAGGATAATATAAATTAATGAAGTACTCTTCCAGGACTCAGTAATGATAAGCACATTATGAATTCAGCAAAAATGACTGGCTCAGTGACAGAAGCTTTAGCTCAGGTTTTCTTCAATTACGTTTTTATAGTATTTTTTCCTGAAGATTCATAACAGTCACAACATGTAATAAAACACCTTTAGCTGTGTGATAATATACCCTCATCTCCCTTTGAGTAACGTTATCCACATTGGATGGCATCCCCAAGATAAAGTGCCAATTCTAAATGCCAGCCACTTGCTGCTAAAGAAAAGCCTCACTTTATTTGGCTTCAGGACTTGCCAGGAATTTTCCTTCCCATTTACTTTTCAGTGATGCCACCCAAACACCTTGAAGTTTAAAGTAACAGTATAAATAATAAATAGAGTAATAATTTTTTTAGTAATAAAGCAGCTTTGTTTTTTAAGACAAGATGCTGACATTTAATGGTGGCTACCAGGTGAACTTAAAAAAAAAAAAAAAAAAAGCAGGATACAGGAACATACGCCTGAAGTCTGGTGAACACCACCTAACACTTGGCATCAGGACACCCTGAAAGTCTTCTTAAAATCTGATTTAGATGGAAGACCTCCCTGCTTTATACAGCCAGAAATGTAGAACAGTTCCACCCACGTCACTCTGGTGCCAAGGCTTTATGGTGATGCGAATCAAGTGTGAAATTTGGCAGAGTGGCTGGCTTATTGCCTGTCTGCAGGAAAAATCTGCTTCTCTGCAACATCCTTTGCAGTGTGAGCTTTGCCAGCTACTAATCACTGCTAATTATTCCAGGGTACTAACAGAGCTCACACTGGAGGCAAACAAGGAATGGCTGAAGGCAAACTACGCCAGAGAGCACAGCAGTGACATCACCTGAGCAACTTCTTAACAATATCAAGAAGCTGTAGTAACAATCAGACTAATATGCCAGTTTTAACTCTCAGCTGAGTGTCCTGAGGATGGGACAGATTCCTGCACCCCAAAAGCACAGAAGGTTTGGGGTCACAGTGAACTGAGAAGTTTTGCAGCACAAGTTACACTATAGTACAGCATAAGTACGCTGGAAGTTGATTTAGCAGCGGTCTGAAGTGTGCCTCCCTGTAGGAAAGCTTCCAAGAAAGAAGGAAATACCCGTTCTCAAGATACAGCAATTTTTTTGCGAGGCAAGAGCTCAGGAAAGAAGCTTCCCCCGCGTCACCTGGGCTCGTCTCTGCCGTGCACGAAGCGGACCCTCCTGTCCCGCACGTCCCTGCAGCTGAAGCGCTGGCCGCGGCTCAGCGGCACCTCCTGCCCGTCCTGCAGCATCACCAGCCGGCCGGTGGAGGGAATGCTGTCCACCTGGAACAGCGGCTGCCCCGAGGCACCGGCCGGATCGCAGCCCAGCAAGGCCAGGTCTAGGGGCTGCACCCCGCCGATGCCCACCCTGAGGGTGCTGCTCACATGAGAGCTCCAGGGATGCCTGCTGGCTGAAGGGAAAGAAGGGAGAAGTATTACTGCAGAAACCACCACAGCCTGTGTTGGCATCATGCCTGTTAGCACTATTTTTTGGGTGCCCTGTTCATTCCTGACCCAGGTGAACTGCAATCCATCCCAATCCCCACCACGACTTGGGCAAATCACTTCCCACCTTGATTTCCCAATCACAGAACTGAAAGCCAACTGTAGACAAACGAGTAAATCTTCATTTAGAATAGAGAATGTAAGTAACCACTAAACTTGATTCAGGAAGGGATCTCCCCCAAGACATTTTGTCACTGGCTTGACACTGATGATAAATGGTGCTGTCTTTTGAGAGACACTCACCTTCTTCACACTCTCTGGTCTGTGGATTGCCATAGAAACCCTGGCCACAGGCAGAAACACAGATTTTATTCTTCAGAAATGTGGTGCTGTCACAGAGGTGGCACAGGCTGCCACCATCACACTCCAGGCATCCAGGAGGACAAGCTGCATTGGACGGAAAGCACAACCCCACTGAGACACTGCAAAACCAGCACAGCCACTGGCACACAGAGCTGCCCCCAGGCTCAGAGCAGAACCACCACTATGTGTCTCACCTACCTGACAAAAAGAGTCAAGACAGTGGGCAAAGAGTTATGATGAAAGTTGGCAAGAAGTTCCTTCTTCATTTGCCCACCATGCCTGCATCAAGCTCGCCATGCTCACCTGTGCACTTGTGCTGTGCCTCGTCTGTGTAATATCTCTGCCCACATTTGGGAACACAAACACTGCCCAGGAGGAAGAATGGGGCTGGGCAAAGGCTGCACTTGTCTGCTTGGTGGCACCGAAGGCAGGGCTGATCACACCCTAAAGAGACACAGGCAAAGAGCTCAGCCTGACAGCTCTTGGGAGACAAGCAGGGAAACACGTTGGAAGCAATGCTCCATGAAAACTCACTCTGGCACGTGTCTGATTCCCGGTAGAAAGCCGGAGGACACTCTTCCACACAAGCTCCTTCGTGGAGAACATGGCCTTCCATGCACTGCAGGCAGTCAGTCTTCTTGGGACCTTTGCAGGCGTTACAGCTCCAGTCACACTCTGGAAGAAAACAAAAATCAGTCCAGGGCAGCCCTTTCTGGGGTGCTCAACCTGCACAAGGGCTTAGCACTTGGGGTCTACAAGCTGTGGGAAAACATCACTTATTTCCATCATGGAACACTCTGCTGGGGAGCTCTGGAAATCTTTCAAGTCACGTGTCTTTTAAATCACTCCAAACTGCTGTTTCTGCAGCCATCTGGTGATGCAGGATTTAGTAAAACATAGAGAGAGAGACAGGTAAGTAGAGGAGGCCAGATAAGCCCCTGAAAAGAGACTTAGCCTGGCAAGCTCACTCGTTACCAGCTGACCTGTGACTAAATGAACTGCTGGACCTGACCCCTGAAAACTTTGCTGGCTCAGTTACAAAATCATTTACAAGAGAGCGATTTGCAATAATCTTGTTCCACTGAAAGGCTCAAGTATGTGACAGCAGGCTGCCCAAAAAACAAAACAAAAAAAAAAAACCAAAAAAAAAACCCTGCAGAAACCTTGCAAGCAACCTGTCACTGAGCAATTTTCCCCTTCCTGCACCCTAAGCCAGGGCACTTTCATTTACTCCTTTTTCTCTTTCTTTTTTTTTTTTTTTTCCTTTTCCTTGAAACCAGCAAGGCATTTTTCACCTCTGCAAGTCTTGGTGGAAAAATCCAGGTAGTACTGCTGAGCACAGCTCTCGTACTGGCACTCCCCAAAGAGCAGCACCTTGGCTGCATCTCTGCACGACGTGCAGCCAGCGGTCGAGTCGCAGCTCCGGCACTGGCTGCTGCAAGCTGTGGGAAGACAAGGAAAACCAGTGTCATTCCTGATGCTGTTACCCTGCAGCCTTGCTACTCCTCTTGTCCTCTGTGGAGACTTCAGGGTTCTTGCTTGTTTTGTTCCTTTTCACATTCTCCAAAGCATAAAGAGCCTCATTCCATTTGGAATAGGCTGGAATGTACCCTCATGCTGCTTCTTACTTTCCTCTGGACAGGTCAGGGTAAAACAGTGACCCTGAATCCAAATCCCCAAATAAGAGCTTTCCCTGTCTCTGTTTTGTTTTTGGTTTTGTTTTTTTTTAATTTCCTTTGTGCAGCCTGCATTTCATACAACTCTCTACCCAGACAGACAAAAATTTGGAGAGCAGAGTAGACTGCTGCAATCCTTGGTGGGACCAAAGGCCCATTTAATTTCACTTAACGTTTCCACCTTTTTATCTGCGCACAGTGTGAAACTCTGGAGCTGCAGGGAGCAATAAAGATGCCAGGAAAAAAATAATTCAGGGATTTACTGAATCTAGGATCAAAGTCCAGAGGTTCAGAATATTTCAACTCACCTCTTTGATGTCCAGGAACTAAACTTCACAGGAGGCTGTACTAACAGTTTGGGTGATAAATACTGACATGTTAATTCAAAACACAGTTTTATAACCAAAAAACCACCAAAGTAAAGTTAAAGTACCCATGTTGCTCTCCCTGAAGCAAGAACACAGTGTTTTTCAAAACAGTTCCTTGTTTTAGTGCCTCTAAAAAATGTCACAGAAGGTCTGCATTTTACTGATGTACAAACGATTTCTAGCAAAGTGTTTACCTAAAGAATCAAGCAGCTGGCTTTTAGGAGCTCTGGTGCCACTCTGATTTTTCTTCACTTAAGAACAGTACATGAAAAAATTACTTTTTTCAAGTGCTCTAAAGAACCAACTATTAAAGATACAGTAAAACATTCTACATGAGGTCTAAATCCAGGGAAATCAGGCCACCCATGGAGGCATGCCAGAAGAGAAAGCAAAAACTGTATCTGGAAGCAAACCTGTCTGCTTGTTTTATCAGCATGACTCTGTATCTGCATTTTTAAGCCTGTGAAGGACGCGTTAAGCTTCTCACTGTTCCTGGGCCAGGATGTCATTGAGTTTAAAAATATCTCCCAGGACCCATACATGCACTTGGCATCTCTCTGAACCTCATTCCAACCCCGAGTTCCTCAAAAGTGCAAAGAGACTAAAATAAATGTTGAAGAGAGACCAGATTTTCTCAGCCTAGCAGCCAACCTCCGATTAAACAATCTTCATTCCCTCCAAGTGGCAGTTTCCCAGCAGCCTGGGACAATTTGTATCTCCCTGGCTTATCAGCAGCACTTGAAAAGGCACAAGTGACACTTGGAATGACAAAAATCCAACACACTTGGCCTTGAGCCCCCTGCTCCAAGGATTACAAACACTTCTTAAAAAGCCATTTGCAATGAAGAGATTAGAGTAGCTGAATTAGCTTGCAAAAAAAAAAAAATCTATTTGCAGTTGAGCCCCTGAACCAATTTCAGGAAGGGTGCAGGCCTCAGGAACATTGCCAGTCTACCTTGATATGCTGAGGCAGGAGCTATCAACAAGAAAGCTTTCATTAGAAAGGGGCATGTTAATTAGGAAGCGAGATATTCTGGTGCAGCAAGCAAGAAGAGAATCCCTATTGCAGAAGAAAACTTGAGTATTTTGTTGAGCTTGTAGGAAACCAGCCAGAACTTTTTTTTAATTCCTATTTTTTATTACTTTCTCTTTATTATTATTATTGAATGCCTTTTTTTTCCACAACAGAAGAATGGTACAAGTCCTTCCAGCTATTTCCTTGAACTTATGTAAGGTGTCTGCATTTCTGCTGATCAGATGGAAATAATAGTTTCAGGAGAACCATCTATTTCAACAAAAGGCAGGTAAAGCTGACAACCACTTCAGTTTCCTCCTACAGGACCTCATCAGTGACAAAATTGGGTCTAGGTAGGATGACACTGATACCTGGACTCAGTGCAACAGAGATGTTTTATCATAACTTGTGAGAATTTAAATCAGGGTAATGCAGGACTTCACTAATCTGAATGTTCAGGTTCACAGTGACGAAACCACTTCAGCATTTGCTCATTTTTAGGTGTGTGTATTATAGTGGGACAATTCAAGCAGGGCTTTTTCCAGTTTTTTGTAACTTTGGGCCATGCCATTTTGCATTTTGGAACATCGAGCCAAATAATCTATGAGAGGAATATCCCAGGGCCAGAGTGAACACAAAAAAATAAAGGAAAAGAGAGGCCCTGAGAGATTCACAAAGGATAGCAAGAGTAGGATAAAACATAACCTAATACCAGATCAATTCCACCAGATCATTAGGATCAGCTCAGGTCTGTGTCCACCAAGCTGTACCTTGTTTCTCCTGGGGTTTCACATGAGGAGAAATGGACATAAATGCTACAGCTTCCATGGCACGTACTGGCATGTAGTGCAGTGGGGAGGGGGTTTGCCTTAGTAAGGACTGATTAAAACTGGTCTCAACTTGCCAAGTTTTCATCAAGTCCAGAATCCATCACAGGGAAATCTACACAAATGCTCCTGCAGATTTTTACAGCAGGACACAAAGCCTCTTGTCTTTTGAGGTCAATAGCAAAACTGCAACTGTTTTGAAATTTCAACCCTGCTGTAGGCTCTGCTCCTGAGGCAGCTTATCACCTCTGTCAACTCACATCACGTTTCTAGGCACTTGAAACCTTTCTTTTCCAGGCAACAGCCACAGTGAGCAAAGGAACAAGAAAAGACAGGTTGGTAACAGCACTGTGGAAGTAGAGGAGGCTGGGGGAGAGGCACTCACGTCTGCAGATCTGCCTGTCATCCCTGTAGTATCCCAGGGAGCAGAGCGGAGCACACGCGCCCGTGTGGGACAGAACCAGGCTGGCCTTGCAGGAGGAGCAGGACAAGGGACCCTCGCCAGTGCAGCTTTTACAGGAAGGGTGGCACCCTGCAGGGACAGCAAAAAACAGGGCTTCTGTTCAAGGAAAAGCAGGTCTCAGGGCAAGTTTCACAGGCTTCAGCAGAAGCACTCTCAGAGACTGAGAGCAGGGATGGTGAGCACCAAAAGTTCCTGCCAAGTCTAAGCCCACAGTGGTACACAGTGCCTCCCGCCCAAGAAAGGATCCTCTCCTTTCTTTCTCCTTTTACCCTCTTCTCTTCAGCCTTCCCTTCTTAAGAAAAATGCTTGCAGGATTTGGCCAGGACCTGTCTAACAGAGAAGAGTGAAAAAAGGGCCTGCACATACCTCCCTCTCATGCTTTCTCCCAGCTAGCTTCAGATTAGATCCTCTTTGTCTATGCAGGAACCATCTAGTGCTTTTCTAACAGCTCCACGCTTCCCTCAAGATTCTCATCCATCCCTTCAGCAGGAATTGCACTGATGGACACCAGACTATCTCCACACACCCTCTCCCCATTTCCCTCATGACTTTTCAGGCTCATTTCTTAGTCTGACCAAAGAGATTTAAAATATCCCAGGGGCTGAGGCCAATGTACCCTATTACTTTCTCCAGAGAGGTTACATACAAAATGATTAGTCTGTTTTACTTCTTGACAGGCCTTTACCTAAAGATTGATGCCATCATTACACCTATCATGATAGGTGGAAAATTAATCATGAGTGAGAGTGGGCAAAGGAATCAGAAGCAACCACACTGAGCTGGGCTGGGGATCTTAAAAGGCAGAACAAAACGTCCTACAGGCTTTGACAAAGTCAGAAAAATGCACAACTCCTTTTAAATCAAACCTTTAAAAAGGGAAGAAATCTTATCCCTAGGCTTTCATTTCCAGGAAGGTAAAACCTCTCTGTCTCTCTCAGGGGCCTTTCCAATCAAGTGACACAGAGTATGTTTCATAGCTCTGAGATCTCATATGTCAAAAACAGGTAAACAAACACACAGCTCCCAGAATGGTGGAGAGAAGCTTTGAAATATTACCCACCCTAAACTAGATTAGGAAATGCCACTTCCTGCAAAAGGAGCATCTACATTGTGCTCAATTTCTGGTCTTGGTTCCTTTCTCTAAAACTAAAGTGAAATACCCATTGCTCAGCTTTGAGCTTTACCATGTCTCTGTCAGGCACAGAACAAGAAAAGGAACCTGGTTCCTTCTAAGAGCCCAGGGAGTAGAAAGCAGCTCAGACAATGACTGGAATGTGAAACCACATCAACAACAAAAAGTGGAGGACATGCAGGGACACATTAGAAAATAAAATGTGGCCCGTGTGCTGCATCCATGGCACCAGCCTAAAAAGCTGAATTGGCTTTCTGTTTTGGGAGCTGCTACAAGCCATCACCTTCTGGGCCATTATTGCAGCAACACAAGCCTCAGTAACAGACCTTAGTAAGGGTGATGTTCCACCTCAGGCTGCAGAACATCGTAAGAAACTCCTACCAGCATGAAAAAAAAAAAAAACTGCCCCAGTGCAGCATCCTGCCAGGTGAACAGCTTCTCTCCTGGGCAGGAACCACTTCGTGGAAGTTGTCACAAGGGTGCAGGCAGCTCTTTGCAGCTCCCCGAGGTGTCTGCAGGAGGCACTCACGTTTGCAGGTGCCGTGCTGGGCGTAGTGTCCCGGCGGGCAGTCCGGCAGGCAGCGATCCCCCAGGAGCAGGTGCCGGGCGTGCTGGCACTTCAGGCACACGCTGCCGCTGTCCCGCAGGTTGGCCACGCACTGCTGGCACAGGGGGTGGCAGTCTAGAGGCAACAAGGGACACTGAGCACAGAGGGACAGCACAGAGCCTAGCTGAGAACTGCAGGAGGGCAGTAGGGATGGAATTTTGAGAGCAAATCCCGCTACCCGAAACTCCCGCCTCCCCCTCATCTTGTGCTCTTCCTGAGCACCACAACGTTTTCACTTTCCCTCTGCATCTCTCCTGCCCCATTCAAGCATCCTCTTTGCCACCCTTAAGTGAGCTTGAGAAAGCTTTGCACAAAGCCAGCTCAAAGCCCTTTGCTTCCCAAGACCTTTCTCTGACTTTGAGTGCCTCTGCCTACAGGTTCCTCTTTAGCTCCGCCGGAGGCCTCAGGCACCCACCTCCCTCTGCTCCCACCACGGCAAAACGAGGAGCAGAACCTGTACAGCTGTATGACCTCCTGTAGTTCTGGCTGCTCACATTTTCCCATGCAAACGAGACATCCATACCCTGAAACAGTCACAGCAGCCCTCAAAGCCAGGCCAAGAGTGGCATTAGAGTGCCTCAAAACCTTTAATTTTTTCCATTTTTCCCCAGCAGGACACAAGCTTGCGTCTCCTGACCTCTACCTGAACTTAAATGCTTCACAAGGTTTGACAACAAGCCTTTTGTGTGCACAAAGGTGCAGTGTAAGGCAACCTGGAAGCCAAATTAATCCTCATTATGGTAATCGAGAAAATTATAAAGGAAATGATGACTGTCTTGAAAGATATGTAACAATGAGGCTTGATTTGTCAGATTTCTGCTGCAGGTTCACCTTTCAGTCTTTTGTCTCCTGTGACAGCATTACTAGAGGTTGTCAGGCAATCTAGATTTACAAGCTGAACACAGGCTCACATGGAAGCCTGGTGGAGTTCTGCATCCATAGCTGCAGGAGCCTGGCCCCAGCTGACATCTCCTGCATGTCACACACAGGTGATTCTCACCCCACACTGCTGCAGAAGGCCAGAAGCAGCTCAGAAATTGATCCAGTCCTCACTGCAGGCAGGGATCCAAGCTTCTTACAGAGCTGCCTCCTTCACCTCCTGCTTTTGCAGGGTATAGAACCCATTGAGTTTGTGCCCCATGCGCTCAGCCTTGGAGCCGGGAAATGACCAGCCAGAGTTGGGGTACAGAGGTGGAGTTCTTGAAGCCAGAAAGGATCACATGCAGCCCACCTTATGGAGCAAGGATATGAGATCATCCCAAAGGCCCTGAGTACTTGTGATTTGTATGGGCTGGAGGTGGGGTGACGAGTTTTATGTATTTATAACCAATAAAATAAACATAAATCCAAACAGTTTTTTGTACTTCCACATTTACCTGGTAATATGTTGACTCTCCTTACTGCTAAAATAATACTCCTCCAGGTAAATCTCTTGCTGGAGCCACTGGTCTCTAATAAAGAGCTTTGGCAGGGTATAATAAGTAACAAATCTGCTCAAAAGGTTTCATAAACAGAGCATAAAAGGGAGGCTGAGAAAATGTAGGGTATCCACACAGTCAGTCTCTGCAGCAGAAAACCTAGATTCTCCCAAACTAACATTTAAAAATCCAAGTATCTTCAAAACTCAGTGCTGCTGCAGCAGAGTTTGCTCTTCACAAGCCTCTATTTTCGCTCCTTCGAGTGGAAAGAGTTTTCTCAGTTACTGTTTTAGGATGAATCAGCCCCATCACTCCCTTGTTCCTTTGCAAGCCTGGAGATCAAAGCACACACAACACCAACAAAAAACCCAGGGCTGCCGCTCATGGTGAATTTCAGGGACATTGGGGAGCGAGTGAGAGAGCGAGGGAAGAACTGAAGGGCTTTGTTTAGGGAGAGATTATTTCACTTTTTCACAGCAGGCTCCCTTTGAAGCCAGTTCTAACAGAAGGGGGATGTTTTCTTTGTGCTTCTCAGTCACACCCCCCAGCCCTATTTGTTTCCTGCTTCTGCCTTCTCCCTGTCATCCTGCCTCCAGTTCAGCCAGTGGGCACAGCCTGTGGGATTTGGGTTTTCTGGAGCCTTCACATCCCCAGCTGGCTGCAGGTCAGTACCACACAAGTTAGTTAATTCCCTTAGACCCCTTCCAGTATGCAAACTGCATTCTTAGGAATTCTGCCACCACTCTGCTTGTAGTCCCAATGCCTCCCTCCTCATCTTTCTGAGACTGCTGACTTTACTCCCACTCTCCAAGCAAAATGTTCTCCTGCTCCCCTTCCAGCAGGCTCTGATTTCCTCCTTCTTCACCTCTATGCAAAAATAACGCCCATCACCTTCCCTATCACTGATCTTCCTATAAAGCTGCTTCCATTGCAAAGTGGAACAGAAATACTTACATGGATTTCCAGAGTTACTTGACTTCTACAGCCTATAAGCTTTCTCTTAGCAAATAAAGCAAGAAAACGGTACCCTTCCTATACAGAAATTATATGTTACAGATTGTTCTAAGATAAAAGAGGCTGTTGGGGAGACAAAACCATCTCTGAAGTGTTTGTGAATGCTCACAGAGGAAACCAGTGGCATTTCTGCCTCTCAGCACCACCACTTGCTAAGCATGTATTGTTTAAACACATCACCCCTCCTAGGGGCTCTCCAGGAAAGTATTTCCTGATGCAAGTGTTGTGCTGTGCTCTAAGGTGAGACCTGAGGTTTACAACAGAGCATGACTTAAAATCAGCACTGAGAACACCACACTCTTTATCGCACCTCAACGTGCAAAAAAGTCTCTGGTCTTACAGGAATTCCAGAAAGCAAGTCAGTGTGGTTGGTTTAAAAGGCTATGCAACACTGACCAAGACTTTTGGCTTGTTTTGGTTGTTGGAATGTTTTTCTTGTCTCTCTTTTTCAAGACCTGAGAGGGAACCTGTCACTGAAACAAGCCAAGTGAATTTCTGGTGAAGTGCAACCACGTTTGCAGGGATCTGCCTGCTCGGTGAGAGCTTCCCTAGGCAGTGTGAGGTGGGAGATCCAGCTGGAAGGTCCCTGGCACAAAGGAGCCCAGACCAAAGCAGGGAAAGGATTTTCCCTCCTCTGGCAGCTCAGCTGCTGGTCCTGTAGGAGGCTGCACACCTGCGAGTGAGTGGAGCTAAGCCCCTCTTGCTCCAGCTCTTCATGATGATATAAATGTCTCTCTAAACAGACAGCAATAGCTCATTAATTTTACAAGGAACTGAGTATATTTCTTGTTGTCAGAGTGTCCCTTCTGGAATTTTAAGAGCAAGGCAGCAAAGCTTGTTACAGGCCCCCTCCTGAGCGAGCTCTTCTGGTTTAGCTTTGAACATTTTCCCAATTGCACACAGCCTAAGAAAGCAAGGGCCTGTGGAACACAGGGATTGGGAGATCCCTTGCAGCTGGAGTTAAGACCAGACTACAGGGGATTCTCTATCAGTTGGTGCTCACAGTTTCCTTCCACACCAACCCCTCTGCATTTGTCCAACTGCCCTTCCATGTGGTCAGGAAAAGATCAACAGAGAAGCTTCCAGATCAACAGGGAAACCTCAAATCAGAAAAGCGAGGGCAGGACAAGGCTTTCAGCAGTGGTTGGGGTTTTTAGAGTGGTGATTGCAAAGTTTCCCGAAGCTGAAGCTGAGCTGGACAAGAGGGAGAGGGAAATCACAGTGTTTTCAAACTGTGAAAACAAACCCCACAGAAGCTGTGAGATCCAACAGGGGATGGCTCAAGTCTCAAGCACATTCCTGTACATTTGGACTATAAAATAAAACTAATCAATTGAGCACTCTCAGGGAAGAATTAGCACAAATTCTGCGTGCCCAAAACAGAGCCCAGAGACTCATTGATTTTGTGAAAGTTGAGGACATTTTATCTTTCTTCTGCTTAAATGTGAAATGCTTATTTGATTAACTGCTGAAAACAAGACCTTTTTTTTTCCCTATTAACAAGGCAAATGTTCCAATGTTCATTCAGGTAACATGCACAATAACATCATTAATTCCCAGGCAATGGTTTGGAGTGACAGTTGCTTTTCTCCAGCCTCTGTGAAAGATTTCCCCCTCCAGGTCCATAAAGTATGGCAGGTGACTGTGATGCACACACAGCAGGCACTGTAAACCATAACACAATTCTGCCTGCAGGGTCGGGAATTAAAGACAAATGGGAAGATAATTGTAAAAATATATTGCTTTGGGAGGTGAAGGAAAAAGCTTTGTTAGATTCTGATGCAAATCATATCTTATGAGACTGTCAGAAGTTTTAATGTTCTCTTTTATGGGACAGCTGCTCTTTAACTGATAATTAATAACTTGCAAGGGCAAATTCAGCATTTCAATCAGAGCTGAATGAGAAGAATGAGTGAAACTTAACAACCTGGATGTGGAGGTCTTTACCTCCAGGAGAACTGGCCACAAACATGCTTTGCATAAACACCACACATAAATTTGGCACAAAGAGCAACACGCTTCAGACTGCAGATCTGGGGCCAAAGCACAACTTTTTTTGTCAAGGTGAAAAACCTCAGTTATGTTCCTCTGCAAGACTTCTAACAGCTTCAGTGGGACTAAGAAACATCTGGACACTGAGGGTTCCCATGCCACAGAGAATGCCCTCCACACTACTTCCAGTTCCTCTGACATCTCCCTGATCACTGGGATTTGGGAGCAGGAGAACTGGTCCGTGACACCAAACAAAGGAATAATTAAAGAATAAACCCTCCTCAGAAAGAGTCCTGACTGGTTATAAATGGTACTAAGGTTTTCCCAACACAATTCACAGGGGAAGGCCACTTTTCCCTGGCACTTCTTCCACAGGAAGCACAATGCAAATTAATGGGGAAGAAAGGTGGAAGAAATACAGGGTGCAGAGCTCTGACGTGCCAGGACATTACTAAGTACCACTGCATCCCCTGAAATTGTACAGGACAGAGACACCTCTTTACACTGAAATGCTGAATTATTTCCAGTTTGTACTTATCTGACTCTGTCTTGATTCCCCAACCCGAATTCCTAAGGAGCTGTACAGTACTTTCAGGATATTTTCCTACTCTTCACACACTTTCTTTCCCTGCTCTTTTTGTCTCTGCAGACAAAACAATCACTGTTATTTAAAAGGGTGATGAAGAAATGCTTCATAGAATTAAGCTGTGGAGAGCAAAGAAACAAGTCTTTCATTAAAAAGCATCCAGGACATAGATGTTTAGCAAAGAGAAGGCTCTGTGAAGGGAAATCATATTAAACTGAGAACAATAGCCTCTCGATGGATATATTTATTACTTCTAATGCATTTTTCCCTTTTCTTAGGATTCCTTATCTCATTTGGAACTGTTCAGCCTGGATTAAGCCTCACACACCGTAGCTTTTTTTGATAAAGAAAAAAAATGGCTTGATAAAGCTCAGAAATAGTTGGAGCAGTTCCCAGGATATGTTTATACGTGTCTGTGTGACGGATTAAAAGCGATTTTTCTTTTTAAACAGATAAATGCAATCAGTGGTTTCAGATGATGGGCTTAAGTGCAGGCACTGAGCACCCACACAGCATAACCCCCCCCATCCAGAAATCCTATTACCTCCCAAAAATGCACACAGCAACGCTTGCTGTGCCAGCTTTTCTTTAGGGCCCCATAAAACTACTTCTTTGGATCCCAAATTCTAACCTAGCTCCTTTTCCTGAAGCTCTGAGCAGGACCCAAGCAGCTTTCCTGGCAGTGTGAAGCAGCAGTTCAATGGCACAGACAGCTCATCCCCCAGCAGCTCCCCTTACTCACCCACACAGTAGCCCACCAGGTCGAGGTACTGCTCCTCCTTGCAGCCTGTCCTGCACTTCCCACCATCCAGAGTGGCATGGGGGTGGCAGGTTGAGCATTCCCAAGCAGAGGGGCCATGGCATGTCTTGCAGGATGGATGACAGGCTGAGGGAGAAAATCAACACTCCTGGTTATCCTCCTGGTGCACTCTCTCCCCTCCCTTCCCAAAAATCCAGCTCCCACCATCATCTCCTCCTACAAAACATGGGCAGAAGAGGTCTAATGGCACCAGGGACTGCGGGGTTGTGGTTTGGAAGGCACTTACATCCTCGTTTTGAATAAAAAAATGAGGAATGGGTTGCCAGTTTAAGAAATGCGATTTGTTCCCTGCATTAATCAAGGTATAGATCTAGACACAATATAAAAGAGAGAGAGAGAGATTTGCCATTATTCCTCCCTCCAGCATATGCTTGTGCATATAAAAAACCAGAGTGCGATGCACAGGGGAGATAAATTAAACTTCTCTTGGGACTGTATGAACATCATTGTGGAGCTTGATATGCATGAGAGGAAAACTGGGGAATGGTTTCTCCAGCAAGCCCTCCCAAACTGAAACCTCTGAAGCAGGAATGCCCTGCCAGCTCATTAGCCACTTCTGTCTGCCAAAACTCAACAAAGACATGGCAGAGAAAGTGGCTTAAGAGCGCTCAAAAATATTTCATGGGCTGCTTTGGTATCCTTCCAGCTTTAATGACAGATGTCAGATTCCCATGCTACAGATCTAAGGGAGATAAAAATACTATGGCTACCAATCAGTAAAAAATTCTTAAAACCTACTTTCAAAGCTCTTCAGGAATAAAAGGACACAGCTTGCAAGATGCCACTTTCCTGACACTGAAATTTTGTTTCTAAGGCATTTTTATAAGCCTGAAACCGCGGTAAAGCAGCACTCAGCAGTTACCTCAGCTCTAAGGTGGCAGTGCACATCTCAGAACTGATGAATCTTTACAATGGCTTGCCAAATAAATCTATTTATAGAGTTGTTCCTTGGTTGAATAAATTGAATAAATAGAGCAATGGACTTCTTAGGAAAGGTTTTTCTCTCTAAATCTGAGGCTTTTCCTAATAAAAGCATTTTATTTCTCAGCATTGTCCATTAAAGAGTTTTTTTCCACAGCACACAAGCTAGGAACACCATCCTGAAATCAAGCACAGAATATCTTCAGCAAAACTGAGTGTAATTTATGATTCCAAGTGCACATCTCTCTCCCATTAGGAGGAGATTCCATTCCCTGAAATTGGACTATCCTGTTCTCCCCTGATCATACCTAAACAGCTTCATAGAAATCAGACAGCATCTCTAACTACACCGAGAAATGCAGCCCAGGGCATGGAATGAGACGCAGCAGGGCAAGCTGCAGGTGCACTCACGGGAGCAGTGGTCCCTGTGGCTGAACAGCCCCTCAGGACACGAGGGGAGGCACCTGCCCTCCAGCAGCACGTGAGGAGCCGGGCAAGCCGTGCAGTCCCGGGAAGAATTCCCCACGCAGCCTGCACAGGAGGAGTGGCACTCTGCAGCAAAGGGGAAAACAACAACACACAGAAAGCCACATTAATTCTGGCTTATTTCACTCCTTACTGCCTCAAAACGTGGCCAGATTGCTTTCTTCCCAAGGATGACAGGAAGGTATTTTTCCTTTAGAGGATCCTCTGCTTGTGAGAGGCAGGAAGGAGTGCAAAGTAGAGAGCAGTTCCTGAAGATAAGGAGCAAGCAGAGACAGCGGCATATTTAATATTTCTTTGCACCCACGCAGTTCATTACTGAAATGCAAAGCTGCCCAGCACCATGTGATGTTCTTGTCCTCCCTGGAAGAGCTCTGGGGTTCTGCAAACTTACCAGCTGCTGAAGTCACCTTCTGTTATCACCCTGCAGTAACTCCAGGCAGGGTTTCTTACCACTGCACAGTTATCATCATCCATTCTGGAGCAAACACCCACAGAGGTGGACTGGCCACCTGAAATGAACGCTCATCACAAGGATGGCCCAGCAAGAAGGAGGAGTGCAGTTAAAAATGGCACTTCTTTACTGGCACTGGCCCTAAACCAAACCATCTTCAGCTAAGCCATCTGATTAAATAAACACAAACTCACTAGCCAAAAACCTCATACTTATTAGAGTGGCTGGAGGCCACAGGTTCCACTGTGTGAGTTGAATGCAGACCTCTGGACTCTGGGGAGATAAGACACAGGGCTGGACAGAGGAAACGGAATGAAATAAAGTAATTTATACAACTACACATAGCTGGCAGCCAGGGAGATTTTTAAGGTCCCTTCCAACCCAGGCCATTCTATGACTCTACAAAACCAGCATTTTGCCCTACATAAGAACGTGCTTCTGTTCTGCACAATGTTGTGGGTTTGTTTTTCAAAGCACTGACTATAAAATAAAAATAACTGGATTTTAAATTATGTCCACTTTTAAAAGATTTTTTTTTCCCAACAGGAAGAAATAGTCACCAGTAGTGTGGTTAATATTGTTATTACTACTACTTTACTTCAGCCACCATCTCTCTGATTGGTGGGAAACCACATATATTCAAACATCACAGTGCCCACTCTTCCAAACTCTAGCCTTCATGGAAATGCTTCCTAGTTGGTATTTTAGGAGCAGGGATGGCAGGTGTGCTGCAGGGCATGTAGGAGAAGAGCTTTCTCAAAAGAAAAGACTGCTGTGGGATGTCTTGACCTGCTCCAAGGGCTAAGAAGGAGAAAGCTCAGTCTTTTTTGAAAAGGATTTAAGGTTGACCCTGCTTCAAAGTAAGCCAGTGCTAAAAATCACATACTCAGCTTCAATGGAAAGGGGCTGAGCTTGAACACAGGCATTTAAAAACAAAGTACCTGAGTCTTTCAGTCACGAGTCTTATGTAGATTACATTTTCCCTCAAAAGCACTAGGATATGCCATTTTGAAAGTTACAAAGTTTAAACACTCATGGCAGTCACGAGGCAAGCACAAGGCTGCACAAATCAAATGTGGTACAATCTCCCCCCAGACACCCAAAACCCAGGGCTCTGAACAGCTCTTCTCACCTCTGCAGACTCCTGTGCTGTCCACATGGAAATGGGATGGGCAGAAGGGGAGGCAAAGGCCATGGAGAGCTCCTTCCCCAGGCGGGTGAGGCTGCAGGACATCCTCAGGCGCCTGGCACCGCAGGCACTGTGTGGCCCCTGGGCCAGCACAGGAGCGGCAGGACGGGTGGCAACCTGGGCACAGGGGGAGAGAGCCATCAGAGCCACAGCTTTCCCAGGGAGAAGGACAAAGGACAGCTTTCTAGAGATCCAACAAACAAGGCCCAACAGCATCTGGTCCTGCTCTCTACAACAGAACAGGGATTTCAGAAAAATTATTTGACATCATTCCCCCACCCCCAAGGAGCGGCTCTTTTCCCGAGTAAAGCTGGTGAACAAATATAAAACTGCAGCCCTGTGCCACACGCAGCCAATTCTCCTTTAATTTCTGGAACTGCAACAGTGAGCTCAATCTCATTAGGAGGGACAGCAAGAAATGACAGAAGAAAAGCCCTTTGTGTGAAGGGCTCGCACAAAGCAGAAATTCACCTTTCCAATTTTCGCTTTTCCCACTGCTGCAAAGATGACCTCAGTCTTTGCAAATCTGCCAGATGTGTGTGGAATTTCATACCATGCATATGTGGAATTTCATGCAAGGTATATGTGGAATTTCATACCAGGTGTATGTGGAATTTCACCCACCTCTTAACTAGTGCTGAGAAAAACCTGGGAGCAGTGTACATTTATTTCAGCAGTGTGCACAGAGAAGAAAAAAAGCCCCAGACGTCACTAAATCCTGGAGGTGTGAAAGTATATGGGAAACTTCACTTCTTCTCAAAGCAGAAAACAATCAGCAGGAAAGGCAGGAATTAAGCATTGACTGGTTCAGCATAGGATAAAGGAAAAACAAAACCTGGTTTACAGCAGCTGGGGAACTTATCCCAAGTATGGAGCTTACCATTGCAGATGTTGTGATCCTGGTAAAAGCCCTCTCCACAGTTCTCCAGGCACTGGCCCTGGCGCAGTGCCAGAGGGAAGGAACAGGAGGTGCAGTGAGTGGCTAGAGGTCCCTCGCACGTGGAGCATGAAGCGTGACAAGCTGATAGAGAAACAGAGCACACAGAGCTGAACCATCCCATTTTTACTCCTTCAGAGTGGTGTTGCTGACTACAGCCTTCTCCAGCTGTAGAAAACTCCCAGCTGGAATGAGACTCAGCTAGGTGAACTAATGAGTGCAGAAGTGCCCATGTATTAATAAGTACTACCAGTAATAACTCCCGCTCACACAATGTTTTGAATGTGTATCTCAGCATGTTTGGCAAGGAAAAGAGGTTATTTGAAACAATCCATCACAAGTGAACCAAAGAACACATCAACAACAACAACAAAAAAATCCCTGTTCCCCCTCCCATTTCTATGCTCTCAAAACTCCCTCCCCACATCTGGAGAAGAGCAGACAACACGAGGAAGGTGCCCTGAGAGCCTAGGAAAGGGTCATGCAAAAACACCTCTCTTACCTGTGCACCTTCCACTGCCGCTCGAGAAATGTCCGTGTGGGCACTGAGGGAGGCACTTCCCCTCGTGCAGCAGCTTCCCTGCAGCACAGCTCACACACCTGGCTGCCTCTGGGGAGCACCTCTCACAGAACTGACCACAAGCTGCCATGAGAACAGCTCATTAATGACAGGCACTCAATTAGGGAAGAACAGCAGAGCCATCAACCTCTCCCCTTGAATGGAAGCCACCCCATAAGTTTTTACAGGCAGTGTACAGCAAGCAGCAGTTACAAGACTGTTCAGGAAGGAAGAGGGGAAAAGGTGATTTCAAAAAATGGTAATTTCCCCCCTCCCCCTTTTCTTCTAAGTGGGAAAATGCAGCTAAAATCAAGCATGATAATTTTTCTTATCAATTCGGGTAGTCCATATTATCCCAGGCAATCAGCTCTGAACGGAACTGAACTGTTGTCCAAGAGCACCATGGAACTATGGCTTCCCTAAGGCAATATGCTGCTGGATATTTAGAAGAGTCAAGCATTTTGCTTAACCAATTTTTGTTTCTATTCACTAGACAAAGCAGCTCTCCAGCTGGGTATCAAAATGCATGGGTTTTGCTAGAAGGTGAAAGGTCTGACTCTCAGAGGTTTCAAGGAGCAGCTATGGGGTTTCAAGAAACCACTGGCAGTAAAATCCAAACTTAAGTTAAATTTCCTTTTCAGCTTAAATTATTTTCAGCTATCCAATTTCAAGCCTGCACACTTAAAACACAGGTGAATAAAGCTGCCTGGTACAGACACTGACCAACATGAAGAGGAATGTGGGCATCCGGTATAAGCACAAATAGCAACAATTTTGCCACCAGGTTCTAGCTTTTAAGCTCTCTCTAGCGAGCTGTGGCCCAGACACACCTGTGTGAGCCACACACCTGAAGCCTAACAAGCCCTGACTGACCATGGAGAGTCCTCCCAAGCAGCTAGAGGTGGCTGCCAACAGCAATCCACGTTAGACTGGAATGCATGTGGTAAATGTGAGATTCCTTATTTGAGATTTTTTTTCCCTCTTCAGGATCTGTTTGACTTAGGTCTTTTAATTCCCTCTAGCCACCTCTTCTCCCTTTTTGCCAGCAAACCTTCCCAGTTCCCAAGGCACATCTGCTGTGCAGGTATTATAATACCGTGATGCTGAATTATAATTAAATTTATAGAAACCTGCTGGCAAAGGCCATTTTTCTTTCCGCAGACAAATGGATTTGTCAAGCCCTCAGAAACAGCCCAGCTTTTCAAGCTGCTCGGCGAGGAAAAACCCGTCAAACCTTTCAGCATCTGATTAGTGTAAATGAATTAATAATCTCACAAACAAACAGCAGCTTCCCTCATCCCCTCTGAATGCTCAGGGTGCAGCTGGCTTGTCAGACATGAATAAACTCCCAGCTGCTGCACGGCGAAATGAAATATTGATTCCTGCTTGTGCAGAGCATCCCTCTCACAGGTATTTACCAGTGCAGACGCCATCCCTTGGGTAGAACCCCTGGCCACAGCTGGCCAGGCAGAGCCCAGCTTGGAGCACGTGTGATGGGTCCTTGCAGGACAGGCAGTGGTTCTCAGCAGCTCCCCAGCACGAGGAGCAGGACTCGTGACAGGCTGCAGGGGAGAAAAGTGTAGGATTAGCCATCAAGCCGCTTCCAACCAGCTCTGATCTCGACAGCAAAGGGCCTGCACCACTGCACTTCTTCGCAGGTTTGCTCAGGCTTTCACTGCTACAGAAGATGAAAAATAACAAACACAACCCGCTGCTGCTCTTAGGTTGCAATCTTTCATCCAAGCCATCCGGGCAGGACAACTTCCAGCTGTGTTTTGCATGTGGAATGTGGCAGCAGCACAGACCAGAGCAGTTACTGTAGCTGTTATCAGCCCAGGAGGAGTGTTGGGAACACTGTAAAGTCCCTGGAGCACAAAGGGAAATAGGAAGAAATCCCATCACAGGCTACTTAAAACCCAGATCCCCAGGGTGGCTGCTGACAGTAACCCAGCTTCAGGCACAAACACAGAACTGTGCTGCAGGGCTGCAGAATGAAAAACAAGCCAGGCTGCTTCTAGAAACAACAACTCCTGTCCTTCCAGGTGCAGAAGGAACTGACTTATCAGGAATCCTCACATGTTCAGCCTGAGAAATTCCTGGGAAAAATATGGGACACAGACTCCTATCAAATCCTGTGCAACCAGTGTCGCAGGAAGGGTGCAAATTACAGTTCTTGCAGCTGTCAAGGTTGGTTTTTGTTTTTGTTTTGTTTGTTTTTTTTTTTTTTTTTCAATTACACCCAAATATGTTCCAAAGATGTTCTTCAATTCATTATTTCACAATAAGGCAGGTACATGCTTGTGCTCCCAGTCTGTGGCAGGTGGGAGAAAAGGGAACTTCTTGATGTTTGCCCTGCCAACACGTCTGAAGTTGCAGCCACCCAAGAAAAACTCCTCTGTGAGTAGCATCAGTGCAATGCAGGAACCTGCAGGCACAGCAGCAGCTCATCCACAGAACTGAGAGCACATTATACATGAATCATATGGCACAGAGGGGCATAACACCCCATCCCAGGGGATTTCCCTGCTGCCCAAGGCAGGGAAGAGCTATCAGCTCCTTCTCACACACGGAACTGAACACCTGGGGTTAGAACAGGGAGTGTTCAGGGGGCAAGACACAGGACATTGGAACTCATGCCCAGTACATGATCCTTGGGCATTCTGGATGCTCCTTCTCCACACTTCCACCTTGGTTTATTTTCCCTTTTTTTTTGTCTTGATTAGCTGCTTGCTCTCCCCCTTCTCACCCTCCTGCATGTTCTTTCCCTCCTCCTCTTTCCCAATCATTCCAGAATGCTGTAGCTCCTCTAGTTGCTGAACACCCCAATGTGAGGGGTGTCTCAAAAGGACCCTGCCTGGGCATCCTGTACTGGATAGGATCTTCCCCTCACAATCCCAACACAACAAACACCAACCATCCCATCCCAAGGTAGAGCTTGTGCACAGTTTCCTGCTCCAGTCAATAATTTCCCTTGCTGATAAAAAAACCTGCATCTCATTCCAGCTTGGATGATTTCTCAGGGCACGTCTACATTTGAAAGTTAACGGCAGAGTGTGAGTTCATGCTGTAAATTTCTAAGCAGTGAAATGTCCTCGCTTCACCTTCCAGACCTGACTGTGTTGCTCCTTTCTGAGCCAACTCTAACTTTCAACGTATTTTTGAAAGAGTGGGTGCCAGGACTCGGATCCTTTAATTGCAGACTTCCCACTGCACAGCTGGGACCCCTGCCTGTTCACCTGCCTCAGTATGTCAGCACATCTGAACATTCCCAGTCATTTGCAAAGTTCTCAATTCCTTCCTAGAGGTGCATCTCCTTTCCAAGAGACACTTTTCCCTGCTGGCAGCCTGACTGTTTTTAAACAGCTCCCAGTTGGCTCTTGCTGGCCCTTGGCAAAGCCCTGTGAGGGGATGAGGCCCTGGCACTGGCTGCCCAGAAAAGCTGTGGCTGCCCCATCCCTGGAAGTGTTTAAGACCAGATTGGATGGAGCTCCGAGCAACCTGGGATAGTGGAAAGTGTCCACAGCAGAGGCGTTGGAATACAACAATCTTTACAGTCTCTTCCAACTCAAACCATTTTGTGATTCCCTGATTCTGTAATTACACACCCTGACTCCAGAATCCCTGGCTCCTTCCACACTGGATCATTGCCAGGCTCAGAAGCTGCTCCTCACCCAAACAGCCAGTCACCAGCTCTACAGAAAGAACAGGGGAAAAATAGAAGCATTCCGTGAGCCACTGTCAGCTCAAACATCTTTGCATGCCGCAACCAAGTGGCTGTGTGAAAATAAATCAACAGAAGTGACTGCATGGGCAGGAAGCTGATTCCACCCCCCTGGCTATTTCCAGCTGGGATTTGTAGGGGCTCTTTTGCAGCTCACCAAACTTCTGCAAACACCTGAAACCCTCCCAGGTCTGACCACAGCAGGAGGACAATGCTAGTGGTATCCCAGTAAAAACACAGAAGGCACTGCTGGGCTTTGGGGTCCCATGGATCTGTGCCACCTCTGCCCTACACTCTTCCCTGGGAGCTGGGCAAGCTCAGCTCAGCTGTGCTCAGCCCTGGATCCTGGAGGATCCTCCACAGCCCAGGGACGGCAGGGAAAAGCAACACATAGGGAGCAGGAATCCAAGTGCTTTGCTCCAGAGAAAGCTGGGTCTGTTTAGTGTCGAGTTACACACTTCAACATTCGCATTTTGGGAGATGAAAGCAGGAACACTCCAGTTCTGCCTGGGCTTTTGAATAATCCTGAACACATAAATAATTTAGTTAGAAAAATGCAGTGAGAGCATTGAACACTGCAAGTCCTTCGAGCCCTTCCATTCTACCACACAGACATAGTTTATTTTTGCTTCTCTTTGCTTTGCCTTTGGTGAGGGAGTTCTGTTTCTACCAAGGGAGAGCCCAGCACTCTGCCTGACACAAACTCAACCATGAACTTTAAATCCACTGCTACATAACTGAACTTATTACCTTTTATTCTCAATTTTACTTTCTCTTAATGGTTTTAATTCTTCACAAAATCAAGTGGAGGGATGGGGGCATGAAACAACCCTGGTGTAGGATTCAAATAGGGCAGAGATCAAACAACTGTAATCAAAAATTCAAAAGAGATTCAATTAAACCAGCTGTTATAAAACAGGAACAAAAGGAAAGGTTAATTCACTGTGCTTTCCCACAACACAGACAACAGTGTTCCAACAAGAGGACAGAGCAAGAAACTTGGTGTTAAGTCTCTTTCAAGTCCAAAGCGAATTCCTCAAGAGGGAGTTTACTGGAACTACAGCAATTAACACAGTCTAGTTCATCCTTTCTGTGATTTTGGAACATGCTTATTGTAGATGTTAAAACCATTATGAGGAAAATCTTTTGGAGCAGTCTGAGGCCCGTCTCAACAATCTGATCAGAGATTTGCAGAAATAAAGAGGATACAAGGAAAAGAGTGAATGGCCATGAATTACGGACCGCATCTGACATGTAAGACTTTCTCCACTGGTTTGACTTTATGCAGAAAATGCAGCCAGGCAGAACTAAAGCAAATTGGTTTAATTCCCTTGAGGAAAGAGGAACAAATTTTCCCAGCAACATTCAGCCACAAGCATGCGTGACTACAAATTTGGATGGAGTGCACAGTCAGTAATCTACAAACCAGCAATAAAATGAAACATTAGCCTTTCCCTACCCCTTCAGCAGAGCATGGGCACTGCCAATTAAAACACCACGAGCAGGTGGAAAGGAAATGATAAAATAAAACCAAATGAAGTAGAAGATTATTTGATACTTAAGCCTACAAATTCTTTTGGACTGGGTCTCTCTTGTCTGTTTATACATCCACAATGGTGCCCTGGGCTGTAGCGACTGCTGGAGGACAGAGGTTTTTCAGACTTTCAAAACCTGAAACAAGTGGTCAGCTCTTTAAGGGAAACCACTTCAGAAAAGGAAGCTGGACTTACCATCTAAAGTGCTTTGCCCTGAAATGTGCCAAAAGCCCTCAGCCTGTATTTAATTCTGAGCAAGAGGGTTAGTTCCAAAGAAATTAAAGTGATGGCTCAGAAGTTAAGCGTTTGCTCCACCCCTCTGCTGAATCAGAGCTGCAGAAATAATTAGAAGCCTTCTAAAAAGGCCAACATCAAGATGAGAAAAGTGTTAATTTTAGAGAAAACAATTAAACTGCCATTATGAAAAAGCAGCTGCTTTACAGTTTGGGAAGAGTTTAAAGTATTTCAAAGGAGCAGGGGAAGATCATAAAAGCACTGTCACAGTTCCATCAAAGAGAAAGCTAGCTTTCCAATCTTACTCTCTGTCTTTCCAACCGCTAAGATAAAGGATTTAGACATATCTCAGTGTTTTACAGAATTACCAATTTACTTTGTAAAAATGCCTCCTGAGAGCAGCGAGCTCAGTGCACTTCCAGGAAGCAGGAAACTTCCCCAGAAACTATTTCCTGAGTCCTATCAACCCCTCACCCCTCCAAGCAATTTCCTGTACACCTCAAAGTACCATACGCTGAAAGGTCTGGCATGAGCAGGCACAGGCAGTCTGCACTGAAGTCAAGGAATCGCACAACAGAACTGATCCACTGAGGAACAGTCACGAATATTTCCCCAAGCAGTGATCAATGTTACCCTGTATGAATTGGTTCCTCTGTTCACTCACTCCTTCCTTTACTCTAGGGTGAACATTAACACCTATGTCAACAGCAGATGCCTCAAGAGAGAGGGTTCTCATAGCCCAGGTAAAGTTTTGCCTGCTGCTTTGCCATCACAGAGGACTGCAGCCCCTTTTGCTTTGAGGTACCTGTGCAGAGGAGCTGATCCTGGATGTAGCCCTCCCCACAGGAAGGCACACACTGCCCGTCCTTCAGCAGCAGGGGGGCCTGGCACGAGGAGCACTCAAATCCATTGGTGCAGGCTGAGCAGGTTTCATTGCAGGCTTCCAGGAGAAAGAAAAGAGAAGAAAAATCAATCCCAAATCTGTGATGCAGAAAGACACCCCCCCTCCCCTCACTCTGACAAAATGAGACGATTTTGCCTCATTTTATCTCAAGAGTTCAAGAATTTGTGTCTGCTTCCACCTGAAACCTCCCAAAGTCTCACGGTTACAACACAGCACGTGCCTGGATGCTTTTCCAGCCAAAGCCTGGCAATCTCTTTAGGATGACCCCATGGGATCCCACAGCCAAAAGTACATCATGCAGCAGAGAAGGGGGGTCTAACCCTTTGCAGAACTTACCTAAGCAGGCCCCCCCGTGCTGGTAGAAGCCCCGTTCACACATCTCCACGCAGCGCCCGTCCTGCAGCTGCTTCCTGGGGTCCCGGCAGGAGTCACAGTGATCAGAGGCCTGGGAGCAGCTCATACAGTCTGGGTGGCACTCACCTGGCACAGGGGCAACACACAGAGCAGTGTTGGCAGCCAGGAAGGAGCAAAACAAAGCAACTCCGAAACCAAAGTGAAATTCACCAGTTGTTTCCCTGGGTGGTGCAAGGTGCATTAGCTTTGGAGTGGGTTTTTACATACTAGATTATATCAAAGAGGCTAAATGTTTTATTGCTCTATTCAGTATGTGAGAAGCCATTATATAGACTCAGATTTTCAAGGCAATTGATTAAAAGGGGTATTCACTGTCCACATGGTTTCTCAGCAGTAAAAATATTAAGTCACCAGGAATCAATGGCCCAAAGCAACCTGAATTTGAGATTCCCAAAGCCAAACCCTGCAGTAAGTCACGACTCTGTGTACATGCCAGGTCAGAGCACAGCTGGCAGACTGCTCCCCCTCCAGAAAAACCGTGATGCCACAGCACCACAGAAGGACTTCCTGGCCACAGGTATGTGGAGAGATACAGAACAGAACAATTTTTCTCTAGCTACAAAAAAAGCCCCTCTGCTCCCAGCCAAGTGTTCTCAGCGAGGCCCCAGGCTGAAAGTTCTCAGTGAGAGGGAATATTTGCTGGTTTTAACATAAATACAGCAATGCCCAGGGCTTTTTGCTTTCCCCTGGCTGAAAAGAAGTGGGCTCTCTCTGCCAGCTTCCCCCCAGCAAATCTCTGAGAAGCAGCAATCAATTTTTGCTGGCTTTATGGAAGCAGATGCAGCAGGGGCTGGTGTTCTGGGCTCACAGATTGAACTGCTGCAGGCTGCACTTTGCATTTGTTTCTCATCCCCCACCACTGCAAGACAGAAAAAACACAGAGGGAAAAGAGCAGTTTTGGATAAGTTACCATTCAGTACACAAAAGTGCAGGCTTGGCTCTAGATGTCCAATTCCATGACTCCAAAGCCTGGATTTTCCAAAATGCTACCATGATGGAAGCTAAATGATCACCGTTTCAAGGATAACCAGCAGACAGAGGAAATTCTTGATAAGGAGAAGGGAGAGGTGCTGAGAATACTGTATCATCTATCCCTTCCTCAGCAGTCTGTGGAGATGCTGTTCCGTCTCAAAAATCCAGGACAATTCCATCAGAACTTTCCAAACCCTGTTTTCCTCACTTTTCTTTCTGCAGTGCTCGCATTTCCATTTGCATGCAGAAAATAACAAGCTTTAAAACCAGAAGATGGCAAATGTGCCCAGGCACTCCAGCACAATTAAACTATGAAGCTATTTTCTTTCTTACTGAGATAAAGCATTAACTGGAGCACCCTGATAAAACCAAAGTTATGTGATTGCAACAAGAACAGCTACCAAAAAGAATGAGCAACCCACAGCTAAACCCTCCCAACCACGAAATGTAAATCCAGGGGAATGACAATATGCTGGAGAAAAAGGAATTTATAGGCAAAATTACCATATAAGCCAAGGCTATGCTAGTCTTTCCAAACAATTATTAACTGGCAGCCATTCAGCCTCAGGTGAGCTTGTGGCATTAACAGTGTATGCACATTCCTTCTTCCTCCCACTCCCAAGAAATAATCAGGAGCCCATAAACTCCAAAACTCACGCTAGGATTCAGAAATAAGCAGTGGAAGAAAAAAGAAAAAAGTCTTCTAAAACACCAACCCTGAGGAGAAATTCTTATGCCAAATGAAAGCTGTCATTTAAACCAGGGGAAGTCACTGGAAGCCTCAAACTTATCTAAGAACTAAATTGTAGGGAAACGAGTTCATCAGCAACTGAAAACTGGGGACAAGATAAGATTGGTGCAGGGGGAGCGAAGGCTGCAGGGATTCCAGAAGAAGGCAAGGGCTACCCTGGCTCTTTACCTGGCTGGCAGCGTGGACAGCAGTCCCCCTTGGCCTCCCGAGGCTGGCTGCCCCGCGGGCAGGGTGGGCAGGAGCGCTGGAAGCAGGTCACCGCCGCCTCCCGGCACTCGCATTCCCGGCACAGCCCTTCTGCCCAGGTCTGCCCGTTCTGCAGGAGAAACACGGCTTCAGAAAGCTCCGGCACTGAGTGGGTTTGCCAGAGAGGAGATCTCCGGGTGAGACGGCACAGAAGAGAGACAGCAGGCATTTTAAATGCTCACAAAGCTTTTCTGCCCGTTCCTCTCTCAGAAAGGACAAAGCACCAACTGGAAAAAAAATTCACACCTCAGTGTTTTACCTCACCTGGGGCAGAGAAAGGGATCTGAGCAAAGAAAGGCTCAGCATCTAAAAAAATAGCCCCACACAATATTAAATTTCCCATTTCCCACATGTCTCGTCAAAGACCAGCTATCAGCTCCAGCCCTCATGTGTGAGGGCAATGACAAGTCCTCTGCTGGAATATTTAAACCGAGATAATCAGTGTTCCCTTTAAATTCAGAGGGAAGTTCCTTGAAAATATTAATAATGGGTTCCTGTTGCAGTAAAGATTAGAATCAGTGGGATACAGTGGCAGAAAGCTACACACTGCTCCAGCTCTGTAGCTACTACTTCATGGGATTAAAATCAACTATCTTTATGAAATGTGCAGGAAACCTCTGAGTAGGGATATCAAATATTAAAGGGAAGTGATTGATTGAGCTGCACAGAGGAGACCAAGGAAAACTCAAATTCTGCAGCAGATGCACACAAGTGTTTCTGCAAACTGCAAAAGCAATCTGCAAACTATATTAATGGATTATTTTTCTGCCACACTTGCAAAAAATATCCTCAGAACCAGAGGGGGAGAGCCAACCCCTCCAAAGCTCTGCAAGCAGAACTCACTATTCCCTGCTGCAAAGTACAAGGATACTCACAGCTTTGGCATGTTCTTTGTAAACACAGTCACTATGGCTGGACATACATTCAGGACAGCACTTCCCCTCTAAGTGAATTAATTCTTCACCCTGTGAAGAAGAGAAAGGTTGCAGCAATTCCAACGGAATCAACGGCGCCAAAACCACTGTGGAATGCCGAGGCAGAACAGCTCTTGCCCTGGAATGCAATCTCCAATATCTAATTTCACCCTATCTTCTCCCTATCCCACTTCACCTCCGTAGGTATAGTTTGGAAAACGTGCTTGGCAAATGTTGCAGCTGCAGAACAAACCTCAGGAAAGGCCTCGGAATTCAGCGATAAGGCCATTACCTCATCCCCAAATTCCACAGAGAAATACTCCCCCTTTTTACCATGGATCACTAGGATTTCACCGGACCAACCTCAGGACTTCAAGGCATAGAGGCTTACCTTCATTTTCAATGTTCTACTTTTACTTCCCCAAGAGAATTTCAAAGCACATGCTCTATTTATCCCAGATGGAAAAAGCCTGTTCTTTGTCACAACTGTACAGCTCCGCAGATTCCACTTAAATAACTTCAGTATGAAGATAAGAATTTAGCAGCAGGAGAAAGGAATAAAGTGCCCCAATTCACCACGACTCTTTGTGCCCAAGTGGAAGCTGAATATTTAGAAAAAAGAGAGATTTTTTTTTTCCCTAGGGAACCAGGACACAGCTCACAAGAAACAGCTTTGGTTTCCAAGATTACCAGTAAGTTTTTCTCATTTATGCCAATCGGGTGTCTGTTCCAGGATAATTTTCCCTGTGCCATACTGGCACACTCAATTTCTGTGAGGGAATTATTAAAGACACAGAGAGGGTAGCAGCAGCACTGGTCATTGTTAGGGTCACCAAGGGAGAGCACCTAAGCCAGGCCACACTCTGGCATCCCTGGCGCATTCCTGAGCAGGGGAACAGAGAAGGAACCACCTGGCTCCTAGTCACCGAGGACCACACACGGCCTAAATCTCTCCCTGCTGCTTCTATACATCTCTGCTCTTCAATTACTCCAAAATGCCTTTGGCAGGGTTTGGATCTCATGTCACTGCTGTGTACTGTAAACTCTGCCATCCCCACCCACATCCATAAACACAGGCTATAGGAAAACTGGGAACAGCTATCCTTGGAACACGGCTTGCCTAGCCCCCAAAAAATGCAGCCACGCTGCTCTGCCAAGGCTCAGAAAAGGGAGAGGCTGTGGGAGATAACTTGTGGCTTTGCTGCAGAGAGACTGATCATATTCCAGGTGGAGAACATGCTCGCAGCCTGCTGAAAATGGCTTTTTGAGGATTAGGTCAGAATCACCACGGTCATTTTGCTGGATGAGTTTGTTTGAAAGGGTTTGGAGCTAAACCTCTTGCAGTTCCTATCTGTGGCCTCATTACACTTCCAGTAGGAAGATGTGACTAGGAAATTAATAGTGCCTATGAAGAGAGAAATCCAAGAGCTCACATCGACTCTGATTTATTGAGGCAGGTGCCTAAGTAAACAGACTGCAACTTCAGAAGGAAAATACAAAGGAAAAAGAAAACATGGCATTTGCTTTCTGAGTAAATGTTTTCTTGTAATTAATTAATGCACACCTTGCACTGCTGAGGCAAACTAGGACTGAACATGACTTGAGGGGTTTTGAACCCTACAAGTTAACATCTTCAGCTATTGTTCTGGAAGACACCCCTGGCTTTTCTGAATAGTGGATTTTTTTTTGTCAGTACCCAAGATGTGAGCATGAATATTAACTAATCCTCCCCACTGAGCCATGACAGCACGCCATCATCATTAGTGTAAATGATCCAATTTACAGCCAGGAGCACGCAGGCAGCTCACTCAAACAGCTGCAAGTGCACGAGATTTTATGACAACCACGACTTTTCATCCAGCAAAATCTCTCTGTGCCATTTCAGGTCAGGTGATCAGCAGCAGCACCACGGCAGGGGTGACTTTGGGTCCTACGCTCAGGGCATTTTGGCTGCTTCAAAGGCACAGCCACAGGTGAACGTCCACTTTTATGCCTTGATGCACCCTTTTGTGTACCATTTGGGAGTCCACATGTGGATTTTCACTCCTTTGAACACTCACTAAAACAAGCTAATCCAGTGAAACCATTATATCTGGGTTTTGGCAGGACCTCAGACACACCACAAGGGTGCTGCTGCTGCTCAAGATTTAGCACACACAGGTAGGGTCACCAGAAAAGCATCGCTACTGGGGCAGAAAATGCAGGAGGCCACAATTCTTTCCCTTTTCTTCACTGACACTGTGGAGTAGTAAGGATAAAACAGGTAAGAGCCCACCTGTTGGAACAGATCATAGAATCACAGTAGGGCTTGGGTTGGAAGGGACAAGTGGCCTTGAACACTTCCAGGCATGGGGCAGCCACCGCTTCTGTGGGCAACCTGTGCCAGGGCCTCACCACCTTCACAGGGAAGAATTTGTTCCCAATATTCAATTTAAACCTACTTTCTGTCAGTGTAAAGCCATTCCCTCTTATCGAGTCACTCCAGACCCTTGTAAAAAGTCTCTCCATCTTTCTTGGAGCCCCTCAGGTACTGGAAGGCCACAATTAGGTCACCCCAAACCCTTCTCTTCTCCAGGATAACCAACCCCAATCCACTCAGCCCGTGCAGTGACAAACAACACAGAAGTCTTATCCCACTGCAAAAAAAGCCAATTCAAAGCATATTTGTATGTGTGTGAGTGAAGCATTCAACCCTATCTAATGCATTTTGCACATCCACTGCAGAGCAAATATAACATAACCTGGCTGAGGGGGTATTAGTTTTGGAGTAAACAGCACTGGGAATAAAATACCTTGCCAGCCTCACTTCCATGCTGAGAGTGACATGGAATAAATGAAGAAAAGTAGAACACTGACTTCCATATCCAGCTACCTCACTGAAAGCCACTGTAGCATGCAGAATGAGCATAAAAGGAACATTTCTTAGGCTTTTAACGATCTCTGACCTGCACATTTTCCCAATGTTCAGCTCCTGATAAGTCCAGTGATCATCACTGAATCCTCCGTGTGTCCGACCCTCCACTACAGCAGGCAGACACAGCATGGGAGGGAATCCAAGTTAAATTAGTCACTGACTCACACTGGTTTGCTTCCCAATGGAAGCCCACTGTGCAAACTTGCATCAGAAATTCCAGGTATGCTCTCCTTCCCTGTGAAATGTTTTTGAGGGGATTGTACAAAACAAGGACTGGTTCTTCGAGTGCCTCACGTCGAGAAAAAAGAAAAAGGGAGGAAAAAAAAATTCCCAAGACTTGAGAAGAAAGCCTTGAGAAGAAAGCCTTTCTTACCTTGGCGCACTCCACTTTGGCACACTCAGCTCCCTGGCAGGTGACTTGCCCCTCCTGGCACATGCAGAAGTCACAGCGGGTGCTGTTCCACATCTCTCCGTGGTACCTGACGGTGCCACCGTCCAAGCAGCTCCCTTTGGAAGACACACACTCCTCACAGCACTTCCCGGGGCGCTGCACCTTGCTCTGCCCCTAAAAACAGCACCCAGCAGTGAGCAGGGCTCTCTGAAGCCCCTGGCACAGCAGAAGGTGCAGCTGGACTGTCAGAGGTGGGTGATTTTTCAGTACCTCCTCACAGGTGACAGAGCCACAGGTCTCCCTCAGACACCTGACTTGCCCCCTCTGACACGCACACGTAGTGCAGGCATTTTTTTGCCACTGCTCCCCGTGCTGTTGAAAAAGAACATGGATAGAGCTGTTAAAACACTCTTGGAAAACAACCAAAATCCTTCCAGATACCTGAGCTGCTTATGGAATATGATGGCTCCTTCTGCATGTCTGTATCAGATAACACACTTTCCTTAAAAAATGCTGATCTCTACATGCTCAGCAAACAGGAAGAAGAGGGGCTGAGGTCTAGATGACACTCTGGGTGTGTATTTCTCAGTAATTGCAAGCTAGTGGCATTGGGGAGGCCTGAACTACTATTATTTGCCAAAAGAAATCATTGACAGAAAATCCCACATACATACATTAATTAAATAATGCACTCAGTTAATTCCAGATGACACAATGAAAATTATAAATACTTTGACCACCAGTGCTATCTGCTTTCCTCCCTCAAAATGAGTGTGGAAACAAAGTGCCTCATCTGCTTTGCCCAGCAAACTTCCTTTCTGCTGGCCAGCAAATTCTTATCATGTCCTGATTTCTTTCAGCACTCCTGCCTTTCCAGGAGGGAAAAAACCATCATTTGTAGTAAGCTATCAGTGCTGGCAGAAAGTCAGAGGTTGGGGAGAAGGGAAAGAGAGATTTGCCAAAAATTTGGAGTGGTTTTGGTGTGGTTTGTCACAAGTCACCTGAAACGTTCTTCCTGACACTGAGCAGGGCTTGGGGACACATTCTGGGCAGCATTTTCCAGGAGACAGAACCATGACTTCTTCCTAAACAGAAAGTAGAGACAAGGAAAAGAAAGCATGAGCAGTTAACAGCAGTGCTTGGAATTCCAGGCATTTAGCATCCATGGGATAACCAACCCTCTGCCACTCAGGGCTTTGTTTTGGCCCAAAAAGCAGCACAGGAGCAGAGTAAAAGGCTTGAAAGATGTTTTCTCCACCTCATTTTCTGGGCTTATTTAGATGGCAACTGAGGTCTGAATACATGCAGAGATGCAGATAAATTCATACACATGGCATAAAGTGCTTATATTCAGGCATATAGGTACACAGAGGAAAAATAATTATACAGCGGTGCAGAGAAGCACAATAAAGCAGGAGATGGATGATAGAAGTTTTCTCCTGGAATTGCCACATTTTGAGGTTTTGAAGGTGTGATTTACACTCACCACCTCTCAAGCCTCTGCACTGTTTTAGTTAAATCCATCCATACTGTGTGTGCAGATGCTAAATTATGCTTAAAACTGGATTTTTTCCAATTCCAATTTTTTTACGATGGATTTAAATCACATTGGAAAAGGCTGACACTTCACACCAATATTACTTTTCCTGCATCCCTCAACTCCAACCATCCAAAACCTGGCTAATTCCACTGTTCCCAGTCCATGTACATCCAACAGTTGGGAAAAACACTGTTCATCAGTCAAACCCTGAGCTTCCAAAGACGGAGTGGAAGACTTTGCACAAAAGTTTCCAAGAAAAATTTCCCAGCAGTTAAAAGACCTTTTTTGTGTATTTTGCTGGCATGCAACAGGAATTTTTTGCATTCTTCTCCCTCAGCACCTAGAGAAGAAGATGAGTGTTTAATTCTGGGAGAATTTTTGTCTTGGCTTTTGATGGAGTGGAGAACAAAGGAAGGGACAGAGATAAAGGCCCATGCAAGAAAATGTTAGGTTTGACTGAGGTCAGAACAGGTTCCTTGCACATTCTGCTAATGTCCCTTCCACTGGGAAATGTCCTTGGGAGGAAATGCCTGGAACACCATCAGAACGGGCTTTCTGCTGCATTAACTTGGATGCTGCCAGCCAATTACTCACAAATACATCAGAGCAACAACAGAGTCACTCCTGATTCCATAACTTAGATCCTAGTGATTAGCTGATTAAACATTAGTGCAATGGCTCAGCAGCTAACACCAGTCCACCTGGAGTGGGAAAGGAGGGATCTAAAGCAGGCATAAATTAGTTTGAATGCAGAGTACGTAATAAATGAATACTAAGGAAATATCTCAGGACAAAGCAAAACATAATTAACACACACACACACACACACACAAACAGGTGGGGTTTATCTGTCCGAAAAAAAAAAGTGTTAATTGTCCAAACATCAGGTCCAGTAACAGAAAGCTGGGAAAGCATCAACAGAGAAAAAGGTTTGTGAGTAGTATTGCTTTTGATTTTGGCAGTGAAGAGTTCTCAGTCAGGGAACCTCTGTATTCACCACTGGATTTATTAAAAATCATTGGAAAATGGTAGTCCCTAAAACATAAAGTCAAGGTCAGAGGCAAGGATTTCCAGGGAGACAGTTCCAGGCATGCTGCTGCAAAAGCCCCATGAAAAAGTTCCAAAGAGCACAGTCACACCCATCAGCACTTTCAATATAATTCCAGAAGAATTCCAAAGAATGCCAAAAATTGAGTGTTTTGCCCGGGGTATGGAGTACTGTGAACAGCTTGCTGCCTTTACTAACCCTGTGTAGAGTCTTGTAGGGTTTTGGCTGTGTTGATCCCTGCATAAATGCTAAAAACTCATGACTTGTCCACAGCAAAGACCTTGGAGACAGCAGTGTCCCTGTTCTCCTTAATGGACTAAAACCATGAGCTTGCCTAACTCCTCTTCCCAGTTTTTGCTGTTTTCTAAACACAAACACACAGAAGGAACACTGCTCTGAAACTTTTCTTTCAGCTCAAGTTGCCTTGTATTTCTGAAGGCAAAAGTGGAATTTCATCCAGAGTTGATTACTCTCAAATGCACTTCTGGAGTTCCCGTACAAAAGAAAAAAACAGTAACAAGACCTGCAAATCAAACTTTCCAGCTGCAAACCAAACACCAAAATTTGTGAAGATAAACGCCATTGTAAATCTTGTGTTTTCATTCCTTCGCTCAACAGAAATAAAAACATTTCCTCATGAACTCCAGATCATTTTTTTGAGTACAAAACAAGAAGCAGTTTCTTTAGACAGAATTTTTGCCTAATTAACTAGCAAAGGGATGATAAAAATAAAATGCTGGGGAAAGAAGGCATTAGGGAAGAGATACACAGGCCTCACCATCACTCCCCACCATTTCTGCAGGTCAAATATCTCTTTTCCAAATCACCCACTTGTCATCCAGAAGCTTTGCTTGCTAATTTGTTCCCCAGCATGAGAGATGCACACTGCCCACAGAAAAGGAGGTGTTGAGGAACATTCCCAGAAGGCTGGAGGGTCCTGACCTGGCTGCAGAGCAGAGGCTGGCAGGAAGCTGTGGAGCACTGAGTTGCACCATCCCTGCAGACACACCTGGAGCACCGACCCAGGCTCCAGCCCTCGCCGTCCTGGAACGTGTGACCATCGAAGGAGCAAGGCTCTAAGGGACAGGAAAACAAGGGGGAGGTTTCTTTTCCAACGCCCCTTAATCCCCTTCTGTCACCCACAGTTAAAACACAGCTCTTGTGCATCTCAGATTTCAAAACTGCAGTTTGCCAAAGCAGGTTAAGAGGGTAACAACACCCCCAGTTTCCAAGGGGCTTGTGAATTTAAAGCTCTGGATGCACTTCTCCCTCTGGGACTCTACAAGAAAAGGCACCCTACAGCTGAAGAAGCATTTCTGGAACTTGCAGTCCAAGTGCATAGGAAATACCTGAGGTTTCTTTCCCAATTTTAATCTGCAAAATGAGGACATATTAAGCATATCTGCTCACTGCTTAAAGCTTGCCCCCACCTCTTGGCCCATGGGTGAAGCCATTAAAAATATAAATATGGCAGCAGGACAGAAGGGGAATTATGAGACATGCTTGTCTCCAGTGTCTTCCCAACAAAACTGAACAAGAACATTAAAGCCTTCCAGGTTTGGGGCTGAAAGGAGGTTCTGAGCTCAGATCAATAGAAGCAGACAGTACTCACCACCACGGCCCACACATCTGGGACAGCAGGAGCCCTGAGCAGCGTCCTGCAGCTCCCCTTGTGCACAGGTGAGGGCTGGGCAGGTCCTGGGGCTGCAGGTCACCTTCCCGTGGGCACAGGAGCACCGGACACATCCCGAGCTGGCCCACTGCGTGCCGTGCTGCACACAACACAACCAAGGGCACAGAAAGCACAGTGAGACCTGGAAATAAGCCTTGGCCCTTTTCAAGTTCCTCCTCTCTCAAGGATAAGGCTTGGCACTGATAAAAAGTGGCTTTCTGACCACGTGACAGCGGAATTGGGATGTGAAATGCGATTGTAGGTACAAATATGTCCATACCCTTCTTGTGGGGATGCCTACCCAGAGAACAGGCTCGAAAAGAGCCAAAAGACAAAAGCTGCAGCAGGAGAACAGCACAGGAAAATGCAGAAATAGCACAGTAAGAAATGTAATGTATTATGATAAAACACAGTGCCACCAAATCACAGGCACAAAGAAACATGAGAAGAGGATGGGTGTGCTACCCTTCCTGTTCCAGTTTTTGTTTCGCTTGTACCAGCTTCATGCTGGCCATGCCTCATGCTGGAACAGAGGGTTACAACATCTATCTCAGGTGTGGAGAGCACAGCCCTCCAATATGCACAGCCCTGCAAATATGTCTGGGCATTTTCACATATTTCTTGAGATTTGGAGCTGACTTGCCTCTTGTCAAACAGAAAAGTCTGTAAGAGACCACACATGGGACTTGAGTTTGCTGTTAAGCCATTTTTCTACATTTGCCAGTTGTTTGACATGATTCATTAACTACTACCCATGACTCTTGTTTTTTTTTTTCTTATCTCTAGATACTTATTCTGATTGTTTTGGCCTTTCAGCCCCCCTGTGTGAAACCACATCCCAGAACCTGCTTATTGAATAATTCAGGATTACAGAGCACGGAACCCAGGTCGCAGAGCAGCAATCAATCTCCAGCAGCATAGGTGGCTGCTGAGAGAAAAGCCTTCTCTGAGCACAGCTAATATGTCAAGTTCACTGTGCTTGGCTTCCCTTCTGATGTTACTGCACTGTCTCAGCCATCCACAGAAACAGCAAAGGGAAGGAACAAGTGGGGAAATTTCTCCCATTAAGCCACACAGGACGCACAACTGCTCAGCAACTGCAAACCCTGCTGACGAAACTCCTGCTAAATTCCACTATCTGGCAGTGACAGGATATAAATGCAGTGATCCATCCTTCTCCTGCACACCAGCTCAGCAGCCTCCACTGGCTGAAACAAACAGGGAGCTAAGAACAGGTAAGGATGGTCCCTGCTGAGGAACTGGACAGAGCACTCACGCTGTGGATCTGTCCTTCGTGCTGGCAAAATCCTTCGGCTCGGGAGGCACACTCGGGGCAGCACTTGTTGGAGGCTATTTGGAGCACTTCTCCCTAAAAAGAGACAGGATTCCAATAAAGAGCTGACATCAAACAGGGACTCCAAAATGAAAGTGAAGTCATGAAGCCTGGCTGGACCTAGTGCTCTCAGTTCAGAAAGAAGAGGTTTTAAGTGAAATATAGAATGCTGCTACACCACATGCCCTTGCTGAGAGGTGGCACAGCACTTTGTGTGTTTGACATTTTGCCCTCAAAATAACAGCAGAATTTACACCCCCAAGAGTACAGTTGGGAATTCTTCAGCTCAACCAGTTTTCAAAGAATAGAAAACAATTGTTCAAGACAAAACTCAAGATTCTTCACTGAAAGGCCACTGAGAAACATGGGGCAGATGTTGCTGAAACAAGATCAGCCATATTGGCAATCTCATAATGAGTAGATAAATCTCATAATGAGTAGATAAGAAATAAGATAATAAATAATCCATGGAGAGGGACGGTGATTTCTGACCTTGCATTTCTGTTGGTGGTTTAGCCTTGAAGCACGAAAGGATTTTTTTCTTCTGAGATTCTCAGTGATCCTTTTCAATGTTTAAATGACCAGATGTTTTCGGAACACTTAAACATTTTGTCTTGAGGATTGCCCATGTCGAGGAGCCAAACAGATTCTTTTCACACTATAAACCTATTTCCCTTTATGGGCTTTAAAGCAGCCACCTTTTCATTTATCTGATTTTTATCATTTTATCTAGTGCACTCATTATTAGGTGTGCCATGACAGCACTTCATCTCCCTCCTCTTTAGCACAAAAATTCCTACTAGTTCAGTCTAGCTTTAATCAATACACAGCAATAATAACGGGGAAAACCAGTAAGAATCAAAATTATTTCCTCATTAGCGCTGTCATATTGGGAAACATTTTAACCTGCTTCACAAAGCCATATAATTATCCTGACAGCCTCTTTAAAACACTCTTTTTCACTGCTATTTGTGCACTCCACCCCAGCAATCCAGATGTTAATGCAAGACCAATCACATGGCCAATTAATGAAGATCCAGACAAAGACAAACAGGAGACAACGAAAGCTCAGCAACCATCACGAGGAAGCAGAAACTGGAGGACAGACAATCTCAGCTCTGTTGCTGCTCAGCAGAGTGGAAAGTGCCCATCTGCACCTTCCAGGGAGCCCCAGCCCCACCTCCAAACGAAGGGGGGCTCATGCTGGGAGGTTGGAGCCCGGTTCAGGGGCTTCCTTTGGGATCAAACTGTTCCAACACCCGGCCTCTGGCTGCAGCAAAGGGGACAAAGGCTTCCCACACCACGTTTTCACTCCAAGGAGGAGTGCAGGGACACAGAGCCCACGCCTGGCTCTGGGCAGCCACAGGCACTTGCCCCTTACCTTCTGGAAGTCACACTGAGGGGCTTTGCAGGCTGTAGGCTCGCAGGTGACAACGCCGCTCCGGCATCGGCAGTCTTGGCAAGAATCCGGCTTCCAGAAGGTGTTATTCTGCAAATAAAGTTGGAAATGAGGCCCATGCAGCACAAGGCACGTCCTGTTTTGACAACACATCTCAAATAGCTCCACAGAGACAGACTGCAACAGAGCCCTCCTCCCTCCCACACGCTTATCAGGCCCCATGTTGGCACTTCTCACTCAACAGCTTCCAAAACACAGCTGAAAGACAAGGCCATGCAGGGCCAATAATCAGCTCCAACGGCAACATAATCCAACCTCCAAGAGCTCCAGGTGAGTACAACATCTCTGGAAAATTTCCCAGCGATCAGGTTCAGGCTGTCCACACTGCAGGGTGACCCCAGGTGGTGCTGAGGCAGCAGAGGTGGCTTTGAGGCAAACCCGCTCCTGGACACGTGGCCAGGTAGGAACAGGCTCTACCCGGGCACATGTATTCCCAAACACCACAGAGGAGACTCTGGCCAAGCAGAGAGTCTGACACATCTGGAAACAGCTGTCGGCACCGCTCGATCAGTGCACTCAACTGGAACACCCACAGCTAATTCACATGGGTTTCCACCTCCCGTGCTTGACCCCCTTCCATTCCCTCCATGCTGAGGTCATGATCCCACGCTGCCTCCACAAGAAAAGGGGAAGAGGAGGATCAGTTTCTCATCTGAAACACTGTTTGCAGCTAGACAATCCTGTCCCTGTTGTATAGACAAACACTGGGCTAAACTGGCACCACACAGGATGTTCTCCTGGGTAGGATGGACAGCCCCTATCCCAGCCACCCAGCCTCGCTTTTAAGGGATTTGCAAGAAGACCAGACCTTGCTGCTCATTTACACCATGTAGTGATTTACTTCAATTTACTCACCGGGCAAAACACGACTTAGGAAGGATGATTTAACAGTTGACTGCCACGAGCACATTTACAGCTAACTACTAAAACTGTTAAGCATAATGATAAAATACTGAAATGGGCCTTAAAGGCCCATTAGGTCGCTTAATGTGAGAAAAAATATCCTGAAAAACCAGACCACTTGCTCAGGCACTTCTGTCGGGTGCTGGATCAAGAGTGTCAATTTGCAAATAGTGGGACTGCCAAAAATATTGGAAAAAAAAATCATCCTTGTGTCTCTGCCCTGCTTTCCAAAAGCATTTCTCCCATATCAAACCATGCTCCTCTCTGTGGCAAAGGTCATGCACACGTTACAAACACTCCTGCAGCAATAGACAGGAGATTACGGAGATTCCCTGTTAGCGGCGATGCTGACTTTAGAAGGTGCACAGCCTCTGGGCAAGGCAAAGAGGGATGGTAATTCCTGCTCAGGAACACAGCTGGTTCTCCCCTGGCTCACACACTGCAGAACAGAAACCCTGACACCACCTCTGCCAGCAGATTTATGGTGCAGTTAGGGAAGAAATGAAGGTAAAGTGATGTGTGTGCCAAGCTGCAGCTAACACACATCGGAGTTGACTCATCCCCCTGCCTTCAGCAGCGCTGTGTGCTGGAAAGCTGGCACGGAAGCCAGCCACGGGGTAACCAGCAGTGGGAAGGGAGGGTACAGACTCAGTGCCCCATCTTTTGGTTCTCCTAAACCTTCACCTCTGACCTCTCATGCTTATTAAAATTTTAAAAAAAGGAAAATAATTTCCACAGTGGAACAATAACCAAAGGAATCTCACGGCACAATGTCAGCACAGAGCCACCCTTACTCACATTTTGAGACTTAAAGGTTTGTGGTAAGAAAACCCCTCTTTGCTCTTCTTCCTCCCCTGGTTTCTATCATAGCCCAAGCAGGCAGGCTGGCTCCTGTCTGTGGGCTCAAATCAGCTGCTTCTAAGTTCCTTTTGCCAGGTACAGGATCAAAACCAACACTTCTCTGCAGAGCTTCAAAAACTTCATTATCTAGCTAATAATCGGGAAACTACCACCTGATTTGTTGGGATATGAGAGTCTTCCAAGCACTTCATGGGTCTCAGCGTCCAAGTCTTTGGACAATTCAACATTTAGCTTAGGATTCCTGGCAACAGACCTAAAGTCCAATTTGCAAAGTCCGGATCCCACCTATCTGTCCTGTTGTGAGGCTTTGTTAGTGCTCACTCAGCAGGTACAAGGACACTTCAAAGCTCCCAGGCAATACAGTTCCAAACATAAAACAAGACTTTTCAGTAGACACCCAAAGAACTGCTAGAAATGCACCTGGCATATTCTCCAAGGCTCTGCACCTCAGTGGATAAATTATCTGCTGCAATCTAAGTGCTGGATTCCAATCCTGTTGAGTGTATTTTTATCAGTGACAATTTAAGGGGCTTTTTCCTTACAAGTACTAATATTATTAACAGTATAAATAATGAAATACCGTGCAGAGAGTGCTTTGAAGACAGAAAACACTCCTTAAATGCCAAGTAGTGCCATTATAATTTATTAATTCCCTGAATTTCCCTACATCAAAAGAAGAAATGATACCTAATTCAACTGAATTTTAAAACATCATGCTGCAAGAAGAGCTACATCTACATTACTTGGGCCAGTCTGCAGAAGAGGGGCCAAAAGAACAAGAAATGCTCACAAACCTTTTGAACCTGCAGATAGCCAGACCAAGACAAAATGAGATAAAACTGGAGACAGAGGAGCACAGTGTGAGCATGTGATGGGTTTGGAGAATACTGATGAGGATTTAGAAAAAGGCAGGGGAAAAGAAGATAAAAGAAAGAGGCAGGAACACAACAAGCAGTAAAAGCAAAGAAAAAGCTAAAGAGACAAAGAGCAGACATGGAGCAAAGGGAGCCCAGAGCAGCTGTGAGCACTCCTGGTTTGCTGCTGTCACCCTGTCACATTAACCAGAGTACAGAAAAACCAAAATCTCTCAGACCACTGCTTTTTCAACTGGCTATCATAACTTCAGACAGCTGCACCTGTCCCTCCTTGACCTCAGCAAAAAAAAAAACCAAACCAAAAACACACCCCACCCAACAAATTACAAATAACCAGTCTGCTATTAATATGTGAAAAGCCTCAATAATTTAATCAGGTGCCACTTAGCACGGGATATCATCACATCAGATAACAGTGTGTGTGCTATTCTGATGCAGCGACTGGGGAAATAAGAAGCATACAACAGCTGGTTTGTGTCCCCTTTCCAGCTCTTATGGCTCCCTGAAAATATCCAGTCCATCCCTAAAATGTCACTGGATGCTGGGGTGTCCCCCGCAGCACGCAGGATCTGTAAAGCCAGTCACTGGGCTGGTGGCATTGCTGCAATTGCTAAGCAGGGTGAAGCCAGCAGGGCACAGCTGCAGCCTTCGTGTCAGCCAGGGGTCGAGCTGCAGATTTGGGGTGTCACACCAAAAACGAGGGGGTTGTTGCTTATCCCATACCCACTAATCACCTGATTCCAGGGGTCTGGAACACCTCTCTCATGAGGAAAGACTGTGGGAGCTGGGCCTGGTTAGCCTGGAGAAGACTGAGAGGGAATCTCATCAATCCAGGCAAGTATTTCCAAAGTGTGTCAATAGGATGGTGCCAGACTTTTTGGTGTGCCCAGTGACAGGAGAAGAAGTAGCAGCCATAAACTAAAACACAAGGAGCTCCACCTCACCATGAGGAAGAACTTCTTTCCATGAGAGTGGCAGAGCACTGGAACAGCTGCCCAGGGACCACACTCACCCGGATTCATCCCTGTGTCACCTGCTCCAGGTGACACGGCCTTGGCTGGGGGGATTGGACTGGGTGATCTGCAGAGCTCCCTTCCAACACCAGCTATTCTGGGATTCTGTGGTTAACTCTCCAGGAGGCTGCTGTGGACCCAGACTGCTGGACTCTGCTTTGGGGAGCAGGGAGGAGAGAAGCCCCTGGCAGAGAAACCCCGAGGGAGCTCCAATTCTGAGTGCCAGATGGGATTTACCTCCCAAGTCGTTCCTGTGCCAGAGACAACAGAGAAAAGGCAGGGATCGGGTGTCTCAGAGGAGAAATTCCAAGCTGCTTTGTTGAAACGGCAGGCAGAGCCTGCAGCAATTACACTTTTGGTAACAATTACCAGCATCACCCACCGGCTGCCGGGCGAGGAGCCTTGGCAGCGCCGCAGCCCCGCTTTCATTTGTCATTTCCACTCCAATTACTTGACAATGCCAGGCAATTGGCAGGAGAAGCCCCAACGAGGGGGAAGCACAGAGAGCACTGCACGGTCTGTGGGGATACCCATTAGTGGAGCAATGAGGAGAGGAAAGTAATTCAGAGACACGTAAAGGATTCCCAGTGTCCTTTCGGTTTGGATTTGATGTTTTATCTCTGGCAATGGGGAGCTGTTGCTCTGCTGAGTGTGTTTTTTAGATCTGGTGTTTGCTGGCAGATAACAGGAACTCCTTGACGAGGGGGTTTTAATGGGCTCGTTCCAGCATGCCCGCAATCAGAGAACAACACGGGAACGACTGGGCTCCTGAATCAAATGGAAATTCAGCTCCTCTCAGTGGAAACAGCTCCAGTCCTACGGTCCTAGGAGAGTACAGGGCAACTAAGGCAAAGCACAGGGCTTGATTAACAACACAGCAACACGAACACACTATTCCAGGAACTGGGAACTAGCTCTCTCCTTCTTCCAGTCAGGGAATTAGGAAGTTACATAAAGTAAAACAAGGTACTGTTTCCACATTTCAGCACTCTGCCACATTTCCAACTGTGAAAGTCTTTCACCAGTTGTACCAGCCTCGTAAAAATCAAGAGTCTAAAAATAACATTTCCCAGCAGTCCTGAGATATTTCAGGGATGTGATATTCCAAAATATTCTTCTTCACCTATATGTAAGTGTGGCTGTAATCTTCATCTTGTCTTTCACACAGACACAGAAGCAGCCCAAAGGGAAAGGGCCCAAATGAACCAAATGCACTATATAAAACTACGGTTTCAATTCACTGGTTCTAACCAGGATTAAAATCAGCACACAGAGGTCTTTGTTCAGTATTTTGGGAGCAGCAGTGTTCCTCTAGAAAGGTTAATGCCTTTTGGTTTGTCACTATTAGATTCACCCAAAACAACTTGCAGCCTCTTTGTAAACTTTCTTCTCACATGAAATCCATCTAAAAATGGACACGGTGAATGATTGATAGCAAAAACAATGACTGCTTTCTCCCATCTTCTTATGCTTGCAATTTTGTTCCATGCCCAGTTGTGTGTTTTGATGAACAGCACACACCAGGAATTCTCCTCAGCATCCAGGAATAACATTTGGGGTCCTCCTGCTGGTTTTTCTCCCCTTTGCCCAAGTAGTTCCTAACTTGCCAATTGGCAAATTTCAAACATCCTCCCCCAAAATGACTTCTGAGTGGATATCAAACTGTTAATGGATGTCAAACCCAGAGTGCTTGACTGAACAGCTGTGGAAAAGAAGGGAGGTAAAGGATTCATTTAATCTAAACCAGATCACAGCTTTAATGATAGCAGTCATTACAGCATAATGGCTATTTCTGGAGCAGCAGGGGTGCCCATCTCTGCTGTGTGATGCTCTGGGTGCAGGTGATGTTCTGCCTCCTTCAAGTGATGCTGCTTGGTCAAAACTTGAACCTGAGAGCGCCACCAGGATCACACCAGCAGTCAACAGCCAGTGACAGATGTGTCAAATGGTTAAGTGAGACTGCCAGAGGGATGTGGGATTTCAATTAGAAATGCAGGTTATGGTGGGCCAAATGCTGCCATGTTAACTGCATCTCAGCCAGGGCAGAGTGGACAAGACAGACTAAGCCTTTTATCCCTTTTCTAACAACAACAAAAACCCATCAGGCCATGAAAATCCTTGCAGCTGATTCAGCAGAGAAAGGAAATTTCCTTCAGTACCAGTCATGGCCCTCAGAAGCTCTGCACTAGGTGAAAGGTAACTCTAATTCTTCTTCTTGAAGGCAACAATCCACTCTTGAGCAATTTTGCAAGCCATGTCAGCAAATACAGAGCTATCTCCAATTCCAGGCTGGATATTTAGGAAGTATCCTTTCCAAGCAAGGAATTACGCGCCTCAAATCCTACTATTGTCACTGTGGGTTCAAGCACAGTAATCTCCCTTCCAGCCCCCAGAAAATACAACCCTTTATGTCCTTATCTTCCATCTCAGCTCCCTGTGCAGCAGATTAATAAACTGGTTCTCTCTTCCCTTCCAAAGGGAAAGAGGACCCCTGCACAGTCATTAATCTTGGAGAACAAAGGCTTCATTAAAGAGCAAAAATGATGAAGAAAAGCCTGTAGAATAAGGAAATGTGCAGACTGTCCTCACGTCCTCCAGTATTGTTTCTAGTATTGCTGTGGTTCACTGGGAGCTGCTGAGATTCAACAAGGTGACAATCTTATGTTCAAAACCAAATGGAAATAATGGCAGCAGAAAGTGGGCAGCACCTCAGTGCTTGACTCAAACACAGGCTCCTTGCTGCCTTCTGTTACAAACGATTCAATTAATTGACTCTGGCACACAGAAACTACAGGCCCAAAAACAAAATCAGGCTCAAAATATCCTGAAAAGGGCAAAGATGATAGATGTGTTTGTGTGCTTCAGCGTTGTGAAGTGTGATCAAGTTCATTGGGATCAAGAGGGACACCATGGGGGGAAGGAGGAAAGAAGTTAAGCAGCACAGAGTCCTTGGCATTCACTGGGTCACACATGCTTTAAAAATGATGATTATTTTTTTACAGTGACAGCAAAACCACACCAAACAACTGAGGAGAACTACAGCTCATTGCCCCTCTCCTTATGAAAGAAGGAATGCCAGGGTTACAAAAGCTTATCTTGTCCAAGAGTGGTGAGCAGACTGAGGGAGAAGAGGCAAAACCTGTGGAATAACACCAACAGGGAAGCAGCTGTGGCCAGAAGGTGCAGTGGAGGAAAATGTAACTCCAGGGCTGGAAAGAGTGGTCAGATGAATCACAAACCATGGCTTTTCAGAGAAGAAGGCATAAAAAACAGCTGTGTGAGGCATTTAAACTCCCTCCTGTGAGGCAGATAAAAGATGGACAGAGAAACAGGGCATGGGTTGGCCACAGCAGGAGAAATACCAGTCTATTCATTAGCATGATTGCCCATCAGTCAGAAATAAATAATATTATCCATTGGTAAGTGGCAGCACTCGACACGGAACAAATTGCACATGTCTCTGAGCTCGTGCTGGAACAGCTCCTTTTGCTTTCATTATTCAGAAGCACTGCATGAAAGGTCATGGCAAAAAAAATATTTATTTAAAATTAAAGCCCTGTAATCCTATCTAAAGCATATTTATTTTTTCAATGCACATCACCATGACTCTGTGACCTGATTTCCAATACAGTGCCAGGGAGATGTCAGGAGTTGCTCTGGAGATAACCATGATCCATACCTGGAGCATCTCTCCAATTTCTTGCCTTTACCACAGTTCCTCTTCTATAGAAAAACCGATTTTACAAAATTTGACTGTCCACAGGAGAAGCAAGCTCAGGGACAAAGATTACCATAACTTCTAGAGCTCCTGCACATGAATTTTTGTCTCTCACCCCCTTCTCAGTACTTAACATCTCTCTCAGAATAAATCTCGGAACAATTTACATGGCAAGCCCATCATGGGGGCTGCAGTAGCAAGGCTCAGAGGGAGCACATGCATAAGCACTTATTTAGACTCCTGAAAGCAGACTGGGGGGTTCCTAAATCTCTCCAATGCTCATCGTTTAAAACAGGGACAGTTTTATATCAAAGCACTTGGCTCCTTCACTGTAGTGATGTCTTAATCTACAGAAGCTGCTCCATGAAATATTTAGCAGAGGCAAAGCATATGCATCCCTTAAGTTCAGGCTGGGGAAGAAAATGCATCTTCCTCCATCCTCAGGCAGCAAGAATGGGCTGGGTATTACACCAGGTAACACCTGAGAACGCGCTTTTGTTAACCATTTTAATTCTCTGTCTTTAATAAGCTTGCAGGAGTGCTTGGTAATGTGTTTTTCAAAGCACATCTCTGTCTCACACCAAGCCTCAGGGATAGCTGTCTCCACAGATTCAGTGAGAGGAGGAACACAGAGCTCTCCTCAAATCCCTCTCCATGCTGTGGATATTTGCCAGGCTGAAGATTGCTCGCTGACATGGTGTGAGCCAATTCCTGTCAGGCTACTTCACGCTTGGTTAGAAATAATTGCTGCCTCATTACAAATTTAATCATGACACTGTGATATGGCACAACTCCTTGCAATCTCCTTCTCCTCCTTCTTGAAGATGTGAAACAGATTGACCACTATGCAGCCTAGGTATTTTTACTTTTTTTTTTTTTCTCCTCAAAGAAGGAAATCCCATTTTCCAATAGTTTGTTCATGTAGTTTCTATATGGCTCCAGAAACATCTCACAATGCTTTTAACTCCAGGTTCCTGCCAGATCCTTAGGTTTTTAGTTTTTTTTCGTCTGCATCTATTTTGAGAAGGTCGCAAAGTAGAAGAGTCCCACACTTGAGGGCTTGCCTGTACCCTGAATGATTCACAGTTTCCCTGAAGAATGCAGAGATTTAGGAAAAGTGGCACAGGAAACACTCTTGAGGGAGATACCCTCTCTACTGAACAGGTTAGGAAGGAAAAGCCCAGGATGGAGAGGAAGAGGTTCCCCTGTAACACAGCTGTAAAACTTGAGAGATGATTCCACACTTTCCTTTCCCCACCTTCACTCCCTCTGTGCCATGAATGTAGCTGATCCCATCACCAGCCTGGCACCTTCCTAGAGCTACAGAAATCCCACACCAGGGATGAATGGGATCCATCTGATTGCAGGGATCAACTCAGTTCTAAGGAAGAAGCCCTCCAAAGCAAAAGCAGGGTAATCTCCTTTGCTGCACAAGTCTTACTTCTAAGAACATTGCAGCAAAGCACAAAGGAACATTCCCAGAACTACAAGTACTTAGAGCAGCTCCAATCACGATCCTGGTTTCAGTACACCCATCTCTCCTGAAGATCTTGGTGATGGGAATTCCCAGCAGCAAGGCCTTGGTGCTTCCAATACTTTCAGGTGTCTCCCTACCTGTTACTCCCTATGCTTTCAAAACCAGCAGCATGTAAATAAAGCACAACCTGATACCAAAAAAGAGTAGGGGATTTAGAAAAATACTCTGTTGTATTTTTCCTTCCTCTCCTTTCCCTTTTTTTCCCCTCAGCAAAATAAAAAACTGAGCTGGGAGATCAGAGACTAATGAATTAACTTTCTTTCCTGCATGGCTCTTCCACTCCTCTGCACTGGCACCCTTCCCAGAGGTCTGTGCACAACAGCGTGGATGGATGGCTGTTCCAAACATCTGCATCCATCATTTCATTTGACCTCCAGAGGCCACATTCTTCCCTGCATCTTTAGTTACTTTTATCTTAAAAAAAAAAAAAAAAAAAAAAAAAAAAAAAAAAAAAAAGGAGAGCAATGTGGGTCACCAGAGTGAAGCTGGCAGCCAGGCTCCCTCCCTTCCTGCCTGCAGGGAAACAACCCTGACTCCCTGGGTCAGTGGTGCCTGGGTCAGCCACAGCTCCTGCACTGCACCAACCCAGAGGAGACCACGCCCCAAACCACAGCCTTCACCTTGTGCCTGGTGTTCCCCACTCAAGGCCATGGGGAATGTTGTTTCAGGCTCTGGAAAGAAACTGCCATAATGTGCAGCCCTGGTGAGACAGCCCATTTTTCAGGAGCTTGGGAACACAAAGTATTTCAGTGCTCTTTTCTGCAGTGCAGTAAATATTGCACTTTAAATCCACCTGACAGCTGTTTAAGTCCTGCTAGGAATCCAGCCTTCAGGTTCTGTGACCTCAACTACAGCTGGGCCTGCCCCACCCCTGGAAGTGTTCAAAGCCAGGCTGGATGAGGATTGGAGCAACCTGGTCTAGTGGAAGGAGTCCCTGCCCATGGCAGGGGGGTGGAAATGGCTGATCTTTAGATCACTGATGTCATTTATGACTGTCACCTATTTCTAGGAATACAGAGAAGTCCTTGCACAAGGGGACGTTGAACAGAGGATGTGCAGTGACAGATGAGTGGGAAGTGGCTGCATTATCACCTTCCAGGACAAACCTGCTAAAACAGCAGCTAAACCCAGTGGCAATTGCAGCCATCCAGCATCCTCTCCTCAAAACAAGCACCAGAGAGCTTCACACTGAGGGGAGACTCCTAAAAACAAAGAGGAAAGCAAGCCTGCAACTCTTTTTAACACAGCACACTAAGGATCCTCCAGCTTCCCCTCACCTTCAAGAGGCCAATGAAAGATGCTTGATGAAAGCCTCGAGACAGTCAGGGCTCTCCCTGCAAAAACAGATTGCTCCAGGGAAATCCCAAATCCCTCAGCCCACACCAGCTCCCACCAGGCTGAGACACTGAGACAGCCAAGACACACTGTTCTTGGAAATAAGGATGTACAAAGGCAGAAAAAATTGCTTCACCCCCCATTAATCTGCAGAACTTTCCCACCCCACGATGAGGAACAGAGAGAAGCAGAATTTCAGAGCCTAGCTCGGAGCACACTTGACTTGAAAAGAAGCCAACACATGGATTTTTTTCCCTACCCTTTCCTGGATGATTAACCTGGGCACCACTCCCACGTCTGCAGACAGAGCACACCGAGACTGAAGTGCCCATGAGCTACGTGCACAAGTCCTGTCGTGTCCACCCCACCCTCCCCACCCCATCGTTTGCACTGGAAAAATAGAGGTTTATACCTAAAGAGAGCTCTCCTGTCAGGGATGAGGATTAGCTACCCCACTGGAGCTTTTGTATCAAGCTTATCCTGACATTATCACAGCTGCCTTTCCACCTTGAGTCTGCAAGCATAAGGAAAGCGTCATCCAGGATGGCAGGAAAAGGATGGGGTTTCCCTCATGTTGCCATGCTAAAGTGAGCATCTCTGGCTCCAAGAGTAAAAAGAAGGAAAACTTGGGGCAGAAAGCCAGCAGACAGGCCCCCAGGCTCCTTGCTGGACCTCCAAGCTGTGGCCAGGGGAAAGGAGTTGTACTTCCAATAATCCCCTCCAGCCACATCACCTGCTTGGAATCATCAGTACATGGTTCCCACCACATGGCAGGGGATAAGGAAAGATCAGAGACTATCCAAACCCCAGAGACTGCTGGGAATGTTAATCCAGCCTCCTGCCATGACCCCCAGCAGCCCTGCTATGTGCACTCAGGGCAGAGTACTGAAATCCCCACACTCAGCAAGGGGCTGGCTTGGGAAAACACAAAATACCTTCAGAAAATCCATGATGGCAGGAGTTATTTCAAAATGCTTTCACTAGAGGGGAGGGAAGCATTCTCCACATCTTCCTACAACGTCCTCCTTTCCTGTCATTTTGCCTTTCTTCTCCCTGATATTTTCCCATTTCTTACAGACATCACTCATTACATTCCTAATATTCAGCCTATTTCACAACATTTACCTTTCCCTGCTTGTTTTGGGGGTTGGATCTGCTAATTGCTGTAACTTCCTAAAACTTCACCAGCTTCACCACTGTCCCATTGTGGCCTTCACCAAATTTTGCCATTGTCACCATCTCATCATTCAAATCTCTTTACAATGTTCAGATTGCAAAGCCTGCTTATCTTTCAATATTTAAGTTTTTAAACCTTCCCAGAACATAAAGAGACTTTGAAAGGAGATGACATTTTATTGCTGCTTTGAAATACCTCTGAGGAAAAACAGGGTGAAGTATTCCAGTGACCCACCTTTTCTCACAAAAACATTTGCTTCCAAACATTTCAAACCTAACAGTTTGAAGGAAAATCACTTTAGACAAGGGACAATTTCTTCATGGACCAGAATGTAAAGTAGACCCAAGCCTGCCTGTTTTGCTGACCCAAAACCTAAGGACTGCAAGCAATTATTGCTTTCAGTGAAAAGACACAGCAGCCAGTGTGACACTCGAAGAAAATGAAAAGCTCACACACCCCTAGGGTAAGAAATAATATCACATTTTCTCTCAAAAATGTCTCCTGTGGTTGCTGTGCCCTAATTTTTAGGTGGTCCCATCAAGTCCCATCCCAAAGGCTGAGATCTTGATTTGAGCAATGCCAATGTAATATAAAACAACCTGAATATTTCAGCTGGATGGGGCTGGCAAGTCCCTTCCTTTCAGATGTCATTTAAATTTTATAAAGAGGCATAAGAGAAGTGATTCATGCAAGATGGAAGTCCTAGGAGGAGCAGCCTGTCACACACAATACCCATACTTTGTCCACTGCTCCAAGGTAACAGCAAATTACACAAATTCCAAGGAAGGAGAGAGCAGGGAACCTCTCAGGAAAGTGGCAGAAAAGCAGAACTTTCCACTTTTGTTTTCAGAAAGCTGTTAATGAATGATGGCCACTCCTGCTTGGTGACCTTCACAAGACCAGCTGGCAGTGTCAGCTCTACCCCTGCATGGCCACAGGTCTAAATCACATCGGGATACAAGAGTCCCCTTAAATGGCAATTCCAGCCCAAGAGCCAAACCCCCATGAAATCTTAAGAGCGTGGAGTGATCTTTGCTCTCCCCCAAAGCACTTTGATCAGACAGCCAGGAGCAGCCAAAACCTGTGGAAGTTTTGGCTGTGATATGCCCTTTGTTAGGAATTTTTTCAAGACGAGTATTCAGCACCAATAATTTGCTAGTGTAGTATAACACAGCTAGCTTGGTCTCTCCAAAATCTCTGTCTGTAGGAGCCAGGAACATTTGCTGCCTACTTGAGAACCCTAGCTGTTATGTGCACAAGCAGGGTACCACACCAAAACTAATCCAAGAGGTGTTAGTTCAGAGGGAATTTATAACAGTGAGCAAAACCACCTTCCTCATCAGAAGTATGTCCCTTCAGAAAAAAAACTGAGAGCAAGACTGTAAAAAGGAGTAAGAGGAGGTGCTCCACAATAAATTCTTTAAAAGGGACCAGCTAAAGGCAGACAGGTGCCCTTCTGAAGGCCATTTCAGTACCGGCCGCTGGGCAATGGAGAAATAAAGCCACAGTTCCTCACTGCCCAAACACTGCAGTGCAACCAAACGAGCAGAAACCCACCCTTACTCCACCGTTAGATTTTCTTCTTCTCCCAGCAAAACAATTATTCCTGCTGGTGTTTGTCCAGGCAAGGTCTCCTCCCTCTGCATCCGGCTAATGAATGAAAACCAAACCCTGCACTTAACAAAACCCACGTCTGACCCCACATCAAAGCTGTCCCTTGCCCTGCTTTGATTCTCCTGAAGATAAACAAAATAAAACAAGTCTCTGGTCTCATTTCATCCTCTCCCCCAGGCAAGTTGAACTCCAGTCCTGCTAAGGATGGGCGCACTAGAAATGCCCTTGTATAAACATTAGGCTTGTCTCAATTACTCCATCTTTGTGTGTTCAGCATTTCACAGACACATGAGCAAGCACAGGCTTCCTCTCCTTGCCACTTCATAACTGCTTAAATTCAAGGCGGCCAATCCTTCTATTAGGAGCGGAGTTAAAGCAGGGAAAATGGTGTGTGAAGTGCCTGTTTACATCTCCAGTGACTGAGGGAACCATTATCATCCATCCAGTTGTCACAGGCCTTTGTATCATCTGCTCAGGCCATTAGGATTTAATTCCTTTACACGATATCCAACAGGCATTTACTTGTAGGAACCTGCAGTTAAGAGCCAGGCACAGCTGCGTGAGCTGGAACGTTCATTACCAGCCCTGTCTGTCAGTGCCAAACGGGCACCTGGAATTCCATCTGAGAGCGCCGGGCCATGGACAGGGAGAGAAAGTAGAAGCTGCAAGAACATCTCTCCATAAAACCCCGCTGAAAGGGCACTGCTAGTGCTGCCACAGGACAGCCCAGCTCTGCGGCAAGCCCTTTATCCCAAGCCAAGCAGCAATTCCTGGGACTCCCAGGCTGCTTTCTCCTGCATCCACGTGCCGCAGCTACGGCTTGTTATCTCCCTCCAGGCAGAGCTGGGAAAAAGTAAGGCAGAGCCAACAGTAATTTCAGTGTTGCCCAAAGCAGCAAAATGTGTTCCAGTGGCTAACCAGATCCATCAAACCCTGCCAGTCATTGCTCCCCGTGCAATTCCCCCTTCCGGGAAACTCGCCCTAAGCACCAACACGGGTGTCAAAACCTCATTAGAAACAACTCTTTTTTAATTGCTTTTCATTTCCATGTTTTCCCTAGTTAGAGGCATTTCGGAGCTTCACGTAGACCAAGGCAGGTAAGAGGGATGCAAATTAGGACGAGGTTTACCCAGAAGGCCAGAAAACCTACTTTAGTCTTTTTAAAGGGAGAAAAAAGAAGACCCGGCTCCAAAGCACCCAACTGTCCTGACATGAGATTTTTTGGAAATCCTCCCAAAGGATCCATGATTTATAGGCTTTTTTTTTTTTTTTTTTACACTTTCCATCAGTGCACCACAACAGGGCTAAGAAGACTCAAAAAATAATGCTTTTTAAAGAAAATGTATTTAACAGACCCCTCAAGGAGAAACAAACTAATTATCCTCAATACATGAAAATGCTTTTCTTGGAAAATATCTTTCCTGAAAAAGCACAACTCACAGCAATACAGATAAACCCAAAGAACAGGAAGGAAATGGGGTTAAACAGATGATCATAAACTCAAGATTGCTTCCGGAATATTCCTTTTCAAGGCATCTACAGAAAAGTATTTCCCAGGCTTGACACAGATCTCACACACAAAATAAATGCCTTGGTAAACAGAAATGTACAGGTATTACCCAGCTGTAAACTAGCTTTTAATTCCAATTTCCCCTCATTTTAGGTATAAAGCATTCAGAAAAGAAATGTAATAACTAAATGTTTGCACATATGGATCTATCAGTCTTTCCTCACCCTGCCCATGTGGACTTCTGGACTGTCAGAATTGGACATGCTCCTTTAAGAAAAAAAATGCAATTAAGACCTTTCCATCATTGTGGCTCCAGGATTTTCTAGGCAGGCCCATTCAAGGTCGTTTGCAATTCGGCTGGGTCTGGACTTGCAGGATTTAATTATTTTTGGTACCTGATTGGCCGTGTGCCCAACTCCCAGTTTGAGGAAAGCCACATCCCTCCTTCCTGAAAAAAAAGCTAACAGAGATCCCATTGATACTGCACTCATCAGCTCTATAAAACTCCTCAGCATTAATCATCCTGAGCACAAAACACACGTGCACTTCCCGAGCTGCTCCTGAGGAGAAGGGAGCAAGGGAGGGAAGAAAAGGCAGCATTTGGTTGTTGTGTTGCTTTTCCTACTGCAAGAAGCAGCTTTAGAGGAGGAATGAGGATTCCCTTTAGCAGAACAGCTTGGAAAGGAAAAGAAAAAGGCATTTTGTAGCCTTTTATGATAAATATAAAAATTGCAGCACTTCTCCTAAGAACATGTGCTGTTCCCACTGATCACAGAGCCTGTGCTGTGTTATCTGATGAACCCAAAGGCCAAAATATTTCTCTTCAGCTGCATCTAAAACCATGGAGAACCAAAAGCAATTCCTCTGAGCACTTACCTGCAGGGCAGTGCAGGGCCAGGCTTCTAGTCCTCCTAGATTCCTTACAGGAGACTTAAAAATGCCTTTCAAAACCAAAACGGACTTAATGCCAACATAAAAGCTGAAATACATTCGCTGCTTGAAATTTACCTTTATTTAACCAGTACAACTTTTCCACTCGCTTCCTACATCAAAATGAGACAATGGGCAAGACTGGTATATTTTTTAAGCCCTCCTAAACCGCAAGAGAAAGAACATTTTCAAAAGTCAGCATTTTCCAAAGAAGCTAAGTCAAGCTCCTGAGCCTAAATTTATGCATCAAAGTGTTCAGTGCTCCTCTCCAAAAATCCCGTGTTCAGCTGACGCTTCACAAGTCCTGTGGAGCCACCATACAGCTTAAACAGCAGAGGAAAGAAACCACAGTCAGCATCCCTAAATCCACAGCCTAGCTTTAGGCTCCTGATCCTGAGAGAGCTACACAAGCCACCTTAAAGCACATGTCCATAGACAGGCATTTTGGGAGAGGATGGAGAGACAGCAGGGAAAATAATTTTTTAAATATTATTTTGAGAGAAAATAATAGTTAAAATAAGCACTCCCTTGGGTATTAGATCTCCTGTAGTTTCTTTAAGGACAAGCTACTATCCACTTTATTCTTCAGCTAGGCACAGAGTCATACTGAGAGTGTCTGTAGTGACAAATGTCTAAGACAACCCCAACTATCCAATTTCAAACAAAACAAGCACAAAAACTTTGTCACTGGCCACCAAAAATGCTTTGGAGTAGACGCTTGGCTTTTCCTCCTCAATTAATTCTCCCTGTCTGGAAAAGCTCAGTTCATTTAACTGGCCCTTCAGTCCCTCACCAGGTCAATACCTGAGTTGCTAAGGGTGAAATTACACATTGCAGATGAATTAATCCTACCGTGACCCCTGTCACGAAGTCTTCCCCCAGAGCAGCCCTCCTTCGTGCCCTGATTTCCAGCCCCAGCGCTGCCATCCCTGGGACTCTGTGCTGAGCAGATTTTCACTTGCTAAGTCAGCAGAGATTTATTCATTTTTCCCTGATCCAGGCTTCTGCCTCCTCTGAGGGGGTCAGGGGAAATGCCAGCACCCCTTTCTGCAGCAGCACACGAGCGCCTGCGATTCGTAGCGGAATTAAACTACACCCATTACAGGTGACAGCTGGGCAAACTTGCAGTTCTTGGACTTTAAATCAGATAACATTGCTTAGGATATTATATCAACACGCAGAAGCGCTTAACTTTCAGACTAAAACACAAACCTGTAGCCAAAATGAGAACCCAGGGCTCCTATAAACCCTGCAGCGCATCAGTCCATCAACCACAGTGGCCATAATCAAGCTGATCATCGGTGCTTCCTCCTCTGCCATTTCCACAAGCGGAAAAGAAATGGCCAGATGCACGTGGCGGCAGAATATCAGGAAGGATTGATCATATCAGATAAACCAAGATTTGCTGACTAAGAGGAATCCAGCAAGGCATTAGCAGAAAGTTGTTATTAATTCAAGTTACCGAGGCTTTACCAGATAATAAGTTTAAAAGCTTGTGGTTTAAAATTCTACCACTAAAGCACAAGAGGCAGAAGAAATTGCTTCAGTGGATTTAGACACTGAGGATTCTTTTTTTTTTAACTTCCCACAGAGTATTTTCCTTTTCTACTCTCGTCATCCTATCCCATTTCGCATAGATTACAGCCCTGCTTCGACATTTGTTTAATGAAGTTTACACAACATTAGAGGCACTTGATTTAGCTGCCACAGCCACCATCTGTAATTAATCCTCCCAGGAGCCAGGGCGCTGCACAGCTTGTTCCTGCAGGCTGGGTTTCTAGTGTGGAACAAGCTTATGACCTCCATAATTCTGCTCTCCCATCAGTTTTATGCCATCATAACTCCTAGGCATTCATTTGGCCATTCACCCCAGCTGGTGGAGAACAAGACCCACGGGGAGAGGGTGTAAATCAGCTGGATGTTACCAGCAGGTGGGAAGGATGCCTTTCCCTCCTTCCTTTCCCTTTTCCCAGAGCAAGGAATAAAGCAGCACACAATGATTTGGCCATTTCTGTGTATATTGCTCTTATTCAGCAAGAGTTACGCGCAAGCAAGACATACCCTTTAATCCTGGGACAGGAGTGGGCTTTACCTTCTACTCACAGACAAGGAGTATCAGTGGAGCAAGACAGAATTCCCTCAGCCTCCCCTTTGGTGTAAAGTGAAAAGGCAGGTGAGATGAACACTGTACCTTCCCCACAACGCTGTCCCTGTGCCGCTGCACTTCCACAGATCCCACCCCAAAACTGCCTGGTTTGTAATGCAAGGGGGCCTGTGCTGCTTGACTCTGCTAAGAAATAAATGAATTCTTGACTCTGGTCCAAAATCTGCAGTTTAACGAAAGAGTAACTTTCAGGGGGAAAAAAAAACCAGCCATGATTTAAAGATTTCTAGTGATACAGAATAATTCATAGCACACGTCAGGAAACTGTTCCAGTGATTTCCAATCTGCACAGTAAAAGTCTACCTAGTTCCTAAGCTGAATTTATCTAGCTTTCATTTTCTGACTCCTCCATTCTCTTACGGGTAGGAGAGGTTTATTTATAATAATTTCTGTTCCCTCTGTAGCATTCTACAAATTACTCCTTAACTTTCCCTTGGAGAACTGGTGCAGACAGAGCTCAAGTCCTTTGTAATGAGGAATCATGACCCTCTTCTGGACCACCTCCATCCTTGTGCATCCCCCCCACATATCAACACAAATGAACAGTGAAAAATCAGATTAATGTTCCTCCAGCTGTGACAGCAATGCCAAATAACCAGCTCATGTAACTCTGCTCCCCCTGAATTGTAAGCCCCTGATACTCACAGAGGAATTTTATCACGCCTTAACACTCGAGTCTTAACACACCAGGAGCCCCCAAAAGGTTTTACAGAATCACAGAACCATGGAATCCCTTAGGGTGGAAAAGACCTTCAGGATCATGCAGTCCAACCATCAACCCAGCACTGCCAAGGCCACCACTAACCCACGGCCCCAGGTGCCACATCCACATGGCTTTTAAACCCCTCCAGGATGGGGACCCCACCACTGCACTGGGCAGGTTGTCACCATGACTGGCCACTGTTTCACTGAAGAAATTTTCCCTAAAATTCCATGGAAACACCCCTGGTACAACTTGAGGCCATTTACTCTTGTTCTGTCACTCTGACACCCTGTCAGGAAGCTGAGCTCCCTCAGCTGCTCCTTACCAGACCTGTGCTCCAGATCCATTCTGTTCCCTGGACATGTCCCAGCCCCTGTGTGTTTTCCTTGGAGTCAGGAGCCCAGAATTGTCCCCAAGAGTGCAAGGTGGGGCCTCGCCAGCAGCCAGCACACAGGGACAGTCACTGGCCTGGTCCTGCTGGCCACACTATTTCCAGTAAAAGCCAGGATGTTTGTATCCTCTACTCAGATGTAATATATCATAACGTGGGTTTTTTTTTTTTTTAATAATACTGAAGTGTAGCTCTTTTTCCTCCTTTCAGAAAGCCTAGAGAGCCCCCCTCTAATTCACCCCTGCCTGCAGCCAGTTCTTTGGGACCAGAAACAAAACCACCACCGGCCCTGGCCTCTGGGGCAAGATAAGACGGAATGAATGCTTTTGCGGTAGGTTCCCCAGCTAAGCTGTTATGCACACCCAAAGGACTCATGTGCAAACATGTTTAGTGACTCCACACCATAAATCACTGCTTTCCAAAGCAAATCCAGCCTTGAATTTGTTTTGTGCATAGATCTGGTTGAGACAGACAACGAGGAGCAAGCCCCGAGCTTCTGAATCTTTCCACAGAGGGTTCCCTTAAAGAAAGGAGGTTTCCTCTCCTTGGGGCTGGGACATGTCCTGCTCTGAGGAAATTAGGATGAGTACAGATCCAAGACACATCAGAAGAGTTTTTTTCTCTCCCAAACACCTTCATCTAAAACCCAGGAAAGGTGACAGGTTTATCAGAGCTGGCCTAAATCCTGAAACGAAAACTTTCAATAAAACCTGTTTTGAAAACAAACCCCTTGATGAACAGCCTTTCCTGCTTGATAAAGTCTGCAGGACTTTTCTGCAGTTTCTTTTTTTTTTTTACGCTATTCCAAGGAACTACCCAAAATACTGCCTTTACCAACAGCCACTCTTCATTCAGATGTGGTGTGCACAAAATGAACAGCAAAACAGCTGGCAGATAACAAACCTCCAGCAAACCTGAGGGCACAGAAATACAATCAACCACTGCTTAGTTCAGCTTCCAAGTTGTTTTTTTTTTTTTTTTTTAGGGGTACACACACCTTGCCCAAAGCCGGATACAGGAGGTGACCCCTGCTTTTAACACTTCAAAGGGTCAGGGTGGGTGCTCCTGCTGATTTTCTCCTACAGGACTTAAACTCTGAATGTGTAAAGTCCACAGGAAAGGCTTTTTGTTTGCCTAGGTCTGTAAAAAATGAGATGAAATTGGAAACAGGCTCCTGTAAGTGCAGCTATTTAAAAGTACAATGCAAAAAAAAAAAAGTAAGATGCCTGCAGGAACTTTTATTTATTCATATACATGCTCACATTGAAATGCCAAGGAAAACACTAGGAGAAGGAACTTCCCTATTGAAAAAACCCTTGTCACTGATAAAATTTAAAATTTACTCCCTGTGTAAAGGATACCAAAAGATTCCTGCACACCAGTCCCACTGCACTGCTCTCATTTCGAGGTCCCCATATGGACAACACAGTCAACAAAAAAGCATTTTAGCATTTGGAACACAAGGAGGCCAAAAGCTCATCAGAAAATCCTCTGGAAGTCTGTGTAAAGTGGTGATTAGGAAAAAGGGGAAATGAGGGGAGGCGAGAGAGAAAATCAGTTTTGTTTAGATTCCTAAATTTCCATTTTCCAACTCCTTCAGACACATTGGGATCATCACCTTCCCAGTGACCAAACTGACCGTGCAAAGAGAAAAATAAACCCCAGTCAAGGACCTCATTTGACTTCTCAGCAGCCACAGCAAGTGCCTTGCCAGGAAACAAAGACATGAAACACAAAGCACAGCCGGGAGCTGCTCCCAGGGACGCCAGAGCCAAAGCACGGATGGATTTCCAGCACTCCAAGTGCTTGGGAAGGCAAGGATAATCCTCTTTGACTGGAGCAAGAGTAACTCCGCTGAAACTACTGCAGGAACACGCACAGAGCACAAACCACAGCCCTTCCTGCACAACTCCATCATGAGAACATCACCTGGACACTGTACCCACACCCAGGACACCAGAATGGGTGCAGCAAAGACCTTGCCAAGCCCCCAGCATCTCTGGTGTTCCAGCCTGGACTGCAGCCCCTGGATGCCAGAGCACACTGCCCCTCACAAAAGTGGCTCAGAAGCACAAGAATCACACAGGGAATTGCATTCCCAACCGGGGCAGCTGAGCAGTAGGGTGTCTAAATGCAGCCATATGAAAGAAATCTGCATCCCCCCTTTAAAAACACATTCCCCAAAGCCAGCTTCCTATCTAAACTTCCAGATCCAATACCTAATCATTTATGTGTGTAGGTAGGAGCTTGGCTCACAAGAGCCAAAACTTCACATGTAGGGCCAAGACAAGGTATGAAAAAGAGACAGGGCAGCAGCAGGGCTTGCTGCAAATCCCTTAAGGGAAGTGAGAAGGCAAATCCATGCTCTCTCTGGAAAACACCAACTGGCAAGGCCGTGGCCAGCCTGCAGCCCTGCTTCATGAAATGAGCTCAATGCCTGGAAGGCTGACTGCCAGCGCCAGGGTCAAGTGCTCAGCTGGGAAAATGCCCAGCTCCACCGACATCAAAGCAGCTGCAGCACTCACAGCAGCTCAGGACTCGGGAGCGCAGGAATGCGGGCTCCCCAGATAGAAACGTGTTTCCGTAAGCCTCACCTCCAGCTTCTCTGCAAGGCTGTGAGCTGGCAGGGCTGCAAACCCCACCTAAATCACTCGGGCACCGCTTCCCAGAGATTGAAAGATGAAGCAGGGGAACAGCTCTCCCTGCCAGCACAGGCAGATATTTCTCATTTTTCTGGCCTGCCAACACTCCTCACACAACCCCGCTCTGTCACCCCACACAGATGCTGCTGTCAACACCACCTCAGGGTGGTTTCCCAATAGGAATCCCAACAAATCACAGCTTAGTTGCTTCCACTTGGTCACAGTCAAGGGTCTGGGTGCCAGCTGAAAGGTGACTCTGCTGTTTCAGGTGCCATCGCTGGCTGATGTGGTTTCCACCGTAGAAAAGCACAGCAGTGACACTTAGGGCACGCCAGTGTCATTAAATATCTAAAGCCTTTAAAACATTAGTGGAACCATCTAAAGGGGGAAAGGCTCGATTACCAAGGTTATTTTTTCAGAGGTTGTTGCACGAGATGTGATGGATTTCACCAGATGCTCTCATCATTTCTACTGCTGTGCTTGATAAAATAGCATCTATAAATACACTAAAAACCCAATGAATTACAGAAGCATGAAATGACTTCAGTAAGGTTAGGAACACGCTGCCACCATGCAGAATGCACTAAAAATATTGGGTGTAGAGACCTCACAGCACCTTTTACGTAGCCCTACAGCTGATTTTAACAAGGAGGTTACTTACTGAGGCTGCCAGATGAGGAATTATCATCTCCTCGCTCTGAACATGTGGTTTTAGCAGCTATTTGTAGAGGCTAATGAAGGCATCTGTATAAACAGGATGCTGAGGAGAAGATTTGACCTTCAAGATCAGATCAGGTAGATCTGCAGAACAAAATGCCTGTTCCCACCCTGGACTAAAAGGAGGGAAGAGATCACATATGAACGAACTGCAGGCTCTCTGTGCTAGATTTCAATCCTACATTTTCTTCACAAAGCCACAGGCTCAAAAACATCAAGCACTGCTTGCTGATACCTTGCTGATAAGCAACGAAAGCCCAGCAAAAATATTTTGTTTAGAAAGCATCATTCCCAGTTAATTTTTGCTACTAATACTTCCTATTTTAATGAGGGAAATCAGCATCACCATAATAATGCACAAACTGGTGATGAGAGGGCTTCATGTCACATATCAGTGCCTCTGGCAGCTTGGACACACCAGGTGCCCACAGCCAGCTCTGACCAGGCAGAAATGCCATCCAAGGGACAACACAGGATGCTGATCCCAGCAGGAAGAGCAGCTGAACTGCACAGCTCCCTCCTAGGCTGCAAAGTATCATGGACGATGCCTTTTCCTAGGGATTTCAAGAGGCTTGCCTCTGATCTCACAGATATTTCTCTGCCCAAAGCAAGAAGGAGAAGTGACAGCCTTGCATCTTGTGAGCTTAGATCTTCCCCCACAGAATGAGGTCAGAGGAGAAGGAAGGATCTATGGTAACTCCAGCACATTCCTCTCTGAAGAGTGAAGCCTTTCCACTCTTCTAAAGCCAGCAAATACTTCTGAAACCCCCTGCAAAGGACCCTGTGACTAGAGAAACTCTGTGGTACACAGCAAGATGTACAAAGGGGGTTAAAGCCACATCATCTTCCGAAAGAAACAGCAGGACCACTGTTGAATTAATTCATTCTGCTCAGAAACAAAGTATAAAGGCACCAGACAGAAAAGGAACCCCCAACATTACAGAGGTAAATGACTTTAAAATCCATTCTACTTTTACCATGCTGATGGGTCTCAGCTATCCTGTGTCATCACAGATACACCTGTTAACCACACACCACACATGCAAAGGATCCATCCCTGGATTGCATTCAAGCCTCCAAAAACCTCTTAGGAAGTAAAATTACAGCATGAAAAAAAAAAAATACTGCAAAACACTGCCCTGCAGTCATGGCCAGACTTCTCTGAGGTAACAAGGCGTAAAGCCTAAATTCTGGGACAAATTCTCCTCAATTTTTAATCAACTGTATCTCAATTGGTTCCATTTTATCTAATATGAAGTTTCCCAATGTCTTTGAAAGTAACATATTCGTCTTTGCTTTGTCCTAAGGATTTCATTAAAATTTAAACAGGTTTTCATTAAGTTTATTGTTTCATTGAGGGAATTTTTGTTTTAAATAAAACATGCAAAAGAGGTCTAAGAATTACCCTTTATGTCACTCAATGGAAGCATATAATTTCTTTTTGGTTTGGAAGATTTCCATTTAACAGCAGACTGAGGCACTTTTAGGGTTCCCTTTCAATAACCACGGTGGTCTCACAGTTTTAATGAGAAATCAAGACAGAAAGAAGTAGATGCAATTTTTAAGTGCCTCCAATTTAAAACCAGGTTTCCAAAATGGAGCACTTTTAGAATCCTGATTTTTTTAAATAATAACGAAAAATGAACCCACTGGAATAAAAGTGTAGCAAGTTATTTCTACTCTGCAACACTGAGGATTCCTTATGCACTCAAGAAAATCAGGCTTTTTACATACATAGAAGAATCTATAAAACTGCAAAAAATGTAGGAAAGAAATTGCTAACAAGTTTGCTCATGTTTTCCCCTGAAACCACTTTTCCAGGCTCGACGCATAAAAGGATTTACAGCATCCACTAACTCAGAACTGTCTCTTGGCATGTCAGTAATGACAACTGTGTCTCCAGCAGCAGAAGATTTCCATAATTAAACAACCAACCCTGTGTTTCCTCTGAAAATATAAATAGCCATGAACCACAACACCTGATGTATGGCATCTCAGTCTCGAGCCGGCTGAGCACCCAAAAGGAATTAATCGCACATGACCGTGACCAAATCTATTCAGGCAGGACAACAGGTGAATTCCCAGGAAAGGAAAAGTTCAAGGTTTTCTGGGAGCCATTCTGTTAGAAACAAGATCTCAGGTTTGATAACCAAAGGGTTCAAAGTTTCTTATCTTTGCCATCTTTCAGCTCCTGTTGACATCCCCAAAAATTTATTATACTTAAACTAAAATTTCCCACTTTTCAGCCTGCAAGAAGCTTCATTTTGATCTCCATAAAACACATGCAAAGCAGGTTAGGAAACTAACTTTTTTTTTTTTTTGAGTAACGAAACATCTGGCTTAATATTATTCAAATTAATCTGGGAAGAAGTCATGTTCAGGATTTATTTTGCGGGAGGAGGGAGAGGATTTTTTTCCCCTGGCTGATCCTCAGAAACACAGAGCCTAGGACTCTCCTTCAGCTGCAGCATGGCAGCTGGTAATATAAAGATCCTTTGAATGCTGAGCTCCCAGGGTTAGTGAGAGGATTCATTACGGAACGACTCAGGAGTAGATACAATGATTACAAAATCGAGTGTTTTATCCTAACGGGCCTCCTTAATCTACGGCTCAGCCATAAACCACAGCATGAGAAGAATTACAGCAGCCATCCCAGGCAAGTCTGCTGCCTGCATTCCCACTAGAAGCTATCCAGTATGCCTGGCAGAAATATTGGCATCCTGGCATCACAAACTTCAGAGCACCACGTGGCTCCCGACAGCCCCTCCCCAGGCTGACAGAAAATCAATGCACCCAGCCGGGAAGAGCTTCAGATTTGGGAGTTTTTGTCTTCCTGAAAGTGCCAAGGAGTACCTTGGGTGAATTCAGTGGTTAAAATGGCAAAAACTGCAGACGTTATGTTAGCTGAAAAAGCACAGGGAATGACTTCTCCTGAACAACATTTAACAAACTAACTATAATGGCATGGGGCTGGGGAGGGAAAAAGGAACACAATGAAACCACCCTAGAGATGAGAGATTCCACATGGGACCACTGTCCAGACACAGTAGTCCAATTTTGCCTAAGGTTTATGATTTCAAAAGCCTGAGAGGACATTCAGTTCCTTTTAACTTCTTCACCCTAGATGTTCAATTTGCCAACCAAGTGGGGATCCACTTTCCTCAGTCATCTTGCAAAACCCTTAAGCTCCTTGGAGGTCACTGAAAATATACAGCAAAGTCGTAAAATTTCTCTTATCAATTAATCAGGCATTGCAACTCCTCCTCTAAAGAGAAAATGCAAATGGGAATCCTGACCAAGGGAGCTCGCTGGGATGGAAAACGTGGAAGGGGGCAGCTCTTGTAAAGACCCTGATCTCCAAATAAAGCTGATGGCAAATGACCTCCAACAACACAGTGAGGATTAACGCATGAGTCTTACACCAGCAGGATGGAGAAGAAAGGCCTCTGGAGAAGAATATCACAGCCAGCAGACACTCACAGCTCCAAGGAGAACAGCCCAGAGCCACAGATTCAAGCTCAAAAGCCCCACAACTCCCAGAAATCTCTTGTAGTTTATGAATGTCTCCAGGTTTATGAATTTCTCCTATCCAAAGCAAAGAGGAGCTGTTTTAGAACACCTTCTGCAAAAAGCCCTGCCTGTACCTGACTGTTTAGGAAGAGAACACCATGGAATCCAACACAGGGCCAAAGGCTGCTCTTAAAGGTGCACGGACAATGAAGAGGGGCACAACTTCACTGCTGGGCTCTGGACTGCTGGAATACGAGACCCAAAAAGAAAAAAAAAAAAAAAAAAAAAAAGAGGAGAAAGAACAATTTCTGAGCAGTGAATGTACTGTGAAAAACCACAGACACGTCCACATGCACGGAGGGGTTGGAGAGGAGGGAAGGGGATGATAAATTCCACACATCTGCAGCCCGCTGTGAAATACCTGGTGAGATAAATCACCTCAGGGTAAGCAGAGACATTGGCTGGGTGCTCTGCTGGCAGTAGGGGAAGTGTGCTTGGTGCAGGGCACTGCCTCATCCCTGCCTAGACACATCATGGAGTGGGATGTGCCTCTTCAGGTGCCACTGCTGCTCCCAGACACTGGGGCTGTGAATCTGAGCCCTGCCCAGCTCAGGGGGAACTGAGAGATGCTGCTTCTGCATGAGGGTGCATTTGCTTGGGCAAGAAGGTGACATTTAGAACCACTAAGGTAAAAAAGAAAAAATATTTTGTATTAAAATGTCTTCCTCTGTCCCCTTCATTTGCTGATGAAGGGATAAAAACTCACTTTGTCCTCAGGAGAAAACTCTTACATCTAAGGTTCTTTTACCTGGTACCATGAAATAAAGAGCGTATCCCCACCCCTCTGCATTTCACTGCTGTTTTCGAGGAATACAAAGAAGGAACACACATGCAGCACATGCTTGATTCAAAAATCACTTTTATTTTTGATCCTCAGTTGATCCCAGCTTCCTGAAACCCACAAGCAAATGAGATTTGCTCCATGAGAAGCACTGCATTACTGTATTAATAAATCTTAACTGCAAAACATTCATGCACATCCAGAGGATGTAGCCCCAGGCTAAGCAGTGGCATTGAAATCACATCATTTTAAAACATCTTGACCATTGTAAGAGTTAACAAGCAAACCTTTCAACTGAAATATTAAATTCTGATCTCATTTTTCAGTAGTAATGTCCTACCTTTCTAATGAAATTAAAATGAAGCCCATTTTCCAATGCTAATTTGACATATTCCCTAACCAGAAGTGCTTTGCACTTGCTAACATTTATTTTAAAAGTCACTGAATTTATTCAGAGTAGAAGCTCTCTTGAATGGGAGATTTGAAAGTGGGGGGGGGAAAGAAGACCCCCATAATTTTTTATTTATTACCTTTCCACTCTAATTTCTGTCCAGCACAAACTACTGATGGAAACAGAAATGTGATTTTAAAAGCATAAGATCAGGATTTCTTTAAACTTCTAAATGCACACAGATGTTTCAAAATGAAACAGGGAAGCAAAATTTTTGGTAGAAGCACAAGTACAGTACCATTTACTATGGATTAAGCTAGGTCTTTTTATGCTGTTCACAATTTTTGACCCAAAGACTAAAAACATTTTCTTTCAAAAAATGCTTCTTTAGTGCTTTACGGTGTTAAAACCAAGCAGCCCATTTGTGTCTCAGGAAACTTCCAGAACAATCTAGCCCAGAAATCCATCCTCAGGTGCACTACTAGCAGCTGGTGCCACAGACTACGTCCGTGTTTTAAAGAGGACAAACTGGAAATGGATATTGCTCAGCTGGACTTGTCCTTCCGTGCTTCAGCCTCCGCCTGACACAAAGTCACTCACCATTTAAACCACCTCAAGGTACTTTGAAACCCGTCCTTCCCCTCATCTTGGCAGGAGCCAGCTGGCAGAAAGGCTGGCAGAAAGACACCAGCTTTTTGGATTTGCTCCACACCTCCCACACACCCTGACTTACAGAGTGATGTGAGTGTGTCTCCTCATGGCCTGCAGCTAAGGAAAAATAACGTGGATTTCCTCTAAGTAAAGGGAGCTGAAAGCTCACTGTCAGGAGAAGCCAGAGGGAAGAACACCAAGCAGCTCAGCTGGGAATCACACTCAGGGGAGGTGCTTTCCCTCAGAGCAAAGCCACAAACACGAGCAGACCCTGGACATACGTGGAGCTAAGTCAGTCAAGGAAGAGGCGGGACTTGTGCAACCTTAACAATTCCAGCAGCCCTGCAGTGCCCGCATCGCTGCACTTAAAGGTTTGATTTATGCACCAAGGGTTTTTCAGGTGACTCCTGCAGCAAACAGCGTTCCTACAATAACCCAGGAGCAGCTCACCTACAGCCACTTCCACATGAAACCACACAGTGGCTTGGGAGGCACTCAAAGCCCATCCAGTGCCACCCCTGCCATGGGCATGGACACCTCCCCCAGTTCCAGGTTGCTCCAAGCTCCTGGCCTTGGATACTTCCAGGGATCCAGGGGAAATCACAGCCTCTGTGGGCAGCCTGTGCCAGCATCTCACCCCCTCACAGCCAAGAATTCCTCTCCAATATCCAATCTGAACATACCCTCTCTGCTGGTTTGAACCCGTTCCCCTTTGTCCTGTCACCCCATCCCTTTGAAACAGCCTCTCTCCATCTTTCTTTTATGTTCCCTTCAGGTAAGGGTCACCCCAAGGCTTCTCCAGGCTAGACAATCCCAACTCTCTCAGCCTCACCCCATGGAAGAGGTGCTCCATCCCTCTAATCATTCTGGCCTCCTCTGCAGCGAACAGGGAGAAAAACCCTGACTAGCAGGAAACACCAAAAGGAAACAGTGTTCCCAACCATCGTTTAACATGCAATAAGAAGTCGCTGCAGGTTTCCATTGGGGGCTGCCAGGACCCTCCACAGTGCATCAATAAGAGGAGCAAGCACATTTAGAAGCATTCCAGAAACACAAAGTAGCTCAGGCACCTCCTCTTAGCCCAGAGTACCAGAGCAAGGCAGACAAGTGTTACCGAGCAAAACACTGTTCATGAGTACTTAAGAACTGTGATTCTTGTACGGAGTCACTCACGGATTGCATTTCTACAGACACCAGAATAGAAAATGCGTTGGGTTTATAAGGATCAGTCAGGGTACACCAGACTCACGGTGACCAGCTGAGGGGAAAAAGTGTTAGGCTGTCACCATTAATAGCTCATTAGTCCAGGGAAAGAAGCACAGAACGTATCCTGGCACTGCACTGATGTTTTACAGAGCACCACCTCCATCCTGCCTGGGACTGCACATCTGTGGCTCCCAACACCCCGGAAACCCCTCACATCCTTTCACCCAGTTACACTGGCTGGGTTCAAAAGCCCAGGGAGCATTCCCAAACTCTCCAGAGAGAGGGGTGTGTGTTGTCCAGCAGACTGGAAGCTGCCAGACCTGTGACCTGCACCCCAGCCACAGGGGTGACAAAAAGCAGGAACTGGAGTCAAGTTCAACAGCACCCTCTCCAACCCTTCCCCAGCACAACATGTTCAAGCTCACCTACCTCAAATGAGAAGCCATGGTAGACACAGGCACCTGAGGGACCAAAAGGAAAATAAATCAGGTTAGAAGCAAGTAACAGCAGCAGTATATCCTCCAGTGAACCTGCTCTGAACTGGGCAGCCAGAAAAAAAATGCAGTTTTGGGGCAGCTAGGCAACCCCTGGATAAGGGGCAGGACCTCTGGCATAGGCGGGCTCAAAAAGGCAGGGAGGAAAGAGGGGACCTGCCAAAATAACAGCGAGAAAAGCCAGTGTGATACCCCACTCCTAAATCACTCCTGCAAGGACAACAGGACAGGCTCACAGGGCTCCTCCTGCTTCAGCTTCCCTGGCCCTGCTGGCTGAGAGAAAGCTTCTCCCAGCCAGGGACGGGGCAGTGGCACACCCAAGCACACCTGACATATTCCACCCCAATAATGAAATAAAAGCTTAGGAAGTAAAGCAACGGATAAACTGAATGACAGCTCTTCTATCGATTTTCTGGGAAATGGTCGCTCTGGAGCAACTACACATGATCTATCCCAAAAAACGTGAGGAGAATGCGCAATCCAAAACAACCCAAGGAACTCCAAGATGAAAGGGAAATTGTGGGAAAGGCTGCCTCGAGGGACCACCCAGGAAAGTCAGAATTTCCCTGTCAAAGAGTGGAATTTCCCAAGAAATGCAGATTAGGCCAATCTGTACAGAAAACCTGGGAGCTACACTTCTTGGAATCAAAAGCTCCTCCTTTGAGCTCGTCTTCAGCTCGGCTACAAGTGGCTGTGGAGGCACCACTGGGAATTATCTTCCCTTGCCAAGAAGATGAGCCACAGGAGCCCAGCCACACTTCTCTCGAATTCAGCAAATAGCTGTTCTTTTGGCAAGAGAATATAATTTCAAGGTTCATCATCCAGCACCACCCCAAAGTTCAGTGCAAAACACAAGGTCACACATTTTGGTCACACAAAAAGCTTGGGGAGGGTGGAACCCCAAAAATTTAGTATCAGTTAGTTAAGAGCAGCACAACCCATCTGTTTTACCCCTCCAGGGCTGGCTGCCTTTTCTTTTTAGCTCACTGACAGCTAGAGTTGCTTAAAATACCAGTGTGCTCATCCCCTCCGGGGCCAGAGCAGGGAATAGGGACCATGTAGGACTAGAAAGCAAACTCACAAAGTCTGATCCTTCTTCCCCACAGAGGGCAAAGACACATCTCCCTCTTTTACAAGTTACCAAGGGAGACTAAGATACAACCCAACTTCGCAGGACTTAGACAATCCTTAGTTACAAATAAATTGTACTTTTGTCCCCAATTATGGGTGAGCCAAACACACTACACACACGTTAATTAAGGTCGCTATGCAACAGTGCCCTGATTTTCCATGAAACTCGAAGCCCCAGGTGTGATCAACACCTGTTGCAAAGCACACCTGGAAAGCATTCTGCAAATTAGGACTTTCACATACTGAAGCACCTAAAGAAGAAACCCCCAGACTTATTGCTGCGGTAGTTTTGTGGGGGACATCTTGGATGCAGGTTGTTGGTAATGTAATTTTCTGGTTTCAGAGCTTTTATTTTTGGTAAAAGTGAAGTCTGTCAGAGCGCTACCCAGCGAGTTAATAACCCAAAGGCACACCGAGCAGCGCCTCAGCTCGCACACACATCGCTGATTTTAACTGCTGCTATTCCCTAAGACAGCCGTGCCAAAGGGGAATCACGGTGGGAACAGGACTCGGGGAGAGTGCCACTTCAGACACCAACAACCTACAGCCAAAGGACAACTTGGAAAGCAACCTCAGAGCACGAAGGCGGCCAACCCTCACTCCCAAACTCCAAACACCAGCAGCGTGCCTGCCTGGCAGCACCGCGCAGCCTTGCGCTGGCCACAAGTCCGTCCAGCACACCGAGGCAAACCCCGCCGTGTCTCCCCGAGCGCTCCCACCGCGACATCCACGCACGCCGAGCTGGCTTCCAGCCGCCTCCTCCCAACGCGAGGAGCAGGGGACGGCTGCTGCCGGCTCCCCTCACGCTTCCCAGGCACTGACCAGCTCCCAGCGCCGCATTCCCGAGCGCTCCCCACCCGCGGGGTGCGTGAGGGCTGCGGCTGGCGCTGCCCGGCCCCTCAGCGCGGGCACGGGCTGCGGGCTCGCACAACTCCAGCCCCACACGCCGCGCTGGGGCAGCACCCCTCACCTGGGCACGGCCAAGCGTCGCCGCCTTCCCGCACGGCGTGAGGGGCAGCCCGGCGATGCCCGGAGCGGGACACGCGTTCCTCCACGCCCGGCAGCCGACGGCGGGAAGAGCCGGGCACGGCTTCGCCCCGGTGTCCCTCACCTCGCCTGTGGAGAAGCCGCCAAAATGGCGGGGGGCGGAGGCGGACCCCCGCCCGGGCCGGGAGCGCGACGAGGCAGGCAGAACCGTCCCGTACCCCAGGCGAAAAGGCGCCTCGGAGCCGGCTTTCTCCTCAGGGATCCCACTGCCCGCGGGACGGGGACGCGCCCGGCGCGGCGACTCACCTGAGGCGGCACCGGCCAGCGCGGCGCGGAGCAGGAGCGGCGGCAGCAGCAGCAGCAGCACGGTGGCTCCGGCGGCGCTCGGGGCGCCCATGGCCCCTGGCGGCGAGCAGCGAGTGCCCGCCGGGCCCGCGGCAGGTGCCGGGCCAGCGCCTCGGCCCCCGCCCCGCCGCCAAACTTCGCCCGCAGACAAAGGGGCAGCTCCGCGCCGCTGCCCGCCCGCCCCCCGCCCCGCCCCGGGCAGCGCTGCGCCCTCCTTCCTCCCGGCACCGGAGCCTCTCCTTCTCCTCCTTCTCCCCCTCCTACTCCCCGGCACCTTGCGCCGGGGGGAGTCAGAGGATTCTGTATTCTCCTCCTTCCCCCCGCCGGCTACCTGAGGATGGAGCAGCCCCCAGTAATCCCGCAGCCCGTCCCAGCCGCAGCAGCGCCGGGATCAGGCAAAGCAAACGCGTTTGTGGTGGATCTGACCCCACTGACTTGATCCATCCCGGTGGCTGGAAGGGAGAGGTCATCCTCTCGCCGGGGCTGGAAGCCTCGAATTGGTTGTGTTTTGGGTGTCAGTTTGCGTTGTAGGATTGTAACAGTAAGTATCAAAGCCTGGTCTATTTCCATGTCCGTTCTTTCTTGGCATGGCCGCTGTTTTGCTCTTCCTTCCTAGAGCAAATCCGAGTAAGAGTTAAAAGATTCAAAGGCAAGCAATCACAAATCAAGCACTCAAACTAAAAAAAAAAAAGAAAGAAAAAAAAAGAAAACCACAACAGAAACTTAAGTCCAGCTGCTGCCCTTACAGTGTTTTCTTGATTTAAGCACTTCCAAACACACAGTACTGTGTCCACTCAAGAAAAGCTTCCCTTGTCACCCCTCCAGCACTGCACACTCAACACACCTCAGAGCCAACGTTTCCAAATTAAAGTTTGGCTCCTACAAGTCACAGGATAAGTAAAAACAGCCCCAATTTGAAGTTACAGCCATTCCAAGCCCCAAATTAAAATGAACTCAGAAAGTGAGTTTATTTTTACTAGCCTGTGAATGAAATGGGCTTTTTTCCTGCTAATTTCAGCATTCCTGCTTCATAGCAGTATCCCAGTCCCCACATAGCAGATGATTGCACAGGGCTGGGCTGCTGCTGCTGCCTTCATCTCCTGCTTGCCTGATGAAATGCAACAATGGCAGCTCAATTTGATAACAACTCCCCATGGTAACACCATCTGCTCGGTTTTGATTCACTTCCTAATGAACGCTACCATCTTGAACTCCGAATTGGAGGTCAGATTTTTTAGGGGTGTTTTTTTCCTCCCCAGGACTGTATGCCTTTAAGCACTGAGCTGGAATTCCCACAGCAAACAATACACAAGCCCCAGGTCCCTTCTAACTCCTCAGGTGAAACTCTGGGCCATTTCACCAAAGTCAAAGAAGCACCAGCAGGAAAGAACAGGTGCAAATAATTAAAGCCAAGCACACAGAGGGTTCAGTAACTCAATATAAATGTGTCAAGTCCATCTTCTAACCATTTGTGTTGTTCATCTCCCTGCTGCCGTTTTTTAGGCTTTTACAACTTGTTTCCCTAGTCCAGCTACAGCCTCCTCCTCCCTGTTTCTCCTACCTTCCTTCCTGCTGTTCTGACAACACTGCTCCAAAGACCCTGTTAAAAGTCAGAACTCCAGACCCATAACTTAGATAACTTTGCAGATTTACCCATTCCATAATATGAAGGGAGAGCTTTTCCCTCTAGCAAACGTTCATTTCCAGCATTTCTCAAGTTTTGCACTTGGTGCAAAAGACTTGAAATTTTCAGAAATTCAGAGTTTGGTAAAGTTTTGTCCTTCGCATCCTATTTAACACAAAAGCAGCATTTCTATTTTGAGTCTTATTACAGATTAGCAGCAAATACAATTACAAAGTAAACTTCAGACTCTCTCAAGAGAAATGTGAGATAGTTCAAAGGCTGAAAGTTTGAAGGGCACAACTTGAAAAGCACTGAGGCAGCTGTCAGCTGCTGCCACAGATCTTGGAAATAATGGCACTAAAAGTCACTGGGGTTGTAGAAATAAACTGCTTTCAGCCTCCCTTTTTTTCAAATCTCTAGGCAGATGTCAGTTTTCTGTACGTTGGTGCCAAAGAGCCATTTCTCCACTTGGCAAATCCCTGGCTGAAGAGATTGGAGGCAGGCATACCTTGTGTTCCTGGAAAGCTGGGCATGTGCTGGCTCAGACTTCCACAGAACAGCTGGGGAAACATGGCTCTGAGAAGGATCCATCTCTGGCAAGGGAAGGAGTTTTTATGTGCATTCCCCACTTCCAGAATGCCCGACAGTTAAGTATTTTTCCAGGTTTCAACTGGGTTTTTTACAATGTTTTTTAATAAGCCTTCTTAAAATCCATGAGATTAGCCCAGGAAAACAACATGGTATTGCAGTGTCACCACGTGTGACCTTAACCCAGCATCTCCCAGTACCTGGCAATTTGGAAGACTGCCATTTTCCTCTTGTTTTCCAAGCAGTCCTGCAGGTGACACAATGACAATTCTCCCTTCGTGTCCTGGTGGGATGAAGCCTTTAGCCACCTGCAAGCTGAGGTACTGACAGAAATAACTGCTTGGAGAAGAGTTATGTTTATCCCTAACAGTGTTTTTAGTCACCCTCAAGAGCTTTCCCCCCGTCCTATTTCAGTCAATCCAAGTTTTCCCACAAGGACAGATTTTCAGCTGTGGTGTTAGCCTCTCCCAGAGCCTGGAGGCTGCCAAGACCACTGGTATTGCAGAACATGGATAATAAAATCACATTTAATCATTCAGAACACCCATCTCAGCACTAAAAACCTGCCAGCCCTGGTGGCAGCTGTAACATTCCTGCCCTGCTCCTCCAGCTGTGGCAGAACTCCCAGCACAAGCCTTGTGAACTCAGCTTGACCCACGGGGATTCCAGGTTTTTTGGAGTGCCATGAATTCCCCTACAAGTCCAGGTTGAGGCTGAGTGTCAGCCTAAACCCTGCACTCCCCACAACTGCACACAGGCTCCCAGGACCACTTCTTCCTTTTTTGGGCAAATGTTTCTGAGTGCCGTAAGCGTGAATCCCGGCTCTTCTCCTTAGTTAAACTAACAGCAGGTTCAGATAAAACAAACCTAAAGCCATCATACATCATCTGCAGTGCTAAAGGTGCTGCAGCACTCCCTCCCTCCCACAGTGACTTCCAGAAGCCAGCAGTGCCATTGCAGTCATGCTCAGTGTGACAATTAAAGGGAGTTCTCAGGCACGTTGGCCCAAGAACCACATGTACAAGTCCCACTCCACATGTTTGGGGACTAAGCTCATTAAAGAGGAACCATCTCATGTTGTCTTCCTCCCTTCCATCTCTCCCCCCATGCCAATCCAGCACTTCAGGATAAAAAAAACTCGCAAGGCACTCAACAGCTTGTCCAGCACTGTTTCAGCAGGGCACAGACCAGGAGCATTATTCCTTCAGCCATCAGTAACACGAGTTCAGAACTCCACCTGGAAACTTGCTGAGCCCATCAGCTACTTCTCCTGCCCACCTGACCTCCAGAGGCCCAAAGGTCCTGTGTGCCCACAGTTCTGGGATTTTCCAAGTACAGATTCCTGCAGGAACATTTGTTATTCTATGCTTTTATTCTCCGAGTGCGCACTCAGCAGTCTGAGAGCTTCCGATTTAAACTCACCTGTGCATTTATGCTTAAGCATCACTTTTTTTTTTTAAATCCACCCATCAAAGAGGGCAGGCCTATCTTTTCCCAAAATGGATAGTGAAGTCTTGGAAATAAGCCAAGAGAACAGAGGAACGGACAAAGAAATCTATGCAGATAATACCACAGGCTTTGCTTTTCTACACCAACAGGTCACTCACATTCAGATTGCTCCTTTTGGGTCACAAACAACACACAACCATTGGAACGCCTCATATCATCCTTTACATGTGTAATGCCTTAGAAATAAAGATATTCAAGTGCACTGACATTGCTTTTCCCACTTCAAACATAGAAAGTCTATTAGGTCAGTGTGAAACCTTCCTATACACACCTTAAAGGGAATTTATGGATCAAACTCTGAGCAAAACACCCCACACAACCAAAAATAATCAGCGTGGCCTGACAGGAATTGGTCACCCTGACTGACAGCAGCCAAATGCTTCCGAGGGGAGCTAAAAGAATTTCCATGCAGACAGATCCCAGTAACCTCCTGGAAAAACAAGGCCTACCTCCAATAATAGGAATGATTTGAAGCCACAAACCTTTCCAGATTTGGACCAGCTCATCCCTGTGGTAAATAGCCAGTCCTTTCTGGGACCATCTTACATTTCGGGGTGCAGCTTTATGAACACGTGTTCAGCAACATGTGAGCCCCCCAAAAAAAACACCCCAGGAGAAATTCCAACGCCTACACAGGCAGGAAGGGCGGGAGCGCCATCTCCTGGAAGGAAAGCAGAAAACACCGGGAAAGAGACGGGTCTTCAGCTCGCATTCCAGAAAACCAGGTGAGGAAAACACATCAGAGCAAGGTGCATGTTTGCTCTCCCACCCCCCGCAAAACACATCCGATTCTTCCTTCGGAAAAAACATCTGCTCGGTTCTGGCAACAGGCTCCTGTTTGTGACAATGTTACACCAAATTTCGACATGAAATCCACAAGCTCCATTTATTTTTTGTTCTCACAGAGCATGATTTGAATGACACCATTCGCTTCCCGAGCTCGACCGCCAGGTCCACAAGGAAAAGACATCAGGTACTAACGGATTCTTGGACAGGTTTTTGTTGATCCTCATCACCTGCATTTTCTTCCTCTTGTTCTTCTACTTTCTCCACCTGAGGTAGGATTCCGTCGAGGTTCAGCAGCAAACCTTCACTGGTGGAGGATCTGATAACCAACCTCTGCACAATGGGATCTAGGAAAACAAAGGGCACCACCAAACTGGTCACTCCACCCCTTCCCAGGTCTCCAGGCTGACTGCTCCCACCAAATGTTTTCCATCAAGCCAGTAAAAGAACACCACAAGAATCAGGCTTGACACTCCAAATCAGTAGAAAAGCTACTCAGAGCAGAAAAGCTAACCCTCACTAAACTGAGCTGATGTAAATTGATTTAAAAAAACACCCCAGAACACCACTTTCTGCATCTACTTTATATTTCAAGTCAGTCAACCCCTTATAGTTTTTATTTGGGCTTCTCAAGGCATGTGTACTCGGCTTTTTACGGTCTGGTCTCTGCACCTACTATGAGCAGCATCACCAGGAGTGAGGCAAGATCATTCTTCTGGCAGACATTAAGCAAGTATCAAGAGAAAAAAATGGGGTTTTTGCTTACACAAAGCTCCTTCCCTAAAATTCTTTCACAAATCACCATTTCCTCTCCAGCTAAGCAGATACCTTCTGCTTAAAGTCGACTTTATTACTCCTTTTGCTAAGTAATTAAAAAAAAAAGCAAAGAAAGAATCATCTTTTCCCTTGGAGGAGCAGGAATTTGAGAGATACTTGGAGAGCAGAAGTTGAATGACAATGCAGTAAAAAACACCCATGTCCCACTTTTGCTTGCTGCAACCTGAAGGACCACGTGAGAACAGCGACTCCTTACCGAGATTGGACGGCTTGAAGGTGCAGATATCTTGGATAATTGTTTTCAGGTTGGCAATTATGTGCTCAGTGGGCATATCCAGCTGCAAAAGGACAATGCCAAGTTAGTTATGGTGATGCCTGGAGCCCAGGTTAACAGATCTGAAAACGCTAGTGTTCGTGTTTATTCCACATGTGGATAGATTTCCTTTGTCCGTGCTCCCTGTGAAGGAGTGACAAATCCCTTTAACAGCATGATTCAGGGAAAAGAAGTATTTTACACATGCTGATTTGCTCACTGTTCTCCCTGTTTCCACTCAGGACACAAAATTCCCAGGGCTCTGTAACAACATGTAGCCTTAAGGGGTGAAAAGTCTTTAAAAAAAACAATATATACACAAGAGCTTTTGCAAAAACCTCATTAAAACGAAGGACCTGGGGAAAGAAGGTTCAAGAAGCAGCTGACCAAGACCACGAAATGCATCAACACCTAGAGCTGAAGGCATTAGGAGCTTGAGCAGAATGAAATCAATCAAGAGAACCAGCTCATCAGCTTCACAACGAAGACAGGCAATGCTCAGAGGGTTCCAAGCACTCCAAAATAGTTCTCACATCCAAATGAAGATGCCAGCTTCCAAACCAGCTTCCCACAGTAAATCCTTGTGGATGCAAACCTATCTTGCTGTTTGAAGTTTTGAACACTTCTCTCCAAAGCAGCACAAGGTGCTGTAAAAAGGTTCAGGTAAGTCATTTGTTCCTTTCTTATTTCTTAACTAAGTTTGACTCCTCCAACAGCAAGATCCAGAATTCCAGCTACACACAAAAAAACAAAAGACAGACAAGGAAGCCCTTGGAATGCCCATGCACAGCTCAGAGCAGCTAATGAGAATTAATAAACTCATTTGTCTCCAACACTGCCAGGCAAGGCTTCAGGCATTTCCTACCCTTCCTGCCTGTGCCACCCTCAGTTAGAGGAACACTAAACATCAGGCAGGATTACAAACACACAAGCCAGAAGGAAAACTAAAAAAACAGAGCTTAGGGCAGAGAAAATAAATAAGCCAAAATTAATGCTCTATTTCAGGTGTAACACAAACAGTTCTTGCTTTCTACTCCAGTGCAGAACTGTAGTTATCATGATTAGAAATCTTTAATTATTTGATTAAAGCAAAGACTTTTTGACTCTCCTGTGCATATTGCCCATGGACTTACAAACTCATAGTTTATTCACTTACCAAAAAAAAAAAAAAAAAAAAAAAAAAAAAAAAAAAAAAAACAAAAAAAAACCCCACAAAACAAAAATCCAAAAAGTTTAAAACCAGCTGAAGATGCCACACAACAAACAGTTCTATTTTCTTCACGGGTTAGTTAAAGAAAATGGTCAAAAACTTTGAGAAACAGATTGAAAACATGTTTTTCCCCCCCTCTTTGAATACTACAGTTCTGCCCAGGAGAGAAAATGTAAGCTCTCCCTAGACTACTTACTCTGGCTATTCTTGTCTTGATGACACTCTCATCCTCTACCGCGTATTGGTGGCATTCCCTGAAGAACTGCACCATTCTGGGAATGTCACTGCCCAGGGAATCTATTAAAAAAAAAATAAAAGAACTAGTCTGAGTAACTCTTATTAGCACAGATGGGTGTGGCACCAGGAAAGAGAACTCAATCTGTTAATTAAGGCAAAGGCCACTCCACAATGCAGTTTCACAGACGGGACAATGGCGTCTTCACTGAGATCCCAAAAACGGTCTCCACCTTCCCTCCTTCCCCATTCATCAGGATAAATAAGCAAGATTAATAAGGGCAGCTAGCAGGCAAATGTATCTGGGTTCTTATCCCAGATTTGCCTGTTGCAGGAAAAAATGGATTCCTAAAGCTCCCTTGACCTAAGTGGTGCAGTCCCAGCCTAACACCCACTGTAACTACACATCCTGATAAAAACCATTCCCGTGGCACCCCCAGGGCTCCACCTCCCTCAGGAACTGGTAACAGCTGTAACCAAGAACTGCTCCTTACTTCTCCTGGTGCTGGGGTACTTCTTCTTCAGTTTGTTCCTCAGGGGGATTAACTTGGGTATTATGGCAGGGACAGCCACGTAGAAATCAGCCTGGATTTCATCCTCCAGGATCTGCAACAACCACAATTCCACTGATTGGATTTAAGCTGATTTTAAAAGGTGTCCAAGCACAGAAAGCCATCTCTCACTCTTCACACGGCCTGCTGCCTCCCAGCTAGAGTTCACTGGACATCAGGCTTCTTCCCCTCCCCAGACCCCAGTCCCGTTTAAATTTGGATATTTATGTAATTCTTGAAGAAAAATACAAAAAAAATATATACCCATTTGACTAATTCAACTCCTCCCACGATGGCAGCCCCATGCTCCCGAGCTACCTCAGCTTCTTGCTCATTCTGTTGAGAGAAAAAAAATTAAAAACAGCTGGACTACCAATTAGGCTGTTGGTCTGCTGCCAGTTGAGCTCAGGGAGAGAATTCCAAACAATTATGTCCAAAGAGTCATCAAATAAGCCCATGGCAGCTCTCTGGGATCATCTCACACAGATAAAATGATTAACTGGCAAAGGACAGCTGCAAGAGTGTGCTGGACACCAAAACCCCACGAAAATGAAGGAACCCTGGCTCACCCACCTCTGTGAATGCCAAAACCCCATGAAAATGAAGGAATCCTGGCTCATGCACTTCTGTGAGGACAAAAATCCCATGAAAATGAAGGTATCCTGGCTCACTCACCTCTGTGAATACCAAAACCTTGTTCACCTCATCCGTAAAGCGATGGGGAAGAGAGACACCACTGGAAAAAGGATCCACTTTTTTCTGGCAAGGGAATAAAAAAAAAAATTAAAGCAAACAGAAAGAAATTATGACTTGAGGGTAAGTTACATCATCACAGGGAGTTGGTCCTCTAAACATGAAAAACAGAAAATGCAAACGAGGTGAGGGACTACCCTCACAAGAGACCCAGTCTGAGCAGACCCAAAGTCTCCACGAGTGCCAGAGTTCCCAGCCCACCTTCTTCGGCAGTGCCATGTCCAGGAACACGCTGATGTACACAAACTGCTTGGGGTGGGTGAAGTCCAGCTCCTGGAACCTCTTGAGCATGCCCACAGCCTGCTCCAGCCCATAGGAGGGTCTCCTGTAGAGCCACGTCAGGTACACGTCGTCCACGGGCTTGCTCATCAGCGGCCGCCTCCAAGGGAGGGGCTTCTCCTTCACCTTCTCCTGCCTGCTCCTCTTGGCATCCTTTTTGGCATCCTTTTTGGCATCCTTTTTGGCAGCTCTAACACACACAAAAAAAAAAAAACAAAAAAAAAAAAAAAAAAATAACACAAAAAAAACCCAGACACGCTGGGAGATCACCAGTTCTCTTATTTTCACAGCACTCTGATTTTATAAAAAAGGTTTTCTCCTCCCTCTCCCCGTGGCATTTTGCATTCAGTTGAATGCCCAATTCTCATTTTCCCATTTTCAGAGGGGCTCCAGACAAGAAGAATATTGAAATTCCTCTGTAAAGAGTCTGCAGCACTCAAGAACACTTCATTCTCCTGTCTGCTTTTGCTTCTCCCAGCCACGCTGGGCTATTACAGAGATAGCCAAATAAACAATAAAAGCCAATGAAAGGATGGGAAGGGTTTCAAATCGACTCCAGGAGCTCACCAGCCTTCACGCTGACATGCAACCCTGCTACACCCCGCAAAAGCACAGCCCAAACCCACAGCCTCAAGCCTCCCCTGTGCCATTAGCACAGAGAGCACTCCCTGCGAGTCTGCGGGAGCCTGTGGCACGCCCCCAGGGTCAGCGGCTGTCAGACCAGCACTGCTGATACCAAAGCCCCCAAACACGCCCCAACACCTCCCGGGACGCCGGGCCCGCACTCACTTGGCTGCTGCCGCCGCGTAGGGCCGGGCGGTGGCGGGGCTCACCACGGCGGCGACGGCGAGGCGCTGCTCCAGCCCGGGGAGGACCCAGCCGCACCGCGGGGCCAGGGCTGCGGGGCGAGAGCAAACATCGCCTCAGACAAGCGCCGCGGCGCGCCGCACCCCGACCCGCCCGGACAGGCCCCCCTCCAGCCTCTCAGGGCCGCGGTAGAGGGAGGCGGAGAGGCGGCGGCGGGCGCAGCGCCCGCGGCTCCCTCAGCGCGGCCCCCTCACCTCGCCACAGGCAGCGGGCGCTGCGCGCCGCCATTTTGCCGAGCCGCCCTGGTGCACCACCACAACCATTCCCCACGGCACTCGCTCCCCGAGGCCGAGAAGAAGTGTTCCGGCCTCCCGCGGGCCTTTCACCGGTGTGCCACCTACCGCCGTCCCTCCAACCCGCTGCGCCCTGGCCTGCCGTTCCGCGGGTGCGCGGGTTCCGGCGCCTGCCCGCTGACCGGGGAGAGGTGACCCCTTGCCCGGGGCTGGTCAAAAACCTCCAGCTCGCTTCTTCAGCGGCCTGCGAGGGGCCTCAGGGCGAACCCGGGGTTGTCTCGTAGCGCTGCAGGCCGAACTGGTCCCCCTTCCCCAAACCAACATGGCGGCGGCTCCTGAGGGCAGTCAAAGGTGCAGGGGCGCTTACACCTGTTCGGCCACGTCTGTGTGGGAGAACATTGCCCGTCTAGCGGTTAATGTTACCTGCTGCAAGCCACGTGTAATCCCAAAAAGAGATTTTCTGGCTGCCATCTCACCCCTATTCCCTGCGGATTGGGTGGGAGAAGAGATCCTAATTCACTCTCCTGGAGCAGCATCCAAAGATACAAAGACTTTGTTTAACCATCTCCTGAGCTGGTCAGATTCACACCACAAACTGTAATGGTTAAAGGGGGCTTTCCTTCCACACTGATGTGCTTTTGACTAAAAACATTCCAATCCCGTAGTCTTCCCCAGTCAGTGCGTATCCAAGAGTTTTTGAGTCGTGCGTACGTGGCTACAGAAAACTCCCCAATGGATCCGTGTGCAAGAAATTTTAAACCAGACACGGGTGGCTGTGTAAAACAAGCTGTACAAAACTGTGCTCATCCAATCCAACTCCAAGGATGGACTTGGAGAAGTGTGAGGGCGCTGGGAGGAAAAGGAACCCTCCTCGACTAAAACGCCTCAGCTGAGGAGTGCCGACCATTTGTTTAAAGCTCCGGGCGGAGATGCAATGATTTTGGACGGGCACTTGGCACTGCAGAGGGGGTGGGTGTGAGAGGAGACTCTCCAATGTGCACCTGTGGCCAGGTAACCCACGTCCTTCGCCCTCTTCACTCAGTCCCCCGCGAGCCTCTGGCTTTTTACCCACCAGGTCTCTGCTGTGGAGCGGGATTTCGGGAGAAACACGGGCTGGCAGACATTGCTCACCCATCCCCAATACCTCACTCGGCCCAAAGCCTGTTTGCTACCAACACTCCCTGCTCCGTCGCTGAGGCCTTTCCTGCTCTCCGGCCATCAGTGAACTTCTTGGGTCCAGCATCAGCTCAGGCAGCTGCAGCAGAAAGCAAAGTTCAATTAAAAGCCCCAGAGCCTGATGTCTTGTCCCTCCTTGTGCTCCCCCGACCGCTTGTTGCTTCCTCAGACACTCCCTACGTCTCCCCGGTGCTTTTTTTTTTTTTTTTTTTTTTTTTTTTACCTGCGCTTTCCTGCTCCGCCTGCCCACGAGGGTCCGTGCCACCGATTCTTGGGCGCCAATAAAACCCCACTGCCTACAGGAGGCGAAACAAAGGTGCCAGACACCGACCAGATGCCCGCACACCCAAATCCCCGCTGTTCGCCCCGGATTCCCAGGCGGACTCGTCCTTCTCCCACCGCAGCGCGGTGACAGCCGCGTCCTCGGCTGTAGAACCGAGGGGCAAAAGGAGGGCAGAAGGAAGGGGTAAAGGGGGCCGGGAGTTCTATCGTGCCCCTGCCGGAGCTGCCGGAGCCCGTCTGTGAGCGCTGACACGGCCCCGCGAGTGCCCGCGCTCCCCCCGCCGCGGCCCCGGCACCGCCCGCCGCCGCCTCCCCGCGCCCGCCCCCGTCTCCTCCGCCCTGCGCGCCCCGGCCGCCGCTCCTCCTCCTCTTCTTCTTCTTCTTCCTCCTCCTCCTCCTCCTCCTCCTCCTCGCCGCCGCCGCCGCCCCGCCGCCGCCGCCCGGGCCCCGCGGCTCCGTCCCCGCTGCCCGCGGGCCGCCGCCCGCATGTCGTGTGCGCCCGCCCCGCCGCGCCGCCGCCGGCCCCGCCGCCCCGCCGCGCCGCATGCAGGTGAGAGCGGGCGGGCGGGAGCGGCCCCGCCGCCATGTCGGGCCCCGCCGGCAGCGGCGCGGCCGGGCCGCGGGTGCGGGGGGTGCGGGCAGAGCCCCCGCCGCGGGGAGATGGCGATCGGCGCCGCGGGACAGCCCCGGAGGCCGCGGCCGCGCTGCGGCCGGAGCCGGAGCTGCCCGAGGGGATGCCGCGCTCGCCTCGGAGCCGCGGGTGGCGGCCGAGGGGAGAGCCGTGCTCGTGGGGCCGATTACGGGCACGGGTGGACGAATCCCGGCCGTGGCCGTGGGGCAAATCTCAGTCGTGGGGTGAAGCCGGGCCCCGGAGTGAACCCTGGCCGTGAGGTGAGCCTCAGCCGTGGGACGAACCCCAGTCGAGGGGCAGATCCCTGTCGTGGGGTAAACCCCGGCCTCGGGGTGAGCCCCAGCTAGGGGGTGAGTCCCGGCCGTGGGGTAAATCCCAGCCTCGAGGTGAGCCTCAGCCCCGGGACTAATCCCAGCCGTGAGGTGAGCCACGGCTGTAGGGTGGTACGTGGCCGTGGGGCGAATCCCGGCCACGGGACTCGCTTGGCCCCAATCCCCTTCACGTGCCGTGATGGGATCTTGGCCTGGCTCTGTGGGTGACCCCAGCGTGTCGGTGAGGGTGTGTCTGGGGTGACGGTACTTTTAGGCTTAGGGTGTTTTGGGGAGATGCTGGTCTCGCCCCCTTTTCCCAGTGCTTTCTCGGTGGTCGGCAGCAGTTCCGTAGGAGGAGGATGACAGGAGTGTCACCTGCAGTAAAACCTGGGCTGCCAGCCCAGGCGTGGTGCTTGCAAAGGAAAGCACGCACTTAAACACTGAGTTTCCTTACAGTCTGGGGCTCGCTTGTTAAACTGGAGTGCTGCTAAATGTGGTGGAGGGCTCTGTTGCTCCCAGCCACACCACATTTTATCTGACCTTCTGGAAATCTTTAGACCAGTGGCTTTTATCGGGCCCTTTTGGAAACTTTGAATAGGCTGAGTATTTGTTTTGGGGAGGCATAGCTTCTCCTGAGTTGCCATGCTGATAAGGATTTTACACGGCCTTGGTTAAGCAGGGAATTTCTTACAGTTAAAATGTGAAGCTCCCCCGCAACTCAGGGCTAAGCTAGCGGGGCAAACACCCACCCAGGAGTTGTTCATGGCGTGTAGACATGGCTGATAATGAAAGTGATGGCAACGTGTTTATTTTTAAAAAGAAAAAAAAAAAGGCACATTATTCCTCTCGACCCAGGGAATTCCTAGAGTCATTGTATCATCCTGTATCCCCGTTTGGAGGGCCATGGAGCTCTGGTGAAGGCAGAGCACGGCCTGCCAAGGATTTTCTGTGCTCTCCTTGTGAAAAATAGGGAAAGTGGTCCTGCCACACATCCCTGTCCCGGAGGGCAGCATCCATGGGCATGGCTGTGGTGCCTCCTGGCAGATCCAGGCTGGCGGGACGCTGAGTTTTGCTTTGTGCCACAGCCTGACCCGGGGTCCTGGACAGAGCCCTGCTCCCTTCCCCGCCGAGGGAGGTGTTTCCAGCTTGATGGTAGAATTTTGCTCTGGAGCAGACGGACAGCGTGCACTGCTGACACCTCACTGCTCCGTGCTCTGGAATAATGATCCAGCCTGCAGGATGGTGTTGGTTCACCTGAACACAGCTTGTGTTTAAGCTCCAGCCCGGGCATTACATCTCCTCCAGAGGTGACTCCAAAAGCCCCGTGGCAGTGCGCCTGTTGGGTTTCACAGAACAGTGGAAATTCTGCAGTGCTCTGCTGTCTGCTAAACAAACCCTGTTAAACGCTTTCAGTTTTGTTCCCTTCTTACTATTAAAAGCGGGGGCTGCTCTGAGTGCTGAAGTACAGCACAATTTAATTTATTCCCTTTTATCTCTTCCTACAGGGGCTCTTTCTCATTTAGTTTGTGCGTTTAATTGAAGGCTAAAACTCAGTGTAAACAGCCCATAGGTGTTCCTGTGCAAAGTTTCGTTTTCTCCCACCCTTGGAAGGCCAGACCCTAACATGTCAGGGCTGAGACTCCCCATCAGCAGACTACTGGACAAACTCAGCCCAGCTGCAGCAGGAAAAAGGCAGAACTTTGCAGATCCGTGTCGGTGCCTGTGGAGTTTCCCACCGGCTCCGCAGGGCGAGCTTCTGCTGGCACAGCTCTGTGCGCGGTGCCGGAACGTGACCCGTGACTGACAGAGCTGTGCCAGCGCGAGTCCCGGCTGCAGGAGCAGACTTATCTGCACAAGTGCACTCTTACTGATAGAGCTTGTTTTCCTTTCCTGAAGGGTGTTTCTCCCCATCCCTGGGAGCAGCGCTGCTTCCAGGGATGGAGCCTGCTCAGGCATTGATCTGCCTGGCTGGGAAGAGAAGGAAGGGGAAGGCTGCTCCGGGTGCATTTGCCATGTGTGGCTCTCCTCTTCCCATCCAGAATCTGTAGGAGCCCCATCACATTTGCAGGGGGAATCCTCTTGTGGAAGTAAGTGACTTTATGGCTGTTCTCTTTCCATGGGATAAAACTCCCATTTCGTGGGAGAAACTGGGAGTATTTTGTTGTTTCTCATTAACAGCCATGGTTTTGTAAAAAGCCAGGCAGGTTTTTGACCAAGTTTAGCTTTCACACCAGTCCTGGGAGAAAGAAGCCATAAAGTAATCCCAAGGCATGTGTGTGGACTCTATTAGGAGAATGAAAGAGCACCAGTAGAGAAAAATTAATTAATTTCCACACTGGGCAAGCCTCTACTTAATTTCAATCTAAACCACCAAGAATTAAAACTTAGAGTTAGGTAGATTGCAGCAACCACTGTCTTTTTTGTTTGAGCCAATGTGCACAAATGGGGGGATGTGTTTCTTTTTTCTTATTAAAACCTTCCCCAAGGTTTTAGGTGATAAAATTATCCATCAGTAACGTGCCTAATTTGCAGGCAAACTTTCTGGAACCACCCCCAAGAAGTTCGGCTCCTGTCAGCTGTAATCTGCTGGACACTTTTGGGTTACTGGGGCTTAAAAGGGGAGATAAATCCAAATAAGTGCTTACTTTTTACTTGCTTACTGTTTAGTGGAAAGAGGTTTGGGGAATGCCTGTAACCTGATTTGCAGACTACTGAGAAAGCAAAAGTAACAGTGGAGCTTAGTTTTTTGGGAGCATAAGATGGCATTTGTGAAAACTTTAGAAAAATAAGTTAAAATATGTCTTAGGCATATTTAGATTCAGGAGGATTTGCTGTGGATTTAGTGCTTTAGAGCATTAAATGCTAAGCCGCTTGTAATATTTTTTTTTTGGTCCAGATTCTGTGGTTCTCTTGATGGCAGGCTGTAATCAAGGCTTGGGTGCTTGTTACAGTGACAGTGTGGTGTAACTTCACCTTCTGATTAATTATTTGGGTTTCCAGTGATTTGTATGTGCAGCTTCTGCATCTCACCTGTAATGATTAAAAAAAAAAAAAAAAACAAACCAAAACAAACAAAAAAAAAGAGGTTTCTTTATGAAGATCCTTAGGTGGTGACAGTATTTCTGGAATTCTGCTGCTCTCCTTCCCTGTCTTTTGTGCACCTGGGGCTGTTGTCAAACTTCCACCACAAGACTACCCCAGAAAGTTCAAATTAAAGTAAACTGAAGTGTCTGGCAGGAAATGGCAGAAAGAACTTGACATGCACAGGACTGCTGGTCCCATTTGTGCCTTCAGATCTCAGAGCTGGATGCAGAGAGCACAGTGGAAGGCCTTTAGCTGAACTTGCTGACTGGCTCTGTTGGCAGCTTAGTAAATTCATAAAAGGGCTAAGTGACACCTACCTCCAATGGCAAGGTACTGAGCCTGACTTGGGTGCTGCTGTGTGGAAGAAAAATCCTCTCTAGGAGTTAAAAACGAGAGGAAAAAAAATCCACACTCCCCCCAAAACAAAAACAAACACCAAACTGAAGTTACTCTAAATAAAAGAGAGCACTGGAAGAAAATCTTCCAGGAATCCTGGCAGTCTCTTGGGCATCTCCTTACAGAAATGTAACTTTAGGAGTGTTCAGCCACCACCAGGAAGCGATTGGATGGGTAGTCATGGAAAACAGAATTAAAGAAAGGCAGAAATGCTCTGTGTGCTGTCCTGCAAGGAACACATTTTATCCCTTGGAGGGGGAGATGTTAAACCAGCACTTAGAAAAATGCTCCAGGACAAACAAAAAGCAGCTCCAAGCAATTGTAGCTCCGAGTGAGGTGCAGTCAGTGAGCACAGGGATTTTGGGAGCTGCACCCAGACCAGGGGAGAGAAGAGAAGCCCAGTGAGCTGTTGAGTGTCTTACACACAAATCATTTAAGTACAGTTTGTAGGTCGTGTGTGCTCACCCCTACTCTGGCATTTCCCGAGGGCAGTCATTAGTGCTGTTATGACTGCACAGCACTGTTTATGCTCAGCATTCACCTAGGTGGGGTGTACTGTCTTCCCCATTCTGCTTGCCTGGGTGGGGAGGAGCTTGGTGGTTCTTCTGAGAAAGTCAGAAAAGATGTGAATAAAATGGCTGTGGGACTCCAAATGCAGATTTGCAGGGTATGAAGGCTGGGGTGTAAACGCATGTTCTAAATTAAAATTTTCCCTTCAGCAGGAGTTTAGTTTTGGGTTCCCCCCACTTGCAGCTGGAGGGTTGGGAAATTTCAGACATGAAGAGACAAATCCTTCAGAACAGCCTGCCACCATCCCTGTTGATTTGAATCTGGATTATTCCTTACCCTAAACAAAGCATAAAGGGAAATCTCTTGTGCCCTCAGCCAGGAGCAGCGGGAATTTTTATGGAGGCAGCTCTTGTCCCATGGGCCTTTCCCCTTCCCAAGTCCTGCACCCACATGTACTCTCCAGAGGCTGTGTTGGGGACAGGAATGCAAAGCAAAGCTCCTTTATCCTGGCCACCAGCCCTTCCACAATTACCTCTGCAAGTCAACAGCTCCCCACACTGCTGCTTCCAACAGCATGGAAGGGAAGGCCCAATTAAACATCTTACATGATTTTTTAAAGGCAAAAAAAGTTCCTAGGCTGAGGCAGCTCTGCAGGCTGCAGGAGAGGGAGCAGTGTTTAGCCTTGTGTTGCTGCAGAGGCACCCTCCTCCTTGCTTCGGTGTCAAACACATCTTTTTAAGTTCATCAGATTCCAGGAGTACAAATGAAAGTACAAAACCCATAAGCTTTAGGTCAAGCTGTTAATAATAATCAGGGTTTGTGGCTGGTGTTCAAGTTTGCTGTTTACCCTTTAGGGCAGCTGAATGAATTGCTCGGGTAGTTTTCCCCTTGCTTTTCAGGAATGCTTCCATCTGAGTGAACATCTTTGTGCCTTCTAATCACAGATTAGTTTTGGTTTGTTGTGTTTTTTTTTTTTCCTTCCTAAGAAATCAATCTAAAGGCCCTTTCAAAAAGTTCTGAATTTAAGCACCATCTAAAAAGAGTGCTGAAGCCTTCCTTCTGCAGATTTGTAGCTCTTTTTTTCTCCATAGGATACTCCAGGAAAACTGAGAAAGGAGGAAAGCAGAAAACATACTTTGTATGCTTTGCTGGATATCACCATCCTTTGTGAGATCACAAGGGGAGGGTGTATGTCACTAAAAAAAACCCTTTTATCCTGAGTCAGCCTTGACACGTGGAGAATATCCTTTGCTCTTCCTGCTTCCCCTATAGCTCAAAATTCAATTTCTACTTATTGTGTTACATTAATTTACAACTGGCCCTGGCAGTGGGAAAGAGCTAGCACAGGATGAACGGCTGCCCAGGCAAAATTCCCACTTGTGAACGCCTTTCCTTGAATCCCTGTTTGTTCTGGAAGGTTAAGAAAGCAAAAGGAAAGCAAGGCCAGATGCCTTCTCACATACCAGAACAGTCCCAGGTGCCAGGAAGAGCCGGGCTCACCTTTTTTTTTTTTTTTCCTCCATCCAAGTCACATCTTGCCACTGGGAGCAGGTCAGTCTCCAGGGACATCTTTGTACCTGTGCAAAGAGCCTCCTCCACCTCCTTAGTCTGGAGCAAAAGACTGGGAAGGAGTGGAGTGCACCAGAGGAGTTAGGATTGTTTGGAGTGCATGAGAGAAGTGCATCTATTGAGTATTTTGAGACCTGTGGATAGACCAGGAGGTTTGAGACTAGGCCTGTGCTGAACTACAAGGTGTTTTTCTGCCTGCTCTAGGAACCCCCAGGTGCTTCCTGTGCAGGTAGAGGGGGAATAGTTCCGTTTTAAGTCATTGGCCATCTATTTCATGGCAGCTGCAGGTCTGAACAAAACAACCCTGGACGTGGGGAGATGAGTATAACTCACAAGTATTTTCTGCTTGGAAAATTACCTGGTTGAAAACCTCAGGCTGTCAACAGGGCCCCAGCATTCCTGAATCCTTACCTGCCTCTTGACCTACCCAATGTGTCTGTGCTCTTCCTTTACTCTCCATTTCTGTACAGCAGGGGAGGTAGCACCAGGCCTTTGGACTGCATTTTGTCTTCTTTAGCTTCCTTTCAGAGAGCTCTCAGCTGCCAGTATGTTAAGAAATACCAGAAAATCAACCCGTTTGAAAAACTACAGCAAAACTTGCCAAAGGTATTCCCTGGCTTTAGGTGAAATCCTTTCAAGTGGCTGAACAGAGGAACCCACACAAGCTGAGCCTCTCTTCTGGAGCAGGTTACCCAGAGCAGCTGTGGCTGCCCCTGGATCCCTGCAAGTGTCCAAGGCCAGGCTGGACAGGGCTTGGAGCAGCCTGGGACAGTGGAAGGTGTCCCTAGCCTTGGCAGGGGGTGGAACTGGATGGGCTTAAAAGTCCCTTCCATCCCAAAACAGTGTGGGATTCTGTTTGGAAGTTTAAGTATGGTGTAAATACTCATGGGAAAGACTGGGATAATCAGATACAGAAGCAGCTGAACTATCTTTCAATATTCAAATAATATGCTTTGCTCAGGCTATTAGGCAAACTTTTTTTTTTAATGCAAATACATTTAAACACATCCTCTGGAGAAGAGGGTTTATTCCTATAAACTGGGGGTTTTTAACAGATCCCTTCTCTCGTCTCTGAGCATACAAGCCCAGCTACTTTGAGCACTAGTGCAGCATCCTGTGGCCTGTTCAGACTGAAAAGGCTCATTTATTGTGCCACTGATTGCAAAACAGTTTCCACTACTGATGTGTGCTTTTTCCTTTGGCTTTTTTTTTTTTTTTTCTTTTTCTTCTTCCTTTTAAAATCACGAGCTTTGACTCATCCAAACTTACCTGTGGTTGAACAAGGCAAGCCTTGTAACCCTAAAGCTGTTTGAATTAAGTTCTACAGTGGCAGATTTCTTTGGATTGTTGAGGGAGAGTAACTTAAGTGTTGCTGGGCTTTGCTTATTTTGTGGAAGTGCTGGCAGTCTCCCAGTGAAAAGGGAAGATGACACCGTGGCTGTGGAAATAGTCTAATTTCTTTTCTCCTAGCACAAACTTTGCTGTGAAGGATGAAAGGGTATTGATGATTCCAACTGTATCTTAAGGTTGGTTCATTGAGAAGACCTCAGCGTGCACGGATTCATAATTTGTGTGTAGTTTTGCTCAAAACGCAGGTCAATAGCTGACTCCTCTCCAGGTATTGATCCTGAGGAGTTGAGTGAGGCACGGTGTTGGCTCTCAGTACAGCCCGAGCAGGGTCTGTATCATCTCTGAGGAGTAACTGCATGGGTGCCAGATCAGCTTTGTCACTAAGGCAGCCCTTCCCCTCACGGCTCGGAGGGACACTGGCACACCACGGCCCTGCCAGCTCACTCTGCTCGTGCTCCTGGGAGTTCCCTGTCTCGCCAGTCCCAGGAAAACCTCCTGCTTTAAGCTGCAGCCATACTTGGCTGCTTCTCTGCCATGCCCACAGCCCAGGATGGTGTTTGGTCTTGATGCAGTGCTGGCTTCTTCTTTCCCCAGACTCCCGGTGACTTCAGCTCCTAATCCTTTAAGCCACTCTGTCCTGGATCTCATTAGAAGCCCAGCACTCTCCAGGGGATGGAGCAGCCTTACAAATGGGTCATTTCTCTGAAACAGTGCAAGATACTTGTGTAAATAAACAAGCACGCTGTTTAAACCAGCCCTTTGGGGCCTTCTGATGACCTTTATTTACAGACTGGCTGCTGGTAACACTTCTTGCCCTCCTGTAGCCCCTTGCATGCATTTCTGGTAAGCAGAGCCTTATTTTGGGGAGCAGCCTGCCCTGTGTTTGCATGTGAAGCAGCCTCAAGAGCTGCTCTGGAAGCACAAAGTGTAAAAGGCACCTGCAGACAAAGGCAGGTATCACTCAGTGACCTGATGTGGCTACCCAGGAGTTGTCATGCACACACTGAGAGGTAACAGGCTGTTTCCAACAGGGCAACAACTGTTCCTGTGGAGTGAGGGCTGAGTCTTAACGAAGCACAGCAATAAAAAGCAGCTGTGTAATGCTCTGTAGGATTTCCATGCAGTAAATAGTTCAGCTGGTCCTGTAAGTGGGGGTGTGACATGGAGGAAGAGGAAGGGTGGAAACCTGGATATGCTTGTGTTACCTGTGATTTAAGAAAAGACTGCTTCATTTAGAGGAGATGAGGGAATGAGGGGAATAACTAGTGGGTGTATGTCATTGGGACAATTAGCATTTCCATCAAGTGAGTGCCAGTTGGCTCTGGAATTAATCAAATACAGCTTGTTCCCTCCCTTCCCACTCCTCCCCTTGGCTTTTGCTGTTTGCTTCTGACTTGTCTGTGCTTCTCTGGGCTGACAGAGATAATGTGGAGCCCCCTGGGACCCCAGCACCACTGAATTTACTGCCAGCTGCAGGTTCCTGGTTACCTCTTACCTTTCCCTATTCCCAACTTGAATTTCCTTGTGCTCTGTGTCGGACTTCCCTCAGGGATTCTTTCAAATCTCCTCAAACATTGTTTTTGAATTGTTTGGGTTTTTTTAAATAAAAAAACACGATGAGGCATTTATATTTGATTCCCTGTTAATCTCTATGCCCAATCAGGGTACTTGGAATAAGAAGCTGGAAAGACACAGTACCTGGGAAGGCAGACTCGGTGCTCGTTGAATTCTTGGGAGAGGCAGTGTACACAGAGGTGGTTGGACACATTGCTGCAGTAAAGCACTGTGACAAAAGCTCAGATCCACGCCAAAGACGATCAGAATTCCCCATTCTCCAATATTTTCTTGCTGATTTATACACACTAGATGCTGTATATAGGGATATAGCAAATAGTTTACCTTAAGCTAACACATCTGTACATACCCCAGTATTGGCAGGTTTCTTGGAATCCCCTTTCCACACCCTTGAACAATCACCTGATTTTCCTCCCTCCCGGAGCACTCCAAGCCAGTTTTTGTGTTTGTGGGTATTGGCTGTGCTTCTCTTCTCCTTGGGAAGGCTGAAATGGGGAGACTTCTGTCACACTCCCCTAAAAGCAGAGCAGTGCAGACAAGCAGCCTTCCTCTCCCCGCTTTGCAGCCACTCAGGCCTGATTACAGAACACAGAAATAGAGAGAACACAGAATTGAACAGATCCAAATGGTGCTGTTTCCCAGCTTTCAGCCCAGCTCCCCAGCCTTGGACAACGTGTGTGTACACACGCGCACGTCCCGTCAGCCAACAGGATCGCTAATTCCTGGGAGGGATCACCATATGGAAGGGGATGGACAGTCAGCTGTGCTCACAGGAAGGAAGAGCCACTCAGGCCTGGCTGCTGGATTGTTTCCAAAATGCTTTGGCAGCTTGAGTCATCCATGTACAGAGGCTGGGGGAAAAAGAAAAAAATAACAAAGAATGTCACTGGGCTGAAGACGAGGGTTTGGAGCTGTGCCAAACATCCATGAACACAGGGCTGCAGCAGGAGGCGGGCACAGCTCTTCTCCATTTGCCTCCTCTTTTATGCATTGAGGTATCAAACAACTCGAACAAAACACCTCATGGTCACTGTAATTTAAGAAATGCATCTTCTACACTCTTTGGGGAAGGGACTGTGTGTTTGAAACCCGGAAGTTCCTGTTGTTTGCTGCCCAAAAAACATTTCTTCCTGTTAAAAGCTTCTGCTGCAACCCAGTAGCTCAACCTTTGCTCTCTGACACTTTTCACACCTTCAGTAGCGTCCCATTACTCATTTCCTTTCTCTAGGGTTTAAATGATAGTCATTTGCATGCCTCATACACAAAAACAGCCCGGCAAATAAAACAGCAGAAAACCCCAAAAGTCCAAGTAAAAGGCAGGCACAGACCTACTGGTGGAAACACAGTCTGTCCCTGGCCCTTTTTCTATCCACCCCAGAGAGCTGCTTAGGCTCACCCAGGACCACACTTAGGGTTGCAACTGAGTAATCCTGCTCTACCACTCCCCTCTGGGTTTTTGGACCCAAAGAGTTCCATTAGGAACCCCCAGAGTTTAAATATTGTTCTTACTAATGCACTGATGTCCTTATTTCTAGGTTTTCTTTAATTTACACAAAATGAGGAAGAGATTCTGTGTTTAATTTACACAAAATCAGGGTTGGATCTATAGCAGAGAGCAAGTTTTAGTAGCTTCAGAAGTTTTCCAAGAGGAGCCTTCAGGAGAAAAGCCTGCCAAAATTTGCACTGATGCACATCGCATTTTGGAGTTAACGGATTCAGGGAACTCAGTGTAGCTCCCTGAAGACTGAGCAAAAACAGGTTGGGATTTCTGGATATTGTTTTAGTTCCAGGACAAGCAGAGTGGGAGACAGGAATGGAAGGAGTTGGGAACCTGGGCAGAATCCATTTTTTGCTTAAGAACAAAATTACACACAGTGACTTTCAAGTCTTGCTCAATGTTGCTGTGATGCAGAAGGAGAAAAAAAAAGCATTTGATTTAGGTTTGTTTTCCCCTTTCTATAACTGTGGCAATGACACTGCTGCCTGTTTGACTCACCACGATTTCAGAGCAATATTAAAGTGACTAACAGCTGAAAAATGTGTGTGTCCTTTGCCTCCCAGCTCAGGGCTCACTTCTCTGGCCACACATCGCTCTGCACTGGCAGAACACTTCTATATTTCAACATCATTTATTTGGGTGCCCTGCCAAGGAGCAGTCCTGGAGCTTTCAGATGGTGTCAAGGGGTCAGTTGGCATTTCTGGGCTGGTGTGGATGGACAGGGGGTGGCTCAGGTGGTCTCAGCACCATGGTTTTAAGGACTTCATCACAGAGCACTCACCCAAATCCTGTGGTTTGGACTGCAAAGTTTGCCTCGTCTTTGGTCCAAGGGCCGTAGAGGTACAGATCAGTTTAAGATCTGACAGATGAAACGGCAAGGGCGGTGGAATAGGGCTCTTGTGGCCTGGCAGGGGCTTTGAGGAGTCTGTTCAAGTGTTGCCCACTTTTACACCAGCACTTGAAGAGTGAGGATAAATCCAGCAAAATGCAAGCACCAGAGATTTGGCACTCCCAAAGCACAGCCTGCCTCTGTTGGGGGGAAAGGCCGTTCTGATTTTGGGGTTCTGGAGCAAAGATAGAAGGATTTCAGGTGTAATCCCTTGTCCTTAAGTTACTGGTTCCCTTCATGGCCCCGTGCCAGGCAGCGTGAGCGCAGAATCCTCTTATCCCATAGCTCTGCTGGTCGTGTGACCTCACCTGGAAATTACTGGGGGCTATAATTAGATGTGGGGCTCGCATTTGCCCCTTCAGTTTCCTTGGGCCTTCGTCAGGGAAGGAAGCAGCAGCCCTGTAACTGAGACCCTTGGCAGGGGACAACCCTGACAGCTCCTGCTCCGTGCCAGAACGCTGATCTGGCTGTCAGCATCAGCTGGAAAACACTGCAGGACTTGACCCTCATAGAGGGAAAGTGGCATCTTTGGTTAGCTGGACTTGCTGAACAAAACCCTCAGCTTGTTACCTCAAATTCAAGTTGGAGCTGCTTGAAGAGCTACACAGCTACTGCAGCTGGCTGTAGGAGAGTCTGTATGAGGGAAGAGCTGCATCCTCTGGAGCAGCTGCTTTGGATTTGTATGAAATCAAGGCTCCTGGATTTTGTGTGTCTGGGGAGGAAAAGACCAGCCAACAGCGGACTCGGCTAACCTCGCATTTTTAAATCACACACAGAGTCCTGCTCAGCACAACAACCTAGGGAGGCATGGAATAAAACCTCTCCCTGTGTCCCCTGGCAAGTGGATGGTTTTTGAATGGGACATCAGAGCTCCTGTCTGACAGTCAGGACAATTGGATTAATTTGGTGTGCACAGGCTCATCCTTAGGCTTCTGATACTCACATTTTGCACTGGGCTGGAGCCCTTTGTGCCCCAGAACTGGTAAATGGGAGCTTTACCTGAGCTCTTTTTACGGCTCCTGGGCCATTAGGAATACAAAGGTCTTGACTGATCCTGAGCATGAAAAAACACCGAACACAAAAGCTGGATAGTTAATGGGAAAATGGAGCTAATTCCCCCTCAGACTGCAATTTCGAGCCTTGTATAAGTGCAGTGGAGAAGGGGGACTTTTGTACGTTTAAGTTAAGAGCCTTCCCTTCAATCCAATCCTTGGTTCCCTGAGCAAGCTACAGAAGGGAGCAATCTGGAAACAGCAGACTGCTTCTGATCTTGTCTGCAGGTTCTGCACACAGCAAACAACTCCATGGGTTATGGGGGATAAACTGGGAAACCCAGCAGGGAACTGCAGAAACCCCAACTTGCTAGGAAGAAATGCTCTTCTCCATCCTGGAATTCTGCCCAGGTGTGAGCACCTGCTTGGCAGCCCCATATTTATTGTGCAGAAACTCTGGGAGGTGTTGTTGCAGGGTATCCCTGGGAAAGGCCAGCTCATGGCAGGACAGAAACGAAGGAATGCTGTGGAGTAACAGTTGTGATGGTCTTTCAGACTAACAGGGATGCCAAAGGAAAAATATGATCCTCCAGATCCTCGCAGAATTTACACCATCATGTCGGCGGAAGAGGTGGCCAACGGGAAGAAGTCGCACTGGGCTGAATTAGAGATCTCGGGTGAGTTGGTTGGAGTTTAAATTCCTACAGCTGGTGCCCTAGACCACCCCAGATCCAGAGGGGTTCCAGAGTGAACCGAAACAGAGTTCCTTGCTTTCCTCTTTCAGGGAGAGTGCGAAGCTTAAGCACGTCGCTGTGGTCGCTGACACACCTGACTGCTCTGCACCTCAATGACAACAACCTTACTCGCATTCCACCTGATATTGCCAAGCTTCACAATCTGGTTTACCTGGATCTGTCATCCAACAAACTCAGAAGTTTACCAGCAGAACTAGGAAACATGGTGTCTCTCAGGTGAGGGGAATTATTCTGGTAAACTTCACAAAAAATCTCCAGCGTGGGATCGGGACCGAGAGTTTCAGTTTGTTTCCTGTGCCTATATTTCAAATAATCCTGAAAAACTCCAGGATGGTGCAGAGCTTCTTTTCTAATAATTACTTTTGGGTTCACTGGGCTTTTTTTCTGATTGTTGATATATCACTGTTTCAATCCCTGGTTTCATCTTGGGCTTTGTGGGTTTTTTCCCCCAATGAATGTATTTCAGCTGTGCTTTGACACGGGAAGATTGGCATATCTTTCCATGATAAAATTCAGGGTGAAAAGTGTTCTTTTTGAGGACGAGCAGTGTATGGCACCTTAGGAGTTTCTTCTGCAGTAATACTCACCCAGAGTGTTTTTGCATTTGCTGCAGGGAATTGCTTTTAAATAACAATCTGTTACGGGTTTTGCCTTATGAACTTGGACGGCTCTTCCAGCTGCAAACCCTGGGTTTGAAAGGTGAGCTCTTTCTAATTCCACATTCTTACAAGTTCTCGGGAATCCTGAGCGGGGCTGGCCTCTAAACCTTCCTCTATTACGTCAACGTTTTCTTACAGGTTATTTTAAGCATTGAGGTGGTAGCAAAAACGACCAGGCAGTTGGGAAAACAATGCTTCTCTTTCTTAATGCTGCTAAACTTCCTTAGGAGCTCATTTTGAATCTGCAGTCAGGGAAATAAACCCTTTAACCTGCTGAGTTAATTTGTTCTGATTCTGGGAGATTTTCTTTGGGTGGAAAGCCTCAAGAAAGGCAGGCAGCTGATCCCCCCGCTGTTGTTTTGTGCTGTTGGCAGGCAATCCTTTATCCCAAGATATTCTCAGCCTCTACCAGGATCCAGACGGAACCCGAAAGCTACTGAACTACATGCTTGACAATCTAGCAGGTACAGCCCTAGGGATCTGGTGCAAAAAGGCTTTAAAAGTAGGATTTTCTGTTAAAACAAGACTCTCAACCACTGGAGGGAGAGTATTTCTTCCCTGCCGTAGTGTTTTTGTCAGGTGGCTCCAGTCATATCCCAAAACACACCCTCACACCCAGTGGAAGAGGCTGATGTGTACTGTCTAAGGGTCTCCCTTGTTACAGCCAAATGTTCTCTGTTCTCTTTGAAACCCTTCAGTTACCACCCAAGGGCAAATGTCTGCCCTGCTGAAGCCATTTTGGTTCTCCCCACCAGAAATAATCATTTGAATGCAAGCAGAATGTCAAATTTAGCTCGAGAAGCACCAAAGCCATTAAGAACATCCAGTACCTGACCTCAGTCCTGCTTTGTGGCTCTGTAACTGAGCCTTCTGCTTTGCCACTCGATGTCTCCGAAGTTAAGGCACTGCAGGAATGATGGATGCAGGGCGAGGTTCTTGGAGAAGGGATGGCTGAACCATGCCAGGATTTACCCCTCCTTCTTCAGCAGATTATTCAATGTGCAGGAGTATTTTGATGGTGCTTCTAAATCTGAAAACAAGAGACAAAAATAGTCACGAATCTTAAAAATGACAAATTTTTCCCTTACTAGAGCTACTCATTTAAATGATTTTTGCCTCCTCTGAAGACTCGGGCAGTTGGGGATGCAAAACACATTATTGTTCAGTCATCACTTTGACTTAGGAACTGTAACTTACAAATAGAAACTCTGAATTAATCACTGGTTTAATTTTTTTGTAGTTCATCCAGAGCAGCTGCCTCCAAGGCCATGGATTACTTTAAAAGAACGAGACCAAATTCTGCCCTCAGGTAAACCTGTGCTCACAAGGTGACACACTGGGAAACTTAGCTTGGGCTTCACTTTCCTGGATCAGAGTGAAAACAGCAATTTGTTCATTTGCACTAGAAAAATTAACCTACGGCTGTGCTGTAAATACCATTTTTGTCATTTGAACGGGATGCTGGGCATTCCTTTTCCACATTGGGCTTTGTCACAGTTCTTCCAGCCACTCTTGCCCAAGCCAAAGAGACAATCTCCAGAGGCTGACAACCTTTCCCTTTCTCTCTCTCTCTGCTTGCAGCTTCATTTACAGTTATGTGTTACAATGTGTTGTGTGATAAATACGCCACCCGGCAGCTCTATGGTTACTGCCCATCTTGGGCACTCAATTGGGAGTACAGGAAAAAGGGAATCATGGAAGAAATCGTCAACTGTGATGCAGACATCATTAGTCTTCAGGTAATAAAACATAACTGCACTTTGCATCAGAAACAGAAAGCATGAGCCTCCACTTTAGGATTAAATGTTCCCTTGAGAGCACCATAGTCACCTGCTCAATAGCAAATTCCAGATCTTCCCAATGCAAGCTGCATATCCTTATTCCAGTGTCAAACACACCAGGTGGGGTCTACTGCTCTTCAAAATGCACCTGTCACTTTGCCTTTGGGAGGGATTCCAGGAAATCCAGGAATGCATATCCATTCCCAGCAGGCCATTAGTCTAGGAAGGGACATGGATTGTGCAGCTTTTCTGACTGCAAGCCAGGGCAGGCACAAGGAAGGGTTTCCTTCACTTCTTCAGCCTGAGGTGTTTGTGTACAATTCCAGGAAGTGGAAACGGAGCAATACTTCACCCTTTTCCTGCCAGCCTTGAAAGAACGGGGATACGACGGATTCTTTTCTCCAAAGTCACGTGCCAAAATCATGTCCGAGCAGGAGAAAAAGCATGTGGATGGCTGCGCGATATTCTTCAAAACAGAAAAGTAAGGGACAGCAGCAGCTTCTAAAACTTACACTAAAACCTCAGAACAGCTCCCAGTAATAAGGATGGAAGTTTCCCAAAGCCTGAGCTGCCTCTGAGAGTTTTCACTGCTTCCAAAGAGAAAAATGCAGCTCTCGGGTCGTGTCTAGTACCATCTGGAGTGGTTTGGAAGAGAGGGAGCCTGTGGGAGCAGACAGGGATGGTTTTCAGATGGGGACACTGCCACGGGGGCTGTGGTCACAGCTGCTCACTGTGGTACTCTCCCCGTTGCCCAGGTTCACTCTGGTGCAGAAGCACACGGTGGAGTTCAACCAGGTGGCCATGGCCAACTCGGAGGGCTCGGAAGCCATGTTGAACAGAGTGATGACCAAGGACAACATCGGAGTCGCCGTGGTGTTAGAGGTGCACAAGGAATTATTTGGAGCAAGTGAGTATGACTGTGGTGTCCTCACTGCTACTCAGCTCCACGGACAGGCACGAGTTATTCCCAGGTAATCCATGCTGTTCCCGTTGGTGGCGCAGCCAAATGCAGCCCATCGGTGGCTCAGACAGGCACAGATGACATGGTCTGGTTGTGCTCACAGCAAGATGCCCAGCATTTGCTTTTCTCCTTTCAAGCTTTTAGCCCTGCTTACTTACTCTGTTACATTCTGCTTGAGCAGCTCAGCTTTCCCAAGGTCACTGTGTTTACACACATTTGCTCTTACCAGTAGTTGGCAACAATGTTCAACTTCTATTTTCAACTCTCTTTTCCTCCACTGGATTGACTCCTTCCACTCTCCCCCAGGGATTAGATGTCAGTGCTAATGTACTGATGTGGAAGAAGGAGATTATCAGGTATCTTTTCCTGCCTCTTGATTGACTGACTGTCACATTTTCATTAAGTTTGATCAGATACACCAGACAATTCCAATACAAGTAAAACTGCCAACCTGCTCTGTCTCCATGGCTGGGGTTTTCATGGCTTCAGAGGAGGAGAAATTCTAGGGCTGGAAAGAGCTCCCCGGGCTGTTTACAGGCATTTCAGCAGGTTTAAGCAATGAAAACACATCCATCTGCTGCTGTGTCTGACCCTGTGCCCTGAGAAGCTACACCCCGAGCATGAACAAGCGGGAACCCACTGCATTCACAGAGCCTTTCACTGCTAACGTTGTTTGTCCAGGTATGAAATCGCTTCACGTGGACAAGCAGCTGCTCATCGTGGCCAATGCCCACATGCACTGGGACCCCGAATACTCAGATGTGAAACTCATCCAGACCATGATGTTCGTCTCAGAGCTGAAAAACATCCTGGAGAAAGCCTCGAGCAGGCCCAGTAGCCCGACAGCAGATCCCAACTCTATCCCTCTGGTGCTTTGTGCAGATCTCAACTCACTGCCTGATTCAGGTAAGGCTGGTTTTTTGGCCTGACTTTTAACTTACCTTCTTAGAACGCTCGGGTCCACTTTTTCCTCTGAAGGCCATGGGGTTGTATTGCACTGCCCAGGGAAGGCACTTTCCTAGGAACTGCTGCCTTTGGAAATCTGACTGAAGAGACTGCGAGTCCTCTGGCTGAGTCGCCTCTTTTTGTGCTCAGCTGGACACTCCAGGAGAGCTGGCTGCACCTACAAAAGTGTAGAAGAGCACAGTTAGATCTTAAATAAGTCATTAAATAAACACCTGTGCCTGAAGCAGCAGTAAGAAGTAGGAAAGAAGCGAGTTCCTGATGAAGACTTTCTAAGGAGAGGGGTTTGCTTTGCTAACTCTGATCTCGTGGTGTCTCGGCAGCCTTCTGGTTTTTAACATCCCTGGGCCAAAGCTGTCTTCTAAGCAATTCCCTAAACCCTTCCCGTTGCCCACAGGTGTAGTGGAATACCTGAGCAATGGCATAGTAGCTGACAACCACAAGGACTTCAAGGAGCTGCGCTACAACGAGTGTCTCATGAACTTCAGCGGCAACGGCAAGAACGGAGCCTCGGAGGGCAGGATCACGCACGGCTTCCAGCTCAAGAGCGCCTACGAGAACAACCTGATGCCTTACACCAATTACACCTTTGACTTCAAAGTAAGCCCCGATCTCCGGGAGACGGCAGGCTCTGCTGTGCCAGTTCCCTGACCTTGGCTGCCCCTGGGCTCATGAGGACGGATGCAGGGCGTGCCCTACCCTGACCCCAGCGGCCGGGCAGGCCCTGCCCTCACTGCGCTCTCTCCCTCTCTCCGCAGGGTGTGATTGACTACATTTTCTACTCCAACACTCACATGAACGTGCTCGGAGTGCTGGGCCCTTTGGACCCTCAGTGGCTGGTGGACAACAACATCACGGGGTGCCCGCACCCGCACATCCCCTCGGACCACTTCTCGCTGCTGACACAGCTGGAGCTGCAGCCGCCGCTGCTGCCCCTGGTGAACGGCGTGCACCTGCCCTCCCGCAGGTAGTGCAGCCCCACGGGCTCCCACCTGCCCCACGGACCTGTACACTTGTAAATCCCACTAGATAGGAGTGAAGTATGGCCAACCTTCAGCTGCTTCTTCGAGCTCCTTTCCTTATGCGTTTGATAAGAGATTTTGCACATTTTGGTGCATATTGGTATCATTTGGCACTAGGGCTGGAACCAAAGTATTATTCCCCTTTCCAAGTTTTTAATTTAATTTTTGTTTGTGTTTTGTTGGGGTTTTTTTTTATTTTACTTTAAACTGTCTTTTTCTTTTCAGTAGGAAGCTGCACTTCTAAATGGACAAAAGAGATTTAAAAACTTGCATTTAACATATTTCAAGGTAATGCTTTTTTCCAGAACGTGGCAAATTGAGCCAACATTTTAGGAGAAAGAAAAACAAAACTAGAGACGCTTGTTTTGTAGGAAGAATGTTAGAAATACTGTTTGTTTGAATCCAAAATGGAGACAACTCTGCATCCGACATAAATTTTGCACATTAGCAAAGCACTTAATACCTGACTATAAACGATTGGTAGCATGGCCCTGCCCCTCATCTCAATACTATCAGAAAACCAAAGATAGCCAAGTATGTGTGATCAAATTCGAGCTCTAAATCCTCCTGATTCCAATTTGTTTGGGAGCTGTTGTCAGTCAGGGCTGAACTAAAAAGCTGTTGGTTCCTTCCCAAATGTTAATGCTCTTTGGATGTGTTGGAAATCCTTGTTTTCTTTCCTTTTAATGCTCTGGGTGGCCAGTTCAAAACCTTGTGCCTCAAGAGGCATTAAACATGATGCAATTTTTTTTTTCTGGGGAAAAAAAAAACAAACAAAAAAAAACCAAGTTGTTTGGCTGCTTAATATTTTAAAAAATAGGCACAGTGATAGGAAAAGGTTGTGTCTGTGTTTTTAAGTTTTTCTTTATTCTGCTTTTTTGCTGCTATAAGATTTTCTTGAATTTCTATTTGAAACTTTTCATGCACTTTACTGTTTCTAGTCTCCAAATGTGATATTTTTAATAAATGAAAAACGTTTTCCATGATGTGAATGAAATTTTTAAGCAGATTGATAAGCCTATATTTATGTCTCATTCGTATACTTCAAAAAAAGTCCAATTTGAATTGTGAAATTAGTTTTAAATACAAAAGAGCCGTCTTGTGTCTTGCAAAACTGCCAAGTCAGGCTGTTCCTCTTTAATTAAACATTTCCTTTGTCATTTTATACACAGGAAATTTTCCATAGCGGGGGGAAAAAAAAATCAATTGGACTTAGAGGAGAAACTATTCCCTGACTCTGACTAGGGGCCAGGGAGGGGGTGGAGTAGGCCAGAATGCAAAAATGGGTTCAGCAAAGTGACAACTCCCTTGGAAAAGTGCCTAAAAAATGGGGGTGTCATCTGTGGTCTGGGATCAATTGGAAGCAATGGGAGCTGGGGGAAATTCCTGTGCAGCACTTGCTTTGTGCAAAAACAAAACAAAATAAAGAAAAAAAAAAAAAAAAAAAAAAAAAAAAGGGTGGCGGGGGGAAAGAAAGCCCTTTCCAGAGATGGATTTTCCTCTGGGTGCAGGTATCTCTGTTGGAAATTACCTCAGCATTCCCTTACCTGGCCATGGCACATGGATTGGAGAGCACTGGAAAGTAGAATAGCATGAAAAACTTAATTTTGTGGACATTACCTTTCTGTATTCAGCTGCTGTATGTTTTTGGGGAGTGGGGGGAATGCTCTGCTCCAGAGGCGTGCTCTAACCTGCTCCCCCTGTTCCTCCAGGCACGGTGATCCCAGTGTGAGCAGTGTTTCCTAACCATACTTCACTCCCAATATTTTTTGAGCTGTTTGTATAAAATGGAATTTCCGATTCGCCCGTGATTGTCTATGAACTGTGGAGGAGCCCATTTAGTAATAAAAATCAAAACCCAGCACCAATGTTTTGTAATGTGGGGGTGGGAGAGGACGGGGACAGGAAAACCCAAACCCTGGCAAATGTAAGCTGCTCCAGCTGGATTTTCCTTGGGTTTCTAGTGATGGAAGTGTTACGTTGCAGGAAGGAGTTCCACTGGATTATCTCTGCTGCACTTCCCAAAGCTCATCACGCTGTGTGCTTTCTAACACAAAAATGTTCTTTTAACAGACATTGCACAAAAAAAACAGTATTGTTTATGTTTCAGTCAATGCACATGTTTACCTGCCTCTCCTGTGTGGCTCCCTCCTGTTTTCCTCCTGGTTTTCCCTTCCCAGCAGGAGCAGTGAGGGGATGGTGCTTTTTTTTCCCAGCCTCGGCTCCCAGCATGTTGCAGGCAATACCTGGAAAAAAGGCCCCAAGCCCTTCCCTGCTGCTCACTGCCTCCGTTTGCTTCCCAAAACACGGTGCCTGGTGTCCACTCCCAAGCGACAGCACTGCCTAAAGCCAGCAGAGAAAACAAAAATCCAACACCCTTCTACAAGCAACTTTTTAAAAAAACTCAATCTGGTGAATCTGTCCGATACGGGGTTTTGTCTGTGTATATATACATATACATATATATATATATATATAAAAGAGAATTTTGTACAATGTAGCTGAATATTTCTGCTTCCTTCTTTCACTGTAAGGAGACTGAACCTTACCCAAATTTGGTCACGCACACTCTCTCCCCCTCACCCTTTGGTGTTGCAAGGTGACACAGATCCCAAGAGAACCTGGTGGGAACCACTCACGTCTTAAATCCCCTCTGCCAAGCATCAGCCAAGAACTCACTTGAATTAGAAATAATTTTAGGTGGAGATTATAAACCTCTAGATACAGGTATAGCACAACCCCGCCCTGTGGGAATGGTGAAGGTGAGAGTGATCCCAGTGCTGGGGTTCATCCATCCTCTTTGGAGGCTCCCAAGCCACCTCGTAGTGGTTGCTTTGAGAGCTCAGGTGGTTTTTAAGTCAGATTTCTTTCTTGTGTGTTGCCTTTGCAGCTGGGAGGTCCCATCCCTGAAAAGATGGAAGTGCACGTGGAGCAGGGGCAGCTGCAGTGTCACTCCCGGGCATGCTTACACTACAGTTTTATGGGGATTTACGCCCTGCTTCATGGGAATAGCAGCTTTGCTTTAACATTTGAGAGTGTGTGGGGCTCTGGCATGAGGAAGCACTGCTTGCCCTGGACCTTCAGGCAGCTGGGGAAAGGGAGGTCATCAAACCCCTGAACTACATCTCCCTTCCCTTTAAAAATTACTTTGTTAAAAAGAAATTGCTCACTGTGGAGATGGGATATTGCTCACCCACAATGGCTAGGGCTGAATATCCACCTGTGTACTTCCACATCCTTCTGGAGTCAACAAACAGCCCTTTTGCAACCATTCTTATCCTGTCTGTGGTTCCTGAGGAGCACAGGGCAGGAAGGAGGGGGATACAGAGCCTGGGTGGGTGTTTCCCAGCTTGCCACTGCCCAGGGCCACATTTTTGGCATCCAGCGGGGGTGGGTGGGCAACAGAAATTGATTTGATTCCTGCAGACCTTAAACACCTCCTCCCAGAATGGCCAAGGCAGATTGTAGACAGGGATAATCCTGCACAGGGTCACAAGTCACACCTGTGCCACCTCAGTCCGTGTGGCCAAGGCACGCTAATTGCCGTGCCAGGCTGGGAAATGGGACTCCACAGAATGCCTCAGCCAGGCACTGGGAAATTTCCCACTCCTGTGATTCCATAGCCCAGAGCAGTAGCAGACCCTATCCAACACCTGCAATTACTTGCTCCTGCCAGGAGCTGTCAGGAAAAGGCACCAAATCCTGGAGCAGAGGAAAGGCAGCGCATTCAGAAGCGTCCTTGGCAAAGCAGCCAAAAGCTTCACGGTGCCACAGTCCAGCCTAACTCCCCACTCCAAAAATCCCAATTTTTACACAAATCCAGGCAGAAAGAGCTGCCACAGCCGGGGGCGGCGGGGGGAGCACATTCATCCTTTTATTGGTGGCACCCGGGATGGGCTGTGGCTGCGTGCGGGAACAGCACAGGCACCCAAAAGGGAAGGAAGCAGCGGGTGCCTGAGGGGAAAGCAGGGAAAGGCTCCTGCCCCTGCCGAAACTCCAGGAGCAGAGGAAGCGCCAGCGTTGTGCCACTCAACCCAGCGTGTCTCAGGGCAGGGGGGTTGTGTCATTGCTGTCCCACGAGGAATTCAGAACCGTGGATTCCTGGGATCTGGCCAGTGGGAGGGACGGGGTGGGGGGTCTCCAAGGGGGCCGGCAGCACGGTGCTTCCCGCCGTGGTCGCGGCAATGCTTTTTTGGTGCCATTCCTGCAGATTTTGTGGGACGAAAGAAAGGAAACCGGGAGGGTCGGGGGAAGGGATGGCCCTACCAAGGCGTCGGGGATGCCGGGTGTTTTCCAGCCTCCAGGCATCACGTACCTCTGCATCAGCTTGTGGATGAGCAGCTGGATCCAGGGCGCCTCGGGGGTCACACACACCCGCTTGTTCTTCTTGAGGGTGAGGCTGCAAGGCCGTGAGGCCCTTCAGCCCCACGCATGTCCCTTCCCCAAAGCTTTTCTTACCCACAGAGAAAACCAAACCTCCCAGCTCCCTCAGCATGGATACGAACCCTGGGCAACACAGACATGCAATTTTGGTGCCTTGACCTTAGCACCCTGAGCCTCGCAGGGAGGAACCCACTTGAAACTGGGAAGCAAGAGTCACCCCAACATTTGTGGGCTTCCCCCCTCCACGTATTTCTGCACCAGGACACAAAGGAGCAATTTGCAGGGATTGGTTTCCAGGCTTTACGCTTACATGACCTCCTTCCTCCTGCAGTGAATGCCCGGCGGGGTAACGTCGATGGTGAGGATCAGCCCCAGGTTGATGACGTGGGCGGTGGATCTGATGCACTTGCACCTCATGTTGGTCAGCAGGCTCTCCAGCGACAGACCTGTGCCCCAGGGCAGCCCACACCAGGTCTCGGCCCCCCGTGGGGGAGGCATGTGGGGACGCTATCCCCCTCCCCACTATCCCATCCCATCCCTGACACCCACGGGCTGCTGTTCATGGGGGTTTGCAGCAGGGTTGATCCCTCCCAGCACAGCCTCAAATCTTCTTTTCCTGTATATGGAAGGGGTTTAGCTGCAGGGTTGGAAAATTTAACCAGCATTTTATGAACTAAACCCATTGCCCACCCACCAAGCACTCGAATTTTATGGGGGTCTGAAAGGGAAGCAACTTAAACCCACGAGGCAAATCCCCCCCTCTCCATCCCCAGTACCCTCCTCCAGTTTAGCCACAGGGTTTAAAAGACAAGCTCAAAGATAGGCAAGAACCAAAACTGAAAGCTGAGTAGATAAAACCCACACTCAGCCCCATCTGCGACACCCACTGCCCCTGTCCAGGCGTTTGGAGGGGCCATGGATGGACAGACACCCAAAGGGACTCACCACCCGCCGGCACCGAGCTGCTCAGGAGCAGGAGCAGGGCCAGCGCCAGGGCCGGCAGCAGCCGCATCCTCACTGCCCACCCCGAGCTGCGCCAGGGCTGCTTTATAGCCAGCCCCTCGCCCCAGGGGGGATTTCACAACCCCCTCTGGGGTGGGAAGCGCCGGAGGGGCAGGACAAAGGGGCAGCCCCACGCCTCAACTTCCCTGCCGTCGCTTCCCATGGCTGCACGTGGCCTGTGCTGCCTCCCCGCCAAAAAAAGCAGAAAATGGCCCAGCCACCTCCTCAAACCTGCTGTGATTTTGGCCAAAGGCTGGTGCCCCCCATGCCTCCCACCTCAAGCCCCTGGAATGCCACATAAAGGGAGGCAAGGGACAGTGAGAGAAGGCTGCTACCTTTATTGGGCCTGCTGAGCCATACCCAAAAGGGATACCCAGTGCATGGCTAAGGGATGGGAGAGGCTGGAAGCAGGGATGGGCATTTTTAAGGGTTTAAAGGCATTAAAAGGGGCTCAGGCAGCAGCATGCTCTTCTCTGGACTGTGCTAAGGCAACAGCAGGATGGGGAAGGGAGGCAGTTTTGGGCCCAGCACATCTGGCCTGCCTCTGGTGGCAGCTTCCTCAGCGGGGAGCCTTTTTCTTCCTCCTGCCAAAAGCAGAAGGGAGAGGAATGTGTGAAGACAGCCTCCCACGGGATGCCCCGGGTCCTGCGGGGAGTCCCTGGTGCTCAGGGGGAAAAGGGAGCTTACAGGTGAGGGAGGTCCTGCAAGAGTTTCTTCATCCAAGGGGTGTCAGGATCTACGCACACCCTCTTCAGGCTCTTTAGCTTAATCCTAGAAAAAACACGGCCTTTCAGACACGCCACTTCCCCTCCTGCAGACAGCTGAGCCTGCCACCCTTCTCACAAGGAAAATGAGCACGAAACCGAAGCAGGTCAGGGAGGACGGGCAGAGCAGAGGGCGCGCACCCCCGGGAGCCACTTACACCACCTCGGGGCGCCGGCAGCTGCTCCCCACGGGCCACACCTCGATGCTGCTGTACCTCTCCGGCGGGATGAAGGTTCGGGTGCTCTTGAGGCAGCGGCAGCTCAGGTTGCCGTTGGCTTCCAGGATTGCTGGAGGGGCGCACGGCCATGGCTCACATGGCTCAGGCATCACCCCAAAACCCTCCCTGGGCAATGCATCTCCTGCCACATCCCACTAGGATCACCCACCCCAAACGCGGAAAGCCTCACAGCCCCCACAACACCCAAGGTCACTGGCAGGGGCAGGGGATGCTCACCTGTGTCCCCAGGGCAGTGGGACAGCAGCAGCACCCCCAGCAGCAGCAGGGCTGCCCGCACAGCCATGCCGGCTCCAGCCCCGGGCCCCGCAGCATCCCTCTATTTGAGCTGGGAAATAGGAGAAGTGAGGCGGCACGGGAGGCCCCGGGGTCGCCGTGGTTTTGCCCGACCCCTGTCGCTGCTGAGGCGCCGCTCGCTGAGTTAGCAACACTGTCGATAAAACGTGGCTTGGGGCTTGGCAGGGGGCCCGGCTTCCCGAAACCGGCTCTGCTTTCCCCTTCCTTTCTCCGTCGTTTCCTCCAACTTCGCTCTTAGCACACACAACTCCACCAGCCCGGAGGTTTTCTGGGGTGCTTTTCTATCCTGCACGATCAGGACTCATTTCTCCTACTACCACCTTGTCCCCCTGAAAGGCACAGCCCAGCAGTGCCCTGGTGACATTTGCTTTTGATTTTTTTTTACCCCAAAACTCTGCCAAGTGACCTCATGCCCATTCCTGACATACTTCCTTACTGGCCTGGACTGGTTTTTAAAGCCTTACAGCCACCTGTAAATCCCAGCTCCATCACTTGGATGTGGGGCACTTTGGCTGGATTGTCCCATCTCCCTACCACCAATATTGTGCCCTCAGATCACCACCAGGGGAAATAACAGGTTATGATGGGAAGGACCCCTAACAAGAGGGAACGGCTTCATAATGCCAGAGGGCAGGGTTAGATAGGATAGTGGGGAGAAATTCTTCCCTGAGAGGGTGGGGAGGCCCTGGCACAGAGAAGCTCTGGCTGCCCCTGGATTCCTGGAGGTGTCCAACACCAGGTTGGACAGGACCTGAAACAACCTCTGATAGTGGAAGACGTCCCTGCTCATGGCAGGGGGTGGGACTGGATGGGCTTTGAGGTCACTTCTAATCCAAGCTATGATTCTATGTCATACATAGCTTCAAAGCTAGGAGATCAATGGAAAATACAACAGAAAGAAAAATCCTGAATTTTATTGGGCTTGAGATTCTGGAACAGGACATGCCACACAACCCTCACACACTCTGTTGCTGAGCACTTCACATGGAAAAAGTCACAAAGTCATTCCTAAAGAAGCAGGAGCAGCCCCTGAGAGGGAACAGTTTCGCAGTCCACAGGCAACTAAATAAATGAAGGATTCATATTCACGCTGATCCAGAGACCAAGAGCAGGGGAGAACCCCCCCACGAACCTGCCCACAGGGCTGGGGCCAGCAGTGAGCCACCCTCCCCACAGCCACTGCCACCAGAGCCAGACGTGGGCCTTTCAGGAAGGGGAGGAAGAGAGGGCCAAATGAGGAGCAGCCAGGTCTGCACACCTGGGCATCATCCGCCAGCCCACCTCGGGGCTCCGGGCACCAACTTCCTTAGCAGGAAACCTATTTTTTCTTCCTGTGAAAAGCAGAAGGAGGAGAAACATGTGAACACAGAGAAAAGTGGCTCTGGGAGAGGAAGCTCCTGCCCCAGCCAAAGGAAGTCGCTGCCGTTTCCCCGGGGCGGGCATCGGTTGCCAGGATGGCCACAAACCCAGCACAGGCACGACCGGGAAGGGCAGCTTTCCCAGCATCAACACCCTACTGCACCTGCCATGAGCAGACCCTGCTCCCGCCACCTCTCCCTTCATGTTTTTTCCCCCCAAACTCTAAGTGCAGCACTTACAGTGTGTAAGCCAGCATGACCCACAGATGGGTTGTGCTGGGCTGAACGCTGCTTTGCACAGCAAAGTGTTGCCCCTCAGTGCTTTGGAAGTGGGTCCTTTGGACAACAGCAGCTCTCCTGGACCCATGAGAACTTCTCAGAACCATGGATGTGCTGGGATGCTGTCCAGGAACACCTGAGCCAAACGAGTTTCCATCCAACAACTTACGTGCTGGCAATGCGCTTCAGCAGCTTCTTCACCCAGGGGGCTTCAGGATTCACACACACCTTCCCTGAGGTTCTTAATTTAATTCTGAAATGCAAGGAGAGTTCCTGAGCATTCCTGTCCCCTCCAAAGGCAGGGATTCAAACAGTCAGAGCCAATGGGGAAGACTCGGTTTTTGCTCACAGCACCAACGATTGTAGAAAGCTGCCAGAGAGAGAAAGCCACAGCAAGGCTGGGAACAAGCAAGACTCAACACATTCCTAGGTGAAGCAGAGACTTGAAGCCCAGAACAGTGCTCAAAGACAATTTTTTCTGGAGATTTACAAATGTATCAACACTGAGCAGCTAGAAAAATCTAGGAAAATTTGTTATGGCTCATGCCGCCTCAGTGTCTGAGGAAGTGCTTCCTCCAGGCTGCAAACACCCCTGGCTCCAGCTCAAGGAAACCACGCTTTCCCCTGCTGGAGAGATTCCTTTAGGCCCTGGGGACCTGCATTTCTGCACCTTCTTTTTTTAAGCAAGTAAGCAGGCAGCATTTTTGGAAAGGTTTAGTTTCCAGCAATGCAGCAGAGAAGCGGGATGGTGGCAGCAGCCACTTACATGATCTCCGTGCGCCTGCAGCTGCTGCCCACGGGCCTTATCTCAATGCTCTCGTATTTCTTGGGACTGATGTATTCCGAGGTTGTCTTGGCACACCTACAGCTCAGGTTCCCGTTCACCTCCAGGATGGCTGAGAGAGAGAGAAGGTGGCAGCTTACAGGCTGTGCTAACAGCAATGCAGCAGCTCCAGGAGCCAAAGGGAGCTCCCTTTCCCGTGTTTTCACTGACAGCACTGCAGGGACCACGGTGAGAGGCTTCCACCTGTGCCTCTACCTCGGTTCCCTTCTCCCACATGGCTCCCTAAAGCTGAACCAGAGCCCTGCAAAAGATGGCTGTGCTTTTTCCCTGGCAAACAACAAGGCAAGCCCTCAGCTAAGCAGGAGGATCCCAAGCTCCCCAGTCGCTCTGGGCACAGGATGATGCCAGCAAAGGCACCCGGAGCTCACCTGCGTGGGCAGAGTGGGACATCACCAGCAGCAGCAGCAGCAGCCATGGGAGCAGGGGGGCTCCCATAGTCAGGGAAGGCTCAGCCCTTCCGATGCTCTGCAGGACCGGGCGCACAAACAGCCCTATTTATCAGGGAGGGTCACGCTCCCACACAGGCACAGAATTCACACCTCAGCGGTCACACCCGGCCAGCAGAGCACAGACAGAGGTGATGTCATTTCTCAGATGCTCCCCACAGCCAGCCCAGAAGCTCAGTGGTCAATATTTTTAACTAAAACCAGCCATTGAGACGCAGTGCGACATTTGGATTCCCCACACATCTCCCCCATGCCTTGTCACCCCCATCACCCTTCATTCCCTTGAGCATTTACCCCTCAGCCACAAAAAAAAGCCCAGAATGAAAGCGGAGTGCAAGCCCCTGACTAAGCAGGGGGGTTTTCAGCATACTCAGACATTTACATATTTCTTTCTTGGGGCTATATTTTCCCCACACTATTTTTGCTGCCTCTTTCATCAGCAAAAACACCTCACACTGTGCCACGGAAAAACAATCATGATCTCCCTGCTTTATGCTTGCACTCAAATATTTCCAATTTCACAATTGCCTGGGCGAGTAACTCGCCCAGGATGGCCACAGGAGCACCCTGTGCCCTTGGGTGTTTGTGGGACGGGGGCTTTGCCCTAAATAAATTCAGCAAACTCACCAGTCGGGAAGCAAAAGGGGAAGGGGATATGTGGCGAGGCATGGAGGAAGGAAGAGGGCAGAAGAAAAGAGATGTGGTTGTGTGATAATGTTGTAATTTGGAGCTTTCAAATCACATCAGCATTTTATATAGCTATTACCAAAATAGTAAATATAAAAAAAAAAGTCTTCCACTCAAACTCAAGCTACGCATCTCTCTTTGAAAATCTTGGTTTTCTTCCTCTGAGATAGGTCCAAAAGTCTTGTGAAGTGCTTGTCCAAGAGATGACTGGGGAGTTTAACACCCTGTACACCAGGGTCACAGAGAAGCCTGGGACAATTTCCATGAGCTATTCCCAAAGTCCTAAAAAGAAATGGGAAAGAATGGGTGCCTTGCTGTCACACCAGTGGAAGAGGAGATGGCCTTAAAACTGGGTTTTGTTTAACCCTTTCAGAGTTTTCAATTTCCTTGCAGAGAATTATTAGAAGGAACACAACCAAGGATAGTTTTGCTGGGTTGTGGCAGGAGTCTCTTGGAAAAAAATGATGGGAAAGGTAGCAATTTATCAGAGAGATGACTGCTCATCTATGCAAAATGCTATGGAGGCATAAAAGACATCTGAAAATCTTTCTAAAGTTCCTGACTACAAAATGATCCTGCTTTTTAGAGCTGGGAAAAAACAAATGAAAGCAACTTTCCCCAGAAAAGATGAGCTGGAGCATTCAGCTGCTCCTCTTCCAGGACTGGAGGAATCCAGCAACATTCTTGGCAGTGCTTAATGAAATTGGTAAAAGAAAAAAAAAATCCCTGGACACATGCAATGGATGGAACAATATGAGCCAGATCACGCCCCTGATTTGTGGGCAGGTATCCACCTCCTGCCTGTCCTGGAAAGAAGCAGGAACTACAAAAACATCAGCTGGATGGATTTTGAGAGGGCCTGTGAGTGGGCTGGGCAGCAGCCACGGTGCTGTGATGGATGACAATGGTGTAATTGATGAACACTGGGCTGGTTTCTCAGAAGGAAAAGCTGCAGTCGTGGCAGTGGCCGATATTTCTGCCCAACGAGTGGTAATTCTGCAAAGGGAGAAGCAGGGTGAGGATGTGAGCCGTGACTGCATTTAAGCTGACTGCTTCCTGGATGCCAGGAATTCAGAAGAGTGGCCCTAATGTAGGGATGTGTGGTGTCATTCAGGCCAGCCTCAACTGAAACACAACCAAAGCACCCTCATAGCTTCTCTGTTTTCTGCAGCAGCTGTCCCTGTGCAGGCAAGACTTTGATTTTAGTATTTTTTTATCTAATTCTTATCAGATTTTTGTAATATTTTTTACACCTGTAATACTTTTTCATCCTTCCTGTGGTACCTAAATCAGAGAGCTCCAAAAAACAGTGGTGCAAGCAGCAGCACCTAAAGGCCACATGGAAAAACTTTTCCATGTTTACCAGGATGGGCAAAAACCCAACCCTGACGTTAGTGCCGAGGAGATGCAGCTCTCCAGCCCTTCAGGGAGGATTCACAAGAGGCTGCATCACAAACATCTGTAGCAAACAAACCTCTCAAAGAGAATCACTTGAGAGAAAGTGATTTTTCAGCTTACCCCTCACTTTGCCCACAACTCACTCAGGGCTCCTTACAGGAGAGGAAAAAAAAAAAACAAACTGTGTTTGGTTTTTTTTTTTTTTTTTTTAATTATCCCCCAAAAACCCCAACTGCAGTGAATCTTCACCACTGTGGCTTGTGGTCCATCACCTGCTTCAAAGATAAAGATGCTTCCTGCCGAAACCCGAGAAACCTGAAACCCACACATATTCAGTGTCAACGTGAGAGCACCAGAATTAGCCAAAACCTAACGAAATCAGTCCAAAATTAGGTTGGGTGAACAACACATCAAGCTCACTCTTACTTGCCATTTTCAAGTGAAGATGCATGACTTGCTGCTGATGCAAGGGGACAAAATTGTGGGTTTGGCCCATTTTTGGAGACAGCAGAGTGGTGTCTTGACTCCTCTGCAAACAGGTGAGAAAACTGCTCTGGCATCTTGGAAAGCATTTGGTGAGCTAAGGGCTAAAGAAGGGAATATGGTAAGAGGGAGCTTTGAAAGGGATTGGATAAGGAAGATGGAGAAAGGCTGAGAGCAAGAACAAGAGAAATTAAAGAAGACTTTTAAGAAACATAAATCCAACATTCCTGCCTCCCCAGTTCATCTTGGGGACCTCTGGGGAGCAGCGTTCTGCTGAAGGGACAGCCATACAAAAATAGGGACCTGCAGCCCCACGGCTGGGACAGTTTCTGGGAAGTCACGGCCACCCCAGAGATGCAAATGGCATCAAGCAAGCACAGGAGAAAACCCCCAGACTTCTGTGCCAGCTCATCCCTCCTCTAGCAAAGCACCGTGGGGAACACCCTGGCACCCCCACGCTGCTCCAGAGCTCTCCGCTTGTTTCCAGCCTGAGTCACTCCAAAACGAACCCAACGCCAAGCAGAGCAGCACCGTTATTCCTCAGCGGCTCTTCTGCCTGGCACGGAGGATGTGAGGCAGGAATGGGAGGCAAGGACTTTCCCAGAAAGTGTCACCGGGGCCACGTGCCCCAGCACCCTCCCCACACATTTGCATGTGGGCACAGGAACCAGTCTAGACGCCGCAGGTGCTGCTAAGCCCGCAGGCGCCGTTGGCCATTTGCATCGGGGCGCCGTGGGACAGCGAGGGCTCAACCCTGGCCATGGAGCAAGGGGATGAGGAGGGAACCTTCATCCTGCAGCAGGAGGGAGCCAAGGAACAGCAGCTGGGGGTGTTCTAAGTGAGTTGTGTCTGGCAACTCAGCCCTGCTGCCCTTGCGTCAGCCTGGCGTTCTACACATCCCCACTGGCTGGAGGATGGCACTTCCTTCTGGGGCTAGTGAAGAAGCACTCCAGGTCAATTCACAAAACTAAAACACGCTCCTGGAAACTCCTCCAGCTACATCCAGCCCATGCTTCACGAGATGGGAAGCTTCTGCTGAGCTCAAAGGCTGCCATTGCTGGAGCTGAGTTATTCCTATTTGGGCAGCACATTCAGGCAAACACTTGGCAAGAGCCCTGGCACCAAGCTCTCCAGGAGTGTTATGGCAAAGTCTCCTCCCCTTCCCCTTGAAGTCTGACATCTTGATAAATGCAGCTACAAGTTTGGTTAGAGTTTAGTTAAGCATTCTATATTTTTCCAATTATTCATGGTTTCCATTTCAGTTGAGCCCATAATTTAGTTGTCTCCACATTACTTGCAGAATAACCCGTAACTGTTATTTCTCATAGAGCTTAACATGGCCTTGACCCATTTTCTGCTGGTTAAGTCAGAAGACAGCAGGCCATCCATGGAAAACAGTGCTTCTCGTCAACCACACACAAGGGTAAAAACACACCAGGAATGGACCCAACTCGACCATGCATCCTGGGCTTACACCCAGGGTTGTTATTTTTATTAATGTCCACTTAATGTTTTGAGGCCACTCCTCTTCTGGCCAAGTGCCTCCCCACATTTTTCCCTTGGGGAAGATGCTTCCCCCACATTTCACCCACAAGCCACCATAGCAGTAAAGATTTTTATATTAGGAAAAAACCCAACCAAGCCAAGAGCAACTGTTCTCCAGCAGCAAGTAGAAGTGCACACAGCAAGGAGGGGAAATCCAGTTCTTCACTGAGAAGGAAGCTGCAATACCAATGAAATGAGCAGCCCTCCCTTTGGAAAGCCCCTTGTCAACTTTTCTCTTGGAACCAGCATCCCTGAATCAGCACTCACACTCAGAGATGCTGCCAGAAGAGACAGAGAAACTCCAGCCCAACTTCTGCAAAGGACGTAAATCTCAGCAGCTGAAAGAATCGATACTGAAAGGAGTTGTCTTGGGCTAAAATAATCCAGCATTGCCCAGATTTGGGGGCTGAAAGAATGGTGGCTCGAGCACACAAGTCGTGCCCAGGCTGGGAGGTCACCAAGCTCCACCCTGCCAGGTGGAAACGAGGTGGGAGATGAAAGAGCAGCGCACAGGGAGAAAAGAAAGGCTCCAGGAGACACATGAAAGTGAAACCAAGAAGCACAAAGCCATAAAAACCATGAAACCCGCTTTGATCTTTACTCAGCTTTTATCTCACCTGTCACTTACCACACACACCCTGAAAACCAGTAAGGCCTAAAGACTCAAATCTGTCACAGGGCACAGCCTTGGGTTAGATACAGAACATTCCTGAAGCTGTTTGGGTATCTCCCCTCCCTTTCATACCCCACATTCCCACGGTGTTTGGGGCAGCCAGGAAGGAGCATTTCACCCGCCAGTATTGGCCATGTGGAGTACAAGGAAGGCACTTGGAAAGATGTTCCCCAACACAACCTAGGCACAACAAAATGAGGGACTTTCCTCTTGCCTGCAGGTTAGAGCTGGGGGAATGTGGGCAGCTTAAATGTGGAGGTACAAGGTTTAGACTTGCCGTGGCAGGAGGATGCTGTGTAAAAATAATTTTAAAACATACGTATATATATATACACATACATTATATATACATACATACATATATATATATGTAGATAAATAAAAGCACCACCTAGGTTCTCATTTTGCAGTGCATGCAGGCTCACAGCTGGGACCACTAGAGAGCAGCAGACACCACTGTCACGGAGAGCAGACGGGCAAGGAAAAACTGCATCTGCCCAAGCACCAGATCCCAGGCAGAGGATCACAATCCAAGCTAATTGACTGTACAGAAAAAATGAACAGGCATCTTTGTAGGTGCTACACGTGCTGCTTCAATCACAGAGGGCTTTTTTTTTTCCCCTGAAAGGCAGCTTTCAGAAGCATTTCTGAACCACCAGAACTCAGACCAGGGGAAGGACAGATGTGGCAAGAGCTGAAATCAAAGAAGGGCTTCCTCCTCTCTCAAAACTCACAGGCTGGTGCTCTTTGCTCAATTCCCAGGCAAGAGCAGTAGCAGAACTGGCTTGTCTTGATGTTCTGCAGCAAATCAGAGTGTAGGGGAGGTTTTTGGGTGGGGAGAGGCATGGAGGCATCCTGGAAATCCAGAAATGCAGGTTAGACCCCACAGACCCTGCAGCAATGTAAAGGGACCTTGAGGAAGATTGCTGCACGGATCACCCTCAAAGCTGAGGAGCACAGAGAGCTGCCTGCTTCCTCCTGCGTGGCTGGGGGACTGGACGAAATCCACATCACTCCTGCTTTCCCAATGCCAGAGACAAGTTGTTAACACATCTAGAGTTTTGCCAGAGGCACAAGGATGCAGGCTGATGTGCACATGCCTTTCCAGAGTGTGTGCCCTGGCCCTATTCCCAGCTGGAATCTGGAGGTTAAGCAATGCTAAGCTGAGACAGGAGCCTGAGACTGTTCAGTTGCACACCTGGGAACAGCTGGAAGCTGTTAAGCGCCACCCAAGTCCAGAAACACAACGGTTGGGGCTTCCCACTGGGAGCAGCTGGACAAGCAGAGCACAGGCTGCCTGCTTCTGTTGAGGGTGTGATCCCACCCTGCTCGTGGTTAAATCCTGGCAGAGCACACAGCTGGGATGTCTCCAATGAATCCCAAAGAGGAGCAACGCTGGGATCCAAGTTTAGGGGAGTGCAGAGCAAACACCTTTGCTGACTTCTCCTGGGGTTTTGTATCCCCCAGACACACTTAGACCAGCACACTAAAAGGTAACACGGGTGCCAGGCTGCAGTGCCAGAGCTCCAGAGAGGAAAGATGAAGGATGGAGAGCCTGTGCCAAGGGGTAGCATTTTCCTCAGGGCTCATGCAAGCTGCCTCCCAGGAAGCATGCAGCCCTGAAGAGTGGCAGATATAACCAGCCTGTCTGACAGTTATGTCCCAGCTACCCTGAGCCTGGTTTTTCCTGTCTGGTATGGCTGGTTATCATTCCAGCTGGAGGGGAGCGATACTGGGAAAGCCACCCCATGGGACTGGAGGGCATTCAGCTGCTCCAGAGAGCACAGAGCTTTGCAGGGAGTGTGGATAAAATGCATTTCCAAGCCAAACATCTTCAAAAGCTGGGAATTTTAATACTTGGGAAATTACAGCCAATGTAAACCAATGCTTTAAGTCTATCCCACTGTTTCAATGCTCATCCAGCCTTTGGAGGCAACTGCAATGGGCCCTCCCCAGCTGAATTCGTCATGCTAAAGGAAATTATGTTTATCTGTCCCAAATTCACATGCCTGGCAGTGAGAGACCAACAGAAACACAATAGGGTGATTCACAGTACATTTCCATCGAGCCCTGCCTCACCCAAAGTGTTGTCTCTGCTCTTGGGCCTGTGGAAGTGTTCAAAGGTCATGGTGCTAAATGCCACCGAGATATTTTTGCTACTCCAGCTGCATCAACCCCAGGACTGTGCCTGCACTGCTGCAGGCATGGAGAGGAAGGCTGCTGCATCCTGCCTTTATGCCACCAGACACCTGATGACGTGCAGGAGGTCACAGTCCCCATTGGCAGATCACCTGCCCATCACTGGCCCCGCACGGCTTCTGTGCCAGGCTCCTCCTGACACGTCCTCTCAGCCCTGCCCACCTCCCCTCTCCTCCGGACCGGGGCAATCCAGGTGAAGGTGCACATGCAATCACACCTCCGTGTCAGCTCCCGAGCCATCAGTCCCGCCTCCTCACTGGTAACGCCACAGCTATTTGCCCTACCCGGCTGATATTCCCCGGCTCTATTTCCTCAGTTTCTACACTCTTTTCTCAAGTGCTCGAGCTATCAGGGTGTTTGCATAAACAGCAGCACACTCACACCTTCCCTCCCTAGCCTCTCCTAAGGTTAGTCACCCTCCTGTCCAACCTCAAGCCCACACCTACAGAAAAAAACCCTTCTTTTGAGGCACACGTAACCAGAGTAAATTCTTGCATTTCAGGGTCACAACAGAGGCCCACTACAGCCACTTGCACATAGAATCACAGACTGCTTTGTGGTGGAAGGGACTTAAACATCATCCAGTTCCATGCTCCTGCCATGGGCAGGGACACCTTCCACTATCCCAGGTTGCTCCAGGGCCCATCCAACCTGGCTTTGGACACCTCCAAGGATGAGGTAGCCACAGCAAGTTACAAGCATTTAAAATGGAAGTAAAAATGCTGTCCTAACCCTAAACCTCTGTTCTGGAGACACTGTTTCACTGAGAAAGGCAGGCTGGTCCAAAACACAAAGGGAAAGTTTGCACGGAAGAAGCAGAATCCTGGCTCTGCTCCTTCCTCCACTCGTTCTCTCATTATCCTTCTACTTCCAGCATGACAAGACTGGTCAGGCACACAAAATCTTACACCTCTCCCCAGAAAGAACAAACCAGAAGAAACAAAGACACAAGAAACCCAAAAGGCTGTTGCTGCAAGTTCACAACAGGCTAACAACTGCTCTCCACATTCCAACTTCATTAGAGAAAACAAACCCTTCCCTTAATACCCCCCTTTTCAACCATTTCGAAAACTGCTTGGCACAGAACTCTTAACAAAGAGTGAGTATCAACTCAGCTGCTTCCTTGACAAGCTGCACTGACACCATCCAGCCTGTGTTCTTCAAAGTACTGCCTGACCACAAGAAACGCTGTGCAGAGACTGCTCCTTGCCCCTGAAACAAGGTGATGTCAAGGCACATATATATCTCTGTGAATAAACGAGTTCCTGTCCCAATTCGATAGGAGCCACCAGATAACCACAGCAAAACAATCAAAACAACTGTGTGTACTTACAGAGGGAAGTGTGACCACGTCAGTAGCTGTGAGAGGAGCAGTGTAGCAGGAGCCCTGTCACCTCTGGAGCCAGACTGTGCTTCCCAGGCCTCTCTGCTGACAAAGGTGGTCGTACTCCCCGGGGCTCCCACAAGCAGCAGGAAGCTCGCTAGAAGGGCAGCCTCTGCACCTGGGCTCAGCCAGGACCGGCCAAGCTGCCCAACTCCTCGCAGAACATTCCCACCAGAGGGCAATCTCCTTTCCCTGTGCTCCTCATCTACCTGGTGATAGGAAGCAGGTGGAAATTATTTGAACTAATGAGAAGACAAGTTAGTGATATTTTACCCCCAGAGTCCTTTCCTAGAGGCTTCTGCCATGCCTTCTCAAATGTTTTAGTAAAATCACTAAATCACTGTTGCTTTCAGAGGCACAGGAGTACCCTTTCATTTTTGCCTTGCTGCTCTCTCCCCCTCTTTGTAGCAAAGCTTTTCAGCACGTGCCAATCCCTGAAGTCAGAAAGTAGTTTAACATTAATTCGTGCCCAAAGAGCCAAAACCCCCAGGATTAACAGGCTTTCCTTTCATTCTGCTTCCACACTTCCAGTGACCCATTTTACACAGCCCTGAAGGCTGAAGGGGCTCTGCAGCCAGACTTTCCCGAGTTGTTCCTATTTCCACACAGATGCAGCTCCAAGCTTGTTTTTCTCTAACCATGATAAAGAGGATGCACCCTGCAAACAAGGTGGTTTCCCACTATTCCAGCCACTTTGGGGCAGGTTACCTGGGACAGATGCAGCCAGAAAGAGACTTCAGCAAAGTCATTACAACCCTCAGAAGGCACTGAGAAATATTCCAACTGCCCGTATTCACACCTGAAGAAAGCTGTAACCCTAACCCTCCCACAGGATTAGCCCCATTCACAGTCCCTCACTCCATCAGGGGGCTGCCAGGCCTGAGCCAGTCTCCTTCACCCACAGTGCCATAAATACCCCAGATAAACACAAAGCCTTGGTTTAAAAGAAACCCCCTGACAGGATGCACGTAGAGGCTTGTCAAGCCTCCAGTGCCCTGCTGGCTGCACTTGAAAACCTCCGTCCCAGATGATTTATCTGTCAGGGAGGCTCCTTTTCCCCAGGAGGGCATGGAAATGCCCTCATGAAGTTCAAATAAGCCATCACACTCAGGTACCTTTCCAAATGTGTTTGGAATAGCTTATTTTCAGGCCTTTAATGATAAAATCTTATACCCAGAGAATCTTTCTCTGGCTTTGGTAAGGCATAGGAAATGGCTTCTCCTAAACCCCCATTCCCTGGAAATCACGCTCCAGCCTAGATCCTCCTCTCTGCATGTACAACCAGCACTGCCAGTCAGCTCTAAAAATACTTGTGACTAGAGATAAAATGGTCAAATAGAGATCCTCCATCTCATCTTTGTGATCTTTCCTTCTATCTGTCTGCTCAAAACTTCCTCTTAAGACACAAGGTCTGGCCAATTACTCCTGGCTCAATTTACAGCAGGGTATCTCCACTTCTGAAATGGAAATCAGGACACAGGCTCAGGCTCCAGGTGCAGATTTGAATTTCAGACTTCCTCAAGTTCAGGAGCATTCTGACTTTGTTTTCATTTAGCCCACAGGAAGGCAGGACAGCTTTTCTTGCTTGTTTCCAAAAACACATTACTAAAGAGAGCTTGCTCAAGCTAACATTTGCAAAACCCAGATGTTGATTAGGTATTTTATATCCAAAGTCTTCCCTTTGGGATAACCCTAAGATGTACAAGACGTGAATTTCAGAGCTCATAAGTCTCTTCAGAAAGTAGAGCTAGATGGAGATGTGCAGTGACTGGAAACATCATCCTCTCTGCACACAGGAGGAAAATGCTGCTCCTGTCTGGCAATGCAAATAGCCTCCCTAAGTCCCCTCTGCTGGCAACTTCATCAGTCCTACTTGAGCAGTACTTTTCAAGGAATTCCATACCTGCATGCATCTTGTTGAAGGAGCAATCCCTGCTCCAACAGCAAATTCTACAACTGGACCCCAGTCTGGGTTACTGGCGGAGGTGACAGGTGACCTGCCAGCCCGGATGAGGTGCTTCCAGGATCCCACAAGGTGGCATGGCAGCTGGAGCACAGAATGGATGTGGTCCAGATTAAAGATTTATTGTGAATTGCGGTAGATAGGGACAGGCGGACGGAAGATTTCGGGATGTAACGGAAAGCAGCAGGACCCTTCCCCCCTCATCCAAGAGCCTTCCCCCTTCATCCTAAGATATGTTATCACCCCTGAAGGTATGCAGCCCCTCCTAACTCCAGTAGTTTTCCACTCCTTACTAACCCTAGTTAATCTCACCATCCCCCTCTGACGCAGTTAAGCCCCCTTGACTATATAACTCCACGAGATAAGGTAATAAACACCATTTTGACCATCCACCACATTGGTGTCTGTGCGTGTCTATGGCCCGAGTGACCCGGGCGAGGCTGGGTCGCCATGCTGTCCCTTGAAACCAGGTCGCCTGTCTTCTTAGCATAAGGCAACAGTGAATGTGTTGAAAATCTGTGGCAAAAGCCTGCCTGTGTAGCTCCCTACCTCAGCTTTTCCAGAAAAAGTGAATCCTGTATCCCTGAGTGACACAACAACAGGAGGACTAATCCAGCCCTTTCCCTGCTCTGTAGCCAAGGTGACAGCACAAGACAGAGCCTGGCAAACGACCAGGCCCAACTTGGCATGCAGGTGTGAGGGGTTTTCCAAGCTGGTGGGAAAGCAGCTTTTACTGAGCTGGGTGAATTTCCATGGCACAGACACACTCCTCCAAACACAGCCTCTTGAGGTTGGGTTTGAGGCAGGGACAAGAGGAAGGACACAAAAGTGCCTGCTGATGTCAGCCACTTGAAAAAGGACTTCGATCTCCAGGGCTGAGGACCCAACACCTCTGAGGAGCAGGACATTTCACAAAGCACTTTATCTGCCTTTTATGTAACAAGGCACACGGGACACCAGTTGAGGGATGACAGAGCACTGTCACCTACAATTGCTTATTAGAATAAGTTATTCCCTGCTGCCAGCTCAAGGAATGCTGCCAAAAGATATAAACTGATCCCAGATCAGCACTATCGAGCGCTGCCCAGTGCAGACTGAAATGCCCCACACACAGCAGCATATGAAAGATGAGCCTGGAAGGATCTGAAGGAAGAGTAACATGAAAGCTTTGACCCCAGCGAAGCAGAAAATGATTTATGAGCACAGCCAGCAGGGCTTTCACCCTCTGAGGATGCAAGGCTATAATTTATAGGAAGAGTGCAGCCCTGTGACTCCAGGTGGACCTTTTGTTCAGGGATGAATCCCAAGGGCAAGCAGAAGGCAAGGCTTCCATAGCAACTGCGGGCAAAGTCCCTTAAATAGAGTAGGACAGTCAGTGAGCTCTCCACTGCACAGTCTCTCCCCAACAAGTGTGGCAGTACTGCAGGTTTCCAGATGAACACCATTAAAATGTACACCAGTACAGCCTAAATAAGACTTCATTTAGCAGTTAAGCAAGACTTCAGCTGCTTCCCACAGAAATCCAAAGCATCCCGATTTTTTATATTGAGAATTACACACTAGTTACAGCTGCAGCAGCTGTCCAGCACTCAGCTGACTACAGAAAAAGCACTGGACACGTTGTATGCCTGTGCCTTCCTCACTGCCTGGCACAATAAAGTGGACAGGTTTTTCCCACTGGAGCAGAAATCTGTGTTTTCACAGGCACTAGGAGCCACACAGTGTCCCTGCACATGGATCAGAGGAGAACACATCATCACCTCCTTGGGGTTAAAGAAAACACACTGAAAACTAACAGGGAATCAGATAGTGCAAGAGTGAATCCCAACCTGGGCTTGGAAGACTCCAACAGCTATTCCAGTGGCAGTTGGAGGCTGTGGAGGTTACCAGTCCAAGTGCACATCCTAAGACCAGAATAAACCCAAATTCCTTCAAGGGGGCCCTGTTTTATTTCTCAGCTGATCCACACAGCTCAATGCTGCATTTACAGCACTGAGTGTGGGCCTTTTCCTGATTGCCCAGGCAGGACAGAGGTGGCAGGATTACATTTAATGGAACAATAAAAGCTGAGGAAAGCACAAGGCACCACACAGATAACCTGTGGATGCACTGTGCCAATATCTTGGGCAAAGAGCTGGCATAGACACCACACCCAGCTTCAGATCATCTGTGGCACAAACCCTCAGGCCACTGGCCTTGGCTTCTGTCATCCTGCCAGGAGAAAGCCAGGGATCACCTCCAGTACTTTTGCTCCCTAGCAGAGTTAATAATTGAGCTCTGGATGCCAAAGGCTTCCTAAATTCCTGACTCAGCCACTGCACATGACAGGACCACTATTTAGACTGCAGACATGTTTTCCGAAGTTCCTTGGAGACTCTGGATTATAAACTGCACTCTGATCTTTGAGACCTTTGACCTCCAACAACACAAAATCCTTGCAGAACAAGCCTACAGGCCCTTGCAAAACCAACAGTCTGCAAAACCCTGCTTCCCCACGGGCCCTCACACATCCCACCTTTCCACAGCAGCTCTGCCATTCCCTGGTCTGAGCTGATTTATCCTTGACAACTGAGCACTACAGCAAGGAGCTATTCCTGGCTTTGTTCTACAAGGGGAACAAAGGAAGCAAGAGGCTCAGGAATACACAGAAGCTCAAAGAGGAAGTGTGGAACAGAGGAACGATCTGCCTTTGCCTTCCTAGGTCCAGGACAAAATTTTCCTAGACCACAGGCTACTCTTCTTCTTCTTCTTGACTTTGCTGGGTGGAAACAAAGCCAATGCTGAGCGCTCTGGAAATCCCATCACAAACGTTTCCTCCATTTAGGTGTTTAACCGTGTTCACATCTCTGATGAAGAACCTACTTGCCACGGCCAAAAAAAAACCCACCAGCACTCTTTGAAGGAGAAATTAAATGCTTCATTAATTCAAAAATGGTTGAGACTGTAAATCAGAACCAGAATGTACAGGTCTAGAGGCAAGATTGCTAATAATTCATGAGTGAAATGCTGTGTTTATGCAACACTAAGGATGAGATTTTAATTGCTTATTACTCTAATTGATTTCATTCAGTTGTTATGGCAACTTTCTGCTTTCAGGAGATGTACTAGACCAGCCACAGGCTTAGGCCACAAAGCATAGCCATGTGACACCCCACAGCTGCAACACATACTTTAAGATAAATAATACTATATATGTGCCAAGCATTTACTGATTCCATTTTGCTGAGCTTCAAAGCCCTGACAGCCAAGTGGGATCACAAGAATAACTCAGTCACCTGTTAGTCCAAGCAAAGAGATGGCCTGAGACCATTCAGTTCCACTCTTCTTTAGTGTATGCTGCTCTAAATTCACAGAGTACTCTAAGCTCTGACAGGAATATCCTTCTTATTCCATCAGGAAAAAAAAAAGGGGAGCTGTTGAAGACCAGGGTCTGAACACACTGATTTATTCTGAACACTTTATTGCTGCGTGTCACTTGTCATATGTCATCAAGTGGTGGGGAAGTCAAGTTTCCTGTTAAAAAGGCCATTAGTATAATTATTTAATTATGGAATGTCAACTCACCAGGAACAGAAGTGCTTCTACTACAGATCCCTTGAGGCCCAGTCCAGCCAGAGGAGAGCAGTAGGATGACATTTCAAGATGCTCTCAGAAACCTGTGTGAACTTTCAGCATTATGCTTGCAAAAGGTTCAGCAGCACAGGAAGTAACATCCCAGAAACTGGACACAGCTAGGAGTTGTTTCAGAGGATGGCTTCCCCACAAAACCACTGCCTTTCAGCCCCCTCAGCCCCCACCCAAACCAGTCTTACTGACAGAGCAGTTATGAAAATGAGCACGCATTTAAACCCCCCCTGACTGCAAGCCTTCCAAGTTCCACCACGTGGTATGGGCAAGCCCCAAACAGCATTTAAAAGCCATGCACACCTCTGCTATTACAAACAAACCAACCACCAAAATCCCCGTTCTTTGGGGGAAGCCAAGCAAACCTCCTCGGGGGGGATCCGCAGCCACCTGACCTGGCAGAATCAAAGCTGAGCCTGCATCATTCCAACCACAGTAGTGAGCCCTACAACATTCTCCCAAGCCTTTCTGAGGAACAGACTTGAAAGGGGCTGGATGGCACACCTCAAGCTTCATGAAACCTCTCAAGTTGTGCAAGCCCAGGGCACAGCCCATAGCTTTCCACCTTGCCCCGAGCTCACCCACGCGGCGCACGTGCTCCGGCCGACTCCCGAGTCAGGAGGGTGCCGCGCTGAGGCGGCCAATGCGAGCACCTCGGAAGGGGCAGCTGAAGGTGTTCCATGTTCCAAGCACTGGCAGCAGACAGCAGCAGCCTCTGCTCTGCCAGCTCCAAGCCAGGCCCTGGCAGGAGCAGCCTCAGCTCCTTGTGGGCTCTCAGAGGTCTGTGGGAGTTGGCAGCCAGAAGGGATTTGCACACAGGACACAAGCTCCAGTGTGCCTTTGATGAGCTGCTGCAAGTGTTCTGGACTGACAAGATGCAGACATGTCCCGAGGCCAGGTTTCACCACCAACAACAGCAGCAAGGACAATTCCTGCAGAACTCAAGAGGAATCCAGCTGGAATGACCCTTAACCCCTAGCAGGAGCTCTGGATGTGCAAACATGCCAAGCACGTTGCTCACAATGAGCACAGCATACCTCACCCCAGCTTCTCACGCTGGCAGGAGCAAAGCTGAGGTGAGATGCCCATCCAGTACTGTGCAGTCTCCCCTTCTTCTTGCCACAACTCCTGGAAAAACTGGAACCCAGCTGTGGGATCACACACCCTGCACAGCACAAAAGAAAAAAGGAAGCCAAAAGCTTCAAGGAACCGACTGCCATTCACAGCAGGTAACAAATACAGCACTTGGTTTATTTTTGATCTCAACTGAAACAGGACTCAGTAGGTTCCTTACCCAAGCACTCCTGAAGTGAGCAGAGACTTGCAGCAAGAAGTCTTCAGAGGTACAGTATTTGTATCATACAGAGTACACAATAAATTACTATCTACATGCCACAGACCTACAAAAAGTTACATACAATGTAAAAAAATACAGTATTTTCTGCTCATTTTTTTGTTTTAAGTTTTTTTTCTGTACATTTTTTTTAATTTACATTTTCATATACACTTTTTGTAAACTTTTGTGTGTTTTTAGAAAACTGAAACCACGTAACAGTTATGGACTCACAGCATCACTCTAACCTTTCTAAAGCAACGCTGGCACCTACCAAACAGCTTTCAGCTTGTTTGCTCCTTCATTTCTACTTTGGCACCACCACATCTCACACCGTTACTCTGAGCTACTTTAGTCTCCTTTAGCCATGTCTTCACCAGGGAGAAACACAATTAGACTGGAATTTGTGCTTTGATAACAAAGTTCAAAAGGAAAAACATTACATCAACTACTTCACCATCACATTTACCTGATATTTTACTGCATAATTTCAACTTCTCCTGCACTAACTGCTTTACATCAGCATGCAAACAAGTCTGATTATGACTCAATCAATAACATGAATATACTGAAAAACAACTACAAGGGTTAAATACTCAAAGGAATGTAGACTTAGCAAGGTTTACCAAGTTAAGAAGTCTAAGCTAATAGCATGGATTGACATGTTAAGATTTGAAACACACTGAAGTATACAATATGAATTTCAATGTAAACACATCTGTACTAAAGAAAACATGGAATAACTCCTGGCCACACAATTTATACTATCTCAAAGTGAAAACTATATTGACTAGAAACCTCCTGCTTACCACACATACTCCTGGTGTGAAATAGGGATCCCTGAAGTTTATAAAAGCCAAGCTTCAAAAATTGCTACTTGGAGTACACAACTCAAGACCCTGCTGAAAAGGAAAAGCAGTTTCAGTGTTGGGACCTTTGGAGAGTATATCATTCCAGCCTGGCACTATGTACACACATACATGCTCCACGTAACCCACCCAGCCACGTGGATCTAATCCCAGAACACTAAGGAGTGGAGGTGCCCTCGAGAGGGACTGCAGTCCAAATTCCTGCTCCAAGCAGGGTCAACACTGAAATCAAGCCAAACTTGGGATTCTGTCATGTGGAATCCTGAGAACATCCCAGGACAACAACTGCACAGCTCCTCTTGAGCCTCTCTCCCTTGCTTGACGGAACCCATGGAGCAAGTTTCTTCCATTAACCAAGTGCTTCCCATTTAAGTCTCAGGAAAGCTGCTCACTCTTGCTCCATGCTTCTCAGGCAAGACCCTGAAATCAACTCAGGTGTTGAGCTGCTGAGGGTTTTGGACCACCAGGTACAGAACTACATTCATGGCTGTTGACAACAGAACTGTACAACAATTTTTTTTTTTTTTTTTTTTTTTTTTTTGCTGATCTGGGGACCTGAAAGATTTTTTTTTAATTCCTTAAAATTACAACAACAACAAAAAAAAAAAAAAAAAACAAGGCAGGCATCCAAAGCATTGATATACCACAGCAAGTTTTGCCTTAATACAGTTTACAGATAACCACCTCATTTATTATTGCCAAAAGACTCTATGGTGCATTCAAAACTTCAGCCTAATACAATCCAGACTCGGTGCTAAGACCGACAGCTGAGAGTTTGCCACTTGGGTTTAGGTTTGAGTTCAAAGAAGAAGGTGCCTTCCAGATCACTCGGAGGAGAACTGCTAAGGCTTTCTTCCCCGCTGCTCATATCTTCACAGGAGTCTTCACTAGAAGGAACAGTGGGAAAGGTAATTTTAACAAAGCACAACCCTTTCAAGGTGGCAAAGTACTCCTCAATCCTGGGGCTTCTCGCACACTTTGCTGCTGCCAGTAGCAACATCCCGCATCTAAATGCTCCTCAGCCTAAAGCTCCTTAAGGCTCCTAAAGCTGGAATCCTATCAAGGCACAATTCTCCTGATACCAACAACATCCTACCAATCAAGAAGCCACTTTTCCAGACAGCAAGCATGAATTCCTTCAGGAGACTGAAAACCTTTGCAAGTCTTCCTTAAAACCAACAGTGCCTCCCCCTACCTGGCCAAGTACCTCTGAACACCACAATGACAGTTCCCCCTTCACTCCATGTGCTGAAGGCATATTCCAAGCAATATTCTCAGAGCTAGCACTTTTCCCCCCCAAGTAGCAGCAATTAAGCCATAGTTATACAGAGCTGCCATGACCACTAGAGGAAAAGGAGAATTCCCAACAAATTAAGCAGCCAAGTGCTACCAACCTCTCACTTCCATTGAAACATCCACCCTCCGGGATCGTTGGCAGCTCAGGAACACTGTAGTAACTGTTTTGTAGGTTTTGGGCTGTACGCCTCGAAACAATCCAAACTAGTTTTTTGTGATCAGGCTTGCAGCATTCAGGAGAAGAATAATCTGCCAGGCATTTAGAGACCAGTTCCCTCCAGTACAGTAGGTCACTATCACTTATCTGAAAAAAAACCACCAAAAACCCCAGAAGTTAGTCCATAACACAAAGGCTCTAAGGGTAACTCCTCCCTCCATTTTACCTTATTGGGAAAGACCTGGAGAAAACATCAGGACAAGACAGAAGTGAGTCATAACTATGACATCTTTGTCAAAGTTGCTTTTAAAGGTGAACTACCAACTCCTACACACCTTCCAAACAAGTCCCTGTTCAAGGCGGAGTTAGGTTGACAGTTTGCCTGTCAGTCCTTGTTACCATTTTCTTTATCGCTTCCAAAGGAGAAATGAAACAAAGGTTATTCTATTTTAAAATGGAATAAAACTTTTTTAAAATTCCATTTTCAAATGGAAGTTTTTTAAACTGCTTTAAAATAGAAGAAAAAACTTTAAACCACCACTTTCAAATAGAATAATACTGTACTTTAAGGAACTACTTCCATTCCTTAAACTGAGGTCATTCAATCTGACTGTAAGCTGCTTCTAGGCCACAAATGGAGGCAGCATACAGCTAGAGACCATGAATCCTATTTTAGCTCATAGGATATCCTGAGCTGGAAGGGATGCACAAACATCCAAAAATCATGGAGTGCAACTCCTACCCCTGCATAGGACAATCCAACCCATTCCACCCTGTACCCAAGGGCATTGTCCAAATGCTCCTTGAGCTGTGCCAGGCTCTTGCTGTGCCTATTCCCTAGGGAGTCTGTTCAGTGCCTGACCTCCATCTGGGGGAAGAACCTTTTCCTGATATCCAGCCTAACCCTCCCCTGACACAGCTCCAGCTGTTCCCTCACGTTTAATTATTCAGGCAAAAGGAACAACCAGCCCAGCAGGCCCAGAACAGACTGGAAGTTTCTGCAGACCACACAGCCAGAGCTGTACATGTTCAATCAGCTGCCTGTTAAAGCGTGCATTGTATACGCACGGGGTCAGCAGTTCCTCTGATTTTATACATTTAAGCTTATTTTTTAACTGCTCCTTTCAGCCAAACAGAACCTGTAAGGACACATTTGGGGACGCATTTAAGGGACCCCTAAATGTAACATCACCCATCATTAGCATCAGTCCAAACCACTGGAAAAACAATCCAGTGAAAATACGCACCTTTGAATGCTTCTGAACACGCAGAAGGATCTCCAATAGCTCAACAGATTTCAGCATCTGAACTTCCAGAGTGAGAAGGCACAAGGCCAGGACAGATGGCTAAAAGGACCAGAAAACAGCATTCAGCACCACAGCCATCACAAACCTACTCAGCAGCTACAAACAACTGCTTCTACTCACTTTTGCTTTAGAGAAGACTAGACGGCAGTTGCAAGCTTTTAGCTGTGCTTCCAACTTGTCCAGATTCAATACTTCTTTCCTGTGAGACATCCAAGAGAAGAAGGGTCTGCATGAACAAGCATTCCCTCGCCAGGAAGCAAAAACTGAGGAGCTGCCTCCTCTACAGCCAAGGCTGCAATCACTTCAGAGGGGATTAAAAGGGGCTCAGCAAACACCACCAACTCACCTTTCTGAGGTATGACAGAGCAAAATATTATGGTACAAGTGCAAGAAGGTTAAGGCAGTAGTAGCTTTAAATTCAAAGTGCAACTTTTCTGAAATTATCTTTTCCATCCGTTTCAGGTCGGACACAGTGCATTTACATTGGCTGATCCGGATGATCTCATGAGCAGATGGGATATTGCATTCCTCCTCCACGACACGGGCGGCCAGCTGGATGCAGCAAACTCCAATGCAAGACAAATGCTTCGGTTTCACCTAAAAACCAGAGCAAGCGCCGTGAACGCACCCCCCCAGCAACACTGGGCTTTAGCACCAACGTGTTTGGAATACCCACAGCTCTAAGACCTGCTGATCTCCACCAAATCTGGTGTCAGCCACCTCCTACACCTCCCCCAGCCATAAGCAGCTCTGTCACTTCAGCTGGAGCAAACCCCTGCTGGCAGAGCCCACAAGGCAGCACCGAGCCGCTGGGGCTGAGGAAGTGAAGTCCCACAGCTGAGCAGCCTCTCCTCAGGTTGCTCCCCACCAGGACGCAAATAAATCGTGGTGGGAACTGCAATTCCCCACTCCTCCGAGCAGCAGTGCTCGCTCACAGCCCACACAAATCCAGTCTGAGCCTGTTCCGGGCAGTCCCATCCCTCCACAGCTTGTTCCTGCCCCTGCTCTTCTCCCCCCTCTGCCATTGTGTATTTTGTACCACCTCAAGGCCAGTCAGACCAGAGAACTGACGCAACTTCGTTTTTTCTGCTGATCTAATAATGAGGAACTGGTTTTGGTCCAAGCTTCCTGCCTTTAAGCAACACAAACACGATAAAAACAACCAGGAAATGATCACTAGGTGTCGGTCCCAAGGCTAAGCTAGGCTTTAGCAGAGTACCCAGAGACAGCCTCTAACGCTTATTAGTTTGTTTCCCTTAACTCCTCCTTTCTCAGATGTCTACATGGTGATGGTTACAGATTTATGAGAGGAAGTAAATCAAGCTGCTACTTGTCTTTAGAGGTAAAAGGAACTGCACTCAACTCCAGGTTCACAAAGGAGACCTCAGAGCTGCTGCTGAATCCACAGCCACACTTATACCTTCATAAGAGCCAAGAATCTGTCCAGAATGTTGACAGCCAAAACAAACGTTTCAGTTGCAAATCCAAAGAAGTTGGTCAGACTCCAAAGATCTTCCACCTTGGCATTCCTTTGTCTTGGACACAGAGTGTTTTCATTCTATAGCAAGAGAGGCAAAGTCAGAATTATTCTGTGGCAGCAGCAATCGCCATGCCTCAATCCCTAAATCGTCTTTTATTTAGATCAAACAGAAGCAATTTCTTTCCTTAAATACTTGATTTCACTTGAATTGGAATGAAAATAAATTTAGACACTTAGGACTCAAATCACTCCCACGGTTCAGAGATTACAGCCAGGTCCTGAGTCTCACTGGTGCAACAGCCAGCACAACCACATTTTCTACTCTCCACTTGCTTCTTTTAAGACACATTTAAGACTTACTTAAGTTGCCAACCGCAGGTATACACAGTGACTCCTGACCTTAGAAATGATCACACAGCTCTCTGCCTTGCATGTCAATATTTAAGCAACAGCTCTGCTTTCACAACGAACAAGCAGACTTATCACAGGATTTTTTTTTTTTGTTAAATATTAAGGCGCTTCCCAAAGAACTCACAAGCTCCCGAAGGCACATAATAAGCCTGCCCCGAACTCAGTAAGGAACTTTGGTCGTGAACGTGGCGATGTTTATGGTCTATTTACATTTTGCTACTCAGCACTGAGCGGTTCTGGGTTCATTTCCCAAACAGCACCAATGAAAAGCCGGTGCTTCCCCTGTTTGTTACATCCCACCTCCCCTGCAGCGGCAGGAAGCTTCCCCGACGGAAACAATACACAACCTCTGGCTCCTGTGCTCACTCTAAGTTTAAACAATAAATACTAAACGCCTAGATATTTTGCTTGCCCTGCAGGTCACAGTAGGATACGGTAACGTTAATATCTACAGACGAATATAGAATTAAAACAAAAGGCAAGCGGCGCATACAGAGAAAAAAATTAACTTTCCGCAGTTAACGCGCTTTAAATTCCATAGCCAGAATTTTCTCTTAAATGTCTGAAATTTTCTTTCTGCCCTGGGAGCCCCCCGACGCCCTCACCCACCTCGGCGGCGCTCTCGATGAGGCTGAGTCCCTTCTCGCGGGGCTGGAACCGCCCCTCCATCTCCAGATGGAGGTTCAGCTGCTTGAAAAGCCACAGCGCCTCGCTGCTCATCTTCCCTTCGCCTCTCTCCCCTCCGCAGCAGGGAAACAAAGGGGCCCCGCAAGCCGGGGCCGAGGGGACACCGGGCCCCCCCCGCGGCCCGCACCGCTCGGGGAGGGGGAGGCGAGCCCGGCTCCCGTCACCGCGCGGACGGGGGTGGGCTCGGCCGCTGACCCCGCATCCAGGCAGGGCGGCCTGGACCCCCGCGGGGAGTCACGGCACTATCACGGCACCATCCCCAGTCTGTCCCCCTCCGCCCCGACCCCGGCCCCGCTCCAAGATGGCGGCGCCGCGTCCCCGCCCACGGCTTCTGTTGTCCCGCGCGGAGCGATCCCCGCCGGTGAGGCGGCACACGGAAGTCAAATAGTCCACCCCTCACTCACGCGACCCGACGGTGCCCCTACTGGTCCCCGAGGACCGGGCACGGCGCGGCCGGCCCGCGGAGCTCCAGCTCAGCGGGGAGCGGAGCGGCACCGCGCTGCTGCGGCGGAGCGGGGAGGCCGCGCGGAGGGACACGGCGCGGGACGCATCACGCCTTTAAAGGGACGCCAGAGGCGCCTCATCCGTTTTGAAAAGACCGCCCAAACCCTTCCGCGCTCGGATTGGCCCGCGCTTCCCAGCCGCTGATTGGCCGGCGGCGCCGCTCTCTCCGCCTCTTTCCCCGCCTCGCGGGGGGCGTGTTGTTTACCGGCGGCGATTGGCCACCGACCGAGGCAGGGTCTGTTCTGATTGGCCAGGCGAGTTCTGCCTCCGCCCCGCCCAGTGCTCCGAGCCCTGGCAACGGTGACGAGCCCGCGCGCGCGCGCCCTGAGGCGATGGTGGAGGGGTGGCGGCGCTGACCCTCAGTGCCGCAGCGCTCCCGTGTCCCCACACCGCCTGTCCCGCAGCGCTCCCGTGTCCCCACACCGCCGGTCTCACTCCCCTCCCGTGTCCCCACACCGCCGGTCTCACTCCCCTCCCGTGTCCCCACACCGCCTGTCCCGCAGCGCTCCCGTGTCCCCACACCGCCTCTCCCTCAGCCCTCCCGTGTCCCCACACCGCCGGTTTCACTCCCCTCCCGTGTCCCCACACCGCCTGTCCCGCAGCGCTCCCGTGTCCCCACACCTCCTGTCCCTCAGCGCTGCCGTGTCCCGATACATGATAAAGATGAACGCTGACCTGACTGGTGCAGCCTGAGGATGCTCAGCCCCCGTCGGTCAAAATCTCTGTGTATGTCTGTGGGACTGTCCTCATGCTGTTCCTTGAGGGTTCCAAAACCCTGTCTGGATTTACAACCCCTCCGTGTCCTACTACAGACCGAGAGATTTAGGTGCAGCCCAGCGTTGCAGTGGTTTTGGGATGTGCACTTCCAAACTTCCCTTCCTGTGGAATGAATCGAAGGTCCAATGGGTCAGGAAGGAGGTGGTGGATCAACCCCCCAAGTCAAAGGCTGCATCCAAGGGCTTCTCAGCTTAATGGAGCCCTCAGGACCAGATAAAACAAAATAAATCATTGTCTTGAGGATTTGTGGGGCTGTTCCAACGTGCTCCTGGACAAACACAAAGGGATAAATGTCAGGGCAGAAACCCAAACTGCAGCGATTGAATGTGTGTACACACTGCAGACAAAAGTCTGGGGAGGTGGCTCTGGCAGATTAATGCCGGCTTTGACCTGGTGAGGTTCCACAGCTTCAACAAACAGAAAATGTTTATGAAATGTCACAGGCTGGAAAAGTAAATCCGCCTTCTCCACCGAGCCATCATCCGTGCTGCGCTCTGCCAAGCTCTATTTCGAGGCACAGTCCCTGTGTGCAATGCCAGTGATGACGGCCTCAAGTTTATTCTGCTGCCAAGGGCTCCGAGATTGCGGAAACACGCATGACTTTTCCTCGGGGTGTTCCTGATGTGGGCCGCAGTTCCCGTAGGGACCAGCAGATACACCTGACCGTCCCTCCCATCACGCAGTGAATGAACCAGCATGCTGACTGATTTCTGGGGAGGATAAAAGCTGCTTTAGACGTGGACCTGCTCCAGTTTGAAATGGAACTGACTTCCAACCAGCTCCATGCAGTGACATCATTCAGGTAATTCAGGTATTCAAATCCCCTTTGCAGACGCTCCCTTCTCTTCCCAACATTCCAAAGTGTATTTTGCTATCACAGAGAAAGAGTAGGGATGTTCTTCCTCCTGTAGGAGAGCACGTAGTGGAACACATGATCCAGTTTACCTAAAAGGACAAAAAGGGGTCATTTTGTAAGCACAGAGCATGACAGTTCCAAAAATATCAGTTCAGATACCTGCTTGAACACATACATTCCTTTCCCTTTACTAATTTAAACCTAATAGAACACTCTGAAAAATTATCCCTCATATCTCATGTAGCCTAAGGGGGGAATCTCTTATCAGAGCATGGCTCATTTCCCAGGTTAGGAGAGAGGAATTCCTGCCTCATCGTTGTTCCTCACTTGTTGAAAACAGCTCAGTAGGACAAAGGAAAAAAAAACCAAAAACAAACAAACAAAAACAAACCCCAAGGACCCTTAATATAAGTGATGGACCGCAGCTTTGGGATTAAGAACGGGGAACATGAGTCTGCTCCCTGTGCTGTCTGGACCTGGCGGAACAATGGAGTGTTGTGGGCAAAGGAGGAGTCATGTTGAGGTCAGAGAACAAAATCTGTTGTTGTTTTCTATTTTTTCCCTTATGCAGGGAATAATTTTCTTTCAATGTGGCATTTATTTGGGATTCGGGGAAATGAGAATGTTGAGGGGAGAATGAGAAGTGTTTCCAGCATTCTGAGGAAACACAATTTACCTCTTCTGTAACATGCTGTGCTCTACAGAGCAGCAATTCCTTCCTGACATTCTTTGGGAACCCAAAGATGCACATCCTATTAAACAGGGATTATTGTGACCAGCCTTGCTAAGCTATCTTCCAGTATGGCCCGGCAAAACTTGCCCAGGCATGCCCAAAGCAGCTCCTCAGGAATGGTTCTGGATGCCTAAGAGCTGTGTATTGACTGGCAGGGGATGATACAGAGGTGTTGATTGGGCCCTGTGGCATGTGGATTTCCACACTGAAATAGGCTTACAAACCGTGGTGATTAAGGGACACAGAGTAATTAACGCTCCAGACACAGGCATTGTCTGCCCACTCTGGACACCCACGGAGGAAAAACAGGGGTCACTTAGAACAACAGCTCGCTTGAGTCACTTATGCAAAGAGCTCCACACCATTTACAGCCACTAATTAATCCAAGTGTCCCTTATAATGCTCCATACCCCATTATTCCGGTATGGAGGACAGCAGCAGTGCTGACACCTGGAAGGCAGAAGTCTCAGAGTAGTGTTTTTATACAAAATACACATATTAGAAAGCACCTATCAAGGCTCCACGAGTACTCAAACTGAGAAACAATTCACAGATTCTGCTGCTTCAAGAGCAATGGGATCAGTGCTTTGGGGATAAAAGCTACCAAACCTTGACATGGGCTTCCCCTCACCAGGCCCTTTGGGAAGGAACAAGTCTAGGAGATGAAATGATTAATAAATCTGTCAGAGTTTAAACCTTGTTCCCCAGACAGCAGCCCCTGAGGGAAAGTGGCATTCGATCCTCCAGTAGCCATGGGAGCAATGTTCCCTCTGATCCAGCTCCTGTCTGCCCAGAGGAGTGTAATTCCACACCTCTCACCTGGTGCTCCCGGAAATTGAGTTCAGCATTCATAAATAAATTAATTTATTCAGATTTATCACTTGCTGCCTATGAGACCAAAGGAGAGCAAGGCATCCCGATAAGAGATTAAATGGAGGTTGGTGTTAGGGTAGAGATTCACTGGACAAACCCAGAGAGGAGCAGTGACAGTGCCTCTCCCAGAGACCACACCCTGAGTTCCAAGCAGCTGCTGGAATAAGGAAGGGAGGGGGCAGAAAAGAGAAACCCAGCATAGTTGCTCAGGAAACTCAGAGCAGAAAGTATTTCGAGCTAACAAAACCCAAACACAAATCAATGGAAACTTAGTAAGTTTAGGACAGAATCGCTGCTATAATTTAACTAAATCTGCCATCTACTGATAGCACATACTTTGCTCACTGAAAATAACAGCTACCTTATTTATAGAAGAACCCCTATACCAGCACAGCTGCACCACAGTCCTGGGACAAGACTCCCAAGATGAGTTTACTAAAAGAGAGAAGTCCAAAGATCTACTGGGAAGCAGTTCTTTCTTAGAAAATGTTCTTGTTCCCAGTAGCTCGCATAAAAGTTGTAAAGCACAGCTAAAAGCTAAATTGCACGCAGTGCTAAAACCCTGATTCTTGAAGGAAATTCCAAGTCTTCATTCACTGAGAATTTTCACTGACACAAAAGGATTCTGTTCCAGAAATAACACCAGGGACAGGCCCCTGCCTATTATTTCATGGCTCTGAGGAAGCCCATGTATACCACATTGGGAACCAGAGAATTCCATGATCCCTGACACCAGCAGAGCAGGAGGAAAAGGCTGCAGAGTGAGCTGGCTCTGTGCTGAACCCGATGCTCTGCCTGTGTTGCATTGGAGGCCTCTCCCCACACACAGAGCTGGAAAGATCCAGAAAGCGCTCAGGAGCAAACACAGCACGAGTCCAGCACAACCTATTTTTTTAGGATCATCAAATCTCGTTTCGGAGGGTTTGGAAATAGCTCCGGCATGAGAAGAGGAAGGAGGAGCCTTGCCCCCAGTGCAAACCCTCACGTAAAGACAGCACAAAGGAAGGCACTCCTGGTGACTTCACCAGGGCCACAGCAACACCACCTGCAGTTTTGTCGCTCATGGGTTGTAGCTGCCCCACCTTGTTCAAACTTCACTCTATGGTCACTGAGAAACAGGAAGGAAGCAGGAGAGACTCCAAATCTGTGACACATTCAGAACTTGCCCAGTGACTGCAATTATTCATGATTTCTGTGGGGGGTGGATGCAGGTACCACCCTTTGTCTTAGTCCTTGCTGGCTTACGCGACTGTCAGAAATCTATGCTGCATCTCCTAGGCCTAATAAAATACAACTTCCTCCTGCTTTTTGTAGCTCATCCCTCCAGATGCACGTACCCACTTGCTGCAGGCAGCACCTGAACAGCAGCTGGAGGCGCAGCCCCAGTCCTGCTCCCACTGTGGCACAGGGAACCTTCCAGGAGCCCAGGGAATGCCATCAAATGGCAATGATCTGCCTTCAGTGCAGGTTAAATTGTCTGAAAGGCAGCTGTGTGTTTCAATAGCCTCCTGCTTGTCGAAGCACGACCACAGAACCAGCAGTTGGCTCAGAGGCCTCCTTTAATAACCATTTGTTACTGGAAGGTGCATTTAATTCACTGTATATTTTTGTCACTTACTTTAAGTGGGTTCTTTTATTTAATTGACAGGATAATTCTAGGCAGTGTTGTACTTAAGGCTTTGGAAAGTTTTGTTGTTTTTTTTTTTTTTTTAGAAAGGTGGTTCTGCATAATTTCAGGAGGCGTTTTCAAAATCACAGGGATTCTGCATAAATGGAATTTAAATTAGTCATTAAAAGTTAAACCAAGGAAAAAAATAAAGGCAGTCACCTTCCTGTATGTAGAACTAGGCAACTGCTGAGTAAAATGATTTGCTAGGAAGCATTCAGCTCTAAGGACTGCATATTGTAAATTTATTTTATGAATTTACATTTATTTTCCAATTTAACACTTCCCTTTTCCATAAAAGATGAGAAGCCCTTAATTATCTCACAAAATACTCCTTTCTCTCCTTTCCCAGGCATTTCCCCCCTTGCTTTCCCAACGACAGCCTTTAGTCATTTCACGTCCATTGGGGCATAATGGGCTGCTCTTATTCCCCCATAATTTACACCTCTGTTTCATGAGACAAACTGCTCTGTGAGGGGTGAACAGAGACGCACAAATCTCCACGCCCAGCCCCACAGATGTTTCCCAAGGAACAGCTGCAGGAACATTGCCAGCATAGTTCTGTCTTTATATTCCGCATCCAGGCACGTTTCACTCACACACTCTTGCTACTTGCCAGAAGAAATAATTCAGACAGACTTTCTCAGATGCACCGGCAGCCAACATGATCCTAATCCACACAGAGAAGTGCCAATTATCCATTGGGAAAGGCACATCTACAACCATCACAGCAACACTATTCCTTTTGTAAGGTTATAAACTCCTACAGTGCTGATATCAACTCCCCAGGACACAAAACATCCAGTTACAAATATTGATCTCTACAGGAAAGCATAGCCACAGCCAGGAAATTAACAAGAACTGCCTTTTAAAAACTGAGAAAATCAAGGAATTTTTATGTTTTGGAAGCGAAAAATGGAAGAAAACCTGTATTCAATGACACCCCACTGCCAACACTGAGAAGGTAAAACTGGGAATGCTGCTAAGGAGGAGGCACATTTGTGTCACTGTTGGTGTTCTTGCACGTTCTGACACGTGTTCCCAATTAATAATCTATTTTCTGGGAAGAATGATGGATTTACTGGTGGGACCCCCAGGGTGAAGGGGACAGTCTGAAGATATTACTGTCACCCAGCTGAATGAAATAGAGCTGGAACAGAACACGTTCCAAATAGCAAAGCAAACGGCAGAAAACAGCAGCTCTGGTTGAGAAAATTACATTATGGGGCTGTTTATTTAGTAAAACTAAATCAGGTAAAAAGGTTAATTTAGTGTCTGCAGTTCCCCTCTCAGAATTAATCACTGAGTGAGGTGAAAGAGGTGCTTCATTTGCTAAATGTGAGCACATATTTCACTGTTCTGGATGAAAGCAGAACTGTGTCCTGGTGTTTTGAGGAGCTCCATGCTGGGAACAGATAGGAAGAGAATCTTGTGCAGCTCAAAGAGAAGGGCTTGTTTTCCTAGTAAATAATTTAAATTCCTGCTGGTAGGAAGAGCAGGGTGGGAACAGCTACATAAAGTCCTGAGAGGCCGTGGAGACGTTCCACTCGAGCTGACACTCCTGTCACTCCACTGATGGTACTTCCTAAGGTCAACAACCTTCCTTAACAGCTGCACTGCAAAGCTACATTTAAGCTCCAAGAAATGAAGGAGCCTGCATCTAGTTTCCTTTTTTCTTTTGCCACATTCTTCAGGAATACCGGTTGGGGGGAGGGGGTGTTTAAATTTTTTTCCCCAAAGGGAAGCTAATTGTTGCCTGTAGGAACAAGCCCAGCTGATACACTCATAAGATGGAACAGCCTAATAATTTGTATATACTGATTTCCACACAACTTACTTGGAAAATCAGCATTCCATAGATTGATTCGTTGCACAAATAAAAGGTGAAGGTTTTCCAAAAACTACTAGTGATTTTGTATAGTTATTTTTCACAGAGCCGAGACAGTTCAGTGCTCAAACTCATTTCATTCCTCCGGGAGAGTTCCTTTGTACTGGTAATTTTTCCTTGACAAGCACTTACTCCCTGGAAGCTGAGCAAAGCCTTGTCAGGTAATTTCACCATAAACCATGTTTTTAGGGTTCTCCTTGTTTCCTTCTGCTGCTTTCCCCAACATTCCACATTTGCAAACTATCCCTCTCAGAAAGAAAATGGAGTTTAACTTTCTTTTCAGCTTCCGGAAAAATCAAGAAAGCCTCAGCGTCTGTTTCTTTTTTTTTTTTTTTTTTTTTTTAAAGGTTTTGTTTTTTAAACCAGCATCAGTATTGTCTCCTCTGGGCTGATCAAAGCCTGCTTGCTACTTGAAGGATCACAGGTTAGCAAAAAATATAGACAAGTTACGTAATGGCTGGAGTCAAAGCACAAACACAGTGGTAACTACAGGGATGACTGGACTTGCTCTGTCACAGAGGGAACTTGACCAGCTGAACCCAAACAGTTCAGCTGTTACTTTTATTTTTTTTGCAAGTTATTTTTATAAGCTCGCATGTTTGCAGCCCCTTGGGATACTCAAATGCTTTACAAACTATTTTAATGTAGCCTCACAACCTGCCTGACACAAAGGTGAGTTTCCCTTTGCTCTGAGGCTGCTGTGTGCACGTAGATTTGAACTTCCCGAGCTGAACTTTGAGTGCACCTAAGTTGGGTGGGTATGAAAATTACCAGTAACCTTTGCATCCCTGGTTGGCAGGGACCTTAAAGATCATTCCAGTCCTAGCCCTGCCACGGGCAGGGCCACCTTCCACTATCCCAGGCTGCTCCAAGCCCTGTCCAACCTGGCCTTGGACACTTGCAGGGATCCAGGGGCAGCCACAGCTTCTCTGGGTAACCTGTGACAAGGCCTGCCCAGCCTCGCAGGGAAGGATTTCCTCTAAAACCCCATCTAACCCTTGCCTTTCTTGTCAGCCTCTTTGCATCTTTGCAAGAGCCTATTGCCTCTTTGCATCTCTCCTTGCAAAAGAGGCCCAAACACGTGGAGTTCACGCTCCATCTCCTTCCCAGCAGTGCCACTAAATCCCTGGGTTGTGGTCACTGCCACAAACTGCCACTGGGATTTGGGAAAACTGCCACAGCCTTACAGACTTCTTAAAAACTGACTTTTTAGCAATGAGTCCCAAAAGAATTAGAATGGAATTGTGAAAGTGAGATAAAATTCCAGCAGGACTTGGCCTTCTCTATACCTTCTAAAAGTCATATTCTGTTTCAAGATAAAAATTAATAAAAATGAAAGGGAGCAGCACATGACAGGCTTGGGTTTGAAGAACAGTTCACCCTGAGCATAGGGGAGCTGCTGCAGCAAAAATAGCCTTTAATTTCAGTCTTATATGTTACTAGGGAAAGGGTTAAAAAAAGCTTGAGATGGATGAATTTTTAGTGAACTGCTTCAGAGTTAATTTGCTGGAAAATGAATAGAAAAAAAATAAATCTATGTTCTCTCTCGATGATTTATGTCACTGTGCTTATTATCTCCGGAGGAAATCCTCCTTTGTGTGCTGTCTGAACAGCCAATAACTACAGATTCTGGAAGGAGTTTAAAGAAAACAATTTGCCTTTGCTCTGAACTTCTTGCTTTTATCTCTTCATTTCAACCTCGGGTGGTGCAGCAAGATTCTGACACTCATCTCCTTGCCAGGATTTGCATGCCAAGTATTTATTCTCTTCCTGGTCTTTGCTGTACAGTATTGTAACACAGCCACAAACCCATTAAAACAAATGCTTAGGTTACAAAAGGATTTAAACTCTCAAAAGCTTGTCCAGTTCTCAGGGAATAAACGGAGCTGTGAGACAACAGCTCAGCTTCCATAGCACTTGAGGCATCTTGTGCTGCCAGTGGGAATGCCAGACACAGCCTGGGAACGACAAGGAAAAGGACAGTGCTGCAGGCCTCTGTGCCGGGGAAGATTTAAGGAAGTAAATGAAGTCCAGGGCAAATCCCTGTTTACATTTTGCAGCGCAGTAAATAAAGGATCACCAGGGATAACACAGGGAGCTCCGTTCCAGCACACGCAGGCTGGGAGACACGGGATGCGCAAGGAACAGACGAGACCATGGCACTTTCGCCGAGGATCGGCACAACTCGAGGGCTGACTTACAATTAACTTACAAATAAACACCTTTTGCCGTCGCTTCGCCAGTGTTTTAAACGCCACTTTACCGACCGTCCCCCGCCCCTGCCCGGAGCCTCCCCCCTCCCAGCGTCCTCACGGAGCCGCGCACGCGCCGCAGATCCTGCCGCGCGATGCTTCCGCCAGGAAAAAGAGTCCCCGCTCTCCCCCCCCTCGCCCCCCGCCCTCCCGCTCCTCCTCACAGCCACCGGGCCGGGGGGAGAACCGGGAGGGGTGAACGGGGAAGGGAGAGCCGCCTCCAGCCGCCGCCGGCCTCGCGCATCCCTGACGCGGGGCTTTGTCCGCAGCCCGAGGCGCTGAGGCGAGGCGGTTCCGCGCTGAGGGGCGCTCGCGCGCCTCGCCGGCGCTTCTTTCTCCCTCCCCCCCTTCCCCTCCCCGAACCCCCCGGGAAGCGGCTGGCTGCGGGCTGCCTCTCGCTCCCCTCCCCTCCCTTTTAATTTTTATTTTATTTTATTTTAATTTAACCCCCCCTCCCTCCCTCCCGCGCGGCGGCCGCCCGCCTAACCCCCCCCCCCCTCCCGCCCCCTCAGATTCCCCCTCACCCTTCCCGCTCCCGTCATGGCGACATGAGGAGCCCGCCGGCCGCCGCCGCCGCCGCCCCGGGCATGGGCCCCGCACGGTGCTGAAGCGCCGCGGAGGAGCCCCGGCGCCGCCGCGCCGCCATGGGGTGCTGATGGCCGGGCCCCGCCGGGCACCCCGCCGCCGCGCAGGGGAGGTGAGAACCGGGAGGGGACGGGGGGATCGGGGGTGTGGGGGGTGCTCTGGGCAACGCCGTAGTTAGAAACGCCGTGATTGTACAGGCGCAAAGTAAACGCGCGCAAAGCATCCTGCCAGCGGTGCTTTGTGTGCCCGTCGGGTCCCTACCCGTCCCCTCGGCCCCATGCAGGGGCTCAGCAGCGCACCTCTGCCCCAGGTGTGACTCTGGTCACAGCGCGACGCACGGCATTTACAGTCAGAGAACGCTAAGGTGCTGGAATGCACCTTAAGGATGACGTAGGCGCAGCCCCTGTGCCAAGGACAGGACACCTCCAGGTGACCAGGTTCTTCCCAAGCCTTCTCCAGCCTGGCTTAGAACATTTTCAGGGCTGGGACATTCACGGCCTCCCTTGGTCAACCTGCTCTAGTGTCTCACCACCCTCACAGTAAAGAGTTTCTTCAGAATACTGAACCTAAATTTCCCTTCTTTCAATTTGTACCCCTTACTCCTTGTCCTATCGCTACAGTACCTGAGGAAGAGTCTCTCTCTCCAGCTTCCCTGTAGGCCTCCTGGTTTTGGGTTTTGTTCTCTTGTCTCCATGTACTTCATTTGCAGAGATGGGCTGCATGCTCTCCCCGCTTTCCTCTTAGCTCTCCTGGCTGCCACGGAAAAAGTTTCCTTGAAGGAAGAGCAGCTTTATGTGCTCTAAATCCACTTCCAGAGGGGTGAACTGGAGGGAGTGAGATTGCCATTGGTTTTTGTGCCTATGGTAGAAAGCAGTGGGACAGAAAATACTCTCCTGAAAACTTGTCCACTGAACACAGAAAAACATGCTCTCCTATCCTCCCCTTTTTGACCCTGTGAAGGAGGGAAAAAGGAACAATCCCTCATTTTACCACTGTTAAAATAAGGATGTTAGACAGCAGGCCGATTCAAGCCTGAATTTAAAAACTATTTCAGCATCAGCCTTTGTCTGCTCCTAGACATGTCTTTCCGTGGTGTGCTGCAACAGCATGTACGTGGCACAGCCCCTATTAAAGACAGAAGGGTGAGATTTTTTTAATAACATGTTTCAGCTGAGCAAGATGCAAGTGGTGCATGACACACTTGGGAAAGGGGAGCATCTCCCCTTTCACAGCAGAGGTGGCATCTGTGCCCCCCACCTCTGCCCCACTGCAAGTGCACCTGGAGCCCAGGTCAGGCAAGGCGAGGGTGTCTCTCAAAAACCCAGTCTTGGCATCTTTTCCTTGTCTTGAGGGATGGATTTTGGATCCCTGCGAACCATTCACATTTGTGTTTCAAATAGTTTGGCTGGCTTGTAGGGCAGGAGGAGGGCTTGTTCTCTGCCTACACAGACCTAGGCGTGGGATGTGGGAAGCTGATTTTTCGGCTTCTCCCCAGCAGGAACTGAACTTTCACATGGGGAGGTGTGTGTCTATAGATACACACACACACAGAGTTTTAATTATCCTTCAGCCCTGTGTAGAAGTTACGCACAGTTTGATGTGGCCGGACTGATCCGAGCTGCTGCTTTTACTGTGTCTGTTCTGTATTCCCAAGCCCTCCGCTTTATTTGGTCTGGGATTCTACTTAAAAATGCTGATACTGGCTCTGGTGAGAGCCCTGCTCTGTCCAGATCCTGTCCACACAAGGTCCTCCTTGCTGGATGCCAGCCGGGGCCAGGCTTTCCCGCTGCTCCATGTTTGGGGTGTCACAGGGCTGCAGCCTGTGCTGCTGACAGCCCGCGTGAGCAGGAGCTGCACAGCACTTCTCTGGCTGGCTCTTGGGAGCTGTTTCCCTGCTTCCAGACCTGTCTTCCATCCTACAGTAACTCTTTGATGCAGTCAATATTTGTGAGTGAATGAGTTGTTTTCCTATTTTCAGGTGGTTCCACTAACATGTACCTACATCTGTCAGTTTAATCAGGGGTCAGTCCAAGCATGACACTGTTCAGTGCTGCTGTTTTTGCTCCTCTCACTGCCCTGGGAGAAGCTTTTTGGTGGACCAAGTGTTTACAGCTTTGTAAAGCTTTGATTATCTCCTCTGTAATTATAGCCCCTTTCATTTTCCATTCTCAGCCTTTCTGTGCTCACCTGCCTCTTAGCATCCCTCATGCGGGGACCGAAATGAGACCTCCAGCAGCATCCCTGTGGTGGATGGTGCCTTCCCTCAGGGCCTGCTGGAAGATGCTTTCCCATGCACACCTGCAGCCATGCAATGGTTAAAGCAGTAATTAGTCTTGACCTCATGCTGAACTGGCTTTTGGGGAACATTTATATGTACATGTCTAATCACTGTGTTTTTATGAGGCACTTTTTATATTTAGGAAATAAAGTTCAGCATCACGCCAGTGTAAATGATCCATTTGAACTGGGTGATGGAAGGGATAGATAAAAACATCTGCAGTTTATGCCTCACTGAGGGATTTTAAAATGGTCAGTCCGGACCCATGGCCTCAGGAAAACCAGACATCTTTTGAGTGCCAGATGATAACCCTTAGGACTCGATTGCCTGAGCATGGACCATACTGTGAATGAAGAAGACCTACATCTCCAGATGGAGCATTAACACAGCTGAATCAGGGAATTCAGGAATTCAGGGATCTGAATTCCTCCTAGAATGTGTGCCCAGAACTAAGTTGCCCTGGAACCTGCCTGTATTTGCCTTTTTTCCTCTGCTCCCATGACTTTGTGGGGCCTGAGGAGCTCCTGACCAAAGACCTTTTCAGCAGCACGCTCCAGTGAAGCAGCAGGAAAGCCAGGGAGGTGGAGTTTAAGGGAGATTCTGCTACATTGAAAATAGCTATTATTGTGCTGCATTCTCAAAGAAACTATTCTGAAAAGCCAAAAAAGCACAGTGAAGTCATTGAGGTGGAAGGAAATCTCAGGTGTCTCCAGTCTCTGTACAAAGCAGATGTGGTCTGACATTTTCCCTTCCTGTGTGTTTGCTGACTGCGAGTATTATCAACACTCATTTATTAACCACAGTGGGTATTTGCACTTGCTGGGCCATAAACTCCTCTAAAAGCTCACTCATAAATAACATGTTGCTGCAGATATTCCATATTGCTCAGCAGCCCAGACATCAAACATCTTTACCAGGATGATGGGAGCTGCTGGATGAACCCATCTGCCTCAGGCTTTTGGACCTTTTTGGTGGTTCTTCACTGCACACAGTGAGACCCTGTTTCTTGGCGGGGGTGACTTGACCACAGTGGTCTGTTAGACAAGAACTTGGCTCCTAAAAACTTCAACTTTTACGTTTTTAAATAACTCTGATTGTAAATCTCAATGTTGACATGCTCCTAGCTGCAGCCATGCAGCCGAACCATGAAGCTCAGCTTAGTCTCCACTTGTGGGAGGCCTGTGAGTGTGTCCGTGCATGCAGTGACAGGAGCAAAGCAGGATTCACACAACTCTGCTGTGGGAGCAGTGGCAGGAGCACTCAGGCTGCTGTACAGACTGCCTCAGACACTCTGCTTCCTTCCCCTTCATCTGTACCCGCCCCCCCCGCCCAGGCTCTGGGTTTATTTTAGGCTCAGGACTGGTTTTAGGTTGTCCAGAACTGTGGATATATTAAGGCTATCGTAGAACAGGAGAGGTGAAGATGCAGGGAAGAGCCAGGACTGTGCCTGATCCATGCTATTTTAGTGGACAATTGGAATTATATCCTTTCCTGCATGGTCTCAACAAGAGGCTAATTAGTCAGCAAGCTTGAGCTCCTGGAGGATAATTAAGCTTTATAACTGTGGGTTCTCCTTGGTTGATGAGAAAGAGGAGGCAGTACCCTCAGAGCACGAGAATGCTGCTCTGCAGCTACTGTGCTGTACCTCATAATTGATCTATTGTTTCAACAGCAGATAATTCCTCATTTCCCCATAATTATCTCTTTTTACTGCCTCACACTGTATTCTGATATTAGCTGTAATCACTAATTTATCCTGAAGCCAGTCAGAATCTACAAAGCAAAATATTGGCCTTGGTGAGCACTTAGGCTTTCAGACAAAATTCTCTTTTGTTGTTGTCGAGAGGAATCAAGCCATTGTAGTCAGACATTTTTTTGATGTGGGTGTTGAACTGGGTATAAACTTGTTTGGTTTTATCACTGTTCATTGATGCTAATGACTGACTACTGCCGACAGACAAGACAAGGTACTGCTGAATCCTGTCTCTGTGTTTTTGCCCACAGAGGCATTGTATTTATTTGGTTTCAGGGGATTATATTACTCAAAAGGTGCTGCATGATGCTTTAAATTCCTAATGCCTGTTGGCCCTTGCCTCTAGAGAGTTTGTTTTTATGGGCTTGAAAGCCTCTGGCCGTATTTTATGAAATTACTTCTTTCCCTCCTTCTTTGTGAGGTTGGTTTTCCTTGGAGTGAGTTCCTTCAAGTTACTGTTGATTTATACCAAGTTACATTGGTGGTGGGAGAAGTGAATCATGCCCTGCATGTGTTGCTTTGAGGAGACTACCAGTGAGACATTACATAATGCCAGGTTTGGTTTGCCCCTTTTTTAAAAATTTTAAAGCCTTCCTGCTGCCTGAAGAACAGACAAGCTGCTGTGGGCTGCTTTGAGCCTTTAGCCCTTGAGATCCCCAAGTGCTCGAGGCTGCAAAGTACCTCTGAAGATCCATTTGTCTGAGGCCCCAGCTCGAGCAGAGCCACCTAAAACCAGTTGTTCTGCACCATGTCCAAACACTCTTTCAATGCCTCCAAGGATAGAACTCCACAGCCTCTCTGAGCAACCCAGTCAAAGCTCTGTCACCCTCACAGTAAAGAGAGGTCACTGATTGCCACCCTCTGGACACAATCATTCAGCCTCTTTGCAATCCACATCACTGGCTGCTTATCCACACCCTACTTCCAGCCAGGAGTCTGCCCAGACTTTCCTTGGCCTTCCTCTTGTTACCCAAGTACTCAAGGCCCTGTAGTCTTTCCCATAGCTTCACAGACACAATTCAGCTGGGCTTTGGCTTTCATCTGACCTCATCCCCAGCTGCCTCCACTATCCCATGGCCACTGCAGCCAAGGCAGCCTCTGACCCTCCCAAGTCCCAACAAGCCCCTCCTTGTAAGAGGGTGGGTGTCCAGTGGAACCCCTCTATCCAGTGTGCTCCTTGGTTCCTTGTGCTCTGCTCACACTGATCTGTCTGCACACATCACAGTTGTCGGGAGTCACCACAGGGACCAAGGTACCAGCATCTCCTCCTGGCTATAGAGCCTGTACCCCTCCTTTGCAGCACTCCCAGGTCATGGGAGCCATCCCACCACACCTCTGATCCAAGAATGTATTCTTTCACCTGCACACACCTCTTCATGTTACCTCCCCACACTGTTCATAAGCAGACACACACCTCAGGGAAGCACCCCCATGTGCTTTCCCTACCAGAAAGGGTGTGGGGGATTTCTCCAGAATGGGACCTCATAGATCTGACCATGCTTACATGCAAATGCTGAAAACGACCTCACTTAAGCAGCATTTATCGTTATTTTTAAGGCATTCCTGTCATCTCACCCCACACGCTTTGAACCTGTTTTGTAGTTAAAAACCTTGAGGTGGAGCAGAAGGTTTCCTTTCAGTGCCAGCAATCACCTGCTTCCACCCCTCCCCTTCTCCCAGACACTTCTTTTACCTTGATGGTGGAGGTGGCCACTGCCTGCTTCTCTGTTGCAGATGGGGCTGAGGCCCTGCAAGCTGCCAAGCCCCAGAGAAAATCCTGTCCATCTCCCATGAAACTCTGATGTGGTGCAGCCTGCTCACTTCCTCCTAAATCTCCTTCACTCAGCACCACAGCTCTTCCAAGACAACCAAACCTTCTGCAGGACCAAGGCCCTGGGCACTCCCTGGGGGACACCACCATGCCTGAGGCTGGTTATCCTGGAGCAGGGCTGCCGGAGTCCCCCTTCACAGCAGCTCAGTCCCACAGCAGCTCTGGCAAAAGAGGCTACTGCTGCCTCCAGCTGCCTCTTACGTAGACTTAGCCCAGGTGCTGCTGAGTGGGTGCTTGGCTCTCCCTAACTAGGGGCAGCTGGTGATGCTCCTTGGAAGCTGCTGGGGTTCCCTCAGGCTCCCCCCTCTCCATTTAGTGGCTCAGCAACAGCAGCACCCTCAAGTTCTCAGAGGTTCACAGCTGTTCCCCAGTAGTCCTGAACCTTGTTCCCAAAAAATCCAGAGAGTCCCTGAGCAGAAGCCAGAGGCTGCCATGCAAACCTCGATCAGTTGCCTGTGGGAGCTGCTCGTTCCTTTGCCAGTGGTGCACAGGGAATTTGTACAAGGCTCAGCCATTGCTGTCTCAGATTTATTTGTCATTTACATTGGAAAAAGCATAAAAATAATGGGGGTCATTTCAGCACTCATTTCTCTTTGCTTTCCTCTGTCTGGTGCTTCAGTTCTGAACAAGAAGATGGCACCATCTTTTTGGCGTGTGACCCTTGTGATTGTCCCAGGCGAGGGCTGACTGTCCTTGACATGACACCCCAGTTCACACAATAAAGGATCACATTCCTGACCTGTTTCTGAGCCTTGGGACAAACTGCTGCCAAACAATAGCAGGGCCCATTCCTACTGAAATCTGTCCAGTGGCTGATTTGTATAAACCTTGTGAGGAATTTACCTCTTCCATTCATTTTAGGTTCAAATAAACCAAAATCTCAGAGCAGAACTCACAAAAATATACTGAGTTTCATCTCCTTTTTTATATCAACACATGCGTTCTGCAGCTGGAGCTGTTCTCCTAGGGCTGAATCCTGAGTTTCCCTTTTATCCTCAGTTTGCTTGGTCTGTTGCTGCCACAGCAGGGAAAAGAGCTGTGATTAAAGCAGCCTGTTTGCACCACTTGAAAGTTGCGGCATGGAATATTTAAGCCCTTACTGACCAAAGACCTTTCTGGGCTAAGGCTGCCTGAATGGACTTATCTTGGCAGTTGCCAGACAAAAAGGAAATCCAAACCTCCACCTCCTCTTCCTCTGGCCCTTCCTACCAGAGCCACTAGCACGGGGAGTGGGGCAGGCATGGGTCTGGAAGCACACCCATCTCACCAGGAGGGAAGAATGGTGACATTGTCTGAAAGTTCAGTCAGGAGCTCATCTTCTACCTTGTTTTTTAAAAGTTCCTACTTCGGAAAATACAATTTTAAGTTTCCTGTAAACAGCAAACCCCTGATGTCAGTCACAAGGCTGGGGGAATGAAGGGGAGCAGAGATCTCTTAGCAGCCCTTTTCCAGAGGGCTCCTCCTTCCTAGCTGCTAAATGGACCCTGGGATTTCTGTTTCAAAACAAGACATAAAAACCCCTCCCCTTCCTCCCATCAAAACACTGCTCTGTATTCCCTGTTCGACCCGTGGTTTTAGCTGGCAGGTTCCTTTAAAATGTTTGGAAAAATTCATCTGTTTGGAAAACCGGCACTAAAATGAGGTCAGCTTTATTTGCACTCCCAGGAAAAATCTGGTTGGAGGAAAAGAAGTGGCGAGCGTGTGATGTACATGAGCCCGCCTGACCGATGCTGCCAAAATACCTCATAGCCTTGCCTTTGTACCAGGTTGTGGGAGGCAGCTCGGGCTTAGTCACACAGACAAGTGGCAAGGGCCCTCTTCCTCTCCCAGCCTCCAGAAAATTGCCTCTTTTGGAATTTGGGCTTAGGCACGCTCAAAGGAGCTGTTGGTTAAAGGTGTGAGATCACCTGCAGGCCCTTAGTCACTAACTTAGTGCTGCTCCTGGGGAGAATTCTTACTGGACTTGGTATTTGACCTGAAGGCAGGTTGTTCCTTCAAACAGACTTGCTTACTTAGGTGTTAACGTTTGAAATTATATCCCCAAACGTACTTTTCCCAGCCATTTAGCCTGAAAAATTGTTATTGTCCCACAACACTGTCGAGCTGTTTCCATTGGCTGTTTATTTTGTACGTCCCAAAACAGTTGATTTGAACCCACACTGGTCATCTGCTCATTTATTGCTGTCACACTGGGCTGTGCTTTGGCATTTCCCTCTGGCCAGCACAGAGTTCCAGACTGCCTCACTGCCGGGGCAGGAGGAAAGAGTTAAGCTGAGAGAGAGCCCCAGGTACTAAAATTAACATCCATCCCAGCCCCCGGCCACAGCTTTGAAATTTCTAATCACAACTTGCAGTTAGACATTTCTGCTAGCAGTAGGCTTGGATCCTTTGAAATCACAGATGGCTGGCTGGAGCTCCAAGGAATTCAGTCTCCTCCTCTCTTCCTTCTGCTTCGCCTCCCCCCCCACCGCCCAGAAAAATCTGTGTGCAGGTCATCTGTGAGATTTTACTACTGCTTGCTAAAGCTGAAGCAGATTTGGCTGCTGGTCCCTGAAAATATGAGGTCTGCAGAATTTGGTGTGGTGCTTCAGCTCTACTGGAATTACTCCCCTTGTTCAGAACTCCCACCTGGATTGATGTACAAAACAAAGATAATGGGGTTTGGGCTGTCTCTAGCCCTAGAGTTATTGTTAATTGTTTATAAAATAGCTGTGTTAAAAAAAGCAAGCAAACAAACCCCCCCACAGCAAACCGAAAACAAGCCACCATCAGAACCAAAGAGGTTTTTGTTACTGCCCTGAATTATTTCAGTGATCCTGTTGGTAGTTCAGTTTATGAGGATGGTTAAATTGCAGCTGGGGGCAAGAAAATCAGGAGCTGTGTTAAGAGCTTGTCCTAGTGGATAGTATGTTCCTGGAGCAGCATCTTTTGGGTGCAGAAGGCACTTGTTATAGTCACTGCAAGTGATTACAAAGCCTAAAAATAAAAAAAGCTCTTCTATTTTGCATCCCACACGAATGCACCCCCCAAACCATGAAGTGTTATTTGGTCAGGGAGTCGTCTGCCCCTATTCCTGCAGAAACTGCTTTTGGAAACTGTAAGCCTGCAGCACTTGGCCGCCTAAAATCTCTCCAGGGAAACTGAAAAGCACTTCTTTGAGTCAAGGCAGCTATAAACTTGGACCAAAGAAAGATCTTTAGCAGATGAGAGATTTATATTTTATGGACCAGCTCGGGGGTGTTTACCATGGATAAGGAGGTGATTTTTGATGCCTCTCACAAGTGAAAACCTCACTCCAAGGTTTTGACTCTCTAATTTCAGGGCAAGATCCAACTTGCAGTTCCTCATAGGAGGCATCAAATCCATTCCCTTGACTGGGCTCACTTCACCTTTATTAACTCCCCAGCTGTTCTTCAAGAGGTTTCAGCACAGCCAGGTGACCTTCCAGTGAAGATTAGGAACTTTAGGAACTGTTTGAACAGTGGTTGAAAAACTCCCAAAGTAACCACAAGGGAAAAACCCCAAAAGCCAGCCCCCTGGAGCTAAAGGTTAATTCTAAATCAGAGAAAGAAGCAGAAAGCTGGGGTGAGTTAGTTCATGGTGACTGTCCCGGCTTGGGCAGTTCCTCCAGCTGTGGGTGACTCGGGCTCAGTTGCAGAAAAACACGGGAAGTTTTTGGCTGGAGGAAACGTTTGGTGTGGGGACAGGCTCAGGCCTCCTGCTGGCCCTGCCGTTGTCTGAGAGGTGCTGCCCCGCCGAAGGGTTCTGCTGTGCTGCTGCCACTTTCCTGGCTGCTCAGGTCCTGAGCTAGGCAGAGAGGAGTCCATGGACCTCCCTGTGCTCGATTTTGGGAAGCTGTGCCAGCCCTGCTGTTCCTCATCCTCTCAGAGCCTGCTCTGCCTGTGCTCCCTTGTGTTTTGGGAAGCCTGCACACAGTCCTGCTGGCGGCTTTTTCCAATGGAAGCATTTATCTGATGGAGAGCTATGTAAATGGAGATGCAAACTGGATTCAGCCCCGGGGTGCTTGGCCAGGCTCCCGCCTGTGCTCTCTGCTGGAAAACTGCGCACAGCTCTTGCTCCAAGGGAAACTTTCAAGTGCGTCATCCCTCTTCTTTTTTCCCTTATAAAGGTTATTGTGCCTCAGCCCTCAATTGAATTAGGTCCCTAGTTCACAAAGGAAAGGTTATTTTCCCCTCTCTTTTGCCCTTGGCAGCTGGAGAGCAGTTGGCAGCAACGCTCACTAAAGACGCCCCTTGCGAGGCCCTGGATGTGTCGCGGCTCCAGGGACACCCTTGCTCTCTGCTGGGGCCACTGACCAGCCCAGGCAGCACAGGGACAACCTCAGAGGGGATCAGGGTAACTAAAAGCTCTTGTCTGGTTCCAGAGGCCTGTGAAACCCATTTGTGTTGTAAACATGGTGGGAATGTTTGTCAGTCACAACAGAAGAAAACGGCCTGAAATTTTTCCCTGGGTTGTCTCCAGTGATTTGGGGGTTGGCTAATTACTCTCTCCTTCCTGCAAAACCAAGGAAGGACCATCAATATTTCATACGAGGAGACATGGCCGGGCTAAATAAAGCTCCTGCTTTTTTCCTGATGAGTGCGGAGCGAGCTGCTCCCGTTCCCCCGGGTCTGAGCGCTGCTCCCAGCCTCGGCCTCTGCCGTGGGTCTGCTCCCACCCTTGCCACATTCCACCTGGTGCAGTGCCTGGCACAGCTTTGCCGTGAGATGGTGAAGGATCCAGCCTTTGGGAACTGGCCACAGGGAAAACTGTGGCTCTGATGGGAGGCTCACGATGTGCTAATGAAGCCCCCGAGGGAAGGAGCTGGAGGGGAGGCTGTGACACTGTGTCCCTGTTTCCCCTTCAGCCCCATTTACAGGGAGTGTCCTCAGGATCAGCCCCAGGTTTAAAAAACAAATGCAGGATCGAGTAAATGCACGTAAATAAGATGTGGTTGGAGGTTCTGGAGTTTCACTTCCCTAGGCAGAGTCTCCCTCTGGGCAAGAGAGGATTTTTTAATAGGGATTTTTCAGCCCACAGTGGCCATTTGGGGGCTGGTGAGAAGAGACACACCAAGAGCTTTAGGAGTCTTTTCAGGTCTCCTGGTTCCCAGGTGTTCTGTCTATTCAGTGACACCTGGACTTCCCACATAGGGATATGCCAAGCCAGTACAGGCTGTCCCTTATTCATGGAGCAGGATTTGTTATATAAAAATCTAATATAGAAGGGGTTCCTGTTCAGGACAGAGGGCCCTGAGGTTTATTTGCCACTTAAAACCTTCTGGACTCTGAAGTGGGACTGGAGTGTGGTTTATATCTGGTGCAGGGTGTGTGAATAAAGAATAATATTTGTTCTCTGTCAGTCTTGGTCTTTAAGGTTTCCTTTAGCTCTGGGAAAGCACCTTGAATCTTCATTTGCTCAGAGCTGCTTTTGTTGTTATTTATGATAACGGATTGTTTTCCCTGCGAATTCTGTTTATCTTCTCAGAGTCAGCACCTTGCTTATTTCCTGTAAATACATCCTGGACTGTTGTATTCACATGAAAACGCCTGGTTAGTGTTTGGCCAATATCCACCTTGGGGGAATTGCACAAGGCCTCATGCAAAGAATCGGGAGTTTCAATAACTTTCCCATGGATTTACCCTTCATTTACCATTTCCCTGTTTTGCCTAAGTGAGTTAACACTGTCAGAAATCTGTAGCCCTAGTCCTGGTAGGCAGTCTCAGAACTGCTACCTAAATAAGCTTTTCCATCAGCTCATCCTCTCCATTTGAGAGCAGGTGGTGCAGTCTGTTGTCTTTAAAGAAATAAAGGACAAAAGCCTTGTCTCTGCTTTGTTTCCCATTTGTAAGGGACAAGTTTTTTGACAGGCTGTTATTGCCGAGTGAGGCAGTGCCAGGGCCGGGAGAACAGTTCCATCGCCTGCAGCTTTATTCCCCTCTGCGCCGCCTTTTGCCTGCACAGGCACAGCCCAGTGTTTCACCCAGCTGTCTTTGGTTTTGCAGGTAGCTGTATCCAGCTGGGTGGCAGGTGGATCCAAGGGTTACCATGAAGTTTTCAGGACCCCTGGAGAGCCAGAGGTTGTCTCTCCTTCTGGAGATGGCAATCTCTAGGGAAGCTCAAATGTGGAAAGCACATGTGCCGAAAATTCAGCCCAATCAGGTAATGTGTGTCCTTCACATCATCCATCCCAGCAGAGGCAGGAGACTGCCTGGGGGGGGGTTGATATGGGAGCAAATGGAGGTGTTCAGGAGCAGTTCCATTTCCTGACACCTGGGGAATCAACCTCTGAAGGAAGCGATTCCCTCTTTATTTGACAGACACACCTGCCCCAGGGGTGCAGAACACACTGCACAGCACACAGGGTTAGGTCTCTGCTGGGCTTGCGACAGCACACACATACATTGTCCTGATTAAATTAATTTTACAAACGGTGTGGATTATTAGCGCCTGTTTCTGCTGGGCACCAACTCTGCAACAGTTCTTAAAAGCAGCTTTGTTTTCTTGGAGTAATTCACTAATGGCAGCATTGATCTGATGCCTGCTCCAGGAAGAACCCCACTGAGTCCAGCAGGTCTATTTATAGAGCAGGGTGCAAGCTTGTGTCAAGGGAAGCAGAGCCAGGCACTGGCCTGTTCCAGTGAGGAATGTTCTCACAGGACTGGAGGAAAATTCAGGGTGGAAGAGCCCACAGGGGCTCCGTAGTCCAGGCCCCCTCTTGTGCAGCAGGGAGGTTGGACCCAGCTGCTCATGGCCTCACCCAGCCCAGAGTAAGTTTGTGCTCCTTTGGGAGGAGGCACTGTCCCACCTGAGCGCTCACAAACACCTGTGCACTCCACAAAGCTCTGTCTGAAACAAAATGTGGACTGTGAGGACGTTGTCACAGAATTTCTGGCCCTTTGTTGCCGGGTTGGGCTGAAATAATCACACTGAGGGCCTGGATCCAGGCTTGCTGTTGTTGCATCACATGAAACGTTCACACAGGTAAGTCAGCTGCCGTCAGAGCTAATCCCTGTCGTGTTTGTTTTCTCTGTCGGGCAAACAAGAAGCTGCTGCTGTTGGGCAGGAGCAAATACATTTTAAGGGCCTCAGTATTAGTTTTGTTAATCCATCTTTCGGTTTCCCAACAAGTGATCTGGTTGTCAGACGTGTGGAGTGCGTTGTAGCTGTGGCTGTCTTGAGGAACGAACAGCCTAAGACTCAGGCTTATGGTAAAGCAGCCTGTCATTCCCTGCTGGCTGTACTCCTGGGGTGATTATAATGCAGGGGGATAAGATTACAGGATAACAAGACAGGGTAGGGACTCGAGTGTAACCAAACCAGATTCATGGGTGAAGATTTCACAGGGATGAGGCACTTGCCTTTCTGCCTTGGTGAAGTTGGTTCTGGTGGCTCAGAAACCACCACGTGCCTCAGGCAGACTTCCTAGCAATCCCTCCTCTGTGCTTGCCCTTGCTCCCGGGATTTCCACCCCCAAAACTCTTGTCTTGGTGTAACCTTTTTCTTTCTGTTTTCTTACACGCCAGTTCAGACACTGACGTTAGCAGTGCAGTAAGGGATCTAGCAGTAAGGGATCGCTAACTGGGAGTGGAAGCTGCGTGTGTGAGTGTGAGATGTAGGGAGGCCAGAGGGAGAGGAGAGCATAAACACAGCTGCCTGCGCGAGGGAAACCCAGACTTGGGAGGCCGCGGAGCAGCTGAGAACTCTCCCGTCTATAAGCACACATTTCCTTCTGTTCCTATGGTTCAGGACACCCAACTTGTCCAACTGTCCCCTGTTCCCCCAGCCTTCACTTTGGCAGTGGTGCAGGCACGGATGTGCAATGTGAATTGTCCTGTTTTCTGTAATATCTGGGAGAAGGTCAGATTCCCTAATATCCACTGCCTTCTTCTGAAAGCAGCTGCAGCAGCCTAAAACCTCCCTTGCACGACAGTGTTGTTTATTTCCCGTGGCAATCGGGAGATCTGCATCCTTCTGTGGATCAGATCTGGCACCCCCAAGTGTGTGGAACTTTCCATTCCCAGCTCCAAGGGTGGACCAGCTGCACGTAGGTTTAACCGACTTACCTGCTTTGCCAGTGACAAAACGTTGAGTGCGTTTGCAGACATCCAGTGATCTGATTGGAGACACTAGGGAGGTATTTTTGGAGAGTAAACTTTCTGTTTTGACTCTTTAAGAGACATTTTTGGTTCTGTTTGGTTCTACTGTTGGTCAGTTTCTAAATATGTGACAGATGAGGTCCTTGACAGGAAGAAAAAAATCCACAGTAAAATAAACAGGAAGACTTTCCATTTTTAGGATGGGTTACAGAATCTGTTGGGGACTTGGTTCCTGGTGATTTCATGTACCTGATTGTTCTGTTTTGTTTGTACTTCTTGTCTAAAATGTCCTACTCCCTCCTTTAAATGCAGGCCAGTGTTCTGGGTATGTGCAACATACCAAAGCCAGATCACACAAAGGCTTTTCAGCCTGAAAAAACAGTGGGCTGAGTTTGGAACCTCCTCCTGCTTCTGAATGGATTTGGATTTTTTTGCCTTCTGGTTCCCCTTGCCATTCTTCCCCGCCCCCCCTCCCCCCATGGGTTATATGAGATGCAGGTGACATTCAGGAGTGTCCTTGTGATTAAGGCTTGAGAAGTGGAGCTGTAAAGACTGGTTGATTTTTGCTTGTTACTGAGCAACTTTGCAGCTGAGAGGGGCGTCAGTGAAGATTTTTGAATTTATTTTTTATAGAAAGAGAGTGACACTTGTGTCATGCCTCCTTTCTTTCCTGCTGTGGCTCACTGTGTCTCCCCACTTCTTCTCTGTACCTCTTGAGGAATCTGGAGAGCTCAGCTTATTTCCAGTCCTAATAAAGGTCACCTGCTCACTGTCAGGAGCCCACAGGGACCAGGCAGCAGCAGACATGGGGAAAGAGCAGAACACCTGTCGGGGACAGGAGACGTTAAGGAAAACAGTATCAGCTGAGGTGTTTTCTCTCAACTGGGCAGCAGTAAAACAGAGTCATGTTTGAGTTCACAGATAATATTTATTTTAGCCTACATAATCCATAAGTCTCAAGGTATGAGAGAGATCAGCATCCTTAGAGATGATCTGCTCTGTGCTTGCCCTCCAGGAGCACCCACATCTTGGTCCCTGGTTCTCCTGCCTGGAGCAGGGATGACACATGGAAAGTACCTTTGCCCCAAGGAGGAACCTTTGCTTTCCACACAAAGGGACTTTCTCACTTTCAGCCCCCAGAGTGTCTCAGTTTTGCTTTTAGTTTCAATTAACTAAGGATCAGTGACCTCACTGCTTAATTAATTTTCTGTGCTACATTTAGTTACTTGTGTTCTGAGGGTGTCAGAGGGACACCTCTGAGAGAGAGGGATAGAGCCTGGTGTTTGTGTGGGAAGCTCCTCGCCCTGTGTGGAGCAGCAGCAGGATTTGTGGGGGCAGGGGGACCAGTTCTCACTCCTGCTGCCTGTCCTGAACCAGGCTGTAACAACCTTTCCTGGTGCTTAAACTCACCTGTGAGGGGATTCTGCCTGCTCCTTTATCTGCAGATAGGGTCTGGAGTAGACACCCTTTTTGTAGGGTTCCAGAAAGAACTGGCGACTCCCCTCCTTTCCTTTGCTTCCCCAGATAGTTCTTAAGGAGCCAGTTTAATTTTGGAGCCAGCCTTGTGCTGGACATGCACCAAGCTGAGGGTGCTTGCAGTTGCTCCTTCCTCCCCCAGGCACTGTGGGGCTGGGCTTGGCTTAACTTCACATCCCAGCTACGCTGTGGGTTTGGGTCAGACGCTTTTCCCTTCACAGGGCAAGGCCAGGCCCTGCAGGCACTGCGTGTGCAGCTGCTTCTCCCTGAGTCTGAAATGGTGCCTTCTGGCTGCCCACTAAGGGCAGCAGGATCCAAGGCCAGGCCTTGGGAGAGCTGGGGAGGAGAGGCAACACAGAGAGAGAGTCTTAACTCTTCCCAGCCATGCTGTTTTTAGGAGAAGACCTCATCTTTTGCCTTGGCAGGCACAGGGGGACAGCACCCAGCCAGGACAGAGGCCACTGGGAGCTGTGGAAGCTGCTGCCTGTTTTGGTGGGATCAAGCAGGAACAGGATTTGCCAGGGATGGAAGGACTGGGGAGGGTAGTGGTGTTGAAATCCCCACAGGCTGCTGAGGCACAGCCCTCCCTCCCCAGCAGGAACAGCACAGGTGCCATTTCCACCCCCTCCTCGAGCATTCCCCCTTCTTTTCCCCTGGGACAGCCCAGGTCCCTTCCCACTCTTGGGAGCACCTTGAGCAGAGCCGTTCAGTAACCTCCTGGAGTGTGGTGTGCTCATTGAGCTCCTGGGCCCTCCTGCCCCCAGGGGGGCTCACATTTCACCCTGGAACTGCATCGGTGATTTTAGAAAGAACCAGTGTTCCTTGGAGAAAATAGCAGGTACTTGTTATTCAAGAGCCAGGCTGTAGCTGAGCAGCAGCTGAGAGCAGGGGCCCATGTTGAGCACCAGACAGTGCTGGTGACACCAGGGCACTGCGGGGGCTCAGGGCCAAACACGGGCACTGTTACAGTCTGTGGAAGGTACACATAGGTGCTGCAGTGTAGATGTAGCCTGAAGTATTTAATTGGTATCAGTATTGGGGTGTTTTTTTTTTCTAAATTCCTGCTGCTTTGCCCTCATGGCTTTACGGGGGGCAGTTACAGCCCCAGCTTTTCATGCTTCTGGACACATCTGGGCTGATCATCCCCAGTAATCCCCACGGGAGTGAGACCACACAGTTCCTTGGGTGATGTGAAAGGCCCTAGGAAAGCTGGACATATTTCTGGACTGGATCATGGGGAAGGATTTTGTGTCAATGTCTGAACTCTGCCTGTGGTTGAAATATAGCTGCTGTCCAAACAGATTGATGGGGGAGACACAGGCCAAACACCTAAACCAAACATCAAACCCAAACTGCAGGTGAAGCTGTAGCTGCTGCCTCCCCATTCCCAGGTAACTGAGCCACTGAGAGCCTTGTGTCAGCTGTTTGCAATTTTTTTTATTGTAACAGGTACTGAGGTAAAAAAATCTCCATAATTTGAGGAAAAAAAGAAACCTTTCCGCACAAAACCCTGAGTCCCTCTACTCTGCTGTTGGCAAGGGGGGTTTTGTTCCTGTTGGGAATTGCTGTGCACCCACATGGTACTGAGCAGGTTAAAAAATAATAACTAAATAAATAATAGATTTCTGGGAACTACTCTGGAGCTGAGGCTGCCAATGCTTAACAAACTACAAGTCGTCCATCCTCTTTTCCCCAGAAGAGAGGACAGTGACACTGGAGTGAGGTTTGAGATTGCTGTAAGGAAAGTTGGCTTTTCAGGATGGGATAAGTAACTGCAGGAACAGAGTGGTGACTGGGGTTGGCTCCAGGCTTTCCCTTTCCAAAGGAGGCTTTGTTTCCGTGCTTAGTCACTTGTGCAGAGGTAACACCTTTGATTCTTTCTCTCCCCCAGGATGTAGCCATTTCTCCAAGGCAGAGGGATGAGGTCATCCAGTGGCTGGCCAAGCTCAAGTACCAGTTCCACCTTTACCCAGAAACGCTCGCCCTGGCCATCAGCCTCTTGGACAGGTTTTTAGCAGCAGTAAAGGTAAATATTTGCAGCCCCAGAGACGGGAACAGATTGCTGCCCCGGCGCAGAGTTGGTGTGAGCGGTGAGGCTGGACAGAAGCCCTTCCTTCCCCCGGCCCCCGCCCTGCCCTGCTCACACATGGGTGGGCAGCACCTGCTGTGCTCGAGCCACAGCTGGCAGGGTTTGGGCACTCAGCCTGGGCTGACTTGGGAAGGCAAAGGCAGTGCCCAGGAGCCCCAGGCAAGCCCTCCAGCAGCAGCACCAGGGACAGGCCCTGCTCACCTCCGTGGCTGCATTCCTCCCCTCTGTACCACCCCAAAATGCTGGGGCACCTGCTAGCAGAAAACCAGCTGGAAAAAAAAACAAGTAGAGGTTTGAACCTAGCAAGGGGGATGGTAGAAGGAAAAAATTGTGGAAAGAAGGTTAATACACAGACAATGGCTTCTGGGGGAGTAGTTCCCTACCAAGCTGCTTTACAGCCTGATGGACTCCATCTTGGACTGGTGTCCGAGAGGTGGGAAGGAGAAAAGGAAGCAAACACAGGTGCAAGCTGTCCATGTGACAGCTGTGCCCTCCTGCTGTGCTAAACCCAAATGGAATGGATGAGCCCCTTTGGGTTTCAGGCTGCTCCTCCATAGAAACTGCTTAAAAAGGGGCAAAAACATTTGTGCTCCCTGCAAGTAGGCCCTGCTGCCCCTCTGGCCCCTGTAGCTGGGCTGTGCTTTGCACCTGCCAGGTGACCAAACACAGTGTGCTCCAACTGGGAACCTCTGGCCTGGAGCTGTGAAGTCTGGCTTTGGCAGGCTCTCTTACACATTTGCTCGATTACATTCCGTGCTCAGCAATCCATGGTCTCATCTGCACGTGTCTCACCCCACACCACCACCCTGTTGGGCAAGCAGTATCCCTTAGGAGACAGCAGCTGGAGGATGCATTCCAAGCCTGTGCCCTTGCTTTTCCCTGTGAGAGACTTTGGTAGGACACAAGTGACATCATTCATTAACTCACCCTTTAAATATTAATAAATATTGATCGTGTCTTCGTGCAAGCCATAGAAGTTATTATTTTCAAGAATCCAAAATAGCTGATTTACTGAAATGCTGAGGTGGCAAAGATTTAGATACCTCAAGAGCCAATGTCCTGAAGTGCAGGTTTTCTTCCAGCAAGTTGGAGCAGCCAAGGAATCTGTACTGAAAGCATGGGACTGCGAGTCCAGAGCCCGCTGCTTTGGGCAGTGAACAGGAAGGGGAAAGGGGCTTTGCCTGGGTGAGCTCTGGGGCTTTCTGCTCCCTGCCCACTTTTCCTCTCCCACAGAGCTCCTTCCTCTGATGCAGCTGAACTCCTGGTTTTCCACCAGGGGCTTCTCACTGGGATTTTATTATGCACACCACCAGTCCCTACCCCAGGAACAGACTTGGGGATTGGCAGGGACTGGCTGTTACAAAGAGCCAGGCTGTTACTGGTGCTGTGTATCTCACTGCACAGCACCCTCAGCAGGGCCCAGTCCCAGTCCTGCCCTAAGGGAATTCATTCCCTTGGACACCTGTGTGCACACATACAGGGTGTGAGTGCAGGATTTTCACTTCCCTTTGCCTTCAGCATCTCTGACCACAGGAAGGAGAGCTCAGCTGTCAGGAGCTGCTTAGCTCTGCAGCTGTGCCAGGGTTTAGGAATAGCCTCTGCCTTTCCAGCCCTGGCCACTCTGGAGGATGTGGCCATGGCCAGCGGTTGTTACACTGCCAGTGGGAGTGAAGCCCCTTGTCAAGGTGGTCACATGCAGAAAATTCACAAAAAATCCCCCTTTCCCCTCCAAATTCCTCTTACCTTGCCTAAAAACCATCTTGTTTGTGGACGAGACCAGCTCTCCCTCACTAATCCCTGGGCCTCAGTTTTGGGAACTGTAGTGTGAAATTACAAGTGGTAATTTCACAAGGGTTTTTTTTAAAGTTTTTCCGAGTTAGACTTCCCCAGGCAAAGACAGTGTTTTCAATTCCCATTTCCCTTCCCATCCGTGTCTGACTGCAGCAGCACTTGGAGCAGAGCTCTGCTGCAGCAGGTGAAGTGGCTTTTCTGTGAGGGGACGAGCTCCCCTCAGGATTTTTTCTTTGCCTGTTATGCTGCAGTGCCTAAACCCGAGCTCTTTCCAGTCCAGTGCTGCCCACTCAGATCACAGGGCTGGCAGATCCCTGCCTTGCCTGACGTCATGGAGCAGGGATTTGTGCTTGGCACAGCTTGCCACTGCCAGGGCATAGTCAGAGGTCAGCCTGCACATCCAGAAGGAGACCCTGGGGCTTGGGATGCCCCAACAGAATGATCAGGGCGTCATTGCTGCATCACACTGACACAGAGCCCTCTCTGCTGTCCTGTCCCACAGGCCCGTCCCAAGTACCTGAACTGTATTGCAATCAGCTGTTTCTTCCTCGCTGCAAAGACCATTGAGGAAGATGAGGTAACTCTGTTCTTCTTACTGTGGCACCGTTGGACTATCTTTCCTCCCAGCCCTACCTTTGCTTGCTCCTGGTGGCTGCCACTTGCCAAGACAGGAACAAAGCATTTGGTGTGATTTCTCTAATGACTGGTCCTCTCCTTTCTTTTTTTGCCTTGGCTTTTGCAGAGGATTCCAGTACTGAAAGTGTTGGCTCGGGATAGCTTTTGTGGTTGTTCTCCAGCTGAAATTCGCAGAATGGAGAAGATCATCCTGGATAAACTGAACTGGGATCTTCACATGGCAACGCCACTGGATTTCCTTCATATTGTAAGTAAAGGGCTATTGATGTTCTTTCTGGTGTCTGCCGGTGCAAATAACACGTCAAGAAGCACCTAGACAAAAATTCTACCTGTAGGGGAACAAAGACCTTGGAATATATTTGGAATTCCTCTGTACCTGTAGTTTCTGAAAGAAAATGCTTTGCCAGAGAACTCCAGAGGAGACCTGTCACTCTTGAAGTGCAATATCCAGAATGTGAGCCTGCTCTCTGACCCTTTGGTCTGGTCTGGGGTGTGTTCAGCCAGAGATTCACAGCTCCTGGAAGCTGTGCTCCTAACTCTTCAGTACCAATGGTTTTCCTCAAAGCTAAACACCAGGCAGCAGGGAAATAAGGAGTGCAGCCACAGAGAAAGCCCCAAGGGTGGGCTGTGAGTGTGGATCCACGCTTGCTGCAGACCTGCACAGCCAAGAGCCAGAAGTACACATGAGAGGCGGTCAAGGGAGATGTCTTGAGGTTCTCTGTGGAATTTTATCCTCGCTCCTTCCCTGAGGAGTTCGTCTAGGACCCCTGACTGCCACTCGTGCGCTGGAGAGAGAAGGGTGGATGGGAAAGCCTTTTACAGAGCCCTAGAGCCTGGTGCCTAGGCAGGTCCCACCAGAAGGGCTGCACCAAGCTTCGGTGGGTTCGGCACGTCGGGTTTTTCCCCACGGCGCAGAAGTTGCCTCCAGGGTTAGTCTGGAGGGCCCTTGTGTGTGTGAGCTGTTCCCCAGGTGTGCCATGGCCTGGCCAGCACTGCCAGCTGCCCCCTGTGCTTGTGTCCCGCAGTTCCACGCCGTGGCGGTGTCCAGCAGGCCGCAGCTCCTGGCCCTGCTGCCCACGCCGAGCCCCTCGCAGCACGTGGCGGCGCTCACCAAGCAGCTGCTGCACTGCATGGCCTGTTTCCAGCTGCTGCAGTTCAAAGGCTCCATGCTGGCGCTGGCCATCGTCAGCCTGGAGCTGGAGAAGCTGCTCCCCGACTGGCTGGCTCTCATCATCGAGCTGCTCCAGAAGGCACAGGTGAGGAGGGCAGTGCACACGAAGTGGGGGGACTGGGGCCGGATCCTGCTGGGCGCTCCAGGCCGCCGGGGCTTTGCCGTTCCTTGCCGCTGATGGCTGCCTGCTGTTCCGCTCGTGTGGGGATGGCTGGGCCTCAGCCTGGAGCGACAGCTGTAGGGACAGTGCTGCCAGGTCTCAGTTCTGACCACCTCCACTGCGTGACAGGGGGAGGAGCCGTGTGCCCTGATGTACACAGGCCCTTGCTGCACCAGGGAGAAAACACACCAGGGAAAATTCCACTTGTTAGTGGGTCCCCTCCTTTCATTCACAGCATACAGGGAACCTTGCAGGTACTCTGGGAGCACACTCCAGCTGCTTAAAAACAGGCAGTGAAATCCTTAAATATCTCAAAGTTCTGCCTGCTTCCCCCCACGAGGTGCAGGAAGGAGAAGGGGTGTATCTTGGGAAGTAAGGGTCAGCAGCACGTTGTTGGCAAGTGAGGCGCACAGGTGGCCGGGATGCTGGGAGCCCGTAACCTCTCCTCACCCTGCCAGCGATCCCACAGCAGCCGTACCTTTGCTTGTCTTCCCACTCCAGATGGACAGCTCGCAGCTGATCCACTGCCGGGAGCTGGTGGCACATCACCTTTCCACACTGCAGCCTTCTCTGCTGCCCAACTCTGTATATGTCTACAGTCCCCTCCAGCAGACCCTGGTGACCTGTAACAGAGGAGCGTTCCACCGCCAACCCTCCTCTGTCCCAGGGCCGGGTTTCTCCCAGGACAACGGCCGGCCAGAAGGGCCCGTCACAGCTACAGCCGCGCTCTGCCCGCGCCTGCCCGCCTCTGCCAGCGGCTGCAAGCCAGGCTCCGCCAAGCGCAAGGTGGAAGAGATGGAAGTGGACGACTTCTACGATGGCATCAAGCGCCTCTACAATGAAGACCTGGCTCCGGAGGCAGTGGCCCTGGAGAACATGGGCTCTGTTTGTGGCGCTGACGTCTCGCGGCAGGAGGGCAGCGTGTCCCCTTGCCCACCTCTGCAGCCGGTGTCTGTCATGTAGATGCGAGTGCCACCACGGGACCTGGCAGCCCGTGGCCTCAGCGGGGCGAGAAGGGGCCTTACCTTGTCAGGCTGAACTGAAGGGAGCCAAAAGAAAACCAGAAAAAAAAATCCCAACCCTTTTTTGAATTTTATTTCTTGTGCGGCTAATTATAGTTCCACTATTTAAGCACTTAAAAACACAAAAAAGTATAAAAATCTAAAAAAAATACCCAAAAACCAAACAAAAAAAGTAGCAAAAACCTGTTCCTTTCTAGTGTTGTCGGTTCCACTGTTTTTCTGCTCCTGTGTGTCGTAACCCATTCTCCGCATCCGAGAGCTCGCACATCAGCCCTGCGGAGCTGTTCCAGGTTTCCCAGCCAACTAATGCCTCTCTGATCCCATTCTCACCCGCTCCTTGCTCCCTTTCTGCCTGCTCCTCTTTTAGTTCTTGGCCAGTCTCGTGCATGACATTCTGTCCTGCCCCACCTCCACCACAGCTTTCTTTTGCCCTTTTAAACAGAAAACTTCTTTCATTTATAGTTGGGTGTTTAAATGTGATAATACTGAAAAACTGTATTTAAACACAAGATTAGGCAGGAAGAAAACCCCAAACCAGTGTTTGCCAACTGCTCCGCACTTCAGTGATTCCCACAGGAGTGTGAAGGTGCTCTGTGCCTGGCACAGAGACTTCTCCTTGTTGCACTAGTTTGCCTCTCCCAGCACAGAAAGCAATTACTGGGTTTTTCATCACTAGAACTGAAATGCTGTTTTTTTCTTGCTGTGTGCAGTCAGTGTGGATTCTCACCAAGGCTTGGTTCTCTCCATCAAACGTAACCATTGAACAGTGCAGAGCCTGGTTCTCCGTGCACGTTTCCCAGCACTGCTGGGTGAGGTGCCGGGCAGCTGCAGACACCTGAGGTTTGGAATACCTGTCAACATCAGGCACAGAACCAAAACAAAACACCCCAACCCTCGAGTTTTGTGTTCATGTAACTTCTAACCAAGAGTCTGACCTTTAACGCGCCTCCTCCATGTGACACCCTGTCCCGACTGTAAGCTCTCTCCACAGCCCTGAGGAAGGTATCGTATCCAGAGCCATTGTACTGATGAAAGCCTTCTGGTAGCAATAAAGAAAGTTGTCCTGGATTCCCAGTCTGGTGTCGTGCTTTTCACCCAAGACCTGACTTGGCTTTACCCAGAGGCTGCCAGGGAGCTGCTCTCTGCCAGTCCTCTGGAAAGGTGACATGAGAGGTGGAGGTGCTGGGCAGCCAAGGGAGTCACCCAGCATGCACTCATTGCCTCTCCAGCAGTTCCAGCTTTGGCCCTGGCTCTGGTGCTCCTCATTCCAGGCTGCTGCGCTTCCAAGCCGAGTGCCTGGCTGGGACACTGCTCCATGTCCCCCCTGTTCTGGAGCCCCTCCTGCTCCCTGCCTTCCAAGGTACCATCTTACTGCAGCACTCAACCACAAGCCTTCTCTTCGGTTCCACCTTCTTCCTGCCATGGCTCAAAAAAATCCCCCTCAAGACCACATTTCTCAGCAGGGTGTGCGTCTTCCTTCCCTTCCAGCCCTTCCTGCCGTATTTTCAGTCCCTGACCTTCTCATCCCACAGCTCAGTTTTCCAAAGCCAGGCTGCTGAGCAGGCTCAAGGTGTCATTAGCGCACTCCTAAGCAAAGCACCCTGTCACTGCAGGATCACCCCAGTTCCGGGGCTCTCTGCGTCCAGCCCGTGGCATGTTACACACCTTTTCCAGTTAAATTACACCTGCTTCTCCCCATCCCCATTCTCTTTCTGCCTCAGGGTTAAGGCCATATTCCCACATTCCTGCCTGCAGCATCAGCACACAGGCACTCTCAGATGCACACAGGGAGAGGAGTTGGCACGAGGGTGGGAGCAGGGAGCCTGTGCCAGCTGGCAGGGGCCTGGCTGGAACAGCAAGGAGGGGGAGCTGGGCCTCAGGAGAGATTTGGGTGCTGCTGGGGCAGTTTGCTGTCCCAGGTGTGCAGCAGCCACAGCTGGGAAGGTAACTGTATCCTGGTCACTGTTTCCCACTCCCAAAGCCACAGGACAGGAGCAGGTTGTGCACTGCCCCGGCTTGTGCCACTGCTAAGGGGAGAGCTCTGTCTTCCAAAATGCACCCAATTAACAGCATCACTGTGGCTCTCCCAAAACTGCCCCAAACCCTTCCCGGCCTCCTTGTGCTGCCTGAAGCCGGCCAAGCCACAGTGCTGACTTGGTGAGCTCTGGGAAGCAAACGCCGGTAGAGGCAGGACTCAGCGTCCCTGGCTGCCGAGGCAGCTTTCCCGCTCCCCAGTCCCGAACCCAGGCATGCCCCAGGCCCGGGGGGCTGCAGAGAGAGACAGACACATCTTACTTCCTTGCTGCTGTGCACACACCCACCCCAGCTCCCTTGTGCCAGGCAACTCCCAACACAACAAGGCTCAGGCACGAAGCCTGTCCCTGGTCCAGGTGGGCCGCCTCTGCAGTGTCCTGCTGTCCTGGCATAGGCCCTGGATGCTTGGCCCTTCTCTGGCTGTGGCACTCGACATCATCCCGTTGTTTGTGCTCTTCCCTGGAGCAAGTACAGCAGCTGCCCCCGGTCAGCCCCACCCTGCATGGCCCCCATCACCTTCAGCAGGCTGACTTCTATGCTGTTCCCACTGCTGGAACACAGGGCTGTACTGGAGCACTGCCAGGGCTCCTTGTTTCCCACAGGAAAACATTCCCTGATGCCCTTGGCTCCTCACATTCATGCGACCTTCCCACAACCCTCACAGCTTCAAATCACACACCTGCCCAAGATGCCAACACAGGGTCTGTGCTCCAGCGGGGCTCACAGCAGTGCAGACCAGGAGCCCAGCATCTCCCACAGGAGGACTGGGATAAAACCACTGCATTCCCAAACCCAAGCATTTGCTCAGTGCCCCAAGCCCAGGCACAGCAGCCACATCCTGGTGGAGCACCGCTGCTTGTTCCCAAGCCTGTAGCTGCAATGCCAGCTCACCCTCACACACTGTGCTGCTCCCCGCAGCACCCGGCTTTTCCCTGAGCCTCTGAAGGATTTGATCTCCAGACACGACAGCATGGATCCTCTGCAGGAGCCACACAAGGGTTAACGCCAAAGCACAACTTTTCAACTGGGAGTGGATGAAGTGGCTTTCCCAGCTCTGCTGGGGGGCACTTGCTGACAAATTACCTCCCTGAGCCGCCCCCTCCCCGTGCTGACACCTCTTCCCCAAGAGCTGCAGCCATGCAGGAAGCAGCTGAACGTCACGTCGCCACCCCTTCTCCCAGCCCGAGGGTGTGGGAAAGCCCCCACCAGCCTCTGGCAGCCCCGCCCCTCGTTCCACAGACTCGGCTGGCAGCGTCCATGCCTTCTTCTCCCTTCCCTCCGCCTTGTGTCCACCACCAACGGTCCTTACGGACCTGTTCTCCCTGAATCTACCCTTAAAAACCCCAACCCAACTGCAAAACCTTCTGCTGACAACCTTGTGCAACAACCTGGGGTAAAAAAAAAAAAAAAAAAAAAAAAAGGAAGTTTAGTACCAGCTCTGTAAGAAAGCTACTCCATGCAGCTTTTTGATGTTTTGAGCCCATTTCCTTCGAGTCCAGTTTGTGAGGTTTTGGTGACCGGCAGCTCAGCGCGCACCGCCACCGAGCTTTCGAACAGTCACAAATTTGGGCTGCAGGGGACCTCTAGAGGTCATGTGCTGCCAGCTCCTGCACGCAGCAGGGCTGGATCCTCCCTCACCTCTGCCTTTCCCTCTCCAAACGGAGCCGCCTCACTTGGCACGCTGCTGCTCCATCCCAATTCCCATTAGTGCCCTTCTCTAACTCTGCCACGTCCTCCTGCAGACACGAGGTCCAGAGCTGTAAGCAGGACTCAAGGCACCAGCACAGCAAAACACTACAGAGCTGCAAAATAAAGGCAGTCCATGTGCGTATCAGCATTTGGGTTGTGCCCACCTGATTCTCCTTAGGCTTTTAAAATAATTCCATTTGGAGTTTAGAAGGAACAACAACAAAGAGGTGCGAGGACAGAGGGGAACATAAGGAGAGGATTCCCTCCCTAGAAGATGGTCCCACAGAAGCCTGCAGGAGCCATCCAGCAGCTGGGGTGGCTGCTGGACAAGTAGTCAGCAGGGTACCTGGGCAAGCTGCAGGCTACCATGGCTGCACAGGCCACAGCGAAGGCCCTTGGGCCCCCAGCAGTGGTCACTGCCACTGCAGACTGGCACAGGTGCCACCACGGGAAAAGACAGGCTAAACTGGGCATTTAATGGGCAAGGCACGTTCTCAGTCAACAGTGACCACCTTCAGTGGTCTCTCCAGTGTGCAGAGAGCCCTGGGCCAGGGCAACACTGGCCTGCATGAGGCACAGGAGGGGCTCCAGCACCAGCATGCCCTGAGCCCCAGCAGCCCTTGGCTGCATGGTGAACTGCTATTTTCAGGCTGTATGGTTACTCACTATTGTTTTCTGAAAACCTGCAGCTCAAATCTTGGCATTTTGGTAGGGATGGTGGCCCAGGGCACACAGGGATCCCATCCTGCAAGTGGTGGTTCCCAGTTAACACAAACACCCACAGAGTTCTGCAGAGCAAGACAGACACAGCCCAAGTTTGTGTGCTCACAAGGCTGAATTGAACAGGTTTCTGACCTGGCCATCTAGTGAGAGGCACTGGGCACCACCTGAGGCCCCTGCAGCCTCGAGAGCAGGGCAGGCTCTGGTTCTGGTATCACTGCAAATGCTGTCCCAAGCTACACTTGTGCAAATATTCACAGCCCTTCAGGCTGGGCAATGGCCAGCAAGTCCAACTGCATACCAGGGTACAGCACACACAAGACCAATACTCAGTAACCTTTCTGAGTGTATCTATAAAGTCACTTCTTTGGTTGCAAAGGTTTCCAGGACAAGCAGTTTTTCTTCCACCTGGCTGCAGGGAGCTGACCCTTCTTGCTGAAGAGTGCTGCAAAATACTGTGCTTCTGAAAAAAAAAAAAACCAGCAGACTTCAGCAGAGCCCCTCAGCAGCTGGCATGCCACACACCGACTGCCAGAGGCCAAACCTAGACCAACTCAGGGTAGCTTTACCTCAGCAGGTTAAAGGAAGGGAATTCCTTGATTAAGGTTCACAGATACAAATAATAAATCACTAGTGTTCGGTTAAAAATCAAAGTGCATCACTCTACACAAAACAACATCCCAAGAGGCTCGGGCTGCCTCCTTCCCTCCACCCCAAACCAGCTGGAGGTCATTACACACATTTACAGGTTTTGTTTTTACCTTCAAGCAATCCTTTGGCACTTCTCAGACTTGTCAAATGAGTTCACTTCCAAAGTAAACAAGGTAGAAATTTTAACAACTTGCCCACATTCAGGGCTGTTGAAAAAAATAATCACTAATTAGGCTTCATGACAACAAAACGAAGCCCTGGATCCAAGTGCGAGCCAGAGCAGCTCAGCTGTACAAAACCAGAATCCTGCTCTGCCCATAGTGAGGCACAGCCAGAAAATAAGGCCTTGACTGTCCAGGACAGGCTCCATCAGTGCCACAAGATGGGACATCCACCGTCACACAGTGACACACTGAGAACATCACCAGGTCTGTGGAGAGATTTCCAGCCATACCAGAGGAGCGTAGGATGCCCTTGAGATGAAGCTGTGGCTTGAGACAGAAATTAAATCCTCCAGCTACACACACTCAGCCCCGGTCTGTCATTCTATGTGTCACCAGCAGCGTGTGCATGTTATGGCAAAAGAAAAAGGGGAGGGAGGCAAAAAAATCCAACTAACCCAGAGCAACGAGTCACAGTGTGGCCGAGCTCCCTCCGGCAGCCGTTCCCTCTGGCAATGCTGGAAGCCTGGACGCTGTCGGAGGCGCGCCGGGAGCGGGCAGATCCCGCACAGACACACAGCACAGCACAGCCTCAGACGCACGGGTGGGAACAAAGGGGGAAGGAGAGGAGGGCAGACGTGATGGAGGAATGAGATGGCTCTTCTCCTGGCAGGGGTGCCCGGATCTGCAGCTCTTCCAGTGCCCTACGGTCCACTGGGAGAGAGGGTGTGGGGGCTTTGGCAAGGTGACGGTTACATAAAGAAGAAGCTACAGAAAAAGAGAAAAACAGAAGAGAAAAGAAACAGAGGTTCAGAATTGAAATGAAAAAGTGAGGGTGGGGGGGAACAAAGGAGAAACAACATTTTAATATAAGTCACGGGGGAGGGAATGTACTGGGCAGGTGTCACACACATCACCTCTGGCCTGAGCTCCCCGGGACACCGGCTGAGGTGGGGAACAAGCTCATGACCACCACAAGAAGAGACTGACAAACACCAGCACGAGCCTATAGAGGCACCTCAAAGGCACAGAACAACCTGCTGGGGAGGCAGAGGCTGACAGGTGACCCTCCTGTCGCCCCACCACAGAATGGCAACAGCAAACGTCACAGAGGCCACGCAAAGACCAAAGCTTTGGGTAAAAATATATTTCCTCTCCCCACTTCAAGTGTTGGCACTATTTGGATCTGCAGCCTGAAGCATATACAAGAAATAACTGAGCTTATGCTAGAAGGTTATTATTCCATCTGTAATTCAAAAACGGAAATATTTTAACATCAAATAAAGTGACAATATCTAACAGATGCATACATATAATTTGCATTAACACTGTATGTAGGTTACACAATTGTTTAGTTACAAACATGGGTTATTTTCCAATAGCAAGGTAATAAAGTCCTACATCTATGGTTTAAGGCAATCAGGATATTAAAAATACAAGACCTCTACTGCTGTTCACAGCTTTGTTTCCCGTTAATTAAAAAAACCCTTCATGTTTGTAGAGCTCCGTGCTGGCACACGCTGGTGAGAGCACCACAGGTATCACACCTGCACATGCAGCCCAGGCCCGCGGAGAAGGGACACTGAAGGGGACTGGAGTCACACGGACACGTCTGACGTGGTCACACACAAAAAGACACTTCCATCTGCACTCGGACGGGTTGGGAGAAGCAGAAGGAGAGCTGCCTGCAGAACCATCGGTCCTGTTTAACATGGACGTCCTTCCAGGGAGACACACAGCTCCCTGCTGGGATTTCAAGCTGTCAGAAGCACGCGGAGGGGGTGACAGGAGTGGCAGCTCTCCAGCTGGAGAGGAGCCCGGGGTGGGTGCCAGTGCCTGCTGTCTGCTGTGGCTCCTGGAGCGCCACAGGAGATGCATCTCAAGACAATGTATTTCACAACCACGAGCTCCAAGGGCACCTTCCTACTCACTGCCCTCCCTCAAAGGAACTGTGTGGATCCCCAGAAGGGTCTGGGGGAACAAGCCCTTTATCCATCTCTTCCTCTCCCACTGCCTGCCAGACCCACGTATGGCCCCTTCTCTACAGAGCAGCCACAGGCCCTCGCAGAGACCTGGACTGTCTTTGCTTTTCCAATCTGGGGGTTTCCTTCATGCCCTAGGAACATCACCATCCCAGAAAAAGCTCGTTTCAGCATGCTTTCCTGCTCCTCTGTATTAGCCTAAGGACTGAAATCCACCTTGTGAGGAACATGCAGTTTTAGAGGAGTTTTAACCGCCCCACTTGCAAGTAAGTGGACTTGGAGAATCTCCCAGAAAAGCACAGCTGCTCTCCTGTCAGGAGCGAGGCAGGAAGGGTCAGTCTCTTCCTGCTGTACTTACATGCAGAGGTGAAAGCACATCCAGCCAGACCTGAGCGTACCATTCACTCCACGCACATCAGGGGCTACTGGGAAAAAAGGCACAGGGAAAGCAAAGCAACAAGAGCAGCAGGAACAAGCTAAACATGGCCCAGGGGTTCAAGATGGGGAAAAAAGTAATTTCCATCTCCTCTGGCATAAAACCAAAACAGTACCTTAGACATCTTCAAGTTTGTGGTTTATCCCCAGTTTCTCCAACACAGCTTGTTTTCTGCTGGAGAAAAGCTCAACCAAAAAGACACTAATGCACTTGGCCACAGCTTTCTGTCAAAAAGGAAAAGCTCAACTCAGCTGATTTCCCCTGCTAAACATCCCTTGAAGGGCTGTTAAATGAAGCAGGAGAAATAGATGTTAAAATTAAGTTTTCTACTTGGCACAAAATACTGGTAATTAAAAAGATGACATGCACAGAGGCAGCTGAAGCAAAGCATATTGCCACAAGCACTCGGTGATGGGCATGTGATGTGACTGTAAAAAACTCATGCAAACAACTCAAACTTCTTCTTTCATAACTCAAGATTTTAAAGCTGCGTTTGCCAGGAGCCACAAGAACCAGAATTTCATTTTTCCAACTAACCCTGCAGCAAACCTATTTAACCTGATGAAAAGTGCATAGTTGGCAACTCCAGGAGGGGGGAAAAAAAACAAACCCAAACAACAAAACCAGAAAGTAATACTTTTAAAAACAGCTTAAAAAACCTAAAATAAATTTTTAAGATTTTTTAAAAACAGATAAAGAGGTCAACTGTTTTATTTCCAGCTTATTTATCCAATTTCGCTGTCTGTCCAGGACATGGTACACAGATATCCTCTTCCTGAAGCCATGTTTAAGCGGTGAGGGTTAAAAAGCAAGACAACCCATAAGCTCGCCTCCAAGCACTTCCCAGTCCAACGCTTGAGGAAAAAATAATGAAAAGAAGTGGGAATTCTGCCTTTTCTTTTTCTCCCAGAGAAATTCCATCTGGAAGCAGGCAAACGGCTCTAGTGGGAGACTCAGGTAGGAAGAGTTTAGTGTAAGAAGGCTTTAAAGAGACTGCCTAGCTAGGAGCAGAGCAAGTGCTGGCTGCGTACCGGCAGAGGAAGAAATCCAGGAGTCACAGGGTAAGCACAGCTACCCACTCCTTGGGAAGGAAGGGAAAGACAGTCTGAAAGGAATGGCATGGAAAGAACACTTCAAACAGCCCCACTTCCACTGCGTGCTGGCCAGAGAGCAGGGCCTGGCTTACCCTACGCCTCCTTGGCGTGTCCTAGGGACACCTGAATGGGACATTATTCCTGCTGCAGGAGGCTTGGGGGCCACTGCAGTGACTGTGTGTCCAGGCACCTTCTCTCCCATGACCTGGAATTCTGGATCCCACATGCTCCTGGAAGCAGCTCCAAGAGGATGCTAAAGGCTCTCTCTTCCCCCTGTCCAGGCATTTGAATCCATGACGGCTGCTAAGCCTTGTTAAGATCCCACCCATTGGAAACGAGGCAGAATTTTAAGGGAGGCTCCAAAGGTTTGAGGCAAGTAGTGCAGGGAGAGCAGTGCTGGGAATGGTCCTTCCCCGAGGCAGCCGCGGTGCTCGGCTGCTCCGCTGAGCTGGAAGGGAGGCTGGAAAACCAGGCCAGCACAGGCCAGGGCAGACAGCGCGGAACAGAACTAACACAAATTATCATGCAAATGTCACGGCATGCAAGGTCAGTTACACTTGGTTATCTACACACACCCCCCTCCCTCTCCCCGGCAGGGACTGGGGCTGCTGAACGCAGCAGCTCCTGAAGGAACGTGGGTCAGAATAAACTCCAGCTTCAGCCATGGCCTGGGCTGGCTGGGACATTTCTCCAACACTCATTCCCTGGGGCTCCCACAGCACAGCCAGCAGCACTGAGGGCACCTGAGCCAGCCAATACCTGAACTGTTGACATCCAACTCTCACTCTTGGTTCAGACTGGGGGCCAAAAATAATTTGCTGCTGATGGTTTTGGTGAGAAAAACGCACGGTGTCATCATTATTACCTCGTCTCTCCACCCACCCCTGAACTTCCACTCGCATACAGTCCTGCACCCAATCCCTCTTCCTTCTTGTTCCCACTATGTTATTAGAGGAGTTAATAGTTATTAATGTTAAAAAATGAAAAAAAAAAAAAGAAAACAGATGGCAGAGACACATTACTGCAAAAGCAGGTGAATGCAGGAACATCCTTGGCTCGACAGGCTTTATGTGAAGCTTGCACTGCAAGTTAAAAAAACAGAACAAAAAACAAAAAAGTTAGCACTAATTGAACTCAAATTGCAAAAAAAAATAAAGAAAGCCAGGAGAGCCAACACCAGCAACCCGCTCCGGTGGTTGGGCATGCAGATGGATTATGGAATTACAAAGAAATTCAACCTCAAGGCTGGGCTCTATTCCAGCCTATGACAAGCAAAAGTAAAAAGAAAAACTGGGGGGACAGAACTTCTGAGCAACAAACCCTGTAGGCTGGCCCAGGTTACAGCCTGTCACCATAAAGCTTGGTAGCTTTAGGGCTCATTCGTTCCCAGCTGGGACACGGGTGCAGACGGCCAGCTCGGGGTACTTCCCATGGGCATCCTTGCAGGAGATAGCTCAGGTACCTCACACCTGGACACCAGGATGTCTCCAAGCACTTTGGCTTTCACAGCCAGGTCAGATCCTTCAGGAACCAAACCCCTCTTTTTACTGGGTGTTGGGCCAGGCCCTGACATGGGTGTTGCAGCTCAGGGACTGCTTTGGGACAAGCATGGTCCCTGATGGCCAGACCAGGCACATTGGACTGGAAACTTAAGTGGAAAGGAAATTGGAAAAAAAGAGGTTTCACACTTGGCTTCCAGAAGCAGCTTTAAATAAATGGAGACAGAAGCCAAACAGATGGTCCTGGCTCCTGGGGGGCTGCGGATGAGCAGCAACACAACGGCACATGTTGAGGCATGTGGCCATCTAGCCAGCAGCAGGCAAGCACCAGAAGGCTGCTTGCCTCTCCCACTGGGTCTGCTGCCAGGAGCTCTCTCCAGATTGGTCAGGTTGGAAGCACAGTCCCCTACAGCAGGGGCTCAAGCCCCATGTCCAGGCCAGTGTCTGAGTCTCCTCTACAGCCACCCCTTCAGTGCCTGAGGGACACAGGTGTGCTGTCCCCAAACGCTGCTGCTGTCAGGCCAGAGACCTCAACTACTCAGATAAAAAAAGAGTACAAGCTAGAGAATTTCTGGAGGAATAGTCTGGAGATCAGGAAGGCCAAGCTCTCCCTCATGGAGTCAGGCCAGCAGCAGATTTCACCCTGAGCCTTCCCTCTGGCATGGACAGCACAGTGGAAAGTCTCTCTTGTCCAAATCAGGGAAATCCAATCCCACCTCGAGAAAATAAAGCATTCCCATGAATTACTTTGTGGGGAGGCTGCAAGGGTTGGGCATGGCAAGGATTTCCTCTGGCAACTGCACAAGAAGCACCACAGGCCATGGCAGCAGAGAGAGAGACTGGAAGCCTTAACTACACAAACTGCAGCTCCACATTAGAGTGCAAGGAGAAACTGAAAGCCTTTAGAAAACCAAGGTGAGCTACAAGGCAGGAGCATCAGCATTTCCCTTGAAAGCCTCTGTTAGTAACTCTGACACTAGAGAACATCTGCAGCAGGTACAGCACCTGGCATGGAGCGACACAAAGGACACACTAAAACATGGGCATGTTCCTCGAGGCTGGATTTCTGTGAATGCAGCAGCAAAGCAGAACCTGTGTTTGTCACGGTCGCTGGGAACAGCCCCGTCTCACCCACAAGGCTGGCACCAAACAGGAGCTCACACTGACCACCCAAAGGGACACAACTCCCCAGACCATTCTGTACTGCACTGGTCCTACAGCTAAGAGATTAAAAAAAATCTGACTGCACAGTTCTTAAAAATATTAGGCTACCAACTCAGAGATAAGGACAAGGGTCTTTGAAAGTTTCTCTTCTTTTTAGGGAATGCATCACCATGTCTGAGATCTCAGGTGAGAGAAGATGAGTGTCCCAGCTATCTGCAGCAGGGTGTTTCAGCATGCCTGGGCCTTAGCTGCTGACACTGGCTGGTTCCAGTGCTCAGCCTGACACACCTGGGTCTGGTCTGTAAGGAGTTCTCCCCGAGTGGAGCGTGCAGCACGCAGCGCTCCACAGCAGGGGCCCTGGCCACGTCCTCAGCCAGCACCGAGCAGCACAGCTCCATAGGAGCTACATCAATTTACAGCAGCTGAGGAACTAGCCCCAGGCCCTCCCCACCTGTCCCGGGCAGCAGCAACCAACATCAGGCACGGAACCAGCAGCAGCGACAGGCGCCATGCAGCGAGGGGAAAGCTGTAAAACCCCAGGGCATCTGCAGCACAACTGCTGCCACACAGCCCACGCCAGGCTGCAGCTCCCAGGCTGGGACACAAGTGTCTGAGCCACACCCCTGCTGGCACTTGGCTCTTCCAGGGGTGACACCACCCGCGTTACTCTAAGGAACACCCCCTTCTCTCTCGGGCAGTGAAAGCAGCATGGAGCTGTCATTTTTGTGTGTGGGTCAACCAAGTGTTTTCCAGTGAGATTTGCTGCATCCCCAGCTTTCCCAACGGAAGGTACCAACTAAGCACCCTTAGCGCAGGTGACTCACTAAGGACTTGCATGAGCACCCTCTCACTAGGAATGGAAAAAGCCAGGGGAGGGGGCAAGAGATTACACTCCTAAGACACAAATATAAAATAATAAAAAACAGTACCATGATCTTGACTAAAAGGTAAGACTTTCTTAGCTTATTATGTCAACTTGATACAACCACAAATGCCATTTAACTGCAATTACGGTACCGTAGTAGTTTGTTTTTCTAAACAAAATACAAAACCAAAGCTTCTTGTCTTTAAAGCAAGCTTCCAAGTGTTCACTTTTGGCACTAGCATTCCCCATGTAAAAAATAACATGGTGGTTTTGGTTTCTAATTTATTTCTACTTACAACTATAGCCTTAAGGAATGGGAACTGGAGACTACCGGTGAAATAAAGAACAGGTACCAACTCCCTTAATAATTCTGGCTCAGGTAGATAAATCTGAGTCCAGAACATCCCATAGTTCCAGAAGATGCTGGACAGATCACAAACCAAAACTCCACCATCCAATTGCTCTCCCACACCCATCAGACTTGAAGATAAAATTTGAAGGTACTCCTTTAGAGAAAAATTAAGATCATGTCCCTGGCCCACCCTTTAGAAAAAAAAAAATATTTTATTTGATCAGGCTGAGAAAAGGCCTGTTTCCAGTCTGGTAATGGGGCAAAGCAAATACAGACATGCAGCAAGGAAAAAAAAAAAATCAACCTCCCAAAACTTGTAACAAACCCTACAAAGGGTGTGGGTGACAGGCGCTTACTTTTTCTTGTCCTTGTCTTTCTTGGTTTGTTGAGAACCTGCCTGCTGAGCCTGTGACTGTAATAGCTGAGCTGCTGCCTTCTTCTTTTGAAAGTTGTTCAGCTCTTCCTCAAGTTCCTTCTTTTTGTCTTCCACCTTTTTCTTCTCTTCTTGGTGAGTCCTCTTTAGGTGGTCAAACTTTTCGTGAAGCTGCCAGGACAGAGACAGTGAGAATCCGCTGGGAACAGAGCAATGTTCCACCCCGATTTACTGGCAACAATGCCCCAAGTGTTCCTGCTGGCACCAAGGCCTCCCTGCACTGCCTGCATGCCATCAGCCTGTCTGCTGCAGGTAACACTCACTGGCACACACAGAGCAGGAATTTCAATTGTTGTAGGAACCCAGCAGGCCTCTGGACACTTCCACACCCCCATAATTCCATCCCTCCGTGCTTTGTACCTAGTGGATTCTATCAGGTTCCTGCAGAGCAAGGGAACATGGGCACTGAGGGCTGTACTCTTGTCTGCACCTCTGCAGCAGCACGAGGCCTGAGGAGCAGCTTCCTGCCCCAGCAGAACATTTTCTGTAACAGCCCGGCCCCAAGCTCTCACCAAGAGCCCTCTGAGTTCCAACATACTCACATCCTTTTCTGCTTCCTTCAACTCTGCTTCCTTCTCCTTCACTCGCATGACAAACATCTGCCTCATTTCATCCTCCTTCTTCTGGAGTTCGCCCAGGAATTCATTCCTCTTGGCTTCATAAGTCTCTTGGAGACTGTTAAAAACACACAAAACCCAGTCAGAGCAGTGTTTCAAGCACAGCCAGGAACTTCCAGCCTTTGGAGACCTTAGCAATGAGGTTGTCTTGTCACAAAACACGGCCAGAGGCTCCATCACTTCCGCGAAAGCCACCCCAGCTTGCTAGGTGGCAGCAGTGGGAGGCGAATGGAAAGGAAGAGCCGAGCTCCCTGCTCAGCGTCCCGTGCATCACTCTGCAGGCAGGCTGACTGCCCTCCAAGAGAAGCAGCCTCTACGTAAGTGCCCGCAGCAATCCCCAGTGCCCACGGGGCTGGTGATCCCTCGGAGCCACACCGCCTCCCTTCTCTCTCTGTTTGTGCTAAGTCTCCTCGTTCCAAATACAAGATTTGTGTAGCAGACCTGGGGTGCAATCTGCTCCCCTGTAGCTCATTAGGCACGACACGGACACAGAGCAGAACTCATTGCTAATAGATTGAGATCAGGGGTTTGATTTAGATAAAGCCATTCTGGGGAGACCTCCCTTTCTCCTTTGGCCTTTCCAAACCACCAGCAGCCTTCCTACTCCAAATAATCACATTACTGGACTGCTTCACTCCTCCTCTACTCCTGGGCATTCCTTCATTTCCCCGACACTGAGATAAGCAGTGAAGATTTGGGACATAAAATACGCTGTCCATGTACCTCTGAGATTTTTAAAGCCTCTTAGGAACTCTGAATGTCAAATTCCTCTTTTGTTTTATTCCTTAAATGGATTTGGATAGCCCAGCCATAATGATAGTGTGGGAATGATAACTATTTCCCCCAAGAGGCTTTTCTGAAAAAGCGTTTTTTAAATGAAAACTCCACTGAAGTCCCACACATTGCATCCGTGTGCCTAAGGAACACATTAACTGTTGGGCCAGTGGAACATCCTAATTCCAACAAAGTCAAGCTTTTACTTTTCCTAGCAGTGTTGGGGGCTTTGATGCCCTTTTTGTTGGTTGGGGTTTTTTTAAGGGGATGCAATATTGACCTGGAGAACACAACTTGTCAGATTATGCCAAGCCTTGTATTTAACTCTGCTAATTAACAGGCACTTCACAAACTTCCTAAAATACCCTCCAGACAGGATGCCCAGAGCTGTTCTGGCACAGCACTGGCCGCCCCAGAGAAATCACACCATTCCACATGACCACACCAGCTTCCTACACATGGAAGCAAAAATACCGATTCTAAAAACGACAAACATCCTTCCATGGGAGAGCAGGGCAAGAGCTATCTTTGGATTCTCAGCTACATGCAGAACCAGACCTCTCACTGTATACAGACTTCAGGAGACTCAAAACAACATCTCCCTAAAATTCAGAGTTGGATTTAATCCTCTGACTGTGGACAATGAAACTTAAAATCCTAAGCCCTTGTGGAGGATCTGGCAAAGCCCAAGGGCACGTGAGCCTTTGCTGCTCTGTGAGCACAAACTGAATCTGCAATTAGTGCCACACTGTCCTAGGGAGCAGCAGAGCCTCACGGAGTGAAATGGAAAGCACTGCACTCATTGGATCCTGAACTGCAAACCACTTCTTCCAAAGCTCATTTCCAAAAACACCATGCGAGGTGATGGGCAAGCAGGAAAAGCCTGGCAGGCGTGAGAGGGGCAGGGGCTTCCGCTAAATTGTCCCAAGTTCAAAGCTTCAGTCTCTGCCGCAGTGACTCTGACTTCCAGAGGAGCCAAGTTCTCAGAGAAACTGGCCTGGCAACTCCCAGGCTGCATGTGGAAAAAAAACCAATTACAGCCCTAAGGAATAACAGTCTAAACCAACTGGGATCCCTGCAGCTTCTCACAGGCAAAGATGACAAGGGAATTGGCTTTTAAGTACACAAACATATGAACCCAAACTACGAGAGTAACTTGATTTCCCAACACGCCCCCACACACTGAAGGATGCCCTGGCAAATAATATTATTTGAAAAAGGAGCATTTTGAAAAGCTTAACTGGAGCATCAAAGAATCCAGCCCACAATAGACAGAGGACAGCAGAAGGGTCTCTGTGCAGAGAGACCCCATTTCATGGAGCTGATGCCTGTTGGGATCCTGGTGCTCCCTCCTGACCTCTTGCAGCCTGGCCAAGCAAGGTGGGGGGGTCTCAGACATCATCAGTGCCCCTTTTCCACACCTCAAACAAGCCCCTACATGGCACCAATGGTTTGCTAGGACCTCCTGCCCTGCTCCCCTTGGGATTTGCCAAAGGCTCCCTGCTCCTGGCTGATGCAAGCTGGCTGAAGGGCAGCAGTTCCTGTGGCTCCCGGGGCCAAGATGCAGGGAAAAGCATCCTTTTGATCCCTGAACTCAGAGAGAACATCTCCCTCGTTTCAGATATACATCAGCCTCAGCCAAACAGCTTGGGATCATAGGCTTTGTTTGTTTATTGGAGGGAAAAGGCATCCAGAGTGAGCTGCTCTGAACTAGCACGTACCAGATGGAAAAATTCTGTACATTTTCATTTCCTTTCTACTTATAGCTTGGTCAAAAGAGGCCTCATGTACAGGAAGCAATGGAAATTCCTCAGATTCCTCCAAAGGAAGGGTTGAGCCCATCTTAAGCCATTGCTCTCCAGAAAGGAAACCCAATAAAGCTTCACACTTGGGCTTAGTAACAGAACTGGGCTTGACTGATTCCAGCAGAGTTTCTGCTACAGAAGAAATGCAGCTGCATCAACTCAGCAAGTCAGAAACAAGACCCCAAACCAATGCCAACCCCTGACAAGCACGTGTGTTACAGGGCCAAACCACCACCGGTGCACTGGAATTCTGACTGCCTTCCCTAGGAGGCACAGAGGAAAGTGGGATACTGTGAGGCAGGGGGTGCAATTACCAGGGAAAAGCTGGAGAGGAATGGGAAACAGGAAATGAAGGAAGAAAAACACTCCCTCCCAAATTCCCACACAGCTGTTTGTCCCTGGCTAATGGCTTGGGCTGCAGACCAATAAAGCTGTCTGACAGAATGAACTATGTGTTGAGTAATCAGCCAAACCTCAGGCATGAGATCATGGCACCCTCTTCACAGCTCACCTTGGGCCAGCTGTGAAGAGCTCCAGAAGGGTCAAAAGACCATTTACCCCAGGACGTCCCCAACACACGGGCCACCTTCCAGTCGCACAGACACGGCTGCACTTTTCCTGCCCGCAATTTCAGGCAGCCCTGAGCAGCAGCAGAGTAAGCTGGTTGCACAGCACAGCACTGCCTGGCTTGCACGTCCCTACCTGAAAGGTTTGCTGTCGGGATCCGTGTCCTTGAAGCCCATCTCCTCCAGCTTGCAGCGCCTGTACAGCTCATAGTGCCGGGTGTGCGTCTGCTCCCTCAAGTCCTCCATGTTCACTCGGATCAGCATCTCCCGCAGCTTCACAAAGTCACAGTGGTTTTCATTTTCAACTGCAAAAACAACACAATATCCACAGAGAGAACACAACACCCAGGAGCTGGGCTCCCCCCTTCCCTGGACCTGGGTCCCAGTGTAGCAAACTTCAAAGTTCTTCAGGCACACAAGCACAACTGCAAGTCAGCCTGCACCAAAATGCCTTGCTGAACTGGGACTGAAGCCATCCCATGCCAGCACGGGCCAGAGTTCAAGGCCTGCACTGGATTTGCAAGATCTGTGCATTGCCCATCTGTCACAGGGCTCCCACCTCCCCATCCATTTTTGCACCAGCAAGGTGATGATCCATTTGTTCACAGGATTTCACTTCCCACACAAACCCACTCAAAATCCTAGCACTCACAGGGGCTCACAGTGGCAAAGTCTAAATGGAATCTCAAACTATCTGGTCCTAGTTTTCTGGGAACAGCAAGAACCCAGCAGGAGACAGGTAAAGTCCAAGACCTCCCAAACACGTCAACTTCTTTCCTAACTGTTTTTCCCAGTACCATCCTCTGGTGAATACAGCTGAAGTCTCTGAAGCTGCTTCAGGGTCAGGTGGTATTACTGAGAAGCCAGAGAGTTTTGCAGAACTGCACTGTGAATGCTCCCCTGCAGCTTCCTGGGCCATTCTCCAATGGGATACACAACTGAAGCCACAAGGAGATCATCACCATCTCAGTCCTGTACTTCTCAGTGCTGGCTGGAAAGCAAGGATCAGCTCCGGATTTCTGGCAGCTTCAGTAAAGCCTGGGCTGCAAACAGTGCCCTGGCCAAACTCTGCCCTCCTGCAGGAAGGAGCTTTTGGCTCCATATCCAGATGCCCATGTGCAGATCTAAGCTGTGCTCTCTCAAGCCAGATTTCAGTAAGGGCCATCCAGAGATAGAAGTAACAGAACTGGTTATTCTTGGATCAGAAGGAGACAGGGTGAGAAGGCCTCGCTTGTGCCCTTGGTAACGTACCCTGCACAACACCCCAGGGGTACTGCCTGGCTTTCGCCATCTTGTTGCCGATCTTCACTTCCTCGGTGCTGCCAACCACGGCAAAAGGAAGGTGGACCTACAAAAGGAAGGGGACAATGAGGCCAGGGAATTCCTTTGCTGCCTTGCCAGAGATTGTTTTCTGAGAAAGCTGTTTACTGGGGCAGCTCTGCTAAATTTAAGTTGTTTAAACGCCTTTGCAATTCGTCTGGTGTTTCAGGAAGAGCAACAGGACAATCTGGATGAGAAACCTGATCAGACTTAAAGCCCAAAATTCTGAAGTCCTAAAAATACAAAGATGGGTACATATTTTCCATTTAATTACAAAGCACTACTGTCTTAAGCACGGAACAAGTCTTACAAACTGGAACTGAATTTGAACACTGAGAAAAAAGAACCGTGAAACAATAAAGAAGAAAATAAACTACATCCTCTCAGGAAGGCAAAATTAAGGGGGATTTTACTGCTACAAAGAACCGCTAATGCTTCCTCTTAAACAGGGCAAAGCTGTGAGCAAGGGGAAGAGCAGAGCTGACCCAGCCCTAGGCTGACACGTCTGAGTCATGGAGCTCTCCTCCATCCAGGTCACTCTGTGGGTGTGGGGGCAACAATCTGGGATATACTCCCAGAAGTGTGGCTGCTGCCAGGAAGGAGCTCGCCTCAGCTGCCAGCCCAGTCCAGCCCAGCAGAACTCTCCCTGCCTTAACAGCATCCAAAGGGGCTGGCTGCAAAGCTCTAGGAGTGGGAGCTGTGTCAGCCAAGCTGTGGTCACAGGCTGGGTGGGAGGGGAAGATGTCTGGGCAGAGGAGATGGGATTATCTGGCAAACGGGTTTCCCAGCAGCCAGGCTGCACCTGAGGAAGGCAGAGACCTGCACACAATGCACCCTGGTAGAGCCACATGCCTTCTCTGTGCCAGCGTCTCTCCGCTCAAAACAGGAAGAGAGGCAATATGGAGCTTTGGAGAGGGTCTAACATTTAGCTTGATGAGATAATTGCCCATCTACGAGCCGTTGAGCAGGAAAACTCACAACAACCTTCAAGCAGCGAGGAAATAGCTTCATCTGAGTGTACTTGCTTTAGGACTGGCACATCCCCTTGGGGCCACTCAACACCTCACTGCCAGTGACCATGAGCTCAGATTCTTCCCTTTGCACCCCGAGTAAGGCCCACAGCAAAGAGCTGCTTCCCTTGGTAACCCCCACTGAAATGTTAGGTCCAGTCTAGCCCTGAGTGCCCTCAGCTTCCACACCACAGAAGCAGGAAAAGAGGCGAAAGCCAGAGCTGCTGATGGGCTGCAGAGCGCTGGAACATCAGTGCCAATGTCCCCTCCCAGCGGAAATCAAAACAAAGGCGGCAGCAAATTAATTACCCCCATGAAGCAGCAAGTGGTCGTTTGGGACAGGAAGGCCAAACCTCAGCTCTCTGCCCTGACCACTCTGGGGCCCTGCCTCCCATCCTCTTCCTTTCCTGACACAGGAATACTGCAGCAGGGGAAGGATGTGAGAACTGCAACTGGGAAGATGTGTTTGTCACACAAGGAAATGTAGCAGACCAGGTATCACCAGCCTCCAAAAGCCTTCTGGCCAGGCTGATGTCCATGCTTAAACTGCAGTTTTAAAGCTAAGTGAGACAAAGCACAGCCACCAAGGACAGGCCTCCGCAAGGCAAGGACAGCCACCCCCCCCAGATAACATACACTCATGGTGGCATTGATCTCGGCCACCGTCTCCTCATCAGTCGGGAACTGGTAGATCTGGACGCCGTTGCTGACCAGCTCGCTCATGATTTTACTCTTGAACTTGTGCAACTCGTTCTTTGCGATGGTGTCAGCCTTGGCAATGATGGGGATGATGTTCACCTGCAAGACAGGACAGCACTTCTGCAGCACAGACTGCACAGGTTGTGTCTCTGGGAGAGGACAGAGCAGGACGTGCAGTGACAGCCCTAAAGTGCCACCAGCCAGCACCCCCAGCAAATGAACTTCCCTGGGGCTGCTGCTGCCACCAGCAGCACCACCTCAGGCAGGATTTCCAGGCAGCAGTGATGATGGCCTCAGAAAGAAGTCAAATACAATTTGGCAACATGCTATTTCCTGTCCTGTTGTACTCCCCTCCTCATCCGAATTGGCTGGATAGGAAATGCTGTCATAGATTATTATGAGCTGCTCCAAAAAAAAAAAAAAAAGAAAGGAAATTACCATCTCTGTGCATTCCCTATTCCCTGGTACTGCAGCTGGCTGCATTTCTGCAGGAGCCACACTTAGACAACAGCCTGTCACAGACCACGGCTTGGGAAGTGTCACCAGGGACGCCGGAGGAGCAGCAGAGCTGCTGTCACCCCACAGGAGGTGGAAGCAGATGATGCCTATCCAGCCCTGGGACACACAGGACAGGGGATGGCAGTAACACAGGCACACTTCCCCTACCTGGGTGCTGTCATGTGCCCCTGGACACTGCTGCACTACAGGACCAGGGCTCACTTCTCCCTGCACAGCTCTGAGATGAAAGATCTCTTCTCCAGACAGGCTGTTGGCAAGGATAAAGAGCCTGCCTTCTTTCCCTGTCTCCTCCCTTCAGAGGGACAGCTGCTGCTTTTGATCTTGCAGGTTTGATTTTCCCTGCAACAGCAGACAGAAACTGTACTGAGGATAACAGTAATATCGACCTACATGGAGGGATTTTAACTACAGTACTTGAAAACCCTCTTCCATTACATCACTTAATTCTGCTTGGAGTTATTAAATCCACTTTGGCCAAAAGACAGAACAGGAATGTCAATTAGCTTACTTGGGATAAATCTCCATAGCCTTATTTTTGGTTGAGGAAGGCAAGGAACTTTCTCCATTACCACATAAAACCCAGTCGACTGGCCTCTCTAGGAAACAAGGAACCACTGTCATCATTGATGGCCCACAGAACCAGGAACCAATGAGCCAAAGGTGCACAGTGGACTGATTTCAATTGCTTAATCATGATGGAAAGGAGCACAGAGAAGGCTCAGTTTAGCTACTCAGGCTCTACATTTGTACTTTAGTTATTTTTCCTAGAAGTGCAATCTCCTTTGAACCATGACTTAAACCAAGCCCATGAGGGTACCTGGAAGAGCAGATGCCAAGTAACATTCATCCAGATTCTTGTTTATGATGTTACAGCTAAACACCACTACATTTGCCATAGCAGATCAAATCACTGGTTTTGTCTAGTTGGATGTGATCAGAGCAAGCAGACACAGCACTTCCATTTTTGTTTCTCACTGATTAGAAAGATGACCTCAACTGTCTTTATTGACTTTAAAGATGAGCTGCGGAGCACATGGCCAAGCTCCCCACCCAAGGCAGAGCTGGAGAAGAGCAGGAGTCCAAATTTTCAGTAAGTCACTGCAGCATGTGAAGCAGTATAATGATTCGTCATAGCAGCTCGCCCAAGGTACACGTCTCACACTTTTTGTCTACAATTCTCCACTACTAAACCCAGACATGATTTCCCTGAGCAGATGGCAATATAATGAAAATACTACAGGGCCATGGTGACCCAGGCAGCAAGTACCTTACTGTCGAGTTTCTTCATGGTGACCAAGTCCAGGGACTTAAGCGAGTGTCCGGTGGGAGCAATGAAGTAGAGGCAGGCGTGGATGCGCGTGTCGTGGTAGTTGAACAGGGATCGCTTGATCTTCAGCTCTTCCTGCAGGTAGGCTTCGAACTGTGCGTCGATGTATTCTACTATAGGCTTGTAGCTGGGGAGAGAAGGCACAGAGAAAACCGGGAAATTGGCTGTTGGGACCACACGGGCCACTGATGGACACTCAAGAGCTCTGTATGGTACAGGACAAGCACTGCTTTCAGGACCCTCCCCACCAACCTACAGTCCCTCCTTCACAAGGATGCTTTCCCACTTGGTGCACAGGCAAAGCACAACAGACATGACAACCCTTGATTTCAGGAATGAAAACTACACAAGACTGCTACCCTGAAAAGTAATGCATTTGGCAGGCTCTCCAATTAAAGTCTGAGCTGCTGCTCTGCCAGGCTCACTAAATCACTAGATGAAAATCATCTAACAAAAAAATTTAAACACAAAATTGTGACCTACGCCCCAGATTTTCCAAAATCTCATCATCTTAAAAGAGGGAGGGGAGAGCCACAAGATAAGAGGGACTTTTCAGGAACTGAAGTCTGTGAGCAAAGCTCAGAAGACAACTGTACCATTCATGGACTTTGATGGGATCATTCTTTTGGAGAAAAAGTAGCTCATGCAGTGTAACGTGTCCTTATTCAAATCAACTGTTTGTGCTTCTGCAAAGAAAACTGTTCCATGTGTTTCCCCTCCACCAAGCTTCACAGACATCACTAGATGTGTCTGTAAAATGACTGCCGCTCTGGTTTCTTGGCTTATGGAAGTTCTGTCTCTGACCATGAGACACTAAAAACCTCAGAGACACATGCAAGGAAAGCACTAAAGCTGCACACTGGGAGAAATATTAGAGAAAGCCCCATAAAGAAAGCAGAGCAAAGCTGCACACTGGGAGAAATATTAGAGAAAGCCCCATAAAGAAAGCAGAGCAAAGGAGGACTGGGAAGCCTCAAACTGGAGGACAGAGTGAATCGCACCCACCACAGCTGTATGTGCCAGGCCACAACACAGCAGGAGCACAAAAGCTCTCCCTAAGCCCTGCTGCCCTGGGCCTGCCCACAGGCTTAGGCAGGAGCAGCATGCAGGACAGGGAACCACCCCCAGAACAGCGAGGGACCTGCTGCCCACAAAGAGAGGCCCTGGAGACCTCAGAGCACACCAGCACCGGGATCTCTCTCCCGGCAGAGCTCGGATTACCTGTCATCCTTGTTGATCTGATCGCCAAACCCCACCGTGTCCACGATGGTCAGCTTCAGCCGCACATTGCTCTCCTGGAGCTCATAACTCCGCGCTTTCAACCTGACGCCGGGCTCGTTGTGCGTGGCAGGCTCACTCTCAAACTTGGTGTTGAACAGAGTGTCCATCAGCGTGGACTTGCCGATGCCGGTTTCACCTGAGCAGACAGAGGAAGCATCAGGACAGCGCCGCTGCTCTCCCGTGCCTCCTTCTCCGGCACGTTTGCCAGGTTAAGGAGTTACTCCACTTAGGTAGCAGTGGAATTAGGCTACATGCACATGGCTAAGCAAGATAATCCCTATGGGAACAGATGTCTTCAGAGACAGTCCCCATCTTTACCAGTGCCCCAGGACTGACGCAGGAACTGTCTTTATGGTAGTAAGTTCTTAATTCTCAACTCCACATCTGATTCCCTGATTTTGTTTCAGCCTTTTTAAGGCAGTTTTGTTGTCTCAAGAAGATCAGCCAAAACCCATAGTGCAACTTAAGACAACAAAAATCTGAGAGAGAAACATATAGGGACTTCTTAAAAAAAAAGGGCACACTGCTTAAACACCAACTTTTTAAACTATTACAGTTTCACTAATCCCCAGTGCAATTAGTAACGTGGACAAAAGCATTAGCCTAAATCCCATTTTTCAGTCAAAACTGTTTCTTTAGCAATTACACTCTCAAACAGCTATTGCTACCCATGCTGTGAGCAGGGGTGGGCTGAAGCAACTCACACAGAAAGCCAAGTCCTAAACTGATGGCACAGACTGCCCACAGCTGAAGCTGCAAATTTTAGGGAGCTCCTGATGTGAACTGCTGTGTTCTATGCCAGATCGGCTCTGCAGCATTTCACATCCCAATTAGAAGTCTCACAACACAACACTGAATTTAACTGTGTCCTCTCCCAAATGACAATTTTAAACAATAATTTTTTTCAAGGCTGAGATTTCTGTTCCTTGGCCAGCTGCAGCAGTTTGTGTGAAGCTTTAATATGGGGTGAAAATCGGTGGACAGGCACATTTCACAAGGAAAAAAGAGGTGGATCAAATTGCTAATGGAGACATATTAAGTCACGCTAAGAAAGGCATATTTACTTCAAGAGAGAAAGGCAATTAATTTATGCCATTTTGATCAAAGAGCTGCCTGCTAATCGGGCTGTTCCCTGCTGGATTGAAATGGTTTCATGCTGCTACGAGAGTCATGTGAGGGTTGGGAGCTCCAGTGTGCAGAAGTGCAACTATTCTCTTATCTCCTCCTTTCACACACAAAGCTACAGAGAGGAGTCGAGTTTGCTAGATTTCTTTTCAGGCAGCTCACAGAAATTCTCCATTTGCTGTAGAAAAATCACAGTCAGAGGGTTGTGGGGTTTTTCCAGCTAATTAATGTAACTAATTAGAAGGGACAATACTCCCCTCTTGGAGGCTTAAACGAACAATGAATGCAAAGATGATGCTTGCAGCCTGCACTGCCAAGCTAAGAGAAAAACCCAGCAGTTTTGTCCCTTTACAGAACCAAATTCTGGGTTCACTGACAAGCCAAAGCTGGCTTGGCTCACAGCTCCCTGGGGCTGATAAATGGATTTCCAACTGCAGAGTATCCACAGAGTACCAAAACAGCAGCTACCTCCCCACAGCCAAGAGGAGATGTTGCTTCCTCATATTTCACCCTGTGAACAATTTGGGAAAAGTAACTCAGGCTACTACACCAACTTCCAGATTAAATACAGCAGAGGACAGGTGACAGGCTTTGTTCTCCAGTACATCATTTGGAGACTAAAAATGGCATCGTTTCCAAGTGGAGAAGCTAAGAATGTAAGGATACAGGCAAACCCTGGAAGGGAAGGAATGCAACTTGGTGAGAGACAGCCTCCACACCCAACCCAGAGAAAAGCAGATTTAAGTTAACATCCTTTCAAAAATACATTTAGTGCCCAAGTTGACTCAGTTTCCTTACGGGCTGCCTTTGGGGAAAGCAGAACTGCTGGATGATCAAAGGGACAGATTTTAACAGCCAGCAATTGCCATGCTCTGACTCAGGGGACAGGGCAGAGAAAGGGGAAAGGGGAACACTAGATTCCACTGTGGAGCAGCTCTGGGAAGACAAGCATGGCAGAGAAGGTGTGAATGTGGGGCTGTGCCCCCTGAGGGCCCAGCAGATGACCTACCCACACACAGGATGTTGAAGCAGAAGCCCTGTGATGTTGACTTGTTGACCAGCTGGTCTGGGAGGCTGTCGAAGCCCACGTGGCCGGACAGGGACAGGTTCCTGAGGTCATCGTTCTGTAAGAGCCAGGAGAAAAGCATTCAGCAGGGTTGCAACACCTCTGGCAGGAAACAAGTCCTGTCAGAACTGTGTTAAGGACACAGAGGCTTCTGGGACACAGGATCTGTGTCTTGGGTGTCCCTCCCAAATGCATTCTCCTTTTCCTTCTATCCATCCTCTGCTGGGGGGGCTCAGGAGCTAAAACATCCCCAACTAAAACACCATCACACTGGTTCTCTGTGCCTGCCACCAATAAACCATGATTCTTTACCAATCTGCAACATTCAAATGCTTTTTCAGAGGCCCCAGCATCTCATAGGATTACCCTAAGATTATTTTAGCACACACCTGGAAATAAGTGTGGAACACGGTCAGTGCTGTGAGGTGACCAGTTCCTGTTCAGTTGGGGAAGCAGCTGAGGCTGCCTCCTTCGTGTCCACTGCACAGCTACACAGCAGAAACCAGCCAACCTTCCACTTCAGAACTTCCCCAGCAGCATGGGAAACTTCCCAAACTTCCCAGTGAGGCTGGCCCCTCAAGAAGCACACTGAGGCGTGGCACAGGTTGTGATATGGCCCTGCTTGCAGCTCCAAAAGCTACTCCTGACAGACACCTGTGTAGGCGAGCTGAGAGCCAAGGTGCTGCTTTCCTTGGCTCAGTGTGCCAAAGGGAAGGAGCAGCTCTCAGATTTACTCTGGCCCCCCAGGCCTACAAGGGAAATGCCAACATTCTTGCCCTTTTCCTGTAACCCTTCCACAGCAGGACACAGCTCAGCAGCTGTGCCACTGAAGCCAGCTAAAACTCTTTCCCGCTTTTCCAGGAAGGGACAAAAGCAAGCCTGCTGCTCTGCCACGCCTTGGTTTACAAATAACCTCATCTGACACGAGGTGAGCAAGCAGGGCACCGTTCCCAGCATTTCCTGTGTGACCTATAAAGCCCATGGTGCTGCCTGTGCATGTCCTCAGCAGGAAAAGAAGCCAGCCAAGGCAGCCCAGAGGTGCCAGTCACCCCTCGTGACTCATTCTCCTCCTCGGCTGCTCAGGGGCTTGAGCTGACAACATCCAACACGCCGAAGCTGTTCTGTGGAGGGCAAGGGAGCAGCACAGACCACGCAGAAGGGAAGTCTGACACACTCTCCAGATTCTATCTGGGTCCTTCCCACAGCAGCTGTATGGCAATCCACACAGAAGCTCTGAGGAAAAACAAGCCAGCCCAGTTACCCCTTCCCTGGCAAGTCACAGTTATGCCAAGGTCACAAGTAAAACAAGAAAACAAAAAAAAGCCCACAAACTCGGTAGACCTGGAGCTGCTCTGCCGTTATTTCACAACATCTTTCTCCTAAAGTTTGTTGTCCTTAATTTGGAGCCTTTCTTCAAACCCAAACCCTTCCAATGGAGTCACTCCCCCCAGGCCGCAATAAATTACAGTTGTGGGCAGCCTCATCCTGGTTTAAAGATGCTGAAGTGCCAGCTTCTTTCCACAAAATCAGTGGGCTTTGGACCAGACAGACAACTCTTTGGTTGTTAAGAATCAAAAGCAGAGGAGGACTTCCCACTCTGCACAATTGCTGAGCAGCTCCACTTCCCTCCTCAGAACACAATAGACCAGCCACCAGTTGCAGGGAGAAACTAGTTACATTTGGGCTGAGTGTCAATGAAAATAAACTCGGATCTAAAGAAATACAAGAACTCCCTGAGAAAAGCAACATCTCCAAGTGAAAATGTCTCAGTCTGTGCCAGAAGTCTGGGCAAAAGGCTCCTTTCTGCCATGCTGGCACACAGAGCCTGGCAACTGTGAAGACACCTGAGCCTTCTCTCAGCATCTAAACCAGGCTTGTCCATAGCTAAATGCCACTTTACCAGCCTGTTCACCTCCACCCCTCTGTGTGCTGGGAGCTACTCACCAGCACCACACCACAGAAGCTTAAGGTGATTAAGAGATGCCACCTCCTTCACTCAGGCTGGGTAAAGAAAAAACACCCAGAAGGACCACCACCTCATTCACCCCCAGTAGGGGTTTCCCTGGAAAAGGCCCTGGGATTGATGTAAAACATGAATGGGTTAAATTAAATATTTGTAACAGTAGTACTTTGAAAAAAAAAAAAAACCCCACTGGGCTTGGGTTTATGATCAAGTGAAGGGAGCTCAGAGCAGATCCCAGAAAGCAGAAAGTGCCCCTGACTCACAGACTTCACACAAAGTGGTGGGTGATGAACATCCCTCAGCACAGCAGCAGTATCTCTTTCCCCGATATATTTTGGGAAAGCAAGTACTGCCTCATCATCAGTTGCTCAGCAGGAACAGGAGTTAGACTCATCTCTCGCATCTGTGTCAGTTATTTTTGCTGCAGACCTTCCCCGGTTTATTCCCCTCCCCTTGCTTTGTTTTTTTTCCCTGCAAATGGCAAACGTCAACAATGGATAAACAAAAACTATCTCGGCACTTAGCAATGCCAAGTATTTTTCACAGGCTGTACTGCACAACAGGAGACAAGAGTAGCCTGCTATCTGCTCAAAACATCAAAACACTGGTGAAAAGATCTGAGGCATGAGGCACAGGCAGAGATGAAACACAAACCCCAGCATCCACCTCCCTCGGTGTTCCCAGGATGCAGCGCATCTCCCTGAGCAGAGCAGACACAGAAAATAGCTGCAATTCTGCACAAGGCCCACGGTTATACATTCTGGAGGAGGCAGGAGAGCCATAGGAACTAGATTTCTAGCTCTCTCCTCCACACACAAACAAAGCCAGCTCTGCGGCATGCAGATGCCCTTGGAAAGCCGACACATTTTTGGGGGAGCTGCAGGCTACTTCTCTCCAGAGCAAAGAGGTGCACACGCTGCACAACCACTTGCCACGGCAGCCAGGCCTCTGCTCCCGCTTTCACCCCTTCAACAAGATAGCTTCATCCACAAGGAAAGGAAGCCTCTGCTGGAGAGCAACAAGCCTGATTGCTCAGGGTACCAGCAGCAGAGCAGGCAAGTTAGTCACACTTCAGTCTGGCAGAGCACAAGTGCCATAACAACAAGGGGATGCTAAGTCAGATGGCCCTGCCTCGCCAGCTGCAAACTGCCATGACAAACTCCTGAGCACAGTCAGTGGGCTGGGTTTGATCCCAGCTGAGTCACTCCACTGAGAACTGGGCACCTCGGGCTGAAGAGCAGTTGAAGGCTGACACGGCTCCTGCTCCACCCCAGAGCCCCCGTGTGCACCAACAAGCCACAGGAATGCTACCAGCATGGATTTATTCCTCCTGCCACACGGCTCCTCTTCCAGAGGAAGCCAGCAGTGCTGCTCAGGTGCTTCAGCCCAAGTGGAAAGGCATTTCATCACGCTGCCTCACTGCCTTCTTCCCAACTGCATCCCTCATTTGCCCTCAGATGAGCAAAGCTCAGCACAACTCCTCCCTCTGCCCAGCACTCAACTTGACTACAACTTCTCAGGAGTCACTCACAGACACACACAGTCCGGGGAGAGGCCTTGATAACCACAGACAAGTGTCAGTGTCTCAAGTACTGACCTCTTAGAAGCACACTGAAGGAGTAACTGCTTGGCAAGCACCTCTCCTTGCTCCCAGCTCCAGGATCCATGGATAAGATGAGCATGGGTAAAACTCATGGTAGCTCCACAGACTCCTGCAGAGGTCAACCAGTTTGCAGCAGATGTGCTGCTAGACTTGGGTGTCTGGATGTTGTCACACGTCAGAGAGCTTAAGACATCCCAGAAGCAGTCTGTATTTTTAAACTCTTCCTCAAGGCAGTCACGTCTCCTTTACTGAACCCCACATTACAGGGCATAGTTTCCCTCCCTCTTCCCATACCATCCACAGGCAGGAAGTGATCCTGAACAGCCAGAGCTGTGCTAACCCCTACAAAAACTAAGGAGCGACATGAACAAATAAATGCTTGTTTCTTGGCAAAGATGCTGATCGCTTGACTTCTCTTTGCAGAGAGCCCTACAAGGCATCCCACAGTCACTATTTCTTGGATCAACAACAATCTTTGAGCTGCTGTTATCACAGCTGCTGGTTTTAACTGCAGCAGGGGAAGGGAAGGGGTAAGTTAAGCAGAGACAGGCCCCCAGAGGCACAGCAAATACTACCTACCATCACTTTATATAAAGAGATTGATTGTCAGGCACTCACATCCCACTGCTCTTCATTTTAAGGGGGTAAAAATGCCTTGCAAAAGACAAGAACAGGTCTGCCTCAGAACCCTGTCAAGGCTGTTTCAGATTTTTTCCACACATAGCTCCTGGTGGAAATGGTTTCACAAGTCAGGCAATGCTGCAATGGATGCTCTGTGGCAAACAGTGGATTTGGCTGGATGGGAATCAGAAAACAATTCAGCTGATGAGGCATGTGCAAGGAGAGTCAGCTCATTCTTCTCAAGCCATACTGGCTTGGGAGAGCCAGCAGGAATGAAGGGAAAGTTTTTCTCCTCACTGGCATCAGGAGCAGCACATCTGTGTATGGATGGGGAGCTGGAGATAAAGGTGGGGCCTATATCACTCCTCCAGAGGCAGCCCAAAGCAGAGCTGAGTCCTCACGCTTCCAAAATTGCGTGGCAGCTGACTGCGAACAAAGCAAAGTTGCTCCTCTCCCAGGCAGGAAAAAAGCCCCACTCCCAAAAGGCCAAGGAGAGAGTTCCACAAGGATATTTATTGTCCCAGTCTGCAGTCTGCTCTCCTCGCTCAGGACTTAACCATGATGGTGGCTATTCCCCAATCCAAGCAAGCTCCTGGCTCAGCCCCTTTTGCTTTAAGGCTGCTGGCAAAACATTCCCCTTGGGCCCCTCCAGGCCCACTGCTGCTGGCGGCTGGGGGTCAGCTTCACACGGCCTCCCAAGAGTTAAAGAAAACAAAAACCAGCCTCAAATTCAAGAGGGGGAAAAAGGCTGGTATGCAAAATATCGAGCTCAACCCCAAATATGAAGCAAGTGCTTAGTTATTTGAGGCCACATGACTTAGGAGGCACCTTTAAGAAATTCTAAAAGCTTTTATTGTTGTCAGCAGCTCAAATCAGCAACATTTTTGACTCATTACTTGGTCAAATCATCTTACATGCTGCATCCAAAGCCAGGGACCTCAGGGATAGCTTAGTCTGCTCAGATAAAAAGCAGCTCAGGCAAGACCAGGAGCACAGAAGCAAGAAGTAGTCAGGAGGAGACAGATGTATCCCCCTCCCTAAGTTAAACCCAAGAGCTGATGTCCCTGCCAGCAGGGTACCAAGCATTCCCAATCTCGATGCCAGAGCCAAGCTCCCTGTTCCTCCTAATAGCACCCATAATTCCGCTCCCCTTCCTTACACAGGGTTACGGGATGGTCAAACCCGTAACTGTTGGACTTATGGATTTATGAAGAGTACAGGGAGAACATGGAAAGCAAGAACAACTCCCTTCCCCTCCTCAGCATGCAGGGATGCCAGAAGAAAAGGGCTGATAGCAACCAATCAGTTAATCAGTTCAGAAAGAGAGGAAGGACTTCTTGGCTGCTGTTTCAGGGTAAGATAACCATCAGTGTCACCAGCAGAGGAGGGGGAGTTCCTGGCTCCATGCTGCTGCTGGCTGGCTGGAGGCTTGGGCAAAAGTCTGCAAAAGTTACCCAAGTCTGGGAGGTCCTTGGTTATTTTTCTTCGCCCTCGCTTTCTTTTTTCCCCCCTTTTCTCTCAACAGGGAGAGCAGACCCCTGTGGAAGGCATGCTCTCATTCTGCACATTAATGTGTCAATCAAGCCATGAAGATCTGTGCCTCCCTCCCAGCCCCCAAACCACCAGTGACTCACTGCTGCAGCTCTTGTCCCTGAGGGATGGACTGCAGGAAACCATCTCGATCTTCCTGGATAAAAGCTGGCACCAGCTGCAGCTGGCCTAGGGACACACAGCTCCTCACCAGTCCCCTGCCCCAGCCCTCCAGCAACATCTACCACAATAGCAAGGAGCCAGGTCTCTACTCCCAGGAACAGGGAACGCTGTCAGCAGAGCTATGCCACAGATGGCTCCCTTGCTCATTGAACAGGGAGGTCACAGGGAATACAAAAAGGCTCTCCCTGAATATACTGGATTTTCCTTTTACTCCCTAAGAATCAGGATGGCAGAAAAGGTTATTTTGTGGGAGAAAGGCCAGGAGCAGCTTGACCAACAGTGTACTGGGCAGCAGCAGATGGGGAAGGGCAGGTGTGGGACTCGTGCTGCCCCCCTTGCAGAAAATACTGCTCTACAGATAAAAGCTCATCGGTCTGGGAAACCTCCAGCCAAAGGAGGCTGCCACGGAGACTAAGCAAGGGGTTCCCCTGAGCAGATGCCCCCAGAGACTTGGGTGATGCTGGTCACATTTCCACAGGCACAGGCAATAACACACGAGAGTGATGCTCTCTCCGGGGCTGGCCCCATAAACGAAGGGCAGGATGACAAAAGAACAGCGAGCAGGCATCACAAGCCGGCCCCTGCTTAGGCACAGCCCACACACGCAGAGCCTGCCAGAGGAAAAGCCAGCGTGCCCCAACCCAAGCGGCCCCAAGCTCGCCCCACACGGATGCCACAGGGGATGGGAAGCACAAGGCCCACCTCCCGGACACGCAGCGCCAAATACCCTGGTTTCCAGCGCTAGCAGCTGCGAGTGTTAGCCCCTGCCACACGGCAAGGACACGCTTCCCGCAGCCCATCCAGCCCCGCTGGTCCCGCGCCTCCGGGGCACGCCGGCAGGGAAACGAGGGGAGCTGCTTACATTGGCAAGCTGCTGGAACTCGGCGGGAGCACGGAGGGAAAAGGATACAGTTGCATTCTTCTGGAAAGAGGGAAGTCAGCAAAATCTGACAATTCAGGAGGGGCGGCAGAGAGTGGGAACGAGCATTTGTCTTACAGGCAAAATGTTTGGCTAAAGGTCAGCACAAGCTCAGAGCACTCACAGTTTCATGTACGCCAAGAACTGACATAAAAGACATTCTCCTCCAAAGGTTTCCAAAAACCACGGACCTTTCTATTTGGAGGCAAAGTGACTAATGCTTATAACAGCCCCTGATGTCACAAACTGCTAACCAGCAAAAGAAAAAAATGCTGGACTTTGGGGATGATAAGGACCATATGTGCATTCCAGCAAGGCTTGTAAACTCACTGAAGGAAAAAAAAGAAAAAAGGAGAGAGGAAGGAAGGGGGGGGGGGGAAAGACATAATGTGACAAACAAGAATGAAGACCATCCAAAGGCAGAGCCCAATGAGAACCAGATGCTCTCTGCTTCTCTGGCCAATCTCTCTGCTGACAGGAGGACGACGTGCAACTGCCTCTCTGACCTCCTGTGCGAGGCTGAGGGAATAAAATGGGAGCTGCTGTTCCTGCCAGCTGCCCACACCGACCCTGCACTCCTCCTGCTTCAGAAGACAGTGCATGGTTGACTGCGGTTCCCCTGCCCTTTTACTGCTGCAATGCCACACGCAGGGAAGGGCAAACCCACCCCTTGGAGCATCCCCACCATTCCCCTCAGCCAGGCAGAGTGCAGAGAGCTGCACGTTCCTTCGCGTGAGCCCTGAAACGCTGCACAGTGACATGACACACAGGTCAGGCTGTGACCAGGCCAGCTGACACCAGCCAGGGCCAGAGAAGGCCCAGTTTTTGCCAGATTTGGGAACTTGCAACCTTAAGAGTTAAAAACAACTCCCATTGAAGGACAGAAGCCATGCTGGGAGACAGCAGCATGTTGCTCTATGGCCATCAGAAATACTTCTCTTTTTCAGTTCTTTGCCCTTTTCCAGCCCTTCTGGCTGCACAGTGCCACACCACCGATAGAGATACTGCCCAGCAAGGCAGCAGAGAGGGAAAACCCAACAGCCATTTCCTTCTGTATTTCACTGGCATGCACTTAAAATAGCCTTGAAACAGCTGCACCACAGACCATTAAGTCATTGGATCTATACTTTGCTCAAAGCTGGAGGCACAGCCCAACACGGAACCCAACACAGAGGGAAGGGCGATACAAGAACTCGGCAAGATTCCAGTTACACCCACAGAGAGGAGGGAGCTCTCTGAGACACTGCCCCCAGGCACAAAAAGGTAGAATTAAGACAAACCGGGCAACAGAGCATCTGACCCCATCGCCAGGTTTTCCCCCAACCTTCCCCAGGCTTCCACCAACTCCAGTCCTGTTAGGGCTGTGAACACAACCAGAGGAGAAGGATTTTGAGAAAGGAAGGCAGCCCAATGGGCTTGCTTACAAAGCTCTAACAAGGCAGCACTGTTCCAATACCTGACTCACATTAAGGGCCACTGGGACACAAAAAGCAGCAGCTTTCCTTGAGATGGCAAAGGCACAGCCCAGCAGGGCCGCCTCAAAGTTCCTTAACCCCATGTGCTCCTTCCTGAAAAGCTGCAGCCACACATCAAGGGTTCATTTTGTCAGCTCCTATTTATTCAACAAGCCACAGGACTGGAAGGTGCCCCAGATCGTGTTCTGGATAATGAATTATTCCTGGTACTCAGAAGCAGGATCCATGTTAATACTGTGCCCTGCTGGCCTGCTCAGAGGCAGGTGGGGGACACTGTGGCTGCCCGGCACACAGACATGCTGCCGGTGTCTGCAAAGACCCAATTCCCAAGCAGAGCACCAGAGTTGTGCCTACCAAAACACCCAGCTTCAGGTCATTCATTTACCACTTCTCTTGATTCTGGACTAAAGAGTTCAGATTTATCACAGTAGCTGTCTTCACACCTAAATCCTCAAGTAACACAGATGTCCATACACACATGGCTTATCCCATGCCCAGGTACCACAGCAGTGAGTATAAACAGGTCCTAACTTCAAACTAATCATCACCTATCTCCTTGACAAATCCCTACCAAGACTTTTAGAGTCCAAATAAGTGCTAGATAAACAGGAATTCCCCAGGTCCAGCACACCAAGCAAGTGTCAATCCAGTACCAACTGGATTGAAAAGAGCTGGCTCAGACCAGCTCTTCTTAAATCCATACGCAATGTGTACGTGCATATATCGCACTAAGGTTGTTAAGTAAAAGGCCAGAGAAAACATCTTGTGTTTAGCCAAGTCCAGCATTGGCACCCTCACCAGCAACAGGTACACTTGAGTGTGATTCTGACCCACTAGTAACCAGAAAACAGAGCAAAAGAACCAGCTATGAATGATTTCATGGCAGGGTCTAATATGCTGTGTGTTGAGTCACAGCCCTCACATCTGTTCCAAAAAGGGAAACAGAACACACATAGCCCCTCGTGGCACACAAAGCTCTTCCAAGGCACCACAGAAATCCTTCACCGTGAATAAGAAAAGGTCAGTAATCAATAAACATTGAAAATTACAAATACTGTTTGCCTTAGCACACAGTTTTTCATCTTCAGCAAGAAGGAAAGAAAGTGGAATTAAGTTGGGATGATCTGTACGCAGAGGAAAAGGCAAAGGTTTACTCAATTATTTGGCTGACAGTTTTGGAAATACTAATCCATAGACTTTGAGCTCTCAACTGCCTCAAAGCAATAAAGTTCCCCACTTGCCTTCAGCAAGTCCTGGTTTTCCTGCCTTAAACAAGGAAAGTCAACACTAAAATTTTTATGAATAGGAGCAATTCTATATTTCAACTGAATTACTTCCTTCCCTCCACCTCACTAACTCCAAATTTTTGTGATTACCTTAAAAGACCATGTTTTGTCTTTCCAAAAACCTTCCCTGGCCAGAGTTCCTCTGGAGAAAAGGACACGTGATCTAGGTCTGCAACACAGCCATAATACTGGGACTGTTAGGAGATGGGACTAGAAGGCCACCCTACACACGGTTTTTTATCCTCCTTGTGTCTCACTGCACTGATAACTGCTACGGAAACTTCACATTTCTGGAGGTGATAAGACAGAAAACACATTTCTCACATGTAGCCCACAGCCAGGAATGTTCCCACAGTCCTCTCCATATCCATCACTTGCTAAGGAGCAGGACCATGAAGACGTGTGATGGCCACTACAATCCTGGTGATGCTCCAAGCCATAAAGAGTCCCTGGACAGGACACCAGCAGCTGCCCAACATACACGCCAAAGCATCTAAACTCCATAAAGGCATGGCTAAATAAACACTTACAGCACCAGAAGAAAGGATTAACTTTCTACTCGCAAGGAAACCAAGGATTAGCTCAACAGCTCCAGTTTCTGAGCTGAAGCAGAGATAAACCTTTCATTCCAGAGATTTACACCAACTCCCAGAAGTATCAAGAGTCCCACCCTATGTTCTGGAGTTTATCTTGCTCCTGCCCACCCCTGAAAAAGGATAAGGCTTTCCCTGCATTACAGTTGCTGGTGACAAAGTAACCCAGTGTGAAGGACGTGACAGAACCAAGTCCCCAGCACAGCACAGGCCACCAAGGTCTCTGGCTGATGCAGCACAGCCCAACCCCCTCTGGCAGCTGCTCATCTCTGCCCTTTCCAGAACGCATCCTCAGCCTCCCCTGCCAACACACCAGCAAGGAAATCCAAAACCCATAGTGGCCTCCAAAGGGGGCTCAGGCAGCACCATCGCCCTACAAGAAAAGGGTTTTTCCACAGGAGATGAGCCTGGGAACTCGACGCAGTGGGCAAGGATCTTCCCCTCAAGTACAGGCAATGACACACAACACCAAGCTTATCTGACATGGTTATTTTGCAGGATCCTCTTTTCCAAACACCTCTATAACTGGGGCAACAACTGCCGGGGAAGAAAATAAAAAATGTCATTGGTGCAGGCGGGATTTTATTGTAAAGGCAATGAGGCCACAGCTGGGCAGATGCAGCAGCCTCCTGAGCTGTGTGAGCACAGCTTCCACCCCAGGGCTAGATCCTGGCAAGGGGCAGCATGCACAGCTCTGGCAAACAGCAGTGTCACAGCATCATGGATTTCCAGCAGGTTTAGAGCAGATTTATTAGTGTAATCCTAATAATGCAAATAAAGTCAGATGCAAAACTGGCATAAGCAGCTGCATATGGAAAAGCCTCCCCACATCCCCCTTCATCAATGGCTGTTACTAAAGCACAAGCCTGTACAGTCACCCTTTTCCTCCCTCACTGCAAGGGCTTTGGAGGCTCCAGTGACACCCCCGAGTCCCTTCGTGTCAGCAGGTTCAGATGCTTCCAGCCCCTGAACCTTCAGTCAACCGCTAGTTTCCATAAGCTTAGCTTTAGTTGGTGAACAATTTTCCTTTCTGCTCTAGAAAAAGGGACATACATAGCCCAAACCAAAAAAAAAAAACCCAACCAACAAAAAACCCAACAAAGAGAACAGTGTCTAAATGTACAGCACAAGAAAATAAGCAAGGAAAAAACATTTTTCTTTTGGCTGTTGTTAAGTTTTATTAACCCTAACTATTATTTGAACATCTACACATAGAAAACAATTCCTAACGGGAAGTACCAACCATCTTTCTACACACAAACCTACATTAGTGGCTACATTCCAGAAGCTAATTAACTGAATCCTGTAACAATAAAATTCTCTTTAGACTGACATATAATTCCAAGGACTTGATCTCAAACCTACTGTCAACTGTGTTTGGTGCATTCCCCCCACATGAGCTCCAGAACCAGACTTTACCTAGCTGCTACTTCTTCCCAAGTTATCCATGCCAACACAGCCTCTGGCAGAGCTGCATGCTCAGAGAGCTCGTGGTTATGTGTCAAATCTCCAGAACATTTGAGGATCATGCTGCATTTCAACCTGTCCACTGGAACAATGGGCATTTGTAACAAGAGAGGCAGCAAGCCATCATTTACACACAGAGCAGAAGCAACACTTGGCCAGTAAGTGTGAGGAAAGATGTTTTCATGGCTGGCAAAGGGATAAGCTCCATGAGGAGAACAAGTTATCCAGCAGGCAGGCAGCTGCTCAGAGGCAAGCATTGCTCTATCATGGGACCGAGCCTAGAGGCATGAAGTGCAAAGAAATGCCAGGTAACGCAGATCAAGAACAGCAAATCTCCTTGGGGCCTTCTCTATTTATCTCAAATCCACAAAGATCCTCACAGGTAAATGGTGCACATCAACTTCTGCAGAGTGAAGGCTTGCAAAGGAGTAGCTATCACCTAAGGCTCCCCTCAGCTGTGAGGACACACTTGGTTATTGAAATCAGACCTCAGAGATGGTTTCAGCCCTGCCACAGAGCAGATGGATGAGCAGAGAGGAAATAAACCACCATTAGTGGGAAGCAGGCACTGATCCTGCCCTATGTGCTGTCCAAGGCTTCCCATCTGCATTCCAAGGCTCCCATACACCTTTGTGGGCCAGACCTTTGGCTTCTGGTATCTCATCCTCCGGCTGTCCCAGTGTCGCGACAGTTTAATTAAAAGCAGGAGCCTGAAAAGCTGGAAAGAGGCCTGGAATGCTGCTGGGCTCACATCCGGCTCTGGAGTCTGGTGCCAAGGAAAGGCGCCCATTCCTTGGCGGCAGCAACACCAGCTCCCAAGCCAGCGGACAGGTCCAGAGTGGGACCCAGCTGCCCTGGAGCTGCAAGATCAAGTGACCTGGCATCTGGCCAGACAGTCCAATTACCTGAAACAAGGAAATTGTCCTCCCAAATGACAAAGATGCTGCTAAGGCTGCTTGGGAAAAGCCTGCAGCTAAAACCATCTCCCTGTGCTGCTCCCCACTTCTTGTTTGGTGCTTGCAGCAGACGCATATTTAAAGCATTTCTGCTACTTCTGAGCGTCCTGTCAAGAGCTCAAATGCAGCTCTGCACAAGGGCCAGGCTTTAGGAGCTAAGTGGGACACTTCCAAACATTACCCCGCACTAATCCAATGTTATTTTTCCCACAGCAGCCCGCCGCTCACAAGACCGTTGGCAGAGGTTTGCAAACCACTGGCATTCACCCACATTCTCCGGAATCGTGTTCTTCCAAATTCATAAATTATTCCATACGCAAGCTGCTGCAATGCCCATTAGCAGTTGGAGCAGTCCTGCTAGAAGGTTAAACTGGAGCCAGTATCCACCCCCACAGATTAATTAATGTTGGCCACCACATTCTGCTTCAACTGTCCACCACAGTCATGTTTGCACTTTGAAGGCAAAGCAGAAGCAGTTGGATTAAGTTTTAATTTTAATTTCTGCCCTCCTGTCAAGACTTGTGCTTTAGCAGCCCATGCCACTGCCTGTAACAGAGTAGCGTTCAATGAAACCCACACTTTCCAGTGTTACTTTCCCTTACACCCCAAAAGCAAACAGACTGAATTATCTGGAGTAATGCTTCTGGACAGTCCAGCTGCTTGGATTTCTCCAGCACAGTCAAGCTAAACACAATCCAAACGCTTGCAACCCTATGAGTGCAGATGATACATATTGTACTGCTCTTGGTTGAAATCCATAGCTCAAGGACAGCTTCTGGAATAGAACATTTTGCAAGGCTGTTTCTCTGAATAACAACAATAAGCAAGAGGATTTGCCATTAGCTTGCACCTCCTGCGGTTACTTTACACTGCAGATTTTTGTGCTTGCAGTACTCAGATTTCTCATCCCCTTTTTCTCCTCAACTCCTCTCTTTCCTTGGAAGCACCAGGGCAGGCAGTCAGCCATCCCTCCACTAGCAAGGCCCTGGGCAGCTGGGCCTGGCCGAGCGCTGTGCCAGCACACAGCAGCTGAGAAGGACTGTGACAGATGAGCAGGCTCTGCTGCGCCGGCCTCAGCTCCTGCAGCAGCCCGGCTCTAAAGACCTGACAGAGCAGGTAAATCCTGCCACAAATTGATGGAGCCAAACCTAAGGATTTGGGAAGACAAACACACCCCAAGGCAAATTAAGGCTGCTCCAAGCAAGCGCTTCCTGCAGAGGTCTAGGGAAGATTAGTTCACATGAAGGAGTTCCTTGCTCTGACATGCTCTGTAACTCCAAGTGCTGCAGACCCGCCTATGCCAAAACTGGGGCACAATTCCCATGTGCGGTGCACGTTTCTGCCCTTGGCTCCAGTTATTTAATGAGATACCAAAGTGAGGGATCTGCTGCTGCATATCCTTTATTAAGACTGCAGTCTCCACCTCCACATTGCTCAAAGCAGGAGGTGATGCACAAAGCCACAAGCAGCCCTGCCTGGGTTGCTTATATTCCAGAGCAGCTGGGGTCTGACAGATAAATACCTACTGAGGAACTTGGGAAGCCTTCAAAGAGGAAGGCTAATGCCCAGCTCTTCCTCCCATGGCTGTCCAGGAGAAGGAGCTGAGCCTGTACGTGCAGCATGAGGGCTCCCATGTTACACACCAGCACAGCCCAAGAGCCTGAGCCTGTACCTGGCCAGCAGCGCAGGCTGGAGAGGTCCTTCCTCAGGCACTTGATGCCTTAATTCACATTTTCTCAGGTCACTCAGCAGCCCCTGAGGGTGCCAAATGGAGCATAAGCCTCAAGAGCAGGCCTGCACTACCTGCCTACTTACACAGGAGGATGTCACACATCCAGCCATCTCCATCCTCCTTCCTTCCATCCAGCACCACTGAACCCCACACGCTGGGCCACTATCCTCCTCTGCAAGGCACGGCACCGAAACAGGAATAGGAGGCTCCAGCCCTGAGCAGCTTCCAATTGCCAAAATGTTTCAGCACACACAGCTCAGAAAAACATACATTTACGACGGTGTGGATACTGACAACATCCACACACCTGTCCCTTGGGACTCCTTACCGTGGATTTTACATAGGGACCAACCACCTACTTCATGCCAGAAACATTTTCTAGCCCTTGTGAACTTCATAGCTCCCTTCAAACTGAAACCAGGACAGCACATAAACTGAATCACAGCTAGCCTGGATTTATAACTTCTGCCTTTCTGGCTCAACCCACTGGAAGAAATCATCAGGTTACTTGGTTAGGCTATGAAAATCCTGCTTTCCTCAGGTTATATCGAAATCCTGTAAAGCACATCCCACTGGGAAAAAAAATAAAAAAATAAAAAAAGCAGCCTTTCCGAGCTCCATTCCCGGCAAAGCCAAACCGAAAGGAAATGTAGCTGTGCTCAGTAACAGTCAGGAGTCACATGTCAACCCACAATTTCAAATTATGTTTTGTTTAAGCAACAAAACACCTCTGGCTTTGTGTTTAAACGGTTCTGGCCTACACCAGAGAAATTAAGTATCTCTGAGGAATGCTCCACGTGAAAATTGCCCTCAACTGCACTCACACAAACCTAGAGAAACAAGATCAGAGTTACTCACACTACTCACCTTTAAACCCTTCCTCATTGTCACATCTCCTTGAAAACACAACTTGCATATTACCCTATTTGAATAGTTATTTTCTTGAAGGCAGTTTTAATTCAAAGCATTAATCTGGTAAAGCCTCTGTGCCACAAGAGTTCACTCGATTCGGTGCAACAGGCTGAGGCCTGCAGAGGCAACTACGGTGTGCTATTAATTCTCTGATCACAGCTTGGCACCTCACAAAACAATAGAAGGAATTATCTCCTGCTTTACACATGCAGAAGACAAAAGGCACACCAAGACAAAGGTATTTGCCCAAGACCACACACCAAATCAGAGGCCAAAACACTCACAGCTCATCAGCCACACAAACCCTAATCCTAAGTGGACCTGCTAATTACTGCTCTAATAATTAATAACTGCTCAACTGCAAATGCTGAATAGCAGGAGTGCTTCCCAGCCGGGTGAATATCCAGCTACCTGGAAACACACAACCCAAGGTCCCCTGACAGTCCCAGTCAATCTCACATCAAACCCATGTGAATTGTTCCAATTGTTCGGTGACCATCAAGTGTGTGTCCCAGAAGGCCAGGCGTTTCTCTGTAAAGTTGTTTATTCTTTTACTTTCAGCCAGGTGCTTTGTAATTCAGACCATCAGGAGAGTCTAGCACACCTCAGCTGAAGAGCTGCCCCACAGCCCAAGTCCACACTTCCTCCATGAAGGCTCTCTCCAGCACAGAGAGCGCCCAGTTCTGGGGCCACTTTTTGCCTCCATTTGGACACCAGGGACTTGTGCTGCAAGCACCAAACCCTTCCCTCTCCCAGAAGACTGAACCAGGCCTGTGAGAAAGGCATGAGCATGTAAGGGCTCACTTGAAGATGGAAAGATTTAAGGGAGCAGGGGGAGAAAAGAACTGACATAAATTAGGTCAAGTGCTCCTGAAAAATGCCAATTCCTTTATATATAGCGACAGTACTCTGATATCTTTTAATCTCAGCTTGCCATTGTCAGATATTAGCTGAAATTCCCTGCTTTTGCTCTGGCTGCCATAATAAAGTGCCATGTATTTAATATTAATGAGGGAGATGAAAGAAAATGAGAATAGCCTGGCATTTTTCTGTGATAAAAGACAGCTTGTGGCAGTAAAGCATTCATTTAAAAGCACTAGGGATTTCTCTTGGCTTGGAAATCGCATACAAGATACAGGAAAACCGTAAAACCCTTTTCAAATGTAATTAAAATCTTGATCTTCTGATTCTATAGGTTAACAAAGGCATAATGGTTGACTGGTTGTTTCTTCTGCTAAGATAACCACAGTAGCAGGGAGTTGAGTTACCTGGCCAGAGTTAAGGGAAGCTTTAGCTAAACTGCTGAAACAAGATTTGAAAAATTATTTTCCACCCCCCTTCTCCACCAGTGTTCATACCCTTGTGCTTGCACTCACGCAAAAAAAATCTCAGGGCTCAGAACTCTGCCAAAAAAAGCAAAGGTATAACGAGGCCTGCCATAGGCCAACCTGGACATAAAGCAGATTTGAAGGAGGAGAAAGCAGCAGCCAATGGATGTGGTGATGAAGTGGTGTGATTTGTCACCAGACGATACCACAAAATCCTTGCTCCTCTTGGGGCCTTGACATGAAGATTTGAGGACTGTGCATATGTTCAGTCCCAGATGGCTGCGTTAAGCCTTATAATCACTCCCAGCATTTACAGGGAGCAATACCTGCTCACAGTATGACAACCAAACCGTCTCGTTGCAAAAGCCCAGAATAAATGAGTACTGCTTCCAATTATTTAATTCAACACTTTCTGACAACACCAGCCTTGACATCTCCAACTAGGAACAAAACAACAAAGATTATTGAAATAACATTAGCCATGCTGTTTCTGTGTTCATTCCACAGATAACCAAGAAATGTAATCCAATTACAACTAAAGGAGTCAACAGTGGGAAAAAAAATCTTCAATCACAGATGAAGCAAGAAAATGAAAATCCAACTACATGTATGCACAACCTCTTCACTGGCAAGCCTGTACATTTCCTAGGCATATCCAGGCAATGTGGGGAAATCCATGTTCCTGCAGGGAGATGCCAGGAATGAGTGCCAGTCATAACCCGGTACCTTCACATTTCCAGGTTGCAAGTCTCTCATTTCCAACCTAGTCTGTTGCCTGCCAAATTTTGTCCTAGAAAAATTAAGCCAGGATCAGCCTGGCATTGTTCATTCATCTGAAAGCTGCCAAAAGCTCCCAGGCTGACCCAGAGCAGAGGAGAAGGGTGTACATGGCGGCTGAAGGGAGACGATTTGTGTGTGTCAAATTGCAAAGATGTGTCTGTGGCTACAGCAGGAACCCCTAACTGGAAGGCTAAAAGCAGCCCTGCAATTCCACCTCTACTGCAGTTCACACTACCATACTCTTTGTGAGCCACTCTCTGCGCTGCCCTGCAGAGGCACAAGCTCACAGGGTCACCAAACAAGCCATCTCCCCGGCTTGACCTTTTCACTTTCTCTACAGACAACAACAGAGCTGCCACCACCAGACTGCCAGAACCTTCATTCAAGCCAAATTCATGTGCTTACACAAAGCACTTTGCACACTTGGTGCATTCAACATGCTTGGCAAATAAGTTCTGTTGAGCCTTTTGCTTACACAGGACGTTGTAATTGACTTTGCACCCAGTGAAGCCACCAGACTTGGCAGAACACCTTCAGATCCACAGACAGCCCCAAACAGCCCAGAAAGACATTTAAAAATATCCCGCTCAGGAGTCAAAACAGTGCCTCACTTCCACACCCATCACGTGAGAGTTTAATTTAATTCCTGAATGAAAGTCAAGAGAGGCATGCAGATTTCCAGGAACAATTTATATTAGAACTACTGCTGTGCACAGGAATCTGTTCTCAGGAGCCGCTGGCAAAGCAGGGGAAGCAACAGTGGCAAAACCAAAGTGTTTTTAAACCAAATCTTGTTCTATTAGCTTGTGCCAAGTATTCATGAGCAGATCTGGTAAAGAAATAACCCACAATTACAGTACTTCAATAACATTGCCAGCAGCTAGATCCCATTTGAAAATAAACCCAGAAACAGAAAATCCAATTAGACAACAGAACGATCTGAAGAAGCTGTAAGCTCAGATGGAAGAAAGCACCAACTCCCCAAAAAAGCAGCAGTCTGCTCTCTGACAGCACCTTATGTGGGATGTTACTACAGAAAACAAAAACCTTAAACCTGCAAGGAAAGATGCAGCTTCTTCCTATTTGCAAATAGGGAGGACACCTCATCAGCTCTAATTGCAAACTCAGATCCTAAGCCTGTGTCACCAAAAACACGGGCATAGCTTGTATTCTTTAGTAAGGAGTCCCAGAGATAGCTCAAGACTCATAAATCACAGAGCTCAGCAAAATAACTGTACTAGCAGGGAAAGGCAGTAACAGCCTTTGGACTACAGCTTGTGCCAGTAGAGCACCACTTAGACAGGATGAGCAGAGCACTCCAGAGGAGGAGAAAGCTTCCAGAAAGGCTAGGTACTGCTAAAGGAAAACTACAGGGAGCTGTTCTTCCTGCTTGTGTCTCTTCCTTCTGCACCTCATGCATGGCCAAGTGGACTTTGCCTACACCCCCATTCATCACACCTGTCCAAGCTGTGGACGAGAACAGTTCTGGCAACAAAGCCCTGGCCCACACGTGTCTGAACCAGGCACCATGGTGCAGAGGATGAGGAAAGGCATCCAGATTGGAGGGAGCAGCCAAGAAGGAGCATCTCTTGCTCCCAACTGCAAAGTGGACACAAACAAGGACTTGCACTCTGTGGAGCAAGAACATTTGGGGTAAATTCCTGTTAAGGCTGCCGTGAGCTAAGAGTGAGAGGCCGAAGTGGGTTCCGTGTATCCACTGCGTAGCCTCCTCCAGCAGCAGCGCTAAACTCCCCCCATGCCGTGGTGTTTGTCTGAACCATTATTACGCATCGCTTCCTCCAGCGGGCTGGAGAGCTGCTCACAGAGCTGGAAGTGAAGGCAGCTACACAGCGTACCTAAAAAAAGCTTCCAGTACTATTGGGAGGCTTTTTCTGTTTATTCTTACATCACCTGGTTGCATCCAACTGTTCTACGCTGAAGCTGCTTCAGTATCTTTCCCTGAAAAAGCCCCTGCAGCTCACAGGACTGAAGCCTAGAGCCAAAGCACACCAAGGGTAAGGCTGGATGAGGCTGCAGCATTTGCCAAGCCAACAGAAGACCCTGTGCCCTCAGCATCTCTCCTGCCAAGCAAGTGCTGAGCAGCCTCATGCCCATGCTCCCAGAATCACCTTGAAGAGCCACAGAAAGACCACCAGACAAGCAAGAACCCTCAGATGGCTTCACAGTGGACAGCCACCCAAGAACTCTCTCAGGGGCTGCAGAGGTGGGAAGGGAACATAAAAAACATGCCTCAGCGGTGCGTAAATATTTTATTCCTCAGATTCATGCTTAGTCAATCTCCATCATTATTTTAGGGGCCTTACTCAGGCACTAAAATTGCTTCCCCATCAGCTCACCTACACAAAGCAAGGACTTCCCAAGTTATCTCACTCCAGCTCAGCTCATTCACACTGCAAAAGCTAGAGGTCCTGAGTATGTTGTGGGCTCACACACAACCAGCCCTGTGACCAAGGCTGAGCTGAAATAAAAGGAGGAGGCAGGTTCCCACCATTGTTAGCATCAACAGGAGCAGCAAGAATTGTCTCAAAGAATTTCCTTCTGCAAACAAGGCAGCGAGGTGAATAAAGGAAACAAAAAGGTCACAAACTAAAACACAGTCTCTGTGTGCACCACCCAGGGCTGCTTCCTTGGTGCAGACAGCTGAGCCAGGCCAGGCCCAAAAAGCCCATTTGGCAGTAGCAGGCAAGGAAGCCAAACCCCGTGCCCTGGCCACCTCAGCAGCCCAAGCATCACCACCCACACCCGCAGCACCACCACGTTCAGTGAGAGGAACCTGCAGCCCCACAACGCAGAAGCAAGGGGGAACCCCTCCCTGGTGCCCATCTCTTGTCCCAGGCCAGTGGCCATGGTGGCCCTGTGGCACCCAGCAGCACACACGGTTGTGGCTCTCCAAAGGTGCTGCTCCTAGCTCTTGCAGAGCCCAGTGGGTGTCAGCAAATCTGCTGCTCAAAGACAAAGCACAGAAGCTTCAGCCCCCCTCTACCTTCCCATCTCCCTCTCCTTCCTCCCCTCCATGGAAACCAGCAGTCCCTCATTATCAAGTATTTTTAAAACAGATTGAAGAGTAAGAATACATTGTGCTGTTTTAATCTCTCAGATAATGTTTTCTATGGTTTCTATGCAAAATCTGCATTCCAGCTTCATTTTTCCTCAGTTTTTGTTAGACTTGGCAAGGGGGATACACCAAAGTATACTCTTAAATGAATGAGTCTCACTCCTGCAACACAATCAAGCTCTGGTTCTGTACACATTTAGGATAAACACAAAGAGAACAGTAGGTAGGCCAGGGCCCTCTTCCATACTCAGATCTATGGACAAACCATCCAACACTGGTCAAGATGCAGGGAATTAATCCAAGAGGAAGAAAAGTATCCCCTATCCAGCACATCTCAACAGCTTCCAGACTGGAAGTGGCTTATATCACACCGAGCCCAGATGACCACAGCATCCTCTCAGCCTGGTGCATGTTTAAGCACAGGCATGGATTTCATCAGCTGAGAGCTCCCACGGCAGCTCCCGGCACCCATCCTGCCAAAACTTTGCTTATGCAGGCCTCTACATTTGTATGCCAAAATAAGTCCCCATTAAGTCAAATAAAATTACAGGCAGCAACGTTACACATGTGCCTTCACATCTGTGGGATCAGGGCCTTAAAAAGAAAGCCTCCCATCCTACCAAAACACGCCCTACTCGGCTACAATTAAACACAGACACTTCAGAGCAGTTCACTCAAGTTATTTTTCTATGCATACTTTTACAATTAACATAATGTCATATCCTGCCAGGATGTAAAAGCTTGTGACTCAGGAATGTTATCATCATTTTAACTCCAACTGACTCGCTTTTGGTTTCATTCCTTTCCTTTTTCTTTCCCCCTTCCTTTGATTCTCCCTCCAACAAGATGCATGCCACTCACGGCTGCACTTAATCATATTTTGTAAGAAAGTTGCAAAGGAAAACGTTCACCAGCCTTGCTTTGCTCTAACATATAATTAACTACTCCTTGCAACTCCCTGCCACCCTCACAGCAGCACAACAGCAGCATGCAAAGTGGGAGCAGGGAGGATTAGATAAGGAGGTACATAAGACAGAACAAGCCCAACACCTCCTGAATGCCAGGCTACCATCCTTTCTTCGCTTATCACCCCAAGATAAAACAACTCCCTCTTCCAAAAAGCACGGATTCCAGAGGATCTGCCCAGCAGCTGCATGAGAGGAAGCTGAGTGCCCTCCTCCTTCCCTCTCCCATACGCACATGGTATTCTCATGCTGACAGATGCTTCGTCCTGCAGTCAGTCCCACTAGACTGGACTCAGTGGCCCACAGACAAAAATTCGATTTAACTGGTGCAAAACCTTCTGTGGATGTTGTTCTGGGATGGCCATGGACTTGGGATAACCAAAATAACCCAAGAGGCTCAACAGCAGCACCAGTTTAACATAATAAAAAAAAAAAAGCGCCAAACAGCCACAAGAACAAACAGCAGTCAAGTCTTGCAATAAGCCACGTTCCTGAGCCTATTCATGCTGCAAAGTTACTGTTCCACACAAAGCCAAAAGGCTCTGCTTTGCAATACCCTTCAGCTTGCCCTAAAAAACCATCTGAAGCCACACTTTCAATGCATATTCTTACACTGAAAGACAAACTTAAATTTCCAAGCAGGCTTTAGACCTTAAGATCAAGGAAACATTACAGAAGAAGCCTTACAAATGGCTGGCATAATTTATAGGTATTCTGTTAAGAAACACCAGCTCTTATTTTGCTTAGTAGCATAAGTTCCCCACCTCCAGAAACACCATTAACCCCATCTCCATACATTTGCTTTGCCACATCAGAGGAACCATACAGCCCCGCAGATCCCTAAGCACATAATAAACGCTAAAAGAATCTGGTCTCATATCCTGGTCACATCTTGAACGCAGACCATTTTATTTTGAGAGGGAGTCACACTCCTAGCTCCCCACTTGTGGGCAACTTCTATGTTACTCCCAAGCACTGAAAAAGTTACCGGGAAGCCGGTCAAGTCTCTCCCTCCCTTGGCCGACGATGCACAAAAGCGCATTCAGTCTGGTCACGGTGGAGTTTCATTCATGTTCCCGCAAGCTGGATGCAAGAGAGACTTCCTTTTCTTTTTCGGTATCTTTCAGCTTTTGTGGGTTTGGGGTTTTTTACACTTTCTCCCCGTCACGGAGAAATATTTTGTCTTTCTCAATACGAACCTAAAAACCCTCTCAGCCACCACATCCCCAGAAAAACGGTCACGCTGGAAAACGCAGGACACGCTTGCCCCAGGAACACTTCCATGCCGGGACTGCCGTGCCGTGCCCGCCGCAGCCTCCCGGGGATCGCGGGCCCGTCCCGCCCGCCGGCTGCCCACCCGCACGGGGCACAGCCCTTCCCGCTCTCAGCTTGTCCCATCCACGGGCAGAGGCGGGGCAGAAACATCCGCGGCAAGGCACCAACACCTCAGCGGCGGCGGGCGCAGCCCGGGACCACCCCCGCCGTTTCCCCGCGCCCGCGGGGCTCCGGGAGCAGCTGCCCGCCGCCGCCACGGCCCCGCCGCAATCACGAGCTGCGGCCCCAAAACAGGGCCAAAAAAAGTTTTGCGCGGGCTCCTCCGGCCCAGAAAAGGGCAGAGGCGGCGCGCCGCGACGAGCCCACCGTGCCCTCCGGCATCGCGCCCCCGCAGCTCCCCGCCCCTACAACCCCCAGCACGGCATCCCCGGCGCTGCGCCCCGGCAGCGCCCGCCGCCGCGCTCCTGCCCCGGCCACGCGCTGCCCCCGCCGCCCCCGGCCCCGCGCACCGCCGGTCTGCCCACGGCCACGGCCATCGCGGTGCGGTGTCTGCGCTGCGCTGCCGCCCGCCGCCTCTGCGCTGCCTGCTAGCACTGCAACATGGCCACCCGGCGGGGAGGGCCCATGCGCAATGCAAAGGGGCCGGGCGGCGAGGCGGGACCCCCCCAGCCCTCCCCCGGCGCCGCCCTGCCGCTCGGGGAACACCGAGAGTCGGCGGGAGCCCCGGGGGGCTGCAGTCAGTGCCCAACAGTAACCCCCCACTAATCCCTCTCCTGCCCACGCCCCCCACGCCGGGCCGCGGTACCTGTCCCCTTAAGCTCGAAAGGTCTCTCTCGCCCACCCTGGCAGCCCCACATCTGAACGCAGAGACACATCTGCTTCAAAGAGATGGCCAAGCCAGCGCTCAGCAAGGTCCTCCTAGCAGCAGTTAGATGAGGAAGGAGCACAGAGATTCACCAAATAGCTATTTCTAACAAGGAGGCACACAGGAGCCCTTAAATCCCTTGTATAACAACACAAAGGACAAAACCTGCCACCTCATTCCTCTTGTTTCTCCGAGCACTTCTGTCCCACACACAGTTTTTCAACAAACTCGGTACACTGAACAACAGCTGCAGCAGCTAGTTGCTCTCTCATGTCGCAGTTTAGACGGCTACAATACGCAGACTGTCACCATACAATTGCAGAGAGCTTCAGCCCATCCACAGAGTAACACCACTTCAGAAGGCTGCAAGCATCTGTCCTTCTTGTTCTTTAGCCCAACCTTTTATACCCTCATGGTTCGTGCATCACACCTGTGTGCCCTCTGGTCCCTTTGGTGATTGGGCAGCACACCTGGGCACTTCTTGTCTCCTTACCTTCAATGCTGCTCACCTGCTTGTCACAGCTGTAGCCAGTTGGGGATGAGGCTCGGCCGCAGCCCCACTCCCAGTTTCACAAACTGTGTGCCTACACCCCCACTCCACTAAATGACTTCCAGGGCTGAAGAGAAGCATAGCTGCCTACTTACCACTCCAGCTGACACTTATCATCCTGGTGTTGAGCATGATATCCCTTTATCTAAAAAAGGGGGGGACTCTTAGGGCTAAGCCAAACAGGTCTGCTTACCTGTCTTTGATCAAGGTAGTGATGAAGAAAGGGCCCTGCACTGTTTTGTGAGACATAAAACCCCAAAGGGCTACAGAAAGCAAGAGACCCTATTTGCTGCACACGTGAAGGATACACTGAATTATGGACACATATAAGAACATCCACAGATTCAAAAGGAAAAAGCCAGAAGAATAAAAATTGAGAGCACAAGTAAATGGCCCGAGGGAGTGGTAAGCAAATAGAGCTCTGCAGTACACTCACCATTTGTAGTCCCTTTGAAGTCAAGCTTGTACCTTTTCCCTCCAAAAGCCATTTCTGTACAGCTACGTAGTAACACACAGCTGTTTGAAGAGGGCTACAGAGTCCAGGTATCTCCTTCCTGTAGCTTTTTTGACTATGTTTTGAAGAACTCAGGAGCTGATCTTGGAGAGCAGTCCCCCACACCAGTTCCTGCAACCCCAGCGTAAACCAGAAACACTGGAAGTGCACTACCTGACCCAGCTCCCCATCAGCAGCTGAGGCTCTGTACCTGGGCCCTCAGCTGGGCACAGGTGCAGCCCTCACCAGCAAAGTTGCTACACCAACAGACATGCAAGGGTGTCTTCCAGGAGCATTTGGCAAACATAGCTGATGCAGTGTTTTCATCACTCTAACATGTTAGGCGTTAACACCAATATCTGAGGGAGGCTTCAGTGTTAGACTCACTACTGCTCTTGTAGCAAATTCCTCCTGCACGCACAGCTCCAGGTGAGGAGGTGCTGAGCCAGCCTGTGCTGGGAAATGCGCCCGGACCAGTGCAGCCTCTAGTGGAAACCTGGTGATCCTATCTAAAGAGCTGCCCTCATGGCACCTGTGGGTGAGGCAGACAGAGCTTTTCCTCATCTGAATTAGAGATGCATGATACTCCTACATCAGCATAACTCAACCAACATGAAAATCTCCTGTGCTCACAAAACCTTGATGTGACTCACCGTGTCCTTCCTTGGCCCAGAGCTGGGAGAGCTGTGGCCACGTTTCCTCCTCAATACTCATGCACACACACCTTCCTCGGTACGGCCATCCGTGCTAAAAGAGCAAGGGCAGAAAAACATTAGCACAAAGAAAAGTTCTGCCATCTTCCCAGACCTCAGCTAGCGCAGCTCTCTGCAATTGCTAGTGTTCAGCACCTTGTTCCTCAACATTTCGTACCTGTTGCAAACAAATCAACAACCAGGCAAAGAGAATTGCCAGCCCCTCATTCCCGAGACCCCACAGGAACTGTTTCAATGTTTCCAAAGGGAATTGCCAACTCCTCATTCCAGAGACCCCAAGGGAACTGTTTCAATGTCTCCAAAGATGTTAGCATCATCTTGCAAAGCCACTATACACAGAGCATCATCACACCACTTCAGAAGACTTCAACCCATGCAGAGTAACACCATACCAAATCCAAAGGCATCAAGCATCAGTCTTGTGGTGTTTTTTTTTTTTTTTTCTTTTAAGCCCTACCTTTTATACCCTCATGGTTCACACATCACACCTGTGTGCCCTCTGGTCCCTTTGGTAATTGGGCAGCACACCTGGGCACTTCTTGTCTCCTTACCTTCAATGCTGCTCACCTGCTTGTCACAGCTGTAGCCCATTAGGGATAAGGCTCGGCCACAGTCCCACTCCCCATTCCCACAAACTGCGTACCTACAGTTTGCCCACTGTTGTTTTATTTGGATTTTTTATCTTTGCAATCTACCCTCCTTTCTTATTTGTGACCACAGTTACAACCATTACGCTGCATTCATTTCCTCTCAGTTGCTTCTGCTGAGAGCATGCTGCTAACAAATGCTGTTGTGACGGCAATCCAGGGCTCATCAGAAGAGGAGGGAAAAATGTATGGCATGGAGAACAGCACCAACGGAATGTGCAAAGTGATAAAATACTAACATGAGCCTTACCCTCTCCCCAGCACCTGCACCCTATCCAGATGAAGACAGCCGATGGGATGTAGCTTGTACACAGCATCTATTGCAATCTCTGTTTGTGAGGGCTGCACACACTTCTGGGTTTGCAGCAGGCTGCAGGATATTCCAGCTGCTTACATGACAGGCAGCTAAAAATATTTATGGATAGCCAGGAGCCTGCAGCAGAGATGGCTTCTGAAGTGTGACTTAGGGCCTGATCCAGACCTCTTTAAAGCCAGGGAGCCCACCCTGAGCTCAGTCTCTCCATTCTCTACGAGACAGAAAATCCGGCACACCTCTCCCACACTTTTATCCACTATTCAGTCCCCAAACTGCTTGGGGCAGGAGCTGTCATTTTTTTTGGTGCGCACAGGACACACTGCCCATGGCGGCACTGATCTTACCTGTTCCTCTCAGTTGTTACGTACACACTTGTAGTAACAGCACGGGCAGTCCAGAACAAAGTGAGATCCCCACAACAGTACAACGTGTGCCCAGCCTCTCTCAGCCATGCAGCAAATATAGAGATGAGATGTGGTGAGATACGATTTGACTGCAGACACCTGTGGTGTTTGTGTGTTGTTGCCGTACATGGGTACAATCCCACACATTTGTAATAACAGCTACCCCAAACCACAACGCATTTGTGAATCTTTACTGCCAGTTTTCCTAAGTACTGCACCACAGGGCAGTTCAGGTTGGGAGGCATCTCTGGTGTTTAGGTGTTTCATGGCACACTGAATATCCCTGAGGATGGAGACCTACCCTTTCCAGCCAACATGTTCCCATAGCTGACCACCTTCACAGTAAAATAGTTTTCCCTCACACACAAATGGAATTTTAATTTTTGCCTATCATGTCCTGTCCGCTCACTGACACAATGACTGATAAGCAGCTCTTTGGTCTCACTGCCTGCCAGCAAAGGACCCTCGCACTTCTCAGCTCCTCCCTCCCCCCTAGCCTGCTTCTCTCCTTCGGTGTCGCCTCTCCTCAGCGCTGTCACCCCAGCTCGTACCTCCACGGGCCGCCACCTCGGGCAAAGGCGACCGTGGGGTGGCGGCCCGGCCGCGGAGGAGGTGGAGGAGGAGGCGGAGAGGCCCGGCGCCGCAGGAGGCGGGTTTCCCCGCCGCACCTGAGTGCAGCGCCGAGCACCGAGGCACAGCACCGAGCACCGAAAGCCGGCCGGCCCGGAGCATGGCGCGGGAGCTGAGCCAGGAGGCTGTGCTGGACTTCCTCTGGGCGGCCGGGGGGCGAGCCCCCAACACGGCGCTGCTCCGCCACTTCCAGCGGTTCCTCCGCGACCCGGCGCTGACGGAGCAGCAGCGGCGGGAGCGCCGCGAGTACTTCAAGAGCCTCGTCAACTCCCTGGCCACCGTCCACCCCGCCGCCGCCCCCGGCGCCTCCAAGGACATCGTCCTCCGCCGCAGGTACCGCGACCTCCTCGATGAGGAGCTGCCACCTCCGGAGGAACAGCGGGAGCAGGAGGAGGAAAAGAACGAGCCGCCGCCGCCGCCCCGACGCGACCCCGACGGGCGGCGCGGCCCCCGCGGGGAGGCGGCGGAGCAGGGGCGGCCCGGTGGGGCTGGGGGCTGCGCCGCCCGGGGCCGCGGCGGGCCGTGCTGCGAGTGCCGCCGGGCGCGCCGCGCTGCCGCCGCCGCCGCTGTGCCCGCGCCAGGTCCCGGGACACCGCCCGCCCCCCGGCCGCCCCGCTCCCGCTCCCCGCCGCCCCCACCGCAGCCGCCCCCGTACCGGACCCAGCCGCTGTCCTCGGGGCCCTGGGCACTTTGCCCCGGCGGCACAGCGCGGCCCCAGCCCCCGGCGCTGCCGTCGTATCCTGGGGCGCTGTCCCCCGCGGTGCCGCCCCGGTCCCTATCACCGCCGCTGCCTGCTGCCGGGCTGCCCTCTGCCACAGCGCCCCGGTCCCGGACGCCACCGCTGCCACCGGGCCCAGAGATGCCGCCTCCCTACAGGTTGCCTCAGCCCCGATCTCCGCCGCAGCCGGCGACTGGGACGCCCTTGCTGAAGGCCCCTCGACCCTCAGCAAGCCCGGGGAGGCGACCCCACGCCGGACCCATCCCGTCCCCGCTGCTGTCATCGGGCCCCAGGGCGCTGTCCCCCCGTGACCTGCCCCCGTCCCGATCCTTGCCGTTGCTGTCCGCCCCGGAGGTGCTGCCCCTGTCCCGGTCCCTGCAGGCACTCCCTGCCAGCCCCTCCTCATCGCCACTGCTTTTGTCAGGCCCCGAGGTGCTCGCTTCCACCAGGCTGCTCCCATCGCAGTCCAGGTCCCTGCAGCAGCTCCCCACCAGGCCGTCCCCAGACCTGCCGAGGGGATTCAGGAGGCTGACCCCCAAGGAATCAACCCAACCTCAAGTCCTGCGACTGTACCCGTGTCAAAGCCTGACACTGCCGTCAGGTCCTGGGATCCTGCCCACCACCAGGTCCCCCCCTCCCCAATCCCTGCCACAGTCCGCCACTCTCCCGTCCCCATCCCGCTCCCTGCAGCCACCCCTTGCCAGGTCACCCCAGTCCTTGCTGCCAGCACAGGGCCCCGCAGTGCCCCAAGCCCCAGAGAGCCAGCCCCCGGCACCGCTGCCTGTTTTCCGGAGCATCAGGTGCCAGCTCGCTTTGTCGGAGGCGCAGGGCAACCCCCCCTCAGTGCACGATGACTGTGGGCGGCAGCTTCGCTCCGTGCTCACCAAGAGCTCCCCTAGGAACGCCGCAAGCCGGGGGCCCGTGGTGCCGCTGGGACAGCGGGAGCACGCCTGGCTGGTGGCAATGTCAGCGGGCTGCTGGGCTCAGGTGCGAGGGCTCTTTCTGGAAGAGCCTGAGCTGGCCCTGCAGAGAGACTTCATATCAGGCTTCACAGTCCTTCACTGGCTGGCCAAGCACGGCGACGGGCCGGGCCTGCAGGAGCTGGCAGCGGCGGCGCGGCAGGTCGGGCTGGCCCTGGACGTGGACGTCCGCTCGGGCTGCGGGTACACTCCACTGCATCTGGCTGCCATACACGGCCACCAGCTTGTCATCAAGGTGTTGGTGCTGCAGCTGGGGTGCCAGGTGCAGGTGCGGGATGGCAGCGGGCGCCAGCCGTGGGAATACCTGGGCAGCTCCACCTCGGGGGAGATCTGGCAGCTCCTGGAGGCACCCCGTGGCACAATCATGTTCCCCACGCAGCCCCTGGCCCGCAGCGTGTCCTCTGTCAGCAAGGTCTCGCCGTCCACCGGCAGGGCAGCGCTGCCTGCCTGCCTCAGGGTGCAGCTCGGGCGTGGGGCAGTGTCCCACCCATCCGGCAGTGACAGCGACTGAGACAGCTCCCCCGGCATCACCTACCAGTGGAGATGGGACCTTGGTGGCCACTCTGAGAAAGGAAGCCATGCAGGCAGAACAAAAGCTGTGAAACAGACTGAACCTATTGAAGAATGTACTTTTAAATTATTCCAATGAACTGTTGTCTGAGCCCCTCTGCCCTCCCTCCCGTTTCTTGCTTTTCTACCAGAGAAGGATGCAGTAACTCTGCTGGAAGCAGGAAAAACCCTCGGGAGGAAAGTCTTCTGCAGCCCGCAGGGCCAGGACCAGCTGCTGGATGCAGCCACGGCCACCAGCATTAGTGGGGCCATGGCTTTGGGGTGAGGGTCAAGTCTGGCCCCAGTCACGGTAGAGCACTTCCTTTTGCTGACAGTGACAGATTGTTGTTGGTCCTGGGGCTTGCAAAACACTTGTTTACACCACCTAAATTCTGGGGAGTAGTAAAACTACATCCCTTTTTAATCCCAGCAGATTAAGGATGAGTCCCTCTTTTAAAAATGCAGCTGATCAAGATACAGCCTTCCAGTGAGTAGGGAAGGCGTTTCCCAGGCCACCTTGCCCACCATTCCATGCCGAAAGGAATGCAGAGCAGCACCACAGCCCTGCTCCCCTCCACAGCTGCCCGGGGCTGCCCAGCGGTATCCCTGCTGTTCCCTCATTCCTGCACCTCCAGTTGCTCTCCTCACATCGCAGGATTAGGAAGTGATACCCGTGCTGTGGCTAGAGCCCTGTTCCCACACCCTGGGTGGAAAGCATTGTGGCAGGATTCTGTGTTGGGCAGAAAGGGAGCTGTGCTGTAGTACGGGTCCCAGCCTTGCAGAGGGAAGGCAGTTTCATAACCAGAGCTGCATTTTCCCAGAGACACCAGCCCTAAATTTCCTGTTAGGTGTTTATGTGATGGGGGCAGGTGGGACCGGGGGGCCAAGTGCAGTCAAGAGGTGTCCAATGGAGTAATTCCTCAGAGTTTACAAAAAACCAACTGTCTTTAGGAATCTCAGTGGATTGTGTGGGTCCTGCAATGTACTCTGCTCTCTGATTTAGCATAAATGAGCCTCTAAAGTGTCAAAAATTGCAACAAGTTAATCTTGCACCGAATCTTTCTCTCCTATCAATCCTCTATGGAGGCAGAAAAGAGCTAAGGTACATGAGACAGGGATCCAGTGCTGCTGGGTTGATGCTGATGCTGCTGCTGCTGGGTGACCCTGGGTGCAGGACCATTGAAACTGGGACTGCTGTCTCAGCCTCAGTGGGAGGCTTTGGGGCACAGCAGAGCAGGAGGTGGGAGCGCTCATGCATTTGAGGCATGTGTGTGAATGCCTGCAGTTTCGGGGAGGAACAGGAATGAGGGCAGCAGAACCTGACCCTTGCATAACATGCGTGCCAGGGAATGCCTCGAGTCCTTGCTCAAGCACTAATTGAGGTCTCCGCTTTGCTCGGGGTTTATTTGAGGGAGGAAACTTTTTCCTGCACAAGGGAAGCTACTCTGCTTGACTCTCGGGCCACAGAAGGTTGCGGCCTTTTCCCAGCCTGTTTTTCTCCTTTTACAGGGAAAGAGTCCAGTAAACCAAAGCAGTGTCCTGTCAATGATCATTCCTCTCTGAGATGAAACACCATCTTGAACTCATAAGAAATTCAGCTGTGAAGTGGCCTCTGAGCCACCAGCATGAGAACCTGGAGGGCCCTCTGGGACTCCTCCACAGCAGGAGGAATTCTGTGTATCCCCCTTCCTCTTCTATCCAGCTGGGGTTTATAGTCTAGGTCACACCAACACACAAAGTGGCTACTGCCTGGGAAAGCAATGAAGCCTTTTCCAACACATTTAGAGCCGCTGTCACTATTCACATCATGTGCTAGGCTCCCTTGGGAAAGGGATCCCTAAAGCCTTGCACAAGCCTTGGCTAGGAGCTCCTAAAAGCAACCCTGTTGACAGGGGATGTCAGGGTAGCCACCAGAGCCTTCCTGTATAGGGAGCTTCTCAGAAGGAACCCTAAATGAAAGAAGTTTGTGAGCTGAATAAAACTGGGGTGGGGGCATATTTTTTTCTCCAAAAACAGCTTCCAAAGAACAAGGTTTTCCCCTTTGTATCTTCTATGCTGCTAAGACAGTGCTACCTTGGGATTCTCATCTTACAGCCTTTCCCTGACCTTTCTCTGTGACGCAAACCTAAGTGGTGTTTTTTTTTCCCTGCATGCTGTTTCAGACCTTGCCTGCCATCTTTCTCAGAGCCCTTTTCTCTCCCTAGCAGTGTTGTCAGACTGCTGAACTAAATAAGTTGTGACCTAATTCTGTGATCACTGTTTGCTTGCCTGTTGAGATGACACAGATAAGCTGGTTTCTCCAATTTTTAAATTACAGGGCAACTGTTAGGAAACTCTAAACTTTCCATTCTGGATTCAGTGTGCATTCACTCTGATTTATCACCTTAGTGGTGTTAGGATTGCTAACATTGCTAATACTGCACAGCTCCTATACCACACAGTTATTTGGGGTAATAACCACTCTTTAAACTCCCAGAAAGCCTCATCCTCCCAGGTTTTCTGCTGGTGAAATAAGCAGTGAACAGGGTGAAACCCATCTCCAGCCCATGGTGGGAGGCAGGGTTCCCTCAGCCGTGCCTGGAGGAATCATGCTGCTGCCCTGGTGCATCACAGATCCAGTCAGCCAGGAGCAATCCACCACTGGATACACACACATGCAGCCTGAGCATCTCCATTTCCAAGTTCTCCTGATCTCCTTGCTACTTACTTGTCAGCCTGCCTGGCCCCTTCCACACCTGTGCACGCTGCTGTTTCCTCATTGCAGCTGGACGTGGCTCCTTGCCTCACACCCAGTCCAGGCATCTGACTTTGCACCGCCCTGAAACACAGCACACGCCGTGGATTAATGCACAGCAGGACTCTGCCCTCTCCTCTCATTGCATCTAAAACACACCTCCCACTTGGCGGCTGCTGCTGGTAAAGTCCACCCCTCTTCTCTGTCACGCTTATCTCTGATCAGCTGCTTTGTACTCCAAAGCCCACGTCCTGCAGAAGGGGGAGGGTGTTTCCGTGCCTTGGCCTTTGCCCAGCAGAGGCTGTCAAACCTGAGGCTTACGAAGCCCTGGCAAAGGTAACCCCTCATCACCCGCTCGCAGGGCACACGCCTTCACACCCACTCATCTGACGGCTAAAAGCAGGCAGCACAGCACAGCGGGATATTCAGCTGGATCCACGCCTCTGGACAAGGACCGAAGAAGGCTGGGGCAATGGTGGAAGCCCAGCTCAAAGAGCCCAAGAGGCTTTTCTGCAAGTAAGAAAGTGTTTCCGGGCAAAGCAGGTGAGCAAGAGCACAGAACATTGCAAACTGAAACTAATGGCCATAGGACCCTTTATATCACAGCACTTTATGAAGCAGAGACAAATAGAACTTGTAGAGTTAGAAAAAAAAAAAAAAAAAAGAAAAAAAAAAGAAAAAGAGTCCATCACACAAAATACCCTTTTTTCCTACTGTGACAAATGTAATTTTGAATTAAATAGTTTGTATACAACTTCACAGTGAGAAGAAAGTCTTGCACACTTTCAGCAAGTAATGAAACAATTACAAAGGCTACTAAATCCTGTTAAAGCTAGAATTTCTCATGACTGCATTTACTACAAGTAGCACCAGATGGAGGTTAGCAGAGTGGGGTTTAGAACAAGAACACCCCCACCCCTTCCCAATTAACAGTACAGCCTAAATTTCCCCAGTAAATGAGAACTGTTAGCCTTTCAGGGAAATACAAATATTGTCTTTGGAAACTCAGTCACACTGGAAAGGTCTAAAAGGAGAATTCTTAGTTTAGTTAAATTAATACCCCTCATTCCCATCATGAGTCTATTTAAGCACAGAAAATGTATTTTACCATTAATTAAAATATTTTAGGATACCAAGAAAAGCTTGGTACAGAGGCACTATTGTGTTAAATGCCTAACTGAGCACAAAGTGCAATACTTGTCTGTGAAGACACAGATGGGTGATCTTGTGGAGGCTGGTTTTCTCCTTAGAGCTGTTAATTTGACCTGGTGGAGCAAACTGCTTTTTGGATAGTTTAAATAAGCCTAAGGCTCATGGTATTTTAAATCTGGATAGGATTTCAGCAAAGGCACTTGAGCTCCTCATACCTATCAGGACTTCCTTACAGTACGGGTTGTCATAAAATAAAAGCAACCCAAAATCTGTTTGTGAAATAGATCTTTACACCGCTCTTAAGATTTTTTAGCTCTGATGGTACTGGAAGAAAGCACAAAACTGCTGATGGCAGAGGGGTCTGATAAAGATTTTGGGTGCTTTCGTTGCTATGTGATAGTGTTTCATAAGCAGCCATGCTCTATGTGCTCAAAAGCCACAAGCTATTTAAAATTAAGAAATCCTAGTTTCTGCTGTGAAGGAAAGGCCCATCAAAACTATTGGCAAGGTCCTCCACGCAAGCGGGTCTGTCCGTGTGGACTGGCCTCAGTTTGCATTTCTAATGCTGCCATGGCAAGCAAGGACCAAAATCCTTCAAGATGTGTCCCAGCAGCTTCCCTCTTGCTGAGAGGCCTCTGTAAAGAGAGCTCTTGGTTTAAATATTTTCTTTGGGCCTTCTTGAGTCACAGCTCCAGAGTGAAGGAATGTTCTGAAGCATTTGATACAAGAAGAGGTATTTTATAGACTTTAATGAAGTCCAGGATATTTCAGTGGAAGTGGGAATTAGAAGAATTTGAATTGGTGCGTGTCACAGACCTGGACTCCCATGGTAATTTCACAGGGAACAAATAGCTTTGCACAACCAGGCACAGGGCAGGTGTTTTTGCAGGTTGTCCAAAGTCCACGTGGGACGTGCATGCCACTGGTAAATAGCAGAGAATGTGTCAGGGAAATGGGAAGGTCTTGAGTCTCACTTTGAGAGAGGACAAGAGGTACTTGCCAGGCCTTAGTGGGGAGTGTTGTTGCTACAGGGATGCAGAGCTGTGCTCCTCCATCCACAAACACTGCACCCTCCTTATCTCCCGAGTGCTTTTCACACTGCCTGGTGATGGTATCTAAAGTGACCCTAGAACAAAACTGGCAGCTGATAAGGAGGGGAGCTGATAAGGATGAGGGCAGGGTTTGTCCTCAGAGCCAGGTTGTTTGCAAGCCTGCTTGTGGCCAGGGAAGGCAGTGGGGCCAAGGGAGAAGCAGATGCTGCTGCTCACTTGCAGCCTGCAGGACTCTGCTGAGCTTGGGGAAAGCAGCAGTCCCTCCCCTCTGCTCTCCCTGTGACTTCACCCAAAGGAAAGCCTGCCTGTCACTGTGTTTAGCTCTATATCCCTGCCTGGCCATGCCAGTGCCCCTGGTTCAGCCCATGTACGCAGGCTGGGGAACCAAGGTGGGACTCTGTGCTGTCACGCTGGTTTGACCCCCAAAGTCGCACTGCCTCCTGTGTCTGAGCCACGCTGGGTCCCTTACCAGCCTCTGTGCTCATGTCAAGTGACATCGAGTCACCCCGAAGGCAGGAAGACCTCTGCTGGGCACATGCTGAATATTACTGAAGAGTGTAAAATGCAAACACTGGAAGGGGATTAACTCTTTTCTTACATAAGAAAACGTGTGTAGAACAGACCAGTGCATTAAGAAATCATCTTGTTATTTTCCTTCCTTGTGTTCAAATACTTAACCTATTTTTTGAGCTCTGCTTGAGTCATATCATCAGCGGCAAGGAATGTAAAGCCTGACTCTTGTTTTAACATACTTTCTGCTGGAGGTTTCTAAGCCACAAGGCTGTGATGGGTTCTCCCCATCCAAGTGCTGGTCACTGCAGTCCAAAGGCAAGGGCAAGGGATGTACCAGGGCAGGGTGTGAGAGTTTTAGAGGGAAAAAGGAGGAGTGAAATGCTCTTGCAAAGGCAGGGAGGCTTCCAGGCAAGTGGCTGTAATAAATAGCATCCCCAGGAGGTCACTAAGCCTGGCAGTCTCGCCTGCAGGTTAAGACGCACAGCTGGGCATAGTCAAGGGAAGCTGCACATTTTTCTTTGCATAAACACTAGAACTGGTTTAGTCATATGCTGAGTGGCATGCTCGGGGGAATGCAGATGCTCGAGCTACAGAGTTATTTGCATGTGATTTGGATTCTTTGTCTGTTTGCTTTATAAGTACTGAGTAGATGTTTTAAGCAAAGATCTTGCAACTCTGCCCTCTCCACGGTTTCTCGTTGTTGCCTCACAAGAAGCCCAAGGTTGCTGTTCCTCATAGTGGCTGCCTGTAGATTTCATGTTGAGTGACTTTTTAGCTGCTGAGTGGTCTGTGCTGCAGACGAGGAGCAGTCAGCCATGGATCTGTATGTCCATGCAATCAGACATGGCACCTGGAAAGTCCTACTCCTGCCTGTGGCCGAAGGGGAGGGCGGGTGCAGTGGTGCTTCCCTTGGATTTTGGTATCTTGCAGACCTGGCAGGCATGCCGTGGCCCTCGGCTGTCCTCAGGCACTGTGGGATTCCGTGCAGCCCAGCTGTTCCCTCTCTGGGGCTGAGCACACCCCGGGCACACTCTCACTTGCCATGGGAGGGCAGAGTCTCAGTGGAGCCCGCCACCTCTGCTGGCTGCTGCGGTGGTGGCTGCATAGGGGCAGCCAGCTGGGTTTGTGCTCTTCCCTGGGCCTGAGGCATGGCTGGGGCTTTGCCATCACTCACACTCTCCCAATCCTTCCTGTCAGGATGACAAATCCCGCCTGCCCTCCCTTTTCCTTGCAGGGCTCTGAACCACTGCCTCACCTCACCACGCTGTGCCAGAATCCTTTTATGAATCCAGCCAGGATCACCAGAGCGTTCAGTGGGGTTAGGAGCAGGCTTTCTGATCTGCCCACGGTGCTTGGGAATAATGCTCTTGCTTAACTTACTTGGGAATAATGCTCTTGCTTTCCAGCAGAACTTAGTGATCTGCCCCTTCTAAATGTATTTCCAAATTTTTTGTGTGCATGTGAATATTTCTAACTGGGTCATTTCTCTTTACCTATCAGATGAGATGCCACCCTGTGAAATGGCCCATCATGAATAATGGGAGACAACCAAATGACCTGCCTGCACTTGATAATTTTTACAGCTGTTGTATAAAAGCACATCAGTCTTAAACCTGAGTATCTCTTTGTTTGTTGCACCTCAACAGCCAGAGGAGTTCAGAGCTGTTTTGTGAACTAAGGGAATCCTCGTGACTCATTGCAGGTAAGCCCTAAATCTGGCTGACAAATCACCGGGGGAGAAGGTGGCAGGAAGGGGAAGGAACCTCTTCCCCACATATCATCATTTCGATGGCTCTTCAGTGTCTCGTGGCTCAGAATGGACAGTGTTAATGTTCCTTCAAAGATTGTTACATTTTTAATCAGCATGTTCTTTCCAAGGCATTTTCCAAATACTTGCCGACCATTTTCTCTTGCCTAAATTTGAATTCAAGAAACTTGAGCCAGCCTAAATACAATCCCTTCTCACTGTGGGTGGCTCAAAGGAGACCAATTCTGGCACACACATGTTTTTGTGGAAAAGAACTCCAGATGGCTTGAGTTTCTAAGCCATCCTGGCATGCTCTGTGTGCTATGTCAGGCTAGAAAAGAGCTCTGCTAAACCAGTTTAACCTAAGGTTGCTGAAAATACTTTTGTGGACACTGGTCCCACACTGTCCAAAGTCACTGTGAGGGGTTTTCCTCCATCAGTTAGAGCCCCAAAACAAGAAACTGCTTCACAGTCTTTCAGTCCAAAGAAAACCTCTGCCTTGCAGGTTTTGCAGAATGAGAGTGACATAAGGAAAATCAAGCCTTACAATCCTAAGGAGATAATAGAAAAGGACCAACAGACGTGTCTACTGTGTCCTGGATGTGTCTACTATGACAACACAGATCCAGTCCTGTGGCCTGGAATGTGGCAAATCTTTCAGTAAGAGCATTCCAGGTTACTTGGCAAAACCCCAGGAGCTTTAACTTTACGGGTGGCATGACATGATAGAAGCTGATTTATGAAAAGGAAACAAAACAAAGGCTAGAACCCCAGCCTGGTGCAGCCACCTCCATTCAAGATGAAAGCTGCCCAGAAGGCTTGCTCCAGAGATGATCCTTTTTTCACTGACACCTTGTTTCACTCACATGGGGTCCAGACCCAGCTAACCAGCTCTGCTGCTGGAGTTACCCTGTGGAGGGCAATGCAGCTGCACTCTCTTTTACCTTTCCTCACCATGTGGACATCTTCAAGGCCTGTACAGGTTTTATTCAGCAGGTTAGGGATAGGAAAATCCACAGGTCCCCATCTTCAGTCCCCACACAAGTCCCCTTGCAGCTGATCATGAGGTGCAAATCAAACCCAGATTGATGGGTTGTGGGGGCTAGACCACAGGAACATATAAGGCTTGGGAAGTGCTGCTATCCTGCTGTGACATCCCAGTGAGAAGTGTTCCAGGGTCTGCTCCTGGTTGCAGAAGTTTGCGGTGCGGTCATAGATGTAAACAACTGTGCTGCTAAGACAAACGAGTACTTAGGGCTGCCCGAGTTGACAGACCTTGAGGAAAATACTTGAAGGGTCACTAACCCATGGGCTCTGCTAGGAGTTCTCACTGCAACAGCTGCTTGACTAAGATCTCTTGTGACCTCCAAGGAGGAGGGAAAGATAGGCCTGGATTCTTAATTTTTGAGTAGCAGGGACATCCAGTGAGGAGCAAATGCAAACAGCTCCTTTCAGATGAGGCAGTGCACTCTGAGGTGAGGCTCTTGCCACCCACAAACTTAAAAGGTTAAGGAGGGAGGTGCCAAAGTAAAGTGAGTCCAACAAAACAAAGGCCCGGTTCTCCTGGGTAGGTAACAATTTGCTCTAGTTGAATGTAATCCACTGAGAGATGAGAGAAACACACAGATTATCAGCTTGGGTCAATGTTAATGAGGGAAATAAAATGAGGAGACATACTTTAAATTCCAGTGACACAATCAGCAAACTCCTTTCATCACTTTGTGACAGTGTAAGAAGTTCTTTATAATTAACTTAATTTATAATTAACCTGGAATAGAGGTGCTTCCCTTTTAATGTAGGGAAAGCTGAAATCAGGAAGCCCTCAGGGATAAAAATGCTGTAGTGTGGCCATGCAACCCCAGCTGGTATCCAGTGCAGACTGGATCTTCCTGGCACAAACTTCCCACTCTGAGGCAGTGCTTTGGGAGCCCGAGTGCCAGCAGGCTCTGGGACAGCCTCTCACCCTCCTGCCACATTGGACTGTGGCTCCTTGAGTCACTTTGTCTTTCAAGAGCAGGCTAAAGCCTGTTCCTGGGAGTCTAGCTCCATTCCCCTGTGGTATCCAGCTGAGCCCTAGAGTTCCCCCCAAGGATAGCAAGGGGCTGGAAGACACCATGGTGGTGAGAGCATTGTTTCAGCCAGCTCTGCAGAAGGATCCAGGGAAATTCTGTGCAACTAAACTCTTCAGGGGTCATGACTACCCAAGCAATAAGGCAGAACCTTCTCAGATGAGACAAACTAATGGGCTGTGGTAGCAACAGAGAGAACCAGACACTCCAACAATAGAAGCAGAGGATTGCTTAAGTTAAAATCCCCAGATATTCCAAGAGAGAGAAAACAGCCTGTGAGTGTATATAGAAATGCAATGTATATATCTGTTATGCTGTAACAAAATAATATTTAGGTTGTAAGAGTAATCAGGGGCTACTGCTGAGAAAAGAATCCCAAACAGACAGTATTGACACAAATATTCCCTAAAACTGGCATGAGAAAAAGATGCAGCCCTGGCCTGATGCACTGAGAATGAACTCACAGAGACAAGAACAAATCTTTCCCAAAGAAAGTGAAAAAACGAACCCTAACTTAAAAGCAAACTGTAAACTTTCTCTTACACTAGGAAAGGGTGAGGGGTTTCTCTTGTCATTATTTCAAGCAGCCCAATCCTTGGATTGGAGCAGTTCTCCCTGCTTGGTCAGTGTCACTGACTGAGGGGCAGTGGCTGAAGCAGTGGTGCCCCCCCAGGGCGGTGCATGCACAGAACAGCTGTGCTGGCCCCGGGGCTGGATGCCTTCTCCAAAGGAAGAGAAAGCTTCTGCTCACTTTCTGCAACAAGTGGGGGCACTTTCTCAGCTGCAGCCATGAGCATGGGTCGTACCAACAACCACCCCTGTGTGTGGGCTCAGTGCACCACAAACCAGGCACGGGCAGCGAGGAGCCAGCAGGCCTCCACACCCCGGTCACACCCTGGTCCTTGAGGAAGCCAGCAGAAGGGCGTGCCCTCAGACCTCCCCAAACCAGGGGAAAGCCATCTCTAATGACAGAAGTGATTAGCCTGGGATATGACTTTGCCAATGGCTAGGGAGTATATTTTCTCACAGGAGATTAAAAAGAGTAACACTCAGCATGCTGCACCCTTTGCTTCTGAAGCAAATCTGGGACATTTCTAGGGAGTTACAAGGAAATCAGACTGGCCAGGTGTCTGCCTTCAGCCTGTGCAAACCAAGAGGTGAATGAAGAGTTTGGACTGGAGACCTGGTGCTGGACAGGGCCCTGGTACCCACAAACAAGCCTGCAACGCCAAGCACTGGAAGGCCAGCCTTAATTTTCCCCAGAGCCAAAAATTCCTCTGTGTATCACCTCTGGATGAGCAGGAAATGACTTCTCTCCCAGCTTCTGCCAGAGCTGCCAGGTGAGTGCAACACTTCTCCAAAAGCAGGTAGAGAGCTGTGACACCTGAAATGGGAACACTTGCACTGTGTGTGCCCTGCTGTGAACAACACGTTCACTCTCCTGTGAAAATTTTAAAAGTTTAATAAAGGACAATAGGAGACAAGGACCATAGAGCAAAGGTTATGACGGCCGGCACTCAGCCGAGACCACCCTGTTACCTTCGGGGACAGCCCTTAAATACCTTTTTCCTTACATCAGCCTGTTGCATATTCATAGCTCCTTATGCATATGCATAAACTAATTTGCAGTTTCCATGAACTATTTTACATGGCCCCGCCTTTTTAGAGCATGCGTGTTTCTTGGCTGTGGTTTTGGCTCCCTCTCCTTATGACTTCCAGTTTGGGCCTCGGTCCATACCTTCTTCAGACGGTGAGTGCTGATAGTTGGCAGATCTGTAGCAGGTGTCTTCATTCTGTGTGTTCACTGGATGTTATCTCATCCAATCAGGCATTTTCACACAAGCATTGCTATTTCACTACTATGTCTAAACTTAATGAACAACGGAAATAAAACAATATCTTTATAACAAAGTTACTTCAACATCAAACATATAAAATCCATTTTAACTTTTGCGAAAAGCCAATATTATAATATGTATCTATAACACCTGCTACTCTTTCTCAGAGCCTGTACTGACTGCAGGCCCTTGTAACAACCCAGGTGGGACTCACTTGGGCTCTTCTGCCCAGGGTTTCTTCTCAGAACTTGCCCTGCTAGGCCTGGGGAGTGAGAGAGGCCTGCATAGAGCAGTGCCTCCCCCTTTCTCCCCCAGGCCTTTGAAACACACCCCAGTCCTCTGCCTGCCTGCTGTGGGTGCATAGGGACTGAGTCCCTCCCTGTGGGAGGTGCAAGGTGTGCTTTGCCCCCCCGTTGTGCAGGTAGGCTGGGGTCATCCCTCATGGGTGGGATTGGCCAGTGTGGCCTTGCTTTGCAGCCTGCCCTCTGAAGGGCCACTGTGTCCCCTATTTTTCTCCCACTTAATGCCTAGGAAAGATGCAGGACAGTGAGACAACTCAGCATTGTAGCCCCAGAACAAACACTGTGCTGACTTCGCAGGGCTCACGACAAGGAGTGCTTTAAAGACAAGGAGTGCTTTAAATCAAAAGACCAAAGGCTTTGCTGCTATACCAACAAGGCTGCCAGTGCAGAGCACTCAAGTCAAACCAACAGAGCGGTCTCCGTGTGTTATTAGAAAGGTAATTCACTGTCTGAAGGGTCAGAGGAGGAAACTTCAGGCCAGAAGAGCAGCTCACATGAAATGTGCATTTCGGGAGACAGAGGGCCCAGCACTGAAAGGAGAGAAGTCTCCAGGGATTTCACAGAGCTGACAGGAAAACAAATACACAAACCCAACTGACTAAAGAGAATTTGCTCAATCCCTCCCATGTGCCAGCGACCAGGGGAACAACTGCACAGTAACTCGGCTGGGAGAGCAGGCGCCTAAAGCCTGTCTCTAACACGTGATCCTGACTAACACTGCTGGAGAGCGGGGCTAACTTAAGGTGGAGTTAGTCGGGATTTCTCCAAACTCTGTAGAGGGGGCTTGCTCCCAGTGGCATTTGCTACTTGCGTGAACTCTGCTCCCACAGTTAACTCCTGACTTCTGTATGGCTCTTGTGTGTGCCAGGGAGTTAACTGGAGGTGAGGGCATGTGAGGGATTTTCCCTACAGCACTTTCAGTCAGCATTCTGTCCTCTTTTATGCACCCCAGTCACAGGGCTGCAATCTGAGCTTGTGACTTTTAGTCCAAACACAGCTCAGCTTTGCTGAAACACCATGGGAATGTTCTGAAATGGGTGTGGGGGATATCTGGGGCAAAGGATGACATCAGGAGTCAGGATGCTGTTCCTGTGAGAGCTCTAATGAAGTTCCAGCAGCCTTCTGCAGGGCAGCGTGTTTCCCACCACCACCCAGCCACAGATTCCTGCTCTGTGTTGTGAGGTGCCTGGTGCAGCCCTCCCAAGAGTGACCTGCAGGCGAGTACCTCGCAGGCTGGTCACGGCTCAGCCACCACGTAGCACACTGTGCTTATAGAGCAGCTCTCGCTGTGGGTTTACAAGCAGGATCGGAAAGCTGCATGTCATTAGCATCGCTTCAGGCCTCAAGGAAACTGAGGCACAGAGTCCTGAGGACCTTGCTAAAGCCCATGCAAAGGTACAAGCCGATCCAGGGACACGGCCGCACCAAGCACTGCAGCCGCTCCCCCTTCACCTGCCTGCCCTGCACAGCCCCTCGGGGCAGTCGTGCTCGGTGCTTTCTGGGGGCACAGGAAAGGGGAATGGCAGGCGCTGGCCAGTCTGGAGATAGCAGCCTCCTCTCCCGTCCTGCAGGCTGCACACAGCCCTGCCCAGCCTCTTCCTCCCCTAACAAAGCATTTCTCTTTTCCCTCCGGAGCCTTTTGCAACTGGAATGGAACCAGCGAGACCGTGCTACTTTTCAAGAGCCGCGGCCTGAATTATCACATCTACTTAAAGCCCCACACCACCAACCTGAACCTTTTAGGCACTGCTGAAATGCCGACACGGGCTGTACCAAGCCCTCGTCTTGCATTTAACTGCAAGCAGCGAGGCTTTGCATCCAGCGTCTCCCACCAGGCTGGGCTGGGAGAGCACATCCACCCGTATCCACAGAGGCAGCCACTTGGCAGCAGGAACACGAGGACTCCCAACCCTGATTTTAGACACAGATCGCCGAACAAGAAGCAGCCACCTGGCTCCTAGCACAGAGAAGCACTCCGGCTCCTGGGATCGGAGCCAACAGACGCTGCATCGCAGCTAGGGGAGCTTACAGCAAGGATCACGCAGAAGCAAGCAATCACTAGTTCTTAAAATCATACACAGACTGCCTGCAAAGAACAGTATCGACAGAAGTCTCCCGCCCCCCTTCCCAAACGGCTGGGAAGCTCTGGCCACAGCTGCTGTTATCAATTCTCTTCCTCGCCCTCCCCCGACCGTGTGACGGTCCTGCCCGGGTGCGTTCAGCTGCCAGAGCCCGGCGCTGCGTCACTCCGTGCCGGGAGAGGGGCTCTGCCTGCCGGGGCCGGTGTCTGCAGCATGGAGAAAGTGAGTGCCGCCTGCGAGCCGGGCTGCTGTGCCAAGCAGGACTGGGACTACGGCTGGGCTGCCTGTGAGGTTTGGGCGTGGTGCCGGAAGTATGGGGAGAGGAGGATTAGCGGGAAGGAAATGCAAGGCTGATGTATGGCTTTGGGGGGAATAGTTAGGGCGGACCAGCCGTATTTCTTCTCTTCTTCTCTAGCATGTTATCTAAGTGGGGAAGCTGACGAATGCTTATATTCTCAAGTACCCTAAAGGTTTGGGTCCGTTTGCAACTCTACAGTTTCCAGACTCTTTATACTTTTTTCCCTTAATCTGTGTATTTTTCTTCAGGAATAATGCCTTTTGGGTGTAGGAGTGGGTTAACTCCTAATGCAACAGGAGAGGAAAGCAGGCTGGCAGTGTACTCTAACCCACCCCCGCCCCCGCAGCTTTCCTTTCCTCGAAAGACCCCCCGGGCGCAGCGGCTGCATTCCAGAGCCAGGAGGCTGAGTTAGTGCCGTGGGGATAAGCAGTTTAGTGACTCGAGGAACCCTGACCTCGGCAGGCTGTGTGTGGGCAGAGCAGGGAGCAGGCATGAGGGCAAGGACTACATCGGGGGCTGGGGAGCAGTGTCCAAGCAAACTAATTTGCAATGTGCCTCCCAGCCTGACCCGGCACACGGTTAAGTAGCTCAGTACACTGCTCCTGTAGCAGCTGCTGAATCTGCTCTGGGTTTGTGTGACCAGGTTTTGGTAACAGAGGGGGCTACCAGGGTGGCTTCTGGGAGAAGCTGCCAGAAGCCTCCCCCGTATCGAGCAGAGCCAAGGCCAGCAGGCTCCAGGACAGACAGGGTGCTGGCCAAGGCCAAGCCTATCAGGGACGGCGGGAGTGCCTCTGTGATAACACCGTGCAGCCTGTGGTGAAGGCCGTGGCGAGGCAGCTGTCCCTCTGCAGCCCGTGGATGTCAACAGGCAGGCAGGAACCCGCTTGCAGCCCGGGGAGTGCTCTGTGCCGGAGCAGGGAAGGCTGCGACCGTGTGGAAAGGAACCCATGTTGGAGCAGCTGGTGAAGAGCTGTAGCTCACAGGGAGGACTGTGTGAGGGACCCACACTGAGCAGGGGAAGACTCCTCTCCTGGAGCAGTGGTAGAAACACCCTGTGATGAGCTGACTGTAACACCCCCTTCCCTACCTCCCTGATGGGGAAGAGGTAGAGCCCGGGAAGGAGTGGAGGAAAGGCATTTTTAAGGCCTATATTACTTCTCATTATCCTGCTCTGATTTTAATTGGTAATAAATTCAATAATTTCCCCCAGCTGACTTTGTTCTGCCTGTGACAGTAATCAGTGAGTGACCTCTCCCTGTCTTTGTGTCAACTCATGAGCTTTTTGTTGTATTTTCTCCCCCCATTCCAGTTGTGACGCAGTGGCTCTGGTGGGTACCTGGCATCCAGCCAGGGCCAACCCACCACACCTTGTCACCTTATACTGCTTAGAGGAGTGGGGGACCCCCGTGGCTGCTGGGACGGGCAGGTGGCCTGATTCAGCCCTTCCTCTAGCACAAAACTCATGTTTGAGTGTGCCAGAGCTGCTGTGTGCCCTGGCAGGATTGGAAGCCTTCCCTTGGGATAGACTAACTCCTGTGGTTTGGTCCTGCAGGGACTGGTTGTTACTCAGCTGGATGTTGAGCCTGGTGAGTGTATCAAGGTCAAGGGGAAGATCCAGTCTGATGCCAAAGGGTGAGTGAGGTGGTGAATGGATTGATGGAGGAAGCCAGAGCTCCTGCTGTGTTCAGCTTGTCAGCACTGGCAGCTCTGCACTGGCACCCCTCTGCACTGGCTCTGTTTACCCAGGTTTGCTGTGAATGTGGGCAAGGACAGCAACACCCTCATGCTGCATTTCAACCCTCGCTTTGACTGCCACGGGGATGTCAACACCATCGTGTGCAATTCCAAGGAGGATGGCATGTGGGGGGAGGAGGACAGGAAGGCCGACTTCCCCTTCCAGCATGGTGACAAGATTGAGGTGAGGCCCCAGGGATGTGCACAAGGCCCAGGCACTGAGCGGCCCAGGGCACAGCTTTTTAATGCTGCCCTATGCCTCTGTGGTGCAGAAGGAGCAGGCATGGAAAGGGGAACGAGCCCCAGGGGAAGAGCCAAGGAAGTGTCTAGAGCTGCGCTGCCCAAGTCAATGCCCAGCAGCTGGCATGTGCTCAGTGCCCCACTCTGGGCTAAGCTGTGCACCTCAGAGCAGAAACAGCACTGAGGTCAGACTCAGACTGGGTCTGTATCACCCCACAGCTGCAGAAGCTTCCTCCGTTCTATGACTCTGCTAGCAGGGAGGAGGCTGAGCTGCTGAGCATGGCCTTGGCAGCAGCCACCTCACCTGTCCTGCACCCAGACTGGAGGTAGTGGGAGTGAGAAAAGACTGGGAGCTGTGATGTGTCAGCTTCATTCCTTCCTTCCCTCTCATGGCTCTCTACAGATATGCATCTCCTTCGATGAAACTGAGGCCACAGTGAAGCTGCCTGAGGCAGAGTTCAAGTTCCCAAATCGGCTGGGCATGGAGAAAATTGAATACCTGGCTGTGGAGGGTGACTTCAAAGTCAAAGCCATTAAGTTCAGCTAACAACTATAGCTTGGTTTGTTTTGTTTTCTGCCCCCCCGTGTAGTGAAATAAACCAAAACTTGCAATGGCTGCTTCCTCTGCTGTTTCCTGCTCTAATCTGCTTGCTCCTGTGTGTGCTGAGGGGGGGAGGGGATGATGTGCATCCAGCCATTTTCCTCCTTACACTGCAGCCTTGCAGCTGGTACTGAGCTAGACACGAGCCTGACAAAGCCTGACTGACTGTGAGTGAAGCTGACTTAGCAGTAGGTGCCCCATTCACCGTGCTGGCTCCACTGCGTGGTCCCTGTCAGGTTCCTCAAGTGTAGAACTAGTCCCAGCCGGGAACAAGTTGTGTTGGCTGTTCACCGTGCCATCTCTGATCACGAAGTGCTGCTCCCTGCTGGGGATGGGGGACTGACAGGGATCTCTTGCCAAGAGCTTTGCTTTCCCAGAACGTGCTCAGCAGTTGCATGCATTGCAGGCTGGCACTGGTGTACCTGAGGAGCAATGGAGAGTAGGCAGGCTGGGAAAAAGATGTGGAATGAAAGGAGAAGCCTAACAGAAAGCTTAGAACTGACTTGAGAGAATCCAGGCTGTCCCTGGTGCTCATGACTTGAGGTGTGGACACTGCCAGAGACAGAGGATTAGGCACAGTCAGGGACTGAGGAACACATCAGGTATGGGTGACAAACCCTGTGGCAGCCCATGGGTCAGTGTCTGGAATGCTTCCCTGCTACAGGGCTGTATCCAACAGAGTTACCAGGGGCATTTAATCCTGAGTGCACTGAACACAACTAACTGTAGTTAGGCAGACAAAGAAGGAAAAAAGCTTGGTAAAGAGTTTCTTCTACTTACAACCTCTGTGCTCATGCAATGCCTTGGAATGTGTCTGCTACTGCTTTTTCCTCACAGCCTGCTGGTCATGCTGACCCAAGCCAGGGCTGGAGCTGGCACTGCTGTGGCATTGGAGAACCCACGGAAAGCAAGGAAGTCCTGCATGCTGTGTGGAACGAGGAGCCTGGGCAGGTTGGCTCTGTGGCTGTGTGACTGTGCTGCCCAGTGTGGCTCAGTCAGCAACAGCCTGTGCAGGTGAGGCCTTCTTAGTCCAATGCTTCTGCGGTGCTGGAATGTGATCCCTGCTGGCTAATCTAGGCACAGCTGCTCCTTGAACAGCTGAGCCAGCCTGGGTAGGGCCACAGCCCTCTGTGGAGTATTTCAGCCATCCCAGGCTCTTTGTGGGGAGGCTGACAGGCTGCCTTCGTGCCAGCAGCACTGTCCCCCCTGCACTGCAGCAGCTGCTGGGAGCTGGGCACGCCCAGGGAAGAGGGCGGGAGCCCGGCTGCACTGCAGGGCAGGGGCACGAACAATGAAGGGATTCATTCCTGCCCTGCATCTACTGCATCGTTTATGGCACAGGAAGCTAAGTGTTTAGAGGCCTGGGCGTGTTTCTTAGGGAAGGCTAAAGACAAGTCTTGCTGGTGCTTTGCATTGTCAGGTAAGGCTTGGGATTTTTGTGTTTTGCAGGGTATTTGGGGTGGGGAGTCGGGGAAGAGAGAATACTTTTTGTCTTACTTCTCCCTCTGTCACATAACCTGGCTGAAGGTAAGTTCAAAAAATGTACTGTTGTACACTGAAAAGGTACAACAGCCCTCATGTAGCAGGGGCACAGGAGAGCTCAGAGCTCTGTGAGTGTCTCTGTTCCAGGCTGCCCTGGTCAGGTGAGATCTGTGTGTCTCAGAACTGACAAGAATAAAGCTAATCCCATTTTTTGCCCTTAAGCTGGCAGTCCTGACTGCCAGGTAGGTTAGTCACAAGTGTTCTTGGCTGTGGTGCTCAGGGCACAAACAGTGCCTTCCTGGGGGCCATCCCCCTTTTGGGCTTCCCACAAGAATTAATTAGCTTTATCCTGCTTTTTAGTGCTGGCAGTTACCACTCAGGAGACCATAAAATAGGAGAAAGGGGAGGAAGGAAGCATCCCTTTGCCAGCATTTCCTGCTGCTTGAGTCTTTGCTCCCGTGTCCAGGAACTATAAATAATCCTGTTCCTTTAAGTGACACCAATAAATGCAGAGTGCCCTGGCTGGCTCCTGGAGTGGTGACAAGGCTTTGTCTCCTGCTAGAGCCATTGGGAAAGCCAGAACTCCGTGGCCTGCTGCAGAAGAGAGGGTCACAGTGAATGGGAAAGTGACACTTGTCCCTGCCAAGTGTGCTCTCCTGAGGCACACAGGGAGCTCATGTCAAGATCTCTGGGAGAACCCTGAGCCCTGCTTACTGTAGGGAGGAGCAGAAAACACCACAACGTGGCCAAAGGGTGCAGGTTTCCTTTCTTTTGTTAATTTAAATCCTGCACAGTGGGCACTCACCATTTTATTTCTTTACAGTGTCATGGTCAGGGAAAATGGGACCTCAAAACCCCCTACAAAACAGCTGTGAGGCTGTGTCTTATAACATGGACACTCAAGTTGGGTGTGAGAAGAATTTTTTTCAGGGGAACAGGCTGCCCAGGGAAGTGGTGGAGTCACCATGCCTGCAGGTACTTAGAAAAGGTGGAGATGTGGCACTTGGGGGCACAGTGATGGATTTAGTGGTGTTGAGTTCACAGCTATACTTGACTGTAAGGGTCTTTTCTAACCTAAATGATTTTATCAACACAGATTAAATGAGAGGTGCTTTCCCCTCACACCTTGGAAGATGAGAACACATAACCAATTGTAAAAAAAGATGAGTTTGGAAGCAATAGATCAGACAGGAATTAAAATCTCATGCATAGCTTAGAAGAGCAGTGAGGGCTAAGACAGACCAGCAGCTTTGTCTTCTCAGAAAATAACCTCTCCTTGAGCAGTTCACATTAACTTCACTCGACAGAAATAGGCCATGCAAGTGACTGTGGCTGCACAAGCCTGTGTGTGGCACTGATTGTCACAGCCTCAAAAGACAGTCCAAGGACACTGTGCACCCAGGAGCTGGGTGCTAGGGAAGCTGAGGGGCAGCCCTAGGTGAGGCACGAGAAGCCAGCAGGGTTGCTTCCCGTGGAATTTACAACCAAAACGTCACCTGACAATTTCTTCCAAACAATACACATTCGAAATGAACCAATAACCCAAGTACAAATTGAGGAGGCTAACACCAGCCAGCTCTTGTCCCTCCCTTGTGCCCTCACCTCCCACTCCCTCGGCCCCAGTTCCAACATGTACAAACCAAAGGGCACTTTAGCACTCGCTTCAGAAAGTCAGCCCCAAACCTTGTGCTGCGTTACCTCACAGCTGTTCTGGGGCAGCACACAGGAAACCATAATCACACCATTCCCCTTTCCCAGCATGTGATGGAGGTCTGGGCACAAGCCTGGATGTAGCTGGGGTGGGATATCCTTGGGGTCAGATGGGTACAGACCTGTACCTGTCCTGTCGCGGCTGTGGGCAGGAGCTGAGACCCCCATGGTGTGGGCACCCTCCCATCCCCACAGGCCAACACCCTCCCTCTATTCGGAAACCAAACACCTGACACTCCTGCTTTCCAACAAACAGGGCTTTTTTTCCCCCTTAAACCTCCAATGCAGCTGCATGCTGCCAGTCTGCCCCATGAAAAGTAAAAAAAATGCATTAAAAATAGAGCTTTACTCACCTTTTCTCAGCAGGCTTCAGGCTGAGATGTGCATCCTCCTGCTCTGCCTCAGGTTGGACTCCTGTCCAGCCGGCCCCAGCCCAGCTGTCCCTCATCAGCCCTGACTGCCACACGGCTGTTGGCAATAAAAACACAGCAGGAGGGGTGGGCAGTGAGCCCTGCTGTCATTTTTGGAGGTTTTTGGAAGTGAGGTTGGTGGGGGCTGGGTGTCCAGAGCCCCTCACCAACAGGGCTCCCTCCCCTCAGCAGCCCCCTAAGATGGCGGTGGGGGGGCCCTTCTGAGGTAAAAGGGTTCCTGCTGAAAAGTGTGGCGGGAAGAGCCATGAGAAACTTCTGCTCAGAGCCCCCTTTCTCTCCCAAAACTTCCCATCATGGCTTCCCATATTCCAATTTCATCCTTTCTAAGCTGGGGGGTTGTGTGTATTTATATTTTTTTTTTTTTTGTTTAATCAAAGTTTTATTTTACCTCAGTAAAAGCACAAGCACCTCACGAGCAGTTTCCCCCATATTCCATCACACTTCACCAACTCTTACCCTCCCCAGCTGAATTATGTCCTTGTTTTGTTTTTTATTCTTTTGCATGTCAGTTCTCTAAGTTAATTCAGTGCTAAAATGAAGAATTTAACAAGTACGGCTGGATTTTCTCATTTGAAGTCCCTCTGCCTCTCAGTGCAGCCCTAGCAAAAGGCTACGGCCTCAGGCTGCAAACCACAGAGGAAAAAGCTGCCTGGCCCACATGTACCCTGTTTCCTATATGGTGTAGGGGAAAACAAGTCCTTTTTCCTAATCTCAGAGCAGGCAGAGCCACACTGACTTCCCTCTCAAGCTTGCCTGAGGGTGCTGAGTTCCATCTCCCCGACATCTTGAAATGGGCAAGAAGAAAGCAGATTTTTGCAATGGTTTTTGGCACTGATGCACACCAAGCTGCACAAGGGCTGGCCACAGACACACATCCAGTTGCACAACACAAAGGCCGATTGTTCAGTCACACAAGGATAGAAAAACCCCCTCACACAGCAGAGCTGCAGGACACTTGGTTGGTGTGCAAAGGCACGAGCAGCGCTCCTGTGGGAACACAGCGAAGCCATAACACTGTGCCACAGTCAGGACACGTCCCCTCGGAGGGGTGCAAAGGGATAAACAGCTCTTATGGAAACACTGGCTTGCAGTGTGAATGAATGAGGCACGGAGAAGCCTGGGATGGGGTCTCTAGGTGTGCCTCAGTTTGCTCACACTGATTTAAAGCAGGGGTTCTTCGATGAAAAGCTCACTCTGTTCCCTGTTCTGCAAAGGACAGGATTTATATGGAGTGAGTATGGAGTGCTATCCAGTCTGCTTTACTTGCTTAATTACCAGCCTAAACAATCACGACAGCAGCTGGGTTGTAAAGATGATGGATAAGCTGACACATAAACTGTTGTCGTGCTCTGGGTTGGACCAATTTTATAGGTAACCTTCACAAAAGATCTTGTGTGCAAACCTACAACCAACAGACCCTGGTATGTAAACACTCTTGACTAGATTTAGTCTTGAGGAAAGCATCTGATGTGAATTCCTTGTGACCATCAGATGCCTGAGGGCTCTGATAAAAAAAAAAAGGCCAATTTTAAGTTGGATGACTGGATTTTCCCAGCGCTTCTATCACATGCATGTCGCTAAAAGCACACGAGGCTTCACTGAGAGCTGGCCTGCTTTGAGTGGAGATAATAATTTAAGGGATGCTGACCCAGGAAACAGGCTGTTCCTAACTAATGTGCAAATGTAACATAATGGCATTGGTTTTGTACAAGGAGATTTTACTCGGAACTGGCACCATGTGTCAGAAGTGTAACTGCTTTGTCCTTAGCAGGGTTTTCCACAAGTTACCGAAGGGAGATCTGTGATTTCCCACTGGGCCTGTAGCCAGATGAAGGTGGCTGTCACACAATTCTCCAAAAGTCCTTGACTTACCTGGAGACAGCTCTGGAGAAGCTGCTTGACCCAGGTACCAGAAACTAACCTGGGAAGGAGTCCCACACATTGTTACCTACAAACAGAGGCCCCCCAGGCTGGCAAACAAGCCAGGCTGTCATCCCTGTGGCAGGGTGGGATGTAGGGCATTCCACAGCAATTTCTAAACCAGATGTTTCTGTTATAAAGTTCATTTTTAGCAAGAAGTGCCAGGCTGCTGAAAACCCCTTCCCTGAGGTGCGTTTTGGGGAAGGGGTAGCACAGCAGATCATGCTCACTACATCTGGTGTACTGGCTTTCTCCACTGCAATACAGGTTCAGTATGAAAAATCTCATGTAGCCAGACCCAAAATGCAGATTTGTGTCAGAAAGCTTACAAGGACTGGACAGTAAGTGTAAAATTCTATCCCTGGTATTCCTGTCCCATGAAATCAGTCTAGAAAATTCTGGGTTTCCACTACCCTCTAGTTTCATAGCCACAGGAGAAAAGCAAGGTGGGATAAAGAGCAATGAATGCACTCCCTTTTTTGCCAGAGGTAAAAGAAGTAAATCTTCAGGCTTGCCTGATATTTAATTACCTTTAAATACATATCAAGGTGTACTTCTACCAAACTCAGTAAACTTTGCAGTTAGGAGGGTGATTTTTGAACAAAACTATGCAAAGAGAGTTCTTCTGTACCTATCACAAAAATTGTGGCTTTAACTCATTTCTCACTTGAAATATAAGCTGTTATAAAAATATCAGTGACTATTACTTGCCTCATTAGCTGATGTTTCTCTGTACTGTGGGAACACACACACAGGACTTGCCTTGTCCACCCCAAACCTGCTGGAGGTGCTCCCCCTGAAGCTATGTAGGTTCCTGGAGTAAACAGGCAGATCCTGTTTGGATGGAGCCTCTTCCTGACCTGGGGATAAAGTGCAGGACTTGTACTTTGCAGGAAAGAACTCACTGAATGGAAAGTACACAAACACCTCCCAGATCGACCATGTCTTTGTGAGTTGTTTTGGTAAGTGTAAGATGGAAGGGTGGCTGCAAAAAAAAAATCTGGATTAAAAGTGTTTTTAAATCTAATAAATTAAACTGCAGCAGTAGGTAGGATTGGTTTTTAGGGCAAATGAAATGCGTTGATTAGATGGAAATGGCTCCCTCCGCTGTTTCCCTGAAACTCAACTCAAAAGCAGGGCCTATAAATCATTTCAGTAGAGATCCCTGTCACACCTCAGGGAAATCTTTCAGGCTGCAACAGAAACACAGACCACAGCTATGAGTATTCAAAATAAAGGAAGAATTTCCCTCACATTCCTGCAGTGAATTCCTTGCTTCATGCTAGCTTGAACTCCTGACATGCAGGTTGCCATAAAAGAAGTTAGAACTCCAGACTCAGAGGATCACAGGATCCAGAAGAGGAAAAAATTGTTACTTTTGTGGCCAAAATCTCCTTTGTAAGGCCACTTAATGGTATCTTTAGTATGTGTTGAAACAGGGTGAAGCTGCTTCTGGTAGCCCTTTATTATATTAAAAAAACAACCACAACAACAGCAACAAAACCACGATGAGATGTTTCAAGCTACTGCATGACTATCTTTGGGGTTTCTTCTTTTTGTTAAGGTCTTCACAAAATACAAAATTAAATGTCTTTTCTACATACAGAACAAAGTAGAATCAAGTAACTGATTAGAGTATGTACAAAAACTTACACATTCTATCTTGTTCTTTAAAAAATATAAATATCAACAGTGTTCAGTAAAATGGGTTGGTTTTATTTTTAAGGCTTCATTCGTAGATCCTTCATTATTTAATGATGTGGCAGGTAGGCAGAAAAGGGAGGGAAGAGAGGAGGTCATGTTTTTTATTAAAGGTCATGTGTTTAATTCCTGTGAGATTCTTCCTCATTTTAGGTAGGAGGAGATTTCCCTCCACATTGATTTAAGTTTTCAGGAAGCAGAGGTGGAAGGAAAGAAGAATAAAACCTTTATTATTGCTATTTCTTTTCCTTCATTAAAATCTTTGTTTAGACCTGTCTCTGTCCATGGTCTTTGAAGAGGACCATCTGCCAAGTATGGGATCAAAGGGACTCAGGCAGGGCTGTATCCCAGCTCCACCTGGGACAGGTTAGAGTGAGGAAGAGGCTGCTGGAAGTGTTTTACCACCGAGCCCGGAGGAGGTAGCAAGTGCTGCAGCCAGGGCAGCTGCTGCTGCTGCATCCCTGGGCGTGAAGTCCGTGGGGAGACTTTCCATCAGGCACTTGAGCTGCTCCTGGCCCAGTTTGATTTTGTCGTCGAGCTCTCGCTGCTCTATGAGGAGCGCGGACTTCATCTTCACAAAGTGCTGGTAGTCCTGGAGCTGTTCCTCAGAGAGGTAGTTGCCCAGGATGTCCAAGACCACCCGTTCCCGACGGTCAAGGTTTTCCTTTAGCTCCCGGGCGTCTTCATGCTGGCCAGCCAGCAGCTTCCGCTTCTCGTTCAGTGAACTCTGCACACCAGAGAGAGCCCTTCAGTACCAGCAGCACCACACTCCCTGAGCCCCTTTCCTTCCTCCCAGCACCACCTCTGCAGATGGCTGCTAAGCTCCCAGACAAGCAGTCAAAAGCCTGGCAGAAGAGGACGAATTCCTCATCACAAAGCGACTGTGAACCTCAATTAACTGGACTCTGAAAGTCCTTGCCAATGAGAGGCAGAAAGTGATGCAATACCGTCAGGAAAGCTCGCCTGAAAGCAACAACTACCAGGAAAATCTGGTTTCAAAACCACCCGAAAAATGTTAAAATGTGTTGGCTGTCACCAACACAGCTGCTCTGTGTCCAAAGGCTGCAGGATCCCAGCCATTTATACAAACGGGGATTAAGACTTCCAGGGACAATGCCTGAGCTACTGCCGGTACATGAGCACCGAAAGCCCTGTGCTGCCCTCCTGGCAGCCCCTGGAGGTCGCTGTAATGCCGTGGTGGTGGTGGCTGCTGCCCACGCCCCGAGCAGGCCAGGGCTGTGCCCATACGTACCCGCTCCTCGCTGTTGGCGTTGTCCCCCAGGCTGCTCAGGACGTTCTCCACGCGGGCCAGGCGTCCCGAGAGGGAGAGCAGGAGGTTCACCACCTTATCCAGATCGCCAATGAACATCTTGTACTTGTCAAACTCGTTGGGTTTGCACAGCGTGCTGATCAACAGCTCCACCTCCTCTCCGAGAGCATTATTCATCTTAATGTCCGCGAGCAGGCCCTCCTTGGCTTCCTTCAGGATTTCCAGTTTGTGGGTCAAGCTCCCGATGAGCTCAGCCTGTTGGAGGGGAAGCATTGCCACATTGGTTGTTACCAGCATCACCCTGCTCATATGTGGGTGATGACAACAAGAGGATATGGCTGCAGTTCCTGAGGAGCAGGGTCAGGTCAGCAACAGCTGACAAAGAAGGGAGGAAACGGAGAAAATACTGAAATTCCCCACCTCGGAGATAACCCAAGCAGCCCATGAGGTTGCATGAGGATGTATTTGTTCAATGAACATCTATAAAAGAGATCTCTGATTTGGTGTACTGTATTCTGATACTCAGCTACCTACAGGTGAATGTTCTGTAAAACCTCTGGGTGAAAAAAGAGCTGCAGCCATGTCTCTGATGTGCTCCTCATGCCCAGCCTGAAACACCTTGAGCTGCACCAAACAAGTGCCTTGCACACAGGGCATTGAGGAAGCATTCCCACCAAAGATGCTCTGGATTTACTCAGTGTCTGAACACAGAGAACACACCCATTTTGCAGAAACACTGGCACCTATTTCCCTGCCAAAGAAAAGGAGGCCCCCAGGGTTCGGTTACTCCAGGAACAGCAGTGCTGCACATGTGCCAGAGATCCTAATTTCTGTTAGGATTTAGTGGAAAGACATATGCAAAAGCAAGTCTCTGGCCTAGGGCTTGCAGTTCCTGCTTCTGTTTACTCAGAACCAAGAGCACAGCAAGCAGGAGCAGCTCTCCATGCAACAGGCAGGGATTCTCAGTGTCTCCAGTTCAGGCACTGCTGAGGCACAAACACCTGTGTGTTTATCTACTCTGCACACAAACATCGCAGGATGGAACAAGTCAGTCACAAGGTGGCCTGAAAATACTCTCTCAAAGCCCTCTTTCCATCACAACTGAGTGTCATTCCAGGCAGGAGGCAGTGCTGCTTCAGAGGAGGAAGGATTTTCAAACACTGGTCAGGCTGGGGTCACTGAGCTGGCCCTGGTGCCCAGGGTGGGCTGGCAGTGGGGTTCCCAGCTGCTTTGGCAGCAGGGAGCACATGGCTCTGTGTGGCCAGGCACCACTAGATGGAACACTTGGGCGTGCATTGCTCTGCGGCTGCACTACAGCCTGCTCTCCACCGCCACACGCATGCAAAGGCTGAGCAAAAGACCAGTAATATTCCCTGAAAGCAAATATCCACTCCCTGGAATGACCTCCACTGGCTAGCAGGGTAGATCAGGGGAGAGGGAGCAAAGGTAATACTAAATCCCACCTAAGGGTCAACCAAAACTCCTTTATGGGCATTGTTCCCTCAGAAGTACCCAAAGACAAAACTCACCCCTTGCCCTTCCCTGGGGCTATGATTCTAAAGCCCCTTTCCAAAGAAAGATCCTCAGTAGTTGATTGCTGGACCAAAGCAGAGGAGCAACAGGAAGGATCGGTGTTCAGGGTCACAGTTAGATAGGGAAATCTCTATGGCAGGACTCCATGGGGTAGTTTCAAAGTCTGGCATTAACCTCAGCAAGTTTTCAGGTGGATGGAGCTGCTGGGAACTGGCAGCTGTTCCTCCCTGCTCCAGGAGATTTGCCCTCCAACCGTAGCAGGAGGCTATGGGGCTCCTGAGAGTGAGGTACCTTTGTTCTGAAGGCCTGGGAGCTAGAGAGGCCTGTGACTTAGGTTTGTGTTCATTAATCAGTGACTCTCCTGCAATCCCAAATACCAGCCAACAGAGCTTCTTTCCATACTTACAGTGGAAACGTGTTTGGTTTATCCCAATGATCTCCCACAGGCGCTGCCCTCAGGAGCCCCTTCTCAGGTCTAAGGCTGTGCAAGGGTCCTGCACACAGACCACGAGCAAAGAGGCCAGACTGTACTGCCTGGGCCTAATCACTCCCGTCTCTTTCTGGCTTTCCATGCAAACGTAACCTTTGAGGCCTGGGACTTGCCCTCCATGGCAGGCTCATGGTGCAGCACCCTTGTCTTGTTCCGCACCTCTCACCTTGGTATGAGCAGGCAGATTTGGAAGGGAGTCCAAGGAATGCTATGGACGTGGCAGGGGCTGCCATTCCCTTTGGAGCTGGGTGCTCTACAACCAGTGCCTTGGGCCACATGATGAAAGCAGCAGGCAAAGGCCCTGGGCAAATGCTTTTGATAGTGACCCACCTGTGTATTTGTGACCCAGAATCTGTGTAGGGCCACAGAGAGAGGAGGTGGTGAACAGAAAATTAAATCTGGGCTTTGCTACACTGTCCATGGGAGTGTGGGATGGTTTAAACTTTGAGGTAGACATGGCTGCTTTTGACAGGAAGGTAGGAAGTGTGTAGGAGAGACACAGACAGGCCACAAACACCTGCCTGTGGCCCCCTGGGATGTGGGAGCTAAGCAGCATGCCTGTAATTACCAGGTAACTAATGTGAGACAACCACAGGGGAAAATTAGAAGGCCCTGCAAAAGCCCTGGAAGCAGAGCATGGAAGCTTCCAGCAAGAGCTGCAGGGGGTCATTCCACAGTGAAATGTAGCCTCAGTAAGAGAGCAAAATGTGTCCTCTCCTCCTGCCTGCTCTCTGCCCTTCCAAGCCATCACATGGAGGTTGTGCTGACTGAGCCACAGAGGTGCACCTGGCTTTCAGTGGGGCAGAGAAAAAAAGTCTGGGGGAAAAAGAGTAATGCATGTTTCGTTGTATGCAGTGAGTGCAGACAGACGGTGAAATGGGTAAACTGATTTCACTGAAGAGGAAAGTCTTGGGAAAAAAATCTCCTGCACTCAGAGCAGTCACTAGCTGGACTCTGTTTTTGTTTCCAACCCAAGCTGGCCTTGCACAACTTGCTTCAACTTTTCCTTCCTTGCTGTGGAACAGGGACTGCTCCTGACAGTCTGTACACTCAGCATTTGGTATGATCCAGACCCGCCTCAGTGTGGTGCAAGACTGGTACTCAATTTGCAGTGAGTAATTCAGATTAATGCTCTTATACAATTTGGGTCACTCTAACGAAGCTTCACAGGCAGCCTAATCGCTCCCATGCAATTTTGGGTGCTGCCAAAAGCTGACATCAAATAGAAATGCACTTCAGGTCTTATTGTTATTTCAGGAATGTGAGCAGCAAACAGTATTGTGTGCTGAATTTACCTTTTTCTCATTGATGTCCAGCAGCTCTTCTTCCTCACCTACTTCTTCTGGCAAGTCCTTGATTTTATTCAGCAGTTCTGCTTTGGGTGCTGAAACGCTGTAGTAAGCGGGACAGGTGACCAGGGTGACAGGAGCTTCCTTTTCCTCTCTCCTACACCAGAGTGAAGAAAAAGGAAGAGTTCAGTCTGAGCCTGACTTTTCCCAGTGTTTAGATCCATGGTTTTCCAGGACTCCCTCTTTGGTACCTTCCAAGGTGATTACCCACCAGAACAAGGCAGGCTCCTGCCATCAAGGGGTGCGTGCCAGCTGCTGTCCCAGCACAGCACAGCCACTGGCTTTAAAGGTGAGTGGACACAGCTCTGCACAGGATTTACCTTGCTGAAGCACAGCTTGGCTGGAGGTGGCCAGACTGACCTTACCTGGCATTATGCAGTACACCTGACTTCTGGACAGTTCTCCAGCTGCCACTTGGAAGTCTCTGTCTTAAAAAGCCCACACTAGGGGACTTAGGCTGATCTTGTAATAAGTAGGTCCCCTCAACCATCCTTCCAGAATTTGGCCTCTTGTTGTCTCTGTGCCTGCCATTATTTTCATCCTGATTTTACTTTACTATCTCTGTTCCTTTGCTTTGGACTGAACTGCTTCAGATTACTAAATTAAAGATAGCAAAATCCAGTTATATCTCCAGGGATGTTTCATTTCCTGCTCTGCTCCCAAGCTCAGCATCATTCTCTACACAGCCCAGAGAGGTGAGCTCAGAGCCCAAGCATAGAGCCCAGCTCATGGGAAAGGCTGTTTGGAAATGCCCTGTCAGGCCTCATACCTCTGAACTGCAAAACTCACTCTCACCTATAGACATGCAGAAAAATTTGGCACAGGCTGTCCTTAGAAGCAAGGGAGCAGGGAGTTCTGCCCAGCAGTGCTTACGTGTCACTCGCCACTGCTGTCCTGCTGGCTTGTGTCTGCGACATCTTCCTCTTCATGTTGTTCTCCTTCAGCACGCTGGTTCCACCGGGGAAGATCCCTTCCATCAAGTCCATGGTTGTCTTCATTTTGGAATCTGGATCCAGGATATCAGCCAGAGACTTGTCTTTATGGACAATTTCTTTTGCTAGAGCCTCTGACTTAATATCCTCTGGGGTCTTGTTCTTTGCCTTCACTGGGGGTGCTGTGCTGGTTATCCCTGAGTCCAGGCTGACATTTTCCAGTGCTGGCTCTCTGGGGTTACCTTCAGGCTGAGTTATGGGCTGTCTGTCAGTGCTCTGAGGCCCTTCAGGAGAAGCAGGGGACTGGTGCTGCTGATCCACAGCAGATGGAGAGCCAGTCCTCTTTAATGGCGTTGGCCAGTTATTTTCAAGGGTGCTGGTGCCCAGCTCTGTTATCTCCCTCTCGGCCGGGAAAGCTTTGGGAAAGCTTTTCAAGCTGCTATGGACAGAAACATTCTGTGAGATGAAGAGAAACTTACCACCCAGGACCATTGTGAACACATGGTAAAGGCCTACAAGAAGCGAGTTTTCCTTCTCTCTCACTTGTTTTTGTGTCTTGCTTCTCATTCCAATATGGAGGGTCCACAGTGTGAAGCCACTGGCACCAGAATTGTTTTGTCCCTTCAACCTGGGCACTGCTGGATTGTCCTTCCAACACAGAAATAACTATTAAACACCAAGTCACTTTGTTTTCCACTGGCAGGCTGGGGACATTGCGCCTCCCCCTCCTGAGCAGCCTCTACCCCGTTTGTCCTTGCTATGTTGGAAAGCCAATCACTACTACAGCCCCAGCCAGATTCTTCCCAGATGGATATCAGAGCAGCTCCCTGGCAGTGAGGGAAGCTGTGCTGAGTTAAACCTCCTAGGCACTTTGCCCAAAGTCCTGTCCTTCAGGAGAATTTCCCTATACAGCCTGACTGTGACATATTTGCATTGTCATTTCTTGGCAGACAGTCACCGCTTCATAGCGGCATTATTTTGTGCCAGGCCCAAAATATATTCTGGGAAATACTAACTGTTTGGAGAAACCCATCATGGATTTTCACAGTTGTCTCTCAAAACCCAGTAACTGGAAGGAGCCAGCAGCCATTCCAGCTCTGTGCTGGAGAGAGTCAGAAGCAACCGCGCTGAAATCTGCAGGGAGAACCAGCCCAGGAGTGTTCCCCCATAGTCCCCTGTCCTGGGGGTTTTGGGGAGCACATGTCAGTGCACCTGCTGGTGGACCAGCAGTGAGTCTGTCACTCCCTGTCCCCTGACAACGTGCAGGCTCCCTGCCTGGCTGGCAGCTGAGGGTCCCATAGCCTGAGGGATGAGCCCCATCTGTCCCAGCCCTGCATAACTTACTGTATATGGCCCTGCACTGCCCAAACCGTTGCACTCCAGCCCACCCTTACCTCACGCCGGCCTCCTCTGGGAGCCGGGGGGATTTGTCTCCAGCTGCCCCGTTGCCCTCAGCAGGAGGGGGAGGAGGTGGGAATTCCTCAGTGCCACTGGGAGAAGTGCAAGAGCTGAGGTCGGGAAGAGGATGGGATGGCGGTGGTGGGGAGAAGGGCAGTTGGGAAGGCGTGACAAACACCTCGTCGTCGTCCTCCTCGTCCTGCAGCGCCGGCGGGGGTGTGAGCTGCAGCCCCGACTCCGAGATCCGGAGCTGGGTCATGGCCTGGGGAGAAGGAGTCTCTGGGTCGGAGGAAGTGCTGCTTTGCGTGGGCAGGGACTGCCACCTCTGGGAGGGCTTTGGCCCGGCCGCCGGTGGAGACACCATGGCCCTGGCGTAGCCGCTGTCTTTGGCCGAATGAGCCCACGCCACTTTGGGTGGGAGGGACCTGTGCAGCAGCCCCGCTTTCCTCCTCCACACCATCTCTTCCGTGGGAGTCTCGGGGGATCTGTCCTGGACAGCATCCAGAGGCTGTGCCTGAGTGCTCCCGCTGCCCTCAGGGGGAACAGCCTCTCGTTTGGCATGGTGCTGTCTCGGAGCCTGGCTGTCACCTGTGCTCTGCAAGTCTGAGTGAGCCTGGGCAGGTGTGTTAGAGGAAGAGTGGCCAGGCCCAGAAGGAGTAAGGTTAAGGAACAAGGGTTTAAAGCCTTGCTTTTGCTCAGGATAGTGACTCCTTGCCTCTGTTGGGGCTGGGAAAAATGCAGAAGTCCTGCTATCTGGCCTGGAAAGTTCTGAGAGCTTGTGATTCTCAACCAGCGTGGCAGGCCCGGCGACAACCTCTGTGCTGCGGAGGGGATGGGGATAGTAACTTGTGAATGCCTTTTTCTCTGAGTGGCTTCTTTCTTTCTTGCTGAAAGACCTGAATACCAAGAGATAGACCATGGTAAGATAAATAACTCATCAATGAGCAGGAAAATTTATTGTGCACCTCCTTAATGGGCAAGTTATCAACACT